>NW_028270151.1:78597704-79212704 GCF_037043375.1 Chiloscyllium plagiosum | reverse complement strand
ATCCTCAGAAATGTTCTGGAGACTTGGGTTCAAATTCCACCATGGTAGATAATGGAACTTGAATTCAATAAAAATCTGGAATTAAGAGTCTATTAAGGACCAGGAGACTTGCTGATTGTTGGAAAATCTCATCTGATCTACTAATGCTCTTTAGGGAAGGAAACCTGCTGACCCTACCTGGTCTGGTCTACATGTAACTCCAAGCCCACAGCAATGTGGTTGACCCTTAGGTGCCCTCTGACAAATGTGTTACCACCTGGAGGAAACTGGTTCGGCAGCGAACAGACAGATTTATTGATGAAACAATATGATCAGAAGCTAATTGGTGTTGTTCTCTCTTCCAGTGCCTCCGACTCCTATCCCACACATTTAATAGGGAGTACAGCCATGTCTGTATCAGCGCCAGTGAGAGCAAGGTATGCTGACACTTTGTGAGAACTCACTTTATCCCAAGTTAATACGATGTGCACCTTGACCCTGTTTTCTGGTGTGCATATGCGTGCATTTGTGTGTGTGTGCCACTCAATGGACAAGTGTGAGGAAATGGGTAGCTTGGAGAGGATATCTGTTGGATGGCAAGTCCTGGATGTATAAATGCATGGACAATTATGGGATGGGCAATGACAAAAGCTCAAAGGAACTCAAAACCACATCACCCTTGGAATAAAGGAGTACCCAAGGGTGACAGGAAGGTATGTCAGAATAGAGGAGTATTTGTTCTGGGAGATTTCTTAGTCAGGGGTACAGACAACTCTTTGCAACCAAGGTCAGGAGTTTTGATTGATACAATATCTTTGGGACATCAACAGCAAATGGAGACACCATAACCAAGAGATATCATAGAATATCTTGTATATTGTATACCTTTAGAATCACTTAAATACCTTTATATATCATAGCCCCATATATAAATACGTTTATATACCTTAAATACCTTTAGTATATTTTGGAGAATATTGTAGAAAAGATCCACAATGGAATAAATAACATGTGTTTCTGGTCCTACAGAAGAGGGGAAGTGAGCATTTTAGATTGCTATTGCAAAGTGCTGTCACAAGCATAATGGGTCAAATGCAATGTGATTCTCTTGGGTTCTATAAATGAGACACACCTTGAAATAGGATCGCTGCAGTTGGGAATGGAAGAAGAGAGCAAAGTGACGGACATCAAAGTGGTGAAAATTGTCTATTAGAAGATGAATATAAGAAACTGGTGCAAAATCTTACACTGTTCCTCTTCCTGTTTTACAGATATCTGAGATGTCCGTCACATTGACAAGGGACACGTCATTCTCTACATTGAGCAACACAACACTGCCCCCTTCCTCGACCTGTCCCTCTCTGCTGGAAGGACAGTACATCGCCCCAGAGCTCAGGTTAGCGCCCATGTTTTCCTAACTTATCTTTCCATATTCTCTCTGACATCTGCAGTAATACATGAAGTGACAAGCTTCCTCCTGAGCGGCTGCAGTAGGTTATAGTCAGTCTTTAACAAGTAATCCATTGGGACCTTTTGTGGCACAGTGGTAGTGTCCCTACCCCTGGACTGGGAGGCCTGGTTCAAGTTCCATCTGCACCAGAAGCCAGTCATAACATCTCTGAGCAGGTAGATTAGAAAAGCAGGTTAAGAAAAAAAAGGTGTTGTATAAATGCAAGTTCATTAAAAAAGAAATAAGTAGCCCATTGGGTCCTCTTGTGTCCCTACCCCTAGACCAGGAGGCCTTTGTTCAAGTCCCACCTGCTCCAGATGTGCGTAATAATGTCTCTGAACAGATTAATTTTAAAAAAAAGTTTTAAAAATCGAAGAAACCACACTCTGGCATCTAACCCCATTTAAAAAAGAACAAGTGGTCCATTAAGGGCCAATGGTAGTGTCCCAATCTCTAAGTCAGGAGGCGTGGACTCAACAATTATAACACCTCTGAACAGGTTAATTAGAAAATATCAATAAGAGGTCCACTGAATAAGACAGTGAAGGTTGCAGAATATGTCAAGTTCTGCTACATTGGGAGACATGGCGTACATAGAGAGCGAGGGTTGTAGTGCATATCAGAGACTGTGATAGTGAGATGTGCAGAAGGCAATATCAGAAATTATTGTATTTTAAGGTATATCACAAAGTGCTATACCAAAGTGAAAGAGGTATGTTTGAATTGTCACAGTGAGGAACATGTGGTACATAAAAAAGCATTATAATAAGATATGTTTAGCTTGTTAAAATGAAGGTTTGCATACCACTATAGAATATGGGTTACATCAGAGTGTTTATAATTGTATCAGAGACTGTTTCAGTGATGTAATGAGGGATACATTATAGAGAGATGTAAATAACTGAAATCACTGAACAATCTATTCAGCAAAGTATAACTGCTGCTTTCCTTTTAATCATCTTTTGTATAATAACACTTCTTTTTTTAAGTTTTGTTCTTAGGTACTTATACCTAAGAAGGTGCCATTAAAAGGCAGCCATTATAAAAGCTTTTTGTTGTACTCCTGTACTTCTGTACTTAAGTACAAGTGACAATAAAGGATATTCTGGAGGCAGGCAATCTCTTTTTAATTGAAAGAAAGTCTCAATCTCTAGACTGGCTGACCAAAGCGCATGTGGGGATGAAGGGACATCTTTTAAATGTTCTTCTCTCTGTATTAGGACCCCTGAGACCCAATCCAGAGAAATCAGTCCTGATCCTGATTCACTACAAGAAGGTGAATTGAAGAAATCTCCTGTTGCCGGCAAGGATGAGAAAGGAAGTGCTCGCATGTTTGTAGCTGATATCCAGGAGATCAGAGTGAGGTACGGGGACAAAGTGATCTCTCCTACTTTTTGCAGGCTTAAGCAGCATCAATGATGTCAGCCACTCCTCTCCAACGGTCACAATCTCTCCTTTGTATGATTTACAAATTTATTATATTATTCACTCGGGACACTCACACATTGTGCTACTGAGCCACGTGAGTCAGATTGGCTGCACTTGTTAGCAGATTGCAGCCAGGACAGCTATAAGTGGAGCTTGATACTGTTAGGTAAACAGATTCTTGTTCCCATACAAATTCAGGTCCCCCTTATAAATTCAGGTGCCTTTTGGAAACCCTGTCCTCCCAGTCCACAATGAAAGGGGTTTTGGGAAGAAGACTAGGAACTCCAAAACCTGTCTTTGCTGGCACAGACCTTTTACTTGGACAACATGGGGTGTAGAATCAGATAGAGCCTATTTCACCATTTAGTAGATTATGGCCTGTATCTTCACTTCATTTACCTATCTTTGTGCCATAACCCTCAATTCCTCTAGCAAAAGGGGAAATAACAATTTTAGTTTTGGCATTCTATTTGGCCCCAAAGCCTTAATGGCTTTTTTTTAGTGAGCTAGATGTTTCCATTGTACTTTATCTGAATCAGTGCTTTCTGATCACTCCAATACAGCTGAGCTTTACATCCCTATTATCAGGGATTCTGACACATGATGAATAGTTTTGTTCTATCTACCCTTCCCAGCCCTTTAATCATTTTAAATTCCTCAAGGGGTTTGTTCATTCGTCTTCAATGCACAGAGGAGCACAACCAGTCAATGCAACCTAGACAAGCAGGATGCTGGAAGAACACAGCAAGACCAGGCAGCATCAGGAGGTGGGGAAGCCCTGAAGAAGGGTTATACCACCACCTCCCAATGCTGCCTGGCTTGCTGTGTTCTTCCAGCTTGTCTACTTTGGATTCCAGCATCTGCAGCTTTTTTGTCTCCAGTCAATACAAAATGTCCTCAATATAATTCTTTTCATCCCAGTATCATTCTTGTAAATCTGTAACCCACAACATGGCTGATATATCCCTTCGGAAGATGTGGTGTTCTTAACTGCAGGTGGTATTCCACGTGCAGGTTAACCAGAACTCTATACACTTGGTGTCATTTAGTCATACTGCACAGAAGCAGACCCCCCCAATTCAACTCATCTGTACCAACCAGACATTCCACTCTAACGTAGTGCCCTTTGCCAGCATTTGGCTCATAGCCCTCTAAATACTTCCTACTCAAGTACCCATCCAAATGCCTTTTAAATTTTGTACCACTTCTTGTGGCAGCTCTGTGTGAAAAAGTTACCTCTTATGTTCTTTTTAAAATCTTTCCCGTCTCACCTTAATCCGATGTCCTCTCGTTTTGGACTCACTAACCTTAGGAAAAGGTGGGTATTCACCAGATCCATGCCCCTCATGATTTTGTAAGCCTCTATAAAGTCACCCGTTAGTCTGCAATGCTCCAAGGAAAAAGCCCTAGTCCATTCAATCTCTCCCTATAGCTCAAACCCTTCAGTCACGGCAGCAACCTTGTGAATCTTTCCTGCACCCTCTCAAGTTTAACAATACCATTCCTATAGAAGGGCGTCCAGAATAGTTTGCAGTATTCCAAAAGTGGTCTCACCAATTTCTATACAGCCACAACATGACATTCCAATTCCTACACTTAATTCACTGACCAATAAAGACAAGTCATACCAACCAGCTTCTTCACTACCCTGTCAACCTGTGACTCCACTTTCAAGGAAATATGCACCTGTACTCCTAAATCTGTTTGTTCGGCAGCACTCCCCAGAGTCCTACCATTTACTGTATAAGACCTGTCCTAGTTTGCCTTACCAAAATGCAATACTTCACATTTATCTGAATTCAATCTTTGTAAGATTACAAAGAGATCTGAATCAATTGGGTCAATCAGCTGCGAAGTGGCAGATGGAGTTTAATTTGGATAAATATGAGGTATTGAATTATGGTAAGACAAACAATAGCAGGCCTTATACAAATAATGATAGGGCCCTGGGTAATTTTGTAAAACAGACACACCCAGGGATTTAGGTACATACTTAGTTGAAATTTGAGTCCCATGTAGACAGGATGGTTAAGAAGGTGATTAAAATGCTTGCCTTAATTGCTCAGACCTTTTAAGTTTAGAAGTTGGGACGTCATGTTGACGTTGTACAGGATGTTGGTGAGGCCTCTTCTGGGGTACTGTGTCCAGTTCTCGTTGCTCTGCTACAGGATGGAAATTATTAAATTGGGAGGGTTCATAAAAGATTTACCAGGATGTTGCCAGGAATGCAGAGTTAGCACTATAAAGATAGTCTGGGACTAGCAATTTTTGAGAAGATTTGTAGCTCAGGTTGATGATAAGTATGTAAGTTAGCTCCCTGTGCTGGAAGGTTTGTTTTCAGATGTTTTGTCACCATACTACCTTACATCAAAGATGTATCAGAAATGACTCCCAGACTACTCAGACCCCTTGGGATCCTACAACCCACAAACCTACCAACACACTTAAACAGGAACTAATGAACCTAAAGGATCCATTAGATACTACCAGCAAAACTAACATCATTTACAAGATGCCATGCAAGAACTGTAAAAAAAAATTACATTGGACGTACAAGCAGGAAACTTGCCACCAGGATGCACAAACACCAATGGCCACCAAAAGACATGACTCACTGTCACTAGTTTCCATACGTACAGATAAAGGACACCACTTTGACTGGGACAACATACACAACCGAGGACAGGCAAAACAAAGACACACACGAGAATTCTTAGAGACATGGTACTCTGACCAGAACTCCATCAATAAACGCATTGATTTAGATCCTATCTACCTTCCCCTAAAATAAATGGCATCACCCACCTTAAGAAACCAAGACCTATAAATAGAGAGATGGAACATACCACCAGCATTTCACCAGAGACTCTCACTGTTGGTGTTACCTAGAATGGTGACGAAATGTCTGAAAAAAACCTTCCAGCTCAGTGAGCTAACTTACATACTTATATTCTGTTTCACTGGAGCACAGGAGATTGAAGGGCACCTTACAGAGACTCATAAAACCATGAGGGGTATGGATAAGGTGGATAGAAAGGGTCTTTTCCCTAGGGTGGGGAAATGCAAAACCAGAGGGCATATTTTTAAGGTGAGCGGAGAAAAACTTAGAAAGGATATGAAGGGCATTGTTTTTACACTGAGGGTGGTTTGTGTGTGGAATGAACTGCCCGAGGAAGTGGTGGATGCAAGTACAGTTACAACATTTAAATGACATTTAAATAAGTACATGAATAGGACAGGTTTAGAGCGATATGGGCCAAACATAGACAGGTGGGACTAGTTTGGTTTGGGAGCATGGTCAGCATGGACTAGTTGGACTGAAGGGTCTGTTTCTGTGCTGTATGATTCTATGACTCTAAATTCCATCTGCCACTCCTCCGTAGTTCATTTGATCAAGGTCCCATTGTATTCTTCTTCACTGTCCAGTAGACCACCTATTTTCAAGTCATCTGCAAACTTACTAACCATATCTCTTATATTCACATCCAAATCAATTATAAAAATTATGCAAAGCAGTGGATCCTGCACAGATCCTTGTGTGACGCATCACTGGTCACAGGACTCCAGTCAGAGAATACAATCCTCCACCACCACCCTCTGTCTCCTACCTTCAAGCCAATTTTGTATCCAATTGGCTAGCTCCCCTGGATCGCATGTGATCTAAACTTACTAACCAATCTTCCATGCAGAACCTTATCAAACACTTTAAGTCCATATAAACAATGTCTGCCACTCTGCCTTCATCAATCTGCTTTGTCATCTCTTCAAAAAAACTCAATCAACTCAGTGAAACATGATTTCCCATGGACAAAGCCGTGTTGGCTTTCCAAATGCATGCAAATCCTGTCCCTCAGACTTCCTTCCAACAACTTACCCACCAATGATGTAAGGCTCATTGGTCTATACTTCCCTGGCTTTTCTTACCACCTTTCTTAAATAATGGCACAACATTAACCACCCTCCCGGCCCCAGTACTTGACCCGTGACTGTTGATGTTACAAGTATCTCAGCAAGGGGCCCAGCAACCTCTTTCCCAGCTTCCCACAAAGTTCTGGGAAACACTTGATCAAGTCCCAAGGAATTATCTATCTTCATGTATTTTAAGACCTCTAAAACCTCTTCTTCAATAATATAAACTCTTTTCGAGAATGTCATTGTTTATTCCTTTTTTTTTAACACAGTAAATACTGATGCAAAATATTCATATAGTATCTTACCCATCTCCTGTGGTTCCACATGCAGACAGTCTCGCTGATCTTTAAGAGATTCTGTTCTCTCCTTAGTTACTCCCTTACCCTTAATGTACTTATAGAATCTCTTTGGATTCTCCTTAATCTTATTTCCAAAGCTACCCTTTTTGCCCTCCTGATTTCCCTCTTAAGTACATTCCTACTGCCCTTACACTCTTCTCGGGATTCACTCAATCCCTCCTGTCTATACCTGAGAAATGCCTCCTTTTTCTTGACCAAAGCCTCAATTTCTCTAATCATCATGCATTCTCTACACCTACCAGTCTTGCCCTTCACACTACCAGGAACATACTGTCTCTGAACTCATGCTATCTCATTTTTAAAGGCCTCCACTTTCAAACAGTCTCTTTACTTGTGAGAAGCCACATCTAATCAACTTCTGAAAGTTCCTGCCTAATATCATCAAACTTTGTCTTAATCCAACTTTGAACTTTAAATTTTTGATCATTATGGCAGTCCCCCAGTCTATGTTTGGAAAGTTTAAATTCCCTACCAATACAACCCTATTTTTTTTAACAGATATCAGCGATCTCCTTACATATTTGCTTCTCACATTCCTACTGGGGTGGGGGTATGGGTGCCATAATACAATTCCAACAAGGTGATCATCCCTTTCTTATTTTTAAGTTCACTCATATAAGCTTCAATGGATGATCTCCCAGGAATATTCTCCATAAGTACAATTGTAACATTCTGCCGAACCAAAAATGTCACTCCCCTTCCTCTCTTGCCTCCCTTTCTATCCTTTCTGTAGCATCTATACCCTAGAACATTAAGCTGCCAGTCCTGTCCATCCCTGAGTCACGATTCTGGAAAAGCTTCTAGCAGAACTTCCAAGTAATAACAATGGCCTGACCTTTTAGTTTAAAAAGGCATCATGCATCGGCACAGTCCTAGTGGGCTGAAGGGTCTGTTCCTGTGCTGTACTGCTCTTTGCTCTCATTCCTAAAGCTGGTGAATGAGAGACCAGAAGCAGACAAACCTGAGCAGAATGACATTACTTGGTGTCCAGGCACTCTACAGAGTTTGGGAACTTACCCAGAATCAGCCCATCTATCACAACTCTCTTCTTCCTTGACAAACCTACTGCCTTGTCCACCCCTTGTGGATTTAGAAAGAGATCCTGACAAGAAGAAATCCAATGTCCAGGCAGCTATGTGAAATTAATTCTCAGCTGTTATTGTCTCTTCCCTTCCAGTCCGATTGTATCAAAGAAAGGGACCCTGCACTTCCTGGAGCCTCAGACCAATGGTTGGGTGAAGCGTTATGTGGTTGTACGGCGGCCATACGTCTACATTTACAACACCGATAAGGACACAGTGGAGCGAGCCATCCTTAACCTGTCAGCAGCACAAGTGGAATACAGCGAGGACCAACAGGCCATGCTCAAGGTAGCACAATCTGCTTCTTTCACTCTCTAGGACTGCAGCGAAGAGCTGTAATCTTGGCTGAAATGCCACTGTGGTGTTTCCAGGAGAAAAGATAGATGATGCATCCTTGACCATACAGTTTGAATCTCCCCTGTGATGATTCCTTGTTGTTCTGTCCCACATTTCATCATGAAAGTTTGGAGGAGTTTCCCATGTCTCTATGACAGCATTACATTGAACAGTATACCAGTTACATCCTTCATCTAACACTGCTTAATGTTAACCAGAACTGTATATGATCATCTAGCACAGATCCAGCCACCAACTGTGGCTGATCATCCACCCCTCACTCATCAGACCACAACTGACCATTGCCTAATCCTCCCACCCAGACTGTGACTGATCATCCACACCCTCCATCCCAAACAATGACTGACCATCTACAACATTCATCCCAGACCATGATTAATCATCTACACCCATTCTCCATCTTGACCACTGCACTGAATCCCAAACCATGACTGACCACTGAGCACCGCTCACCCCTAAGGCTGGGGCTAAACATGTATGCACCTCTGCCCATCCCAGACTGTGTCTGAGTATACCCTACTCCCAACTCTTACACACACAACGTTTTGGGCATCTTCTAACATTCACCCACAAACTATTCAAAAGTGCCACTACCTGATGCCTTGGCCTTCAGGCCCATTTGGTTATACAATGACACCAGGGCTGGAATTAATTGTTGTCCGCTTTCCTTTTCTTCATGTCTGTCAAAAGTCATTGGTGGAATATTGGTCAAGCACATTGATAGATTGTTGGTGTGACTAAGGATTATCCCAGGTTTCATAGCAATGAATGAAGCATTGTTGTCAAACAGAACTGTTGGGTCTCAACTTTGTTCTTCAAAGAGCAAAGAGCAGTACAGCACAGGAACAGACCCTTCAGCCCACTTGGACTGTGCTGATGCATGATGCCTTTTTAAACTAAAAACCTTTCACCTTTATGTGGTCCATATCCCTCTATGCCCTGCCTATTCATATATCTGTCAAGCTGCCACTTAATTGGTGCTATTGTATCCATCTCCTTTGGCAGTGCATTCTGGTCACTTACCACCCTCTGTGTAAAAAGCCTGCCACTCACATCTCCTTTAAACTTACCCCCTTTTATCTTAAACCTATGTCCCCTAGTAATTGACATTGCTACCCTGGGAGAAAGATTCCTACAATCATTCTATCCATGCCTCTCATAATTTTGAGAACACACATCAGGTCGGCCCTCATCCTTCAATGTTCAAGTGGAAACGAACCAAGTTTGTCCAATCTCTCTTCACAATTAATATCTTCCAAACCAGGTAAATGGTTTCTGTACCCTATCCACATCCATCTGGTGGCGGGGCGACCAGAACTGTACACAATATTCCAAATGTCCTGGGGAAACACTCTGTGTCCAATACATTGTAAAATGATAATAACATTCAGCAGCAAGCTCTTGTTCCTTTAAAGCCTACTTAGTTCATGTTTGCAATGCTCCTTTAAATGGCCTTCATTACTGACCCTCTCCTTTGCACTGTTCTTACGTTGCAGACTCCAAACACATTTGCTGTGTGCACTGAGCACCGTGGGATATTGCTGCAAGCCTGCAACGATAAAGAGATGCAAGACTGGCTGTATGCCTTCAACCCCCTCCTTGCTGGGTCAATCAGGTAAATCTTACCCAAGAGGCTGGATTCTTATTCAGATTGATCAGAAAATCACAGAATTTGGAATTCCTCCATATGCGCTGTGGATTGGAGTGATCATGGAAGAGTGGCCATTGATGGAGGTTCCTTGGCCAAGCAACTGAATCCAGGGGCTGGGTGTGAAGTCACTACACTCCAATGGATACCAGGTCCTCACCTCAATGAGGCTGCCAGGGTTTCCCTGAAGCTTGGGAATAACTGTATCTCCCTACTCTTGCTGCCTGACCCACTGAAAGTTGAAAACTCCAGTGACATTGAGGCTCATAGCTTCATTACCATATAAAGAGCCTTGGATAGCCCTCAGTATAAGACAGAAATTGGACGTGTTAGAAGAGGGCTTGGATTGAGAAACAAACTTCTCAGCATTAAACATCAATACTGCGAGCTTTCGGGTGTAACTGATAGTGCAATAGTGAGAAGACTGGGAAGTATTAGACAGAGGTAAAGTGAGAAGTATTCAGTTTGTGTTGTTGGTTTTATAGTGAGAGTGTGGGGTGCATCTGACAAAATTGTGGTGCGTATGAGTTATATCATGCAGATTGATAACAAAAGCTGTGGGTATATCTATCAATATTAAAGTGGAATATTTGAGATCTTTCAGACATCCCGAATGTTCTGAGAGTTATGGAGTAAATCTGATAGAGATATACTGAGAGTTGTGGACTAAATCTGACAGTGTTACGCTGAGAGGAATGGGGAGTATCAGTGTTATGCTGATAGGTATAGGGATTATTAGACAGGGTTATGCTGAGAGGTATGGGGTATATCAGACAGTGTTATGCTGAGGGGTATGGGGTATATCAGACAGTGTTATGCGGAGGGGTATGGAGTATATCAGACAGTGCTACGCTGAGAGGTATGGGGTATTTCAGATAGTGTTACGCTGAGAGGTATGGGGTATATCAGACAGTGTTATGCTGAGAGGTATGGGGCATATCAGACAGTGTTATGCTGAGAGGTATGGGGTATATCAGACAGTGTTATGCTGAGAGGTATGGGGTATATCAGATAATATTACACTGAGGGGTATGGCGTATACCAGACAGTGTTACGCTGAGAGGTATGGGGCATATCAGACAGTGTTATGCTGAGAGGTATGGGGTATATCAGGCAGTGTTACGCTGAGAGGTATGGGGTATATCAGACAGTGTTATGCTGAGAGGTATGGGGTATATCAGATAATATTACACTGAGGGGTATGGGATATATCAGACAGTGTTACGCTGAGAGGTATGGGGTATATCAGACAGTGTTATGCTGAGTGGTATGGTGTATATCAGACAATGTTACACTGAGAGGTATGGGGTATATCAGACAGTGTTATGCTGATGGATATGGGGTATATCAGACAGTGTTACACTGAGAGGTATGGGGTATATCAGACAGTGTTAAGCTGGCAGGTATGGCGCACATCAGACAGTGTTATGCTGAGAGGTATGGGGTATATCAGACAGTGTTATGCTGCGAGGTATGGGGTATATCAGACAATGTTATGCTGAGAGGTATGGGATATATCAGACAGTGTTATGCTGAGAGGTATGGGGTATATCAGACAGTGTTACGCTGAGATGTATGGGGCATATCAGACAGTGTTATGCTGACAGGTATGGGGTATATCAGACAGTGTTACGCTGAGAGGTATGGGGTATATCAGACAGTGTTATGCTGAGGCATGTGGGGTATATCAGACAGTGTTATGCTGACAGGTATGGGCTATATCAGACAGTGTTATGCTGAGACGTATGGGGTATATCAGACAATGTTATGCTGAGAGGTATGGCGTATACCAGACTGTGTTACGCTGAGGGGTATGGGTTATATCAGACAGTGTTACGCTGAGAGGTATGGGGTATATCAGACAGTGTTATGCTGAGAGGTATGGGGTATATCAGACAATATTACACTGGGGGTATGGGGTATATCAGATAGTGTTATGCTGAGAGAAATGGGGTATATCTGACAGTGTTACGCTGAGATGTATGGGGTATATCAGACAGTGTTACGCTGACAGGTATGGGGTATATCAGACAGTGTTATGCTGAGAGGAATGGGGTATATCAGACAGTGTTATGCTGAGAGGTATGGGGTATATCAGACAATGTTATGCTGAGAGGTATGGGATATATCAGACAATGTTATGCTGAGAGGTATGGGGTATATCAGACAGTGTTACGCTGAGAGGCATGGGGTATAGCAGACAGTGTTATGCTGCGAGGTATGGGATATATCTGACAGTGTTATGCTGCGGGGTATGGTGTATATCAGACAATGTTACACTGAGGGGTATGGGGTATATCAGACAGTGTTACACTGAGAGGTATGGGATATATCAGACAGTGTTATGCTGCGGGGTGTGGGGTATATCAGACAGTGTTACACTGAGAGGTATGGAGTATATCAGACAGTGTTATGCTAAGAGGGATGGGGTATATCAGACATTGTTATGCTGAGAGGTATGGGGTATATCAGATAGTGTTTCGCTGAGAGGAATGGGGTATATCAGACAGTGTTACGCTGAGAGGTATGGGGTATATCAGACAATGTTATGCTGAGAGGTATGGGGTATATCAGACACTGTTATGCTGAGGGGTATGGGGTATATCAGACAGTGTTACGCTGAGAGGTATGGGGTTTATCAGACAGTGTTATGCTGAGAGGTATGGGGTATATCAGACAATGTTACACTGAGAGGTATGGGGTATATCAGACAGTGTTACGCTGACAGGTATGGGGTATATCAGACAGTGTTATGCTGAAGGATATGGGGTATATTAGACAATGTTATGCTGAGAGGTATGGTGTATATCAGACAGTGTTACACGAAGAGGTATGGGATATATCAGACAATGTTACAGTGAGCGGTATGGGGTATATCAGACATTGTTACGCTGAGAGGTATGGGATATATCAGACAGTGTTATGCTGAGGCGTGTTGGGTAGATCAGACAGTGTTATGCTGAGGGGTGTGGGGTATATCAGACAGTGTTATGCTGAGGGGTGCGGGGTATATCAGTGTTATGCTGAGAGGTATGGAGTATATCAGACAGTGTCATGATGAGGGGTATGGAGTATATCAGACAGTGTTATGCTGAGGGGTGTCGGGTATATCAGACAGTGTTATGCTGAGGGGTATGGGGTATATCAGACAGTGTTATGCTGAGGGGTTGGAGTATATCAGACAGTGTTATGCTGAGAGGAATGGGGTATATCAGACAGTATTATGCTGAGGGGTATGGGGTATATCAGACAGTGTTATGCTGAGAGGTATGGGTATATCAGACAGTGTCATGATGAGGGGTATGGAGTATATCAGACAGTGTCATGATGAGGGGTGTCGGGTATATCAGACAGTGTTATGCTGAGGGGTATGGAGTATATCAGACAGTTTTATGCTGAGGGGTATGGAGTATATCAGACAGTGTTATGCTGAAGGGTTGGAGTATATCAGACAGTGTTATGCTGAGAGGTATGGGGTATATCAGACAGTATTATGCTGAGAGGTATGGGGTATATCAGACAGTATTATGCTGAGAGGTATGGGGTATATCAGACAGTATTATGCTGAGGGGTATGGGGTATATCAGACAGTGTTATGCTGAGGGGTTGGAGTATATCAGACAGTGTTATGCTGAGAGGTATGGGTATATCAGACAGTGTTATGCTGAGAGGTATGGGGTATATCAGACAGTGTTATGCTGAGAGGTATGGGGTATATCAGACAGTATTATGCTGAGAGGTATGGGGTATACCTGACAGCGTGTTTAGGAGGGCTATATTAGCCAAAGTGGTAGTGAGTAGTGGTGACCTTTCTCAGTATTATGCTGTGAGCTATTACAGGTCAAGCCATTCCAGCCTCCTGATCAGACATGGGCTTCTTGCATCATTTGAGCTTTAAGTGATTTGCATATGATGAACATCCACTTTCATTTTGAATATTATCAATCTGAAGAGGTATAAGAGAGGTTTTTGGTGTAATGTATATCTGAGAATTTTACTGTTAGAGTTCTGGAATGCATCAAAGATTATCACTGTTACTACAACAGTTCAGTAGAAAACTAGAATTACAATGCATTGAGTCGTGTGGATCAGGAGATTTTGTTATAATGACGGTTATGTGGTTTACCTGAATGTATCATGCTAAAGGTGTTCAAATGTTACAGTGTGTGGTAACATTACTGTATATGTTGTCTAGTGTGGGCGGTATTGGTACTGACTGCATTGACTAAAGCTGTTTCACTTTTTCCTGCAGATCAAAGCTGTCTAGAAGGAGGAGCAGTCAGATGAGGATCTGATATAAATCCTTGATGCAAATAAAATTCCACTCCAATCCAGTGACATCATACTGGACTCTTGTACATAATCAACCCAGTCCTTCCAGCATTGACGTGAATGCCATCTAACATGCCTGCTCTACATGTAGTCATTTATTGAGGAACAAAAATTAATAGTTGTGTGAAAGCAAAAACTGTGTCGCCTGGCGCTAGGAAGCGCCGTGTTACGTGTGCGTGTGATGATCTGTGTGTCTTCAGTAAGTGATTAGATATCACTGATGAACGAGCTCCGTGATGTGGACACTAGATGCTGTATGTGTTCCTTCTATTTTTTTTTGATTGGGGTGTTTGGAGGCTTGATGTGGGGAAAGGGTGTGGCAACATTTTGTGGCACTAACTGTCATGTCCAGCAGAAAGGCTGAAATGGATGTTGCAGCACATTTCGACACTAATCCTTTCCCTGAGTTTTGAGATGTCTCCTAAAAAGGATACAGAAGGTGGTAGCTGAACGAATGAGAGCTCCTCTTTGAGGAGGTTGGCACTGGCAAAGCCCACACTGATTTGCTGACTGAATTATCCCCTTAAAAGCAAATTTGGCCTCCCAACAGGCAACATGAGTGGTTTGAAATTTGTTCCTGAGAAGAACTAGGAGTTTATTTTTTGCGGGAGCGAACAAGTTATCTATTTAGGCAGGAGGAAGTTAAATGAGAATCGCTAGGTCTGGAGTTCCAATGGAGGAGTAAAGGGGTAAATGTATATATTTCATGTTCACCTCTCTAATGATAGTGAATTCGTAAACTTGAATAATAAATGTTACTGCTGAGGTCAGTCGTTCTTGTCCCCTCCCCAGGCTCACATGTTGGGTAGCCCTTGTCCACCTGCTTGCCCATGTTTATGTCGTCTGCTTGGATTTTTGTGTAACATCTCAGCACCAGTGTGACACAGGACCTGAAAGTTAGAATGTTTTGTAGGTGTACTGGCTTTGGAAGTGAGCTGCGCTGAATTTCTGAATCCATGGCTGATGCAGGAGATGCCAAGACACTTGAAGGTCTGCTAATTACCAGCCTGGTGCCAATGTCATCAGCATTGTGACCCTTGACTGGTTGGGGCTAGGGCCAAGGCTTAGAATGGACAGATTACTTTTTTCTTGATCGTTTACATCAACTGCTTCTAAAAGCCAGTGTTGCTACCTCTCTAACTCCTTCAGATTTGGAGTATCTGCCCTGTTTGATCTATCTTTTCTTTTGGGTAGCAAAGAAGCTCATGGACCTGTTCTGATTTGGGACAGTTTCTCCTGTTGTTCCAGATCTGTCGACAAAGGTTAGCTGCATTGCAGAGGATGTATTACCTTTGAAACATAGAAGCTGTGTATGTCTGACGGAGCATTAATCTACAGCTAGTGGTTGCATTCTCAGTGTTATAAGCAAGTTGAGTATTCTAACAGGGGACTTGAAGGCTCTGTGGTGGTGGTGGAGGGTATGTGTGCGCGGGGCAGAAGATTGGGGACTTCTGGGCTTTCATTCATTCCTTAACTGTTCAAACCTGGAGCAGACATTTCGATTTTGCAGTGTTGGTATGGGAGTCATGGCTTCGACCATTGGTCAGAATTCTGTCCAGCCCACATAACGCCATGTGGGTTACAGACTCATAATGATGAGGATCTCCATAAGCCCTATGGTGCTTTATTTAAACCAAATACAAAGGGAAGGTCACCACTAGTCCTCCATGTACTCCCCAAACTGTCCAGATGGAGAGGAAAATATCACCTACTTCTCGGAATCCTGCAATATCCTAAAGGCAGCATATAAATCACACCTATATGTACATTGCATCCTTGTATTATGTTGGTTGTTTCTTGAAACTTAAGAGCTCACTGCTGTATATATATGTTGCACCCCTCTATTGATAAGTATATGTTGTATTCTACTGGCTATTATAAATCATTAAGGCGACATTGTCAAATTCAGGTTCAATGCAGGAACATTCAATTGCTGCTAAGTAGAAAACCACAAACTGTCACATTGATGAGTACAGTAACTTTAAGGTTGCCCATTATGCACTGGATTTCACGATGTTTCATAGCTTGAACGTGAACTGTTGCGAGTTGGAAGTATCTAAGTCCTGGTCTATATCCTTCCAGCCTTTAAAGTATCAGTACCTCAGAGAAGGCATTGATCATTGCAGCGATGCACATTGGAACAGGTGCCCTGTACCGCGCTCTGTTGCACTTTTCCCATGTTCTTTTCACTGACTGTGTGTTTGTTCAGTCAAGTGCTTTTCCTTGTATTCTGTGCACAAGAAGGCTGCCCTGTAGTTGAGCGTGTTGGCATTTCCCTCCCACCACAGGGCTACCACAGGTATCACTTTTCTCTCACCGCCCTTTATTGTTTCTGCATTTGAAGAATCCTTCTCCTGATGTACAACCACTTCAGCAGCAGTCTTTGTTGGAGAAACTTGACATCTGTCTTTGGGTGGCAGTAATCCCTTAGCACTGCCAGTGAGGTTGTTTACAGCCCCACAGCTTTGTCTGGCTTTCATTTGGTTTTGAACCTTTATCGGTGGGTGTGCACCATCCCAGAGAGCTCTCCAGAATGTAATTAATACAGATGGGTTGACCTTCCAAATATAGGCTCCATGTGTGAAGGCTTGGCCAAATTCACACACTCTGATATCCCGATAATGCTGCAACTGAACGACATTCCTCACAGAAACGTGAAGTCGCAAAATCCATTCGGAGCAGCCGGCCTGTAAACCTGTGGATAATTGGATTACCTAGAGGCATGTTGAAGGATATGGGGCAGAAGTCCACAAAGGCTAGTGGAAATGTCGAATTCTCTTGCCTTCAAAACAACTATCGGGAGTAGGTCAATTGGAAAGTGTAAAACTGACACTGATAAATGTTAGTTAGATGAGAGTATTAAGCATAATGGAACCCAGTTGGGGAAATAGAATTAAGGTAAGCCAATATTTAATTGACTGGCAGAACAGGCTCGATGGAATTATGCTTCCTATATTCAAACAATCAATTATCAATTATCATTTTAGAAATTGGTCGAGTGAGTTTGCTGCATCTTTCTGCTCTTTGTCACCATCTAGTGATGTCTCATGGAAAGGTAATGTAAGTGCTCAGTTGAAAGTAGCAGTAGGCTTGGTTGTAAAGTCTGCACTGTAATACTCTGCTTACAGTTACAGACACACATCACAAATGATCACTTCAGAGGAGATGCCGGAAGATGGCCAATCTTGGTGGCACCATATAATGGCCATTGATTTAAAGAGGGGGGCAATTGGCTTGAATGTATGGGAGTCTGTATGAAAACAAATTACTGAGTATCTGGAATAATAGTAGAACTTCACTGTAGCACATTCAATCCAGAGGCCTGCACACACATGACAGCAGCTAATAAGTATGCCATCCTGACTACTTCCCAATTCACAGTAGTTTGGATAGAATTGTTGAAAATCCTTGGAGTAGAAGACCCCCGTGTTCTGAAGAATTGGTTTATGTTCACAAATTTGACTCCTTATATTTGAAATACTAGAAGTGTAGCATAGAGTCAGAGAGTCGTACAGCACACAATCAGATCCTTTGTTCCAATTCACCTGCACCATCCAGACATCTTAATCTGACCCACTCCCTTTTGCCAACATATGACCCATATCCCTCTAAACCCTCCTTATTCATGTATCCATCCAGATGCCTTTTAAATGTTATAATTGTAGCCACCTCTACCACTTCCTCTGGCAGCTTGTTCCACACATGCACCACCCTCTGCGTGAAAAAGTTACCCCTCGGGTCCTTTTCAAAACTGCCACTCCTTGGCTCACTGGCCGGTCTGATCAAAGGACCCTTTATATTCTGAAATGATATTCTTCACTGTCCACTACACCACCTGTTTTGGTATTATCTGCAAACTTACTAACCACACCTCCTATATTAACATCCAAATCATGTATATAATTGATGAAAAACAATGGACCTAGCATTGATCCCAGTGGCACACCATGGGTCGCAAGTCTTCATTCTGAAAAGCAACTGTCCACTACCACCACCCTCTGTTTCCTACTCTCAAGCCAATTTTGTATCCAAATGGCTAGTTCCACCTGGATTCCATGTGATCTAACTTTACTAATCATATCTCCTGAAAGAGTGAAAAGTTCAATATCATACAAGTCCCAAATAAGTAGCAGCTGATCCCTGCACCTTAACTGGCCAATTCCACTGCCTTCCATTGAATTGTGGAGAACCGAAACCTCAAAAGGATTGGAGATTCATATTTTACAATATGTAACTTTCATACCAACGTTGATACAAGAATAAATATCTGTTTGCCCACCTTGACAATAAAATGATGTCAAAGATGAGTGGCACGAGGACTGAATCAGACAATGTCACTTGCCAGAGCAGAATTGAGACTATTACTGCAAAGTCAGTTTTCAAGGCTGTTTGAGTTGCGTGGCAGACATAACTTCGGCCAGCCAGCCCAAGTGTATGCCTGACTACCGGACAGGGATGAGATACTCTGTCAAAAGGTCTTTCAGAGTCTCCTCCACTGCAGTGCAACAGGAAGCCAGGGACGTGCCTTAGGCCAACCAACCTACAGAGCACGCACAGACTGGGAAAACGGGAGGCTTGCAAGGAAGAGGGACTAAGATAAAAGGTGATTTTAGCACAACATTCTCACTTCTGCTCAGCTGACCAGTTCTTCACCAGGGGAAGAGCTGGGAAAGTACCTTGTTGTCCAAATTAGGTATAGTTTACTTCCATCATGATGTTGCTTTATCAAAAACATGCCTGGTTGCTATACAGTAATTTGAAAATAATATTTCAAAGCAACAGCAGCATTTAACAAAGGCTGAACTCCTTTCCTTAAATTGACTGTCAGATATTCAATAACCAAAACAGGCCTTATGGGATTGAGAATTTCCTTAGGAGATAGAAAATGTGTTCTGGCTCAACAGCTTATCCCTTCCTCCTAAATCTAAGTGCCTTCTTATCTTATCCCTCAACATAATCTACTCATATCCTCAATTTATCCATTAATCCAACCTACACAGTTCTGTGCCCTGTCCCTTAGTGCAGCTCACTGTTTCCTGCACACCATCTTCCTACTTTTTCACATCATTGCATCTTTCCCCCTAAACATATCTAATCTATCTCTTGCTCCTACTTCTACCATTGAGAGCAACGCCCGCTTCGACACGATTATTGTACAAATCACTTACATTTTGAATGTTAACTTTCCCTTGGACTCATATCCAATCTCTTCAATTTTAACTTTTCTCTCTCTGGGATTTGAACACTTCAGACAGCGTGCCCCAGTTGAATAACCACTTAAATGATGCTGGTGCCAACTATAAGATTGGGTAGGAGAAAATACACGTTGGAAGAATTCGGTCACGTCAGTAAACTTTTACACTCCATTTCTCTATCTTTGGACTCAAAAGGCAATGATTTTGATGATTTGGGCTGGAAAAGGGAGCCTTGAACTGCAATCTGACTGCACCTCAATGCTTAACACAGATTGCACTTCATTGGCCTGTAACATGCCACTGCCAACTGATGTGTGACTGTTGTAAATGGAAATGGTTACCGTAAAAGAGTGACTGCCTTGTAAGTTGCAATTTACAAGATTGCTGCTTTTGTTTTGGATGCCAGTTTGCAAACTTGCTACTGTCGAGCAGTGGCTGAGGCCTCATTGGATGGTGACACTCAAACCAGGTGATTCCCTTTTAATCTCAGGGAGAGAGAGAAAGAAAAACTGCAGGGAGAAGTTGTCTTGGGCAGTTACACAATGACTGGGGCGGAGGGACGTTGCAGTGTATGATTTGCCTAACCTCTTGTATGCACAGCTCAATATGGCTAGCAATCGACTGATGCAGTGAGTGAGGTGATTAAGCAGCAGTGGGAATGCAGCCACCTATTTCGCTCTTAAACACCACGTCCCCAAACCCCCTACAGATTTCTATTCTAATAGATCTCAGCGGTATACTGCACAGATGATATTGTCATTGTACCTAAACACAACAAGAGGACTTTCTCCAGCTTTTCAGGGCAGTTTGCCAACAGATGGTCACCGTCAGTGTCGCTGTTAAACGCAAAAGAGATAAGTAGAGCACAGACTCTTCCAAACACTCATCCCAGGACACAGGAGTCAAAAAACTTGTACATGACATTTCAATTGGGATTGATTTGTGACCCTGATGTTCGCACAATGGCAAACTAATGGAAGGATCTCTGATCTCCATCTGTGCTTCTATTGTCAGTTAGTTTATGCCTGTTCTTTCCGCAAAGCCCCAGCTTTGTACATTTTGAAAAAAAAATGCCTCTGACATTGTATATACTAAATGGCTGTGACCATTGTATATTATATGTACACGCTGTCTCAGCTGGTCAGTAGTCTTTTGAAGTGTGAATCATGGGTGTTGGAATTAGAGTCTTCAGATGTTTGTGAACCCTTTAATGCATTGTCAATAAAGAAATAAACGTGGTAATTATGCAGTTCTGGACAAGCAAGCACCAAGATTCTGTGTCTTATTGAGTTTTACACAACAACCATACAGATTACAAGCAGTACGCATATATTAATAAAATACCTGCAATTATCATCTTTTTTATCTATCCAATTATCAGTACATTTTACACTTTTGATAAAGAGACAGTAATTGAACTGAAGTTTGACATTTCTAAGCAGTAACATTTGTCCTGTAACTTCAACCTGTTCAGACATATTATGACATATCTCTGCAGCAGGTGAGACTTGAGCCTAGGCTTTCTAGCCCAGAGGGAGGGCCACTACTAGCGTGTTAACAAGAGCCTCCTCTCAAAAGTTTATAACTAGCTACAATTACATAAAATTGTCAATTTTGACCAGTGGGTTTTAAAGACCTGATCGGGTTAGTAGTTGAGTATTGATACCAAACCCCTTAACCATGCAGTGTCATAGGAGAGGTTTGCTACATAGGAGAGCTCAAGCTCTGAAGTAGTGGAGTAGTTGAAGATGGAGAGAAAATGGTAGGATTATTGAAAGATCATCTTCTAAAATGTCAACTGTAGAGGAAAACTAATCCAAATTATTAATTAGCAAAGACAATATCCTGGAAGAATTTAAAATCAGCATGATTGAAGTAGATGATATTGACTTGAAGATTAACCCACTCTCCATGACAGTCTTTTATACCCTAGTCTATGGTCATGAAAGATACATCAAGCACTATTGAGTTTGAAGCAACTATAGTAACATCATGGATCAGCCACAGAGGGAACAGAAGCTTATGGACATAAGACTTAAACCCACATCACACATTAATTGACTAGCCCAGTATTTTCTACCTGGTCTGTGATGTGATCAAAACATTCCTGAGCTAGTGATGAGCTTCACCCTCACTAATTCTGCTGAAAGTGAAGAGGAACAACCATTTTGCCAAACATTGGAAGTGACTAAGCATCAGAATGGTGGCCAATAAAATGGTCAGAGTTTTGGTACAATTAACCCTTTGCAAAGGTAACTGCAGGGCCTTGAGAGTTGTATTTCTTCAAAGTTATATTGTATTACTTTTGCAATATTTAAGAGGTAATTTGCAGAATTTCCTTTCTCCCCCATTTTGTTTGGTGTGTGCCTCTAAAAGTTTGTTCTTTTGATCCTTTAGTGTTTTGTGTTGTTCTTTCATGCTTTTGCAATTCAAGCAGCAAAGTGGTTGAAACTCAATGTAAGATCCCGAATTTACAAAGGCAAGTGGTTTGTCAGAGAATTCTGCTAACCCTCATGTTCAGCATAATTCTGTTCCATCCCTGCCATGTGCATATCCCTTCTCTGAGTTTGTGCTTCAGCAATGTCCATTCCCCAATCTCAAAATCTTGATCACAGGTGGGGTGATGTCAACAAGGTGCTGAGATCAGCAAAGAAGGGGCTTGGCCAGGCCAAAGGAACAAGCATCTCTCTGCAATTTGTACTTTTTTTGCAGCAGATTTTGGAGTTCACTTCTAGAAGAATAACATTGAAGAGCTATTAGGTTCTGATAAATTTGTGTAAAACCTTAATTAAACCATCTTGAAGAATGTGACCATTTCTGACATCCATGTTCCTAAATATATATTGATGCCATGGATAAAAATTTGACGGAACAATACCAGAACTGAGATATTGTACCGACTGTATTCTGCAAAGTTTGAAGAGACTGGAATACTTTATTGAGGAAAAAAGAAAACTGAGGCATGACCTGATAGAGATTTATATGAATCATTGACTGACTGACAGAAGGCAAAGAGCAGGAATAAAGGGGTCTTTTTCAGGATTGCATCCAGTGATTAGTTGAGTTCTGCAGGGGCCCATGTTGGGACTGTAACTATTAACATTATATATTAAAGATCTGGACGAAGGAACTGAGAGCACTGTTGCTAAGTTTACAGATGATATAATGTTAGGTGGAGGGACAGGTAATGTTGAGGAATGGAGAGGCTGTAGAAGGACTTAGATAGACAGAGAGGCTAATTGAAAACAATGTAGGAAAATGTGAGGCATAGAGTATTTTCAAAATGGGGAAAAGTTTCAGAAATCTGAACCATGAAGGGACTTGGGACTCCTGGTTCAGGATTCTTGTAAGGCTAACGTTCAGGTTCAGTTGGAAGTTAGGAAGGCAAATGCAATGTTAGTATTTATTTCAAGAGGGCTAGAATACAAGAGCAGAAATATACTACTACTGTATATAGGTGTCTGGTCAGGGCACATTTGAAATATTGTGAGCAATTTTGGGCCCCATCTGTAAGGAAGGATGTGCTACTATTGGAGGGGATCCAGAAGAGGTTTACAAAAATGATTCCAGGGCTGAAGGGCTTATCATATGAGGAGCACTTCAGAACTCTGGGTTTGTACACAATGGATTTTAGAAGGATGACGGGGTAATCTCATTGAAACAGACAGAATACTGAGAGGCCTGGATATAGTGGTCGTAGAGAGGATGTTTCCACTAGTAGGAGACACTAGAACCCGAGGCACACCCTTTTGAACTGAGATCAGGGAGAATTTCTTCAGCCAAAAGATGGAGTCAATCTACAGAACTCATTGCTGCAGAGAGCTGTGGAGACCAAGTCATCGAGTGTCTTTAAGGTAGAGGTGGATATGTTTCTGACTGGTAAGGGGATCAAGGGTTATGGGGAGAAGGCAGGAGAATGGGGTTGTGAAACATATCAGCCATGATCGAAAGGTGGAGCAGACATGAAGGGCTGACTGGCCTAATTCTGCTCCTGTATCTTACGGTCTTACCATCTTCTATGGTAAAGGAGGGTGTAAGGAGAAATCACCCAGTAGGGATCTTATGGATGGAGCTGAGGAAGAGCTAAAACCATAATAGTTTTCACTATAGACAACCTGGTAATAGCTCAGAAGTGCTAGATTGCATAAATGGTGAAATTAGGCAACTATGTAGCAAATACAGGAAAGTGGGATCTGCAGATGCTGGAGAGTCAGAGTTGAAAGGATGGCGCTGGAAAAGCACAGTGCTTTTCCAGCGCCATCCTTTTCAACTATGTAATAAAAGCAGAGTAATATTAATGAGGGAATTCTAATCTTTCCATAGATTGTGAGAGATAAAGAAACACCTCCCAGAAAGGTTGTGAATTTCTAAGGTCTCCAGAATCGTTTCCTACAACAATATGTCTTGGATATAAAAAGGCAGCAAGCAATATTGGATCTAGTGATGAGCAATGAGTCTGATTTAATTAGTGACCTACTTCTTCAGGAGCATTTGTTAAATAGTGATCATAAAAGGATGGAGTTTCATATAGCATTTATAAGAGACAAGCAAAGATCGGATACTAAAATTTTGAATTTAAGTAAGGCAGACATTAACAGGACGAGGCAGAATTGCCCATAGTCAGCTGGAAAATTCCGCTTATAGACAAACCAACTGAAGAACAGTAGAGAGTGTTCAAAGAAACATTGGGTGGCATGGTGGCATGGTGGCTTAGTCGCTAATACTGCTGCCTCAGAGCACCATGAACACAGGTTCAATTCCAGCCTTGGGCGAATGTCTGTGTGGAGTTTGCACATTCTCCCTATGTCTGTGTGGATTTCCTCTGGGTGCTCGGGTTTCCTCCCACAGTCTAAAGTAGTGCAGGTCAGATGAATTGGCCATGCTAAATTGCCCATAGTGTTCGGTACATTAGTCAGAGGGAAATGGGTCTGGGTGGGTTACTCTTCCGAGAGCCGGTGTGGACTTGTTGGGTCAAAGGGCCTGTTTCCACACAGTAGGGAATCTAATCATTTAATGCTGTGCAGAATTTGCTTGTATATATGAGAAGGAACAACTCTGCCTCACAAAAATAAAAGCTATGGACATCTAAGGAGGTCAGGGACAGCATAAAATTAAAAGAGAGGGCTTATAAAAATAAAAAGAATAGTACTGATCCCACAGGATGGGACAAATCCAAAGACCAACAAAGGGACATAAAGTGGCTTACAAGAGCGGCTAAAAAGGATTATGAAATGAAACTTGGAAGTGGGATAAAAGACAATAAGAGATATTATTGTTATATAAAGGGAAAATGAGAAAATGGCTAGTTAAGAGTACTATTGGTCCACTGAATGCTGAGATTGGGGATATTATCAATGACAATCGCAACTGGCATGACATGCTGAACAATTACTTTGCTTCAGCATTTACAGCAGAAGAGGAGGCTAGCGTGCCAGAAGTCCCAAAGACATTAGTAGAGTATCAGGGACAGGGTTTAAATCAAATTAATTTAAGTAAATCATCAACAGTGGGGAAATTAATAGAACTGAAGAGTGACAAATCCCCAGGACCTGAAGGTTTCCATTCACGATGTTAATGGCAGTAAGAGAGCATATTGTTAATGCTCTAACCATAATCTTTCAGATTTCCATGGATTCAGGAATTGTGTCTCTGGATTGGAAATTTCCCATTTCACCCTGCTTGTTAACAAGTGTGACAGAGGGAAACCAGGGAAGAACAGACCAGTTAGCCCAACATCAGTGGTGGGGAAATTGTTGGAGATTATAAATAAGGATTGGGTAACTGATCACCTCAAAATAATCTATTAATCAGGGAGAGTCAGCATAGATTCATGAAGCATAGGTCATCACATAGTTTTTTGAAGAGGTGGGAAAGGTGGTGGATTGAAGTAGGTCGATGAATATTGTTTATATGGACTTCCAAAAGGCTGCTGATACAGTGCCATACAGGAGGCTGTTAGCTAAGATGAAAGGCCACAAAAACTGAGGGCAAATTACTGACTTGGATAGGAAATTGGCAGAAATGAAAAGAATTGGAAGAATGGGTAAGTACTCAAATTGGAAGGACATCCTTAGTGGTGTCCCGCAGGGACCTGCATTAGGATCTCAAATATTCACAATATCCATTAATGACTTGGATAATGGAGTAAAAAGTCAACTATCCTAATTTGCTGACCTCATAAAATTAGGCAGAATTGTGGACAGTGTTGATGCCAGCATAAAATTATAACAGCATATTGATAGATTAGGGTGAATGAGTAAAGCTGGGGCAGATGGATTTCAATACAGGCAAGTGTGAGGTTACCCATTTTGGACCAAAAAAGGATAGGTCAGAATATTTTTAAGATGGCACAAAGTTACTTACAGTGAATGTCAAATGAGATTTCGGGGCTCGGGTGCATAGATCTTTTAAATGCCACAAATGGGTGCAGAAAATGAATAGATTAGATGACTTATAGTGTGGAAAAAAGGCCGTTCGGCCCAACAAGTCCACACCGACCCTCCGAAGAGCAACCCACCCAGACCCATTCCATTACGTTTACCCCTTCACCTAACATTACAGGCAATTCAGATTAGATTAGATTACATTACAGTGTGGAAACAGGCCCTTCGGCCCAACAAGTCCACACCGACCCGCCGAAGCGCAACCCACCCATACCCCTATATTTACCCCTTACCTAACACTACGGGCAATTTAGCATAGCCAATTCACCTGACCTGCACATCTTTGGACTGTGGGAGGAAACCGGAGCACCCGGAGGAAACCCACGCAGACACGGGGAGAACGTGCAAACTCCACACAGTCAGTCGCCTGAGGCGGGAATTGAACCCGGATCTCTAGCGCTGTGAGGCAGCAATGCTAACCACTGTGCCATCATGCCGCCCACGCATGGCCAATTCACCTAACCTGCACATCTTTGGACTGTGGGAGGAAACCCATGCAGACACGGGGAGAATGTGCAAACTCCACACAAACGGTTGCCTGAGCCGGGAATTGAACCTGGGTCTCTGGCGCTGTGAGGCAGCAGTGCTAACCACTTTGCCACCGTGACGCCCCAAAAATAGTCAAAAGGCTAATAGAATGCTATCCTTCATGTCTAAATGGCTTGGTTATAGGGCTGAGGATGTTATGCTGCTGCTACAACACATTCTAGTTGGACCCCATTTAGAGTACTGTGAGCAGGTCTAGGCACCACACCTTAGAAAGGATATTTTTAGCTCTGGAAGGAGTTCAATGCAAGTTTGTAAGGATGACACCTGAACTTCAGGAGTTAAGTTTATACTTAATTCCATAGAATTTAGAAGGTTAAGGGGTGATCTAACCAAAGTCTTCAGAATATTAACAGGGAAAGATAGGATAAAGATAAACTCTTTACACTGGTTGAAGATTCTAGAGGAGAAAGTGAGGACTGCAGATGTGGAGATCAGAGCTGAAAATGTGTTGCTGGAAATTAAATGATTAGATTCCCTACTGTGTGGAAACAGGCCCTTTGACCCAACAAGTCCACACCGGCTCTCCGAAGAGTAACCCACCCAGACCCATTTCCCTCTGACTAATGTATCTAACTCTATGGGCAATTTAGCATGGCCAATTCACCTCTGAGAAGGGCTTATGCCCGAAATGTCGATTCTCCTGTTCCTTGGATGCTGCCTGACCTGCTGCGCTTTTCCAGCAACACATTTTCAGCTCTGAAGATTCTAGAACCAGGGACATAGCCTAAGAATTGGGGCCAAACCATTCAGGTCCGAGATTAGAAAGCACTTCTATAAAGATCTTCCTCAAACTGATGTCAATGCAAATTCAATTGTTCATTTTAAATCTGAGATAGACAAGTTTTAATTAAGTAAGGTATCAGTGGATGTGGGCCAAGGTAGCCATATTGAGTTAGGCCACAGGTCAGCCATGATCTCACTGAATAGTGGAGCAGGCTCAAGGGGCTGAATGACGTACTCCCTTTCCTGTGTTCCTACAATCTGCCAATATACTAATGATTTGATTTGTTTTTTTAATTGGGGGGAATGACAAAGTCTAACTGAGCGCATTTAGTATTGAAACATATTAAATGTATGTAAATGCCCTGGCTATGCATAATTAGAGCCAAGAGTGTGGCGCTGGAAAGTACAGCAGGTCAGGCAGCATCCAAGGAGCGGGAGAATTGACATTTTGGGCATTAGCCCTTCTTCAGGAATTATAGGATTGCCAGCTAGCTCAGGTGGTTGGATGAGCTGGTTTACAGCGTAGTGCGAATGCCTAAGGCTTGGGTTCAATTCCTGCTGGTGGTTAAGGTTAACAATGAAGGACTTGCCCGAGAATGTGGTGACCCTCAGGTCACGCCACCACCTCTCAGCCTGGAGACATCCCCTTGACCAATCCTGCGGGAGGTGGGTGTTCACACACAATGAGATTGGGCGGAGAGACCGTGCGCTAGGACCCAGAGGAGGCGGGACGCGTGCGCAGTGACCGGGCACTAGGACCCTGTGTGTGTTTAGGCCGCGGTTGGAGCCTGGGCCTAGGAGTTTGTCGGGCGGTCGGAGGAGAAGCAGCGGCGGGAGGGAGGGCAAGGAGAGAGAGTTGGAGTCCGGGAGTGGGGCTGGGGCGGTCCAAGAGGCTGAGTCAGGTGGAGGAGGGGGAGAAAAAGGGGATGGATTTGTTTGAAGACCTGCCTGAGCCCGGTAAGGACATGGGACTGGGGCGGGGTCTCAGTCCCAGCCCCCCCCCCACCCCAGAGGGTGTAGTCTCAGGGCTGACCCCCGGGGGGGGTGAGGGGAATGAGGGTGTAGTCTCAGGGCTGACCCCCGGGGGGGGGTGAGGGGAATGAGGGTGTAGTCTCAGGGCTGACCCCCGGGGGGGGTGAGGGGAATGGGGGTGTAGTCTCAGGGCTGACCCCCGGGGGGGGTGAGGGGAATGGGGGTGTAGTCTCAGGGCTGACCCCCCGGGGGTGAGGGGGGGGGGGGGAGGAGGGGAATGGGGGTGTGGTCTCAGGGCTGACCCCCGGGGGGAGGGGGGGGGGGGAGGAGGGGAATGGGGGTGTGGTCTCAGGGCTGACCCCCGGGGGGTGAGGGGAATGGGGGTGTAGTCTCAGTGCTGACCCCTGGGGGAGGGGGGGGGGGGAGGAGGGGAATGGGGGTGTGGTCTCAGGGCTGACCCCCGGGGGGTGAGGGGAATGGGGGTGT
Organism: Chiloscyllium plagiosum; assembly: GCF_037043375.1. NCBI lineage: Eukaryota > Metazoa > Chordata > Chondrichthyes > Orectolobiformes > Hemiscylliidae > Chiloscyllium > Chiloscyllium plagiosum. Next base: position 79,183,789 of record NW_028270151.1, on the reverse strand, counting down.
AGTCTCAGTGCTGACCCCTGGGGGGGGGGGGGGGGAATGGGGGTGTAGTCTCAGGGCTGACCCCTGGGGGAGGGGGGGGGAGGAGGGGAATGGGGGTGTGGTCTCAGGGCTGACCCCCGGGGGGTGAGGGGAATGGGGGTGTAGTCTCAGGGCTGACCCCCGGGGGGTGAGGGGAATGGGGGTGTAGTCTCAGGGCTGACCCCTGGGGGGGGGGGGGGGGAGAATGGGGGTGTAGTCTCAGGGCTGACCCCTGGGGGAGGGGGGGAGGAGGGGAATGGGGGTGTGGTCTCAGGGCTGACCCCTGGGGGGGGGGGGAATGGGGGTGTAGTCTCAGGGCTGACCCCCGGGGGGGGGAGGGGAATGGGGGTGTGGTCTCAGGGCTGACCCCGGGGGGGGTGAAGGGAATGGGGGTGTAGTCTCAGGGCTGACCCCCAGTGGGTGAGGGGAATGGGGGTGTAGTCTCAGGGCTGACCCCCAGGGGGTGAGGGGAATGGGGGTGTAGTCTCAGGGCTGACCCCCGGGGGGGGGTGAGGGGAATGGGGGTGTAGTCTCAGGGCTGACCCCCAGTGGGTGAGGGGAATGGGGGTGTAGTCTCAGGGCTGACCCCCAGGGGGTGAGGGGAATGGGGGTGTAGTCTCAGTGCTGACCCCCGGGGGCGGGGGGGGGTGAGGGGAATGGCGGTGTGGTCTAAGTGCTGACCCCCGGGGGGGTTGGGGGAATGGGGGTGTAGTCTCAGGGCTGACCCCCCGGGGGTGAGGGGAATGGGGGTGTAGTCTCAGGGCTGACCCCCAGGGGGTGAGGGGAATGGGGGTGTAGTCTCAGTGCTGACCCCCGGGGGGGTGAGGGGAATGGGGGTGTGGTCTCGGCTGACCCCCGGGGGGGTGGGGAATGGGGGTGTAGTCTCAGGGCTGACCCCTGAGGGGTGAGGGGAATGGGGGTGTGGTCTAAGTGCTGACCCCCAGGGGGTGAGGGGAATGGGGGTGTAGTCTCAGTGCTGACCCCCGGGGGGGGGGGGGGGGGGGGGGTTGAGGGGAATGGGGGTGTGGACTCAGGGCTGACCCCCGGAGGGGTGAGGGGAATGGTGGTGTAGTCTCAGGGCTGACCCCCGGGGGGGTGAGGGGAATGGGGGTGTGGTCTCAGTGCTGACCCCCAGGGGTGAGGGGAATGGGGGTGTAGTCTCAGGGCTGACCCCCGGGGGGGGGTGAGGGGAATGGGGGTGTAGTCTCAGGGCTGACCCCCGGGGGGGGGGGGTGAGTGGAATGGGGGTGTAGTCTCAGTGCTGACCCCCGAGGGTGAGGGAATGGGGGTGTAGTCTCAGGGCTGACCCCCGGGGGGTGAGGGGAATAGGGGTGTAGTCTCAGGGCTGACCCCCGGGGGGTGAGGGGAATGGGGGTGTAGTCTCAGGGCTGACCCCTGGGGGGGGGGTGAGGGGAATGGGGGTGTAGTGTCAGGGCTGACCCCCGGGGGGGGGGGGTGAGTGGAATGGGGGTGTAGTCTCAGTGCTGACCCCCGAGGGTGAGGGAATGGGGGTGTAGTCTCAGGGCTGACCCCCGGGGGGTGAGGGGAATAGGGGTGTAGTCTCAGGGCTGACCCCCGGGGGGTGAGGGGAATAGGGGTGTAGTCTCAGGGCTGACCCCCGGGGGGTGAGGGGAATGGGGGTGTAGTCTCAGGGCTGACCCCTGGGGGGGGGGTGAGGGGAATGGGGGTGTAGTGTCAGGGCTGACCCCCAGAGGGGTGAGGGGAATGGGGGTGTGGTCTCAGTGCTGACCCCCGGGGGGGTGAGGGGAATGGGGGTGTAGTCTCAGTGCTGACGGCCCCCCAGGGAAAGGGAGCTAGTCTCTGTGGTGGTTCCCCCAGGGGGAAGGTGGGGCTTCTTTGTGCTGGGCTCCAAGGGCTGAGCAGCTCTCAGTGCTGGCCCCTCCAGGCGGTCAGGGTGTGAGGACAGTCTTCGTGCTCCCCCTCAAGGAGTGGATGTGTGTGTCTCAGTAGTGGCCCCCAGGGAATGGTGAGGGGAGGGGAGGTGGGATGTTTTGCAGTACTGGCTCCTGGAGTGATGGAGGGCAAGCTTGGTGCTGGCTTCAAAGGGATGGGGGTGTCAGTCCTCGCCCCCCCGGGGATTAGGACATCTCTCCGTGCTGGCCTCAGGGGGTGGCTCTCTCAGTGCTGGCAGAGAAGAAGGGTCAGGACACGTTTGGGGATTGCTCTGATTATTGTCACAAATCTGTTTGTGTCTCTTGATCTGCACCTGGACTGTGTGTGAAACAGTTTTCACAACTGTACTAAACACTGAGAAGGAGAGTAACAGGCAAACACATGGCAGATTAAATTTAAATGCAGAGATAAGTGTGAAATGATTCATCTCGTAGGAGGAACAGGCAGAGGCCATATAAATAGTCCAGGCTTAAATACGAGTGTAGGACGGGAGAGAATTGGGATGGATACTGACTAAATCTTTGAAGTAGACAGGCTGAAGGCCTCAAGAACACAGCATGCCAGGCAGTATCAGGAGGTGGAGAAGCCAACGTTTCAGGTGTAACCCTTCTTCAGGACTGGCGGTGTGTATAGGGGGAGCTGCAAATAAAGGGGGTGGTGGGGCAGGGTGGTGAATTGGGGATAGGTAATGACAGATAGAGGGTACGACTTGTACGGCCAATGGGAGGAATGAATCCAATTGGTGTCTGGGAGGAGTGGAAAGGAAGGGGAGGGGCCTGGAAGCGAATCGGGTGATGGGAGCAGAGGTAATGTTGAGTCCTCTGTGCGGTAGGCTGTAGGTGGAAGATGAGGTCTTTTTCTTCCAATTTATAGTTTGGTTCGTTGTGGCAATGGAGGTGGCCAAGGATGGTCATGTCGGAAAGGGAATGAGAAGGGGAATTAAAATGGGTGGTGACTAGGAGGTCCGGTTGGCCCCTGCGGGCCCGACTCAAACACTGGTTAAAACATTCCCTATGTTTACATTTGGTCTCCCCGATGTAGAGAAGACATTGGGGCCCCAAACAGTCCTTCCAGGTGTGATAAGAGGTTCACCTGCCTCTCTTCCAACCTAGTTTACTGCATCTGTTGTTCCCAGTGTGGTCTTCTCTACGTCGGAGAGACCAAATATAAATTTAGTAAACATTTCACCGAGCATCTCAGCCAGGGCAGACAGTACCTCCCAGCTGGTACCCATTTTAGTTCCCCTTCTCACTTCCTTTCCGACATGACCATCCTTGACCTTCTGCATTGCCACAATGAACCAAACTGCAAATTGGATGAACAACACCTCAGCCCAGAGGACTCAACATTGAGTTCTCCAATTTCAAATTGCTTCCCTTCTTATCCCCCGACTCCATTCCCAGCCTCTTTTTCCCCTCCCACTCCCTTTCACTCCTCGCACCTACCAACCGGATTCATTCCTCCCATTGACCAACCAGGCTATACTCTCTGCCTGTCTTCACCTATCCCCACTTTACCACCCAGCCCCCCACACCCTCTTTATCTCCCCCTACACCCACCCCCAGTCCTGAGGAATGGTTACACCTGAAATGTTGATTTCTCCACCTCCTGATGCTGCCTGGCTTGCTGTGTTCTTCCAGCCTCCTGCCTGTCTACTTTGGATTCCAGCATCTGCAGGTTTTGTTTGTCGCTGTACCTAAACTTTTCAAGCAGGATAAGCTTTTACAAAAAGATAGTTTCTTTTTCTAAAAGAACATGTACAATGGAGAGTACAAAAGTAAGGACATTATTGCTAAATATTTTGACTTAGAGATACTGGTTTATTCCCTGATAGAATATTGTATTTAATTCTAGATGGTGCATTATAGGAAAGTGCCAAGATCTCAGATAGGGTGTAAAGTGGATTTACCAGACCAGTACCACAAGGCATGGCATTGAATGAAGTTGGGGTTGTTCCTTTTGAGCAGAGTAGGTCATAGGATGAATTGATCATGGTGTTTAAAATTGTGAAGGGTTTGGGCAGAATAAATAAAGGTAAATGGGTTTTGTTCGAGAAATTTGGTAACCAGAGAATTCACGCTTGGGGAAATGAGCGAAGACTCAGAGGTGGCACGTGGATTACAATCTTAACAAGTTATTAGGATCTTGGTATGTAGGCTGAAAGGGTGGTGGTTGCGGATTCAGCTTTTGAATAACGTGAAGCATTTTCACAGTATTGTAACAACACTGTATCATGTTTTTATGCAGTGAGTTACAATCCAGAATACACTTGCTGAAAGGGTGGTGAAACCAAGCAAAATGAAGCTGACAAACTGTTCTGCTTTGGTGGATCATCGTGTTCCACATACTCTGAGTAATTCTGCTGTATCTGATCTCTAACCTGGGACACATTCTCCCTAGTTCTGCAGATTCTTCAGTGTTCCCTTGACATTTCGTTACTGCACCTGATTGCTTCTTTCAGTCAAAACAGATTCCCCCTTTTCCACTTGCCACCTCATCGCAGAGGCCATCAACTCTATCTCGGCAAAGGGCCCATGCAGGGTATGAACAGAGATGCTTTTAGGAATGAACGTGAATGAGCTCAGGATTGAAACCTACCTGTAAATCAATATCTTTTAAAAGTATACAGTATTTCAAAATAACTTATTTAAATCAGTTAAAAATTACCATGAAATCCAGAAAAGTAATCGAGCTGCATTACAATTTGGGAGATGTTTTAAAGTCACTCTGGGGTTCAGTACTGCAGTGGAGTCAACAATGTGTCCTGTGAGAAGGCAACATAGGATAATGCCGGATTTAGAATTGCAGTAGAGATTTACGCTGAAGATCATGTAGTGGTTTTGGGGGTCGCCATGGGTATGAGAGCTCTTTCCCCATCCTGCTTCTGTCTGGAAAGTACTCGGTTTGAGCACCGTTCATATCTAAGCTGAGGTGATATGTTATTATGCCGGAAGGTATTGTTCTGGATACAGCCCAGGTGTCTCGGCTCCAATACAATGTGTGTAAAAACCCATGTTGTAGACAGTTAGCCCAAATTCAGGCAGTACTGGCCCCATACCCTTTCTAAACAACCCAAAGGGGCCATCAGTGGACACTACTCTAGAACTTGTTGAAATCCACCACCAACTCCAGTTTTTGGACATCTGCAATTGGCAGATGTTATGGCACTGTTCCAGCGCTACATGACAGTGAATATATATTTTGTTGCAATTGGCTGTCCAAAATTTGGGCAAATGTGTTCCCCATGCTGGTGTGCAACTCAACGTGGTCACTATTTGCTGGCTATATTGCTGTCTTCTACCCGAGATGTGTAAAGTTTGGATCAATAGTGGAAGCTTCAAATCTGGAGTAATAGAAAATGCTTGAAATGTCCAGGAGCTCAGTTTGTATTGCAAGCAGAAACGAGTTAATATTGTAAGTGGAACTTTTCAGCACAAGATTGGAGCAGTTCAATTTCTCCTCCCAACTCCTGAGTAATTTTATTTTTCTGCTGAAGAGCTTATAATTGGTTGTTTTTGATGGCAGCCAATCAAAATGGCGAGTGTTCCTAATTTACTGTAGTTGTTTTTGTTCAGTGCTTGCCAATCACAATGCTGATGTAATGATAATTTCACTTAATCTGGCACCCAGCGACTGAAATTGTAAACATACCATTCATCCAGCTACAGAGTACCTCAAAGCATAATCAAAATGGCCCATGGAAGATTTTATAAAGCCTTCTTTTATAAACCAGACCATAGAAGTCATAATAAGAATGTAATGCAGTTCAGCTTGACACAGGTTGGTTTAAAACCTGATCCAGCTGCAGCTGGCAGCTCACACACTTGAATCTGTGAATTTACAGTCAACCACGAAATTATGGGAGAGAATTGTGTGCGTTTTCTATCAGCTGGTGGTGTGTGTTCCTCCACGCTGAAAATTACAGGCTTACTTTTGTAAGTTTATTTTGATGTGCGAACTGCCAGTTAGACTTGGAGTTTCAGACTGTCACTTGTTGTGGATTGGGCTATGAGCGGGCATTGTGCTTGAATTTGGGCTCCTAGTTGGCAATTGGGCTTTGTGAGAGCCTGAGCTAGGTCTGGTTGGGATTCACTACAGGGATTGGAATTGGATGGGCGTCGAGGGAAACTTTGGAGCTCCCACCTGGGAAATAGACCAAAATGGACTCAGCATTGAATTCACCGATTTTACACCATAACCTCTGCCGTTGATTTGTTATAGTTTATTTTTGGATGGATCTTTTCTCCTCGTTTCCTTTTTAATTACTTTCTTCAGCTTCTCTATCCCTCATCTAAACGTATTTGTATTTCTTTACTTCCCTCTGGTCTTTTACCAGAAACCATTTTGTTATTAATCAGGCAGTGTTGGAGAAACTCAGCAGGTCTTGCAGTATCTGATTTTTGAGTCCAATGACCCTTTGTGAGAACTCCACTTCTGATGAAGGGTCACTGGACTTGAAGTTAATTCTGCTTTTCTCCTCTCAGATGCTGCCAGACCTGCTGAGTTTCTCTGATCTTGTTTTTGTTTCAAATGTCCAGCATCAGTTATAGAGTCATACAGTATGGAAGCAGACCCCTTTGTCCAACTAGTCTGTACCTACCATGTTCCCAAACTAAATTAGTCCTACCTACCTGCACTTGGCCCATATGCTTCCAAACCTTTCCTATTCATGAACTTATCCAAATGTCTTTAAATATTTGTAACTGTACCTGCATCTCTCTGTTATTGTTATTAAATTGATCCTGCCAAATACATCTCTTTTTATTCTCTTCCCACCCTTCCACTTTTAACATGCTTGAAACTTTTGAGTTTTTCTCTGTTCTGATGAAATGTCACAAACCTGAAATGTTAACTCTTTTTTTTTGTGCACAGGCACTGTTACACCCACTGAATACTTCTCGTGTTATCCTTTTGTTTTCCAAACTTCCAGCATTTGCAGTATTTTGCTTTCGTGTAGATCAAGGGGAGGGCCAAATTTGTTCATTTGGTTAAAGTGTAATCTGTTCGTTCAGTCCCTATGTCCATTGAGGTAAGTCTTTGGGTTGCCTCTTTGCTTCATGTGGTATTATGGCAATAATGACCATTATTATCTCTGGGGCAGTGCGTGACCATTCTCAATATGTAGCTTCTTGGGCCCAGTTTTCTCTCTTCTAGTCAGGGAAATGATTGGCTGGAAAGTCATCAATCACAGCTACTTCTAGTGACCAGGCAACAGCAGTGGGAGCACTCACAAGGTTTATTTTCTTCTTATTTTCTTCTGTAGTGCTTATTTCCCCCCCCAGCACCCATGTGTGTGTGTGTGTGCAGGTGTGAGACACAGTGAAAGACACAAGGTGCACGAATCTTTATTCCAATTTCCACCACCAGGAAGAAAGGAAACACCCGAGTGGCCAGTGCCAAGCAGTGCCCTTCACATCAAAGGGCAATGCTGTGTGATCAAACAGTGAAGGGGAGGGCAGGGACTAAATCAAAATAGAGTTGGAGGGGGAACACTCACAAGGTTTATTCTGCACTTACCAAGCAAGGGAACAGTAAGTGATATAGAAGAAATATTTGAGAAAACTCTTATGCATCTGCTTGTTTTGCTTTGTTCATTAGGAAGAGATGCCCAGAAGTCAAAACCTTCGCTATTTGATAACCTACCAGACCCAAGCAACCCAGACGTAGGTAAACACAGCCAGAGAATAAAAACTCCTATCGCTTTTGCTCATCTGTTCCTGTTTCGTGTCGTTGGTGGGAATGTGCTCTTGATTGTTGTTTGTTTATTGTCAGGATTAGTAATAGTAATGCTGTCTGCAGTTACTTACTCCACTCCCCCTAAACTTCTCAAATCTTCCTCTGGGGATCAATCTTAAAATGCAACACCAACTGATTTTGGCAGTTTTGGGAGGCGAGGTCAATCACAGCTGACATTAGCATTTTAAACATTGTCATTGTTTCCTCTTCCACCTCGAAATCCATGGTAACTCTGATCACCAGTAAAATACTGGATTTAGAAATGTTTTCAGGAAATTGAGGTCTCATGTGAGACTGGTGTTTGTTGTTCGTCCCTAGGTACTCCTTGAGAAGTTGGTGACATATCTTTTATTAGAACCACTATTGAAATGGTTTGATGAGCCATTTGAAAGGGCAGTCGGGAGTCACCTGCATTGCTGTGGGACAGGAGTCACAGGCTAGACCAGGTCAGGCATATTAGTTTTCCTTCCCTAAAGAGTGCCAGTGAACCAGTTGCAGTTTTATGTCAATCCAGCAATTTCATCATCACTTCAGCTTTTCTTTAACTGAGCAAAAATTCTTGAACTGCTGTGAGTGAGTATAGACCAGTTTTTCCTGTATGATTATTCCACACCTTAGGACTGCAGCAATATGTTCAATCTGCCATTAGAGCAGTTAGAGATCATATGATAGGAAAAACCAGGCATCACCTGTTTGTTATCAACTACCTGCAATTATGATGCACCCATTTCTGGCTGGAACTATGTTCGTTTTGGAATTAGAGGTCTTCGTCTAATAGGATCCTGGCCCCAAGTCAGCATCTGCCTGCTAAAAATGCCTTGGTTTCTTGTCTAAAAACTGGCCCATAGGCCCAGCCGTCCTATTGCAGGGATGGCCATATAGTACCTGAGAGAGCAGGATCGTGAGAACCCAAATGAAGCAGAAACTATGATCTCAAAGTTTGCTTCCAATATTCAGCAGGGTTCATCCCAGATGTGCTTTCCCTTCCTATTCCCAGTTGAGACTTGGTATATGATTCGAGCATAATGCATTCTCTATATGCAATAAAAGATTTTTGTCTCCTTTCTCCAGATTGACCCTGGGGAAAGAGTTTACAGCTATATAGCGCTGGAATGATGTACTCTTGCTTACAGACCTGTCACAGGGCTGATATTGATGGGAGTTGTTTGAGGTGATGAATTCAGTGTATTGCCACATTTAAATTTATGATTTTCCCTGTGGTATTTTAGATAACCCCAAAAACAGCAATGGCTACAATTTACAGTTCAGAAAGAGAAAGCAATTTTCATGTTGCAGTTGTATAAGACTCTGGTGCGGCCACATCTGGAGTATTGTGTGCAGTTTTGGTCGCCATACTATAGGAAGGATGTGGAGGCACTGGAACGGGTGCAGAGGAGGTTTACCAGGATGTTGCCTGGTATGGTAGGAAGATCGTATGAGGAAAGGCTGAGGCACTTGGGGTTGTTTTCATTGGAGAAAAGAAGGTTTAGGGGTGACTTGATAGAGGTGTATAAGATGATTAGGGGTTTAGATAGGGTCGACAGTGAGAATCTTTTTCCACGTATGGAGTCAGCTATTACAAGGGGGCATAGCTTTAAATTAAGGGGGGGGGGTAGGTATAGGACAGATGTTAGGGGTAGGTTCTTTACTCAGCGAGTCGTGAGTTCATGGAATGCCCTGCCAGTAGCAGTGGTGGACTCTCCCTCATTATGGGCATTTAAGCGGGCATTGGATAGGCATATGGAGGATAGTGGGCTAGTGTAGGTTAGGTGGGCTTGGATCGGCGCAACATCGAGGGCCGAAGGGCCTGTACTGCGCTGTATTCTTCTATGTTCTATGTTCTATCCCCTGTTGATCAAAGCTAGCGTCTTAGTATTAAGGTGATTGTATTGGCTAAAAGCACTTGTAAGTAATAACTTTTCATTGCCATGATTTAAGAAGGCTGGCTCTCCTGGCCACTGAAGTATGGATTGATGTGGTTTGCAGTTTCTACTCCTGTACTGCCCTAGGGTAAATGCCAACAGAAGAGCAAAGAGAATTGTCATGCAGACTTGCTGCAGTGCTAATCCTTTGGGAGTTTTCACGTGGGATAAATTAACATTTTCCATCATAGAGCACTGTGCAGGAACTAGCAATATGCAAAATGTAGCCAGCGTACTTAAACAGTTTTCATCAACACTTGGATATCCAAATCTTGAACCTTTTGAATTGTAGTAAGAATGGACTTCAGTAAAATGATCATGTGGATGTATGTCTATCTGTATTACTGGCTGATGAATAAAGGTATGCTGTGAGGCTAACTCAGTTACTCATGAATAAACTCTGCATTTATACAATATTACAAGGCTGTGATTATGCACTTCTTACTTTGACAAACCTATGATGAAAGCTACAGTGTGGTAAAATCTTGTTGATGTTGTGATAACTTTGTTGTTTTGCATCTTCATGTAAGTTATTGTCTTGTTCCTTCAACCCACTAGCTCCACGTGTGCCTGATCTGTTTGGGGAGCTTCCAGAAGCAAAGAATGACATGAAGGGAGAGAAACGTAAAATACCGGATGAGAATGGATCCAAAGGGCATGAGGACAAGAAGTTGTGCAAAGGTATTTTAGCCAAATCAGCAAAGTGAGAGAAGGACTCAGGTACAGAACAGACTGCTTAGTAGAGACTTGGTCATTGAAAGTGGTTATTCAAAGGGTCCAATGAGTTGTTAAAAGCTTTGTAAAGCTAGATCTTTGAAAAGTTCTTGGAACTCCTTTTCCTTCAGCTGTTTTCCAACTCTGTTTCCTAGCTCCCATGTATGGCTCTTTACACGAGTACAGATTGTCATCCTGATAAGCATAGAAATAGTAAGGAGCAATTGAAGAAATAATGAGCAGATTGCAGTTTCAGGATTAGTGGTGCTGGAAGAGCACAGCAGTCCAGGCAGCATCTGAGGATCAGTAAAATCGACGTTTCGGGCAAAAGCCCTTCATCAGGAATAAAGGCAGAGAGCCTGAAGCGTGGAGAGATAAGCTAGAGGAGGGTGGGGGTGGGGAGAAAGTAGTATAGAGTACAATAGGTGAGTGGGGAAGGGGATGAAGGTGATAGGTTGGGGGGGGGGGGGGGGGGGGAGGGTGGAGTGGATAGGTGGAAAAGAAGATAGGCAGGTAGGACAAGTCCGGACAAGTCATGGGGACAGTGCTGAGCTGCAAGTTTAGAACTAGGGTGAGGTGGGGGAAGGGGAAATGAGGAAACTGTTGAAGTCCACATTGATGCCCTGGGGTTGAACAGAGGCGTTCTTCCTCCAAGCGTCTGGTGGTGAGGGAGCAGCAGTGAAGGAGGCCCAGGACCTCCATGTCCTCGGCAGAGTGGGAGGGTGAGTTGAAATGTTGGGCCACAGAGCGGTGGGGTTGGTTAGTGTGGGTGTCCTGGAGATGTTCCCTAAAGCCCTCTGCTAGGAGCCGTCCAGTCTCCCCAATGTAGAGGAGACCGCATCGGGAGCAACGGATACAATAAATGATATTAGTGGATGTGCAAGTAAAACTTTGATGGATGTGGAAGGCTCCTTTAGGGCCTTGGATAGAGGTGAGGGAGAAGGTGTGGGTGCAGGATTTGCAGTTCCTGCGGTGGCAGGGGAAGGTGCCAGGATGGGAGAGTGGGTTATAGGGGGCGCGTGGACCTGACCAGGTAGTCATGGAGGGAACCGTCTTTGCGGAAGGCGGAAAGGGGTGGGGAGGGAAATATATCTCTGGTGGTGGGGTCTTTTTGAAGGTGGCGGAAATGTCGGCGGATGACTTGGTTTATGCGAAGGTTTGTAGGGTGGAAGGTGAGCACCAGGGGCGTTCTGTCCTTGTTACGGTTGGAGGGGTGGGTCCTGAGGGCGGAGGTGCGGGATGTTGACGAGATATGTTGGAGGGCATCTTTAACCACATGGGAAGGGAAATTGCGGTTTCTAAAGAAGGAGGCCATCTGGTGTGTTCTGTGGTGGAACTGGTCCTCCTGGGAGCAGATACGGCGGAGGCGGAGGAATTGGGAAAACAGGATGGCATTTTTGCAGGAGGTAGGGTGGGAAGAGGTGTAATCCAGGTAGCTGTAGGAGTCGGTGGGTTTGTAAAAAATGTCAGTGTCAAGTTGGTCGTCATTAATGGAGATGGAGAGGTCCAGGAAGGGCAGGGAGGTGTCAGAGATGGTCCAGGTAAATTTAAGGTCAGGGTGGAATGTGTTGAAGTCGATGAATTGCTCAACCTCCTCGCGGGAGCACGAGGTGGCGCCAATGCAGTCATCAATGTAGCGGAGGAAGAGGTGGGGAGTGGTGCCGGTGTAATTACGGAAGATCAACTGTTCTACGTAGCCAACAAAGAGACCGGCATAGCTGGGGCCCATACGTGTGCCCACCTCATACATGACACGTGACATCACTTCCTCCCCTCACATCATCGCTGATGTCACAAGCTCAGTGACTTCCGCCACCCCTACTGCCGTGTCTGCCACCACTTCCGCCCCCACCAACGCCACTCACCTGCATTCTGCTGACACGCCTCCCACAGATCCCACTGTCACCATCCCCGCCTCCCCAGAATCCTGAGGGGAACACCTCCCTGCTCATGACTCCACCCCCATTCCCCCACCATCACGCCCACTCCAGTTACAGGCTCCGCCCCCACTCCCAGCTCCACACGTGGCACTTGGGAAGATCGTGGTTGTTGCAGGTCAGTCCTCTCAGCTCCAGGTCATCTCAGCAGGAGTTCCTCAGGATAGTATCCTAGACCCAACCATCTTCACCTGCTTCATCAGTGACTTTTCCTCCATCATCCGGTCAGAAGTGGGTATGTTCGCTGATTGCACAAAGTTCAGCACCATTCGCGACTTGGATCAGATACTGAAGCAGTCCATCTTTAAATACAAGATCTGGACAATATCCAGGCTTGGGCTGACAAGTGGCAAATAACATTCGCACCACACAAATGCCAGGCAGTGACCATCTCCAATAAGAATCTAACCACCACCCTTTGATGTTCGTAGTGTTACAATCACTGAATCCCCTACTGTCAACATCCTGGGGGTTACCATTGACCAGAAACTCGACTGGGCTACCCCATAAACACAATAGCTACGAGAACAGGTCCAAGACCAGGATGTTTGCGGGGAGTAACTCACCCGCTGACTCCCCAAAGCCTGTCAGTCAACTACAAGGCACAAGTCAAGAGTGTGATGGAATACTGCCTACTTGCCTGGATGAATGCAGCTCCAACAATACTCTCAGAAGCTTGACACCATCCAGCCTGCTTGATTGGCACTACATCCACAAGCATCCACTCCCTCCACCACTGACGTTCAGTAGCAGCAGTGTGTACCACTACAAGATGAACTACAGAAATTCGTCAAAGTTCCTCAGACAGCATCTCCCAAAAACCCACAACCATTTCCATTTAGAAGGACAAGGGCAGCAGATACTTGGGAATACCACCATCTGCAAGTTCTCCACCAAGCTGTTCATTATTCTGACTTCAAAATATATCGTTGTTCCTTCACTGTCACCAAACCTTCTCAAGGGTAGCCAGGGACAGACAGTGAATTGTGACCCAGCTGACGATCCTCATATCCCACGAATGAATAAAGAAAGGATAAGCATTTAGGGTGAGAATGAACATTTGGCTAAGAAGGAGCAGCAAAAGCATGAAATAAATATTTTATCAGGGTTTAAGAATGATGGTGAAAAGGAGACTAGAGCATAAGAAATAAGAGTAGGAGTTTACCATCAGACCCTTCACTCCTCATTCTTGTTTTTTAGCTCCCCTCAGGGTCTTTCCTATTCTTACCTCAGTGTTGACTTCAGGGGATTCACAATCAAAGTTACCTAATAGAGGCGGTCGACAATTTATAACAATTTTCTGATGGTTTATTGAGTTTAAGAAGGAACAGTTTGGATATTACACACTAGTTAATTTAATAGAGTATACATCCTTGATAATGGGTATGGTTTACTGATGCCAGAGGACACGCAGACTATTAGTGCAGACAGTCTTGGTTGGCATTAAGGTGGTGAGGGCTGCATATTGCTCTCTAGCTGAGGAGTTAAGGAACTCTTCCCTGGGTCATTCTACTTTCTTCTGGTCTGTCTGCCTGATGAGGACTGCTCGATGACAACTGCTGCATGGTGACCACCCAAAAATACCTGCTGCCTACAAAGTCTGCGAGATGAGAACTGTCCCTGCCCTCGAACACTTATGGGTATCTCCTATTTCCAGGGGAAAGGAAATTAGGCCGTGTTAATCAATTGTCAGAAAACTTGTGGCCAACGGCCATCGGACAGCAGCACATGACGTCAGATGACCATTGTCCCCTTGCCTGTCTATATCTGACAGTTTTCCGTTCTTTCCAAGTAAAAAATCTACCTATTTTCAAAAACAATATACTGACAATAAGGTGCATTTGGCACCGGATAAATAATTGGCACTAGTCCAATCAATATCATAATCCATGTTTTCCGTAATTCTTCTTTGTTTTCAAATGTTAGAATTTTCGACAGTTAATCACAGCTGTAATAGCTCTTTAATGAACTCTGTGCTACACAGTACACAGAAAACACAGTTTTAAACGACCCGGATTTCCAATATCCATCATTGATCTCAATGCTGCTTCAATGTTAGCCTCTTGGTCACCCTTGATTTTAATTGTTGTTGCACTTAAGCTGTAAACCACACAATTCCCATCCAAAATCAATCTTTACTTAAGCTTTAGATTGCTTGTCTTGATTTGCTTCTTACAGGTTGATGTTAACTTTTCTTTGCATCTTTAGAACATTTAATCTTGTAAAGGTCCTATTTAATCAGTCACCATACCCAAACATTAGCCAGTATTTTCAGGAGAGAAGCAGAGGGAGGGGGCCAAACAACAGAGGGAGAGAAGAACTTATTTAACATGGGGTGGGGGGGGGCATGAGAGAGATATTGTACAGTTGTGATAAATATTCTGCCAACATCTGCAGATTTTAAAAAGTTTTCTGTTGATGTTTTCCTTCAGGATGTGTCACCTTGAAGGGTTATGTTGCAGAGAGAAAGGGTGAACGAGAGGAAATGCAGGATGCACACGTTATAATTGATGATTTCACATCGTACTTCGCACAATTATCCTCAGAAGTGTAAGTACTGAAGTGACAGAAAGCAGAGCAACTTTTATGTTTACAGAGTGAGCATTGATTTATGGTACAGTTTACTGGCAGACTGGAAGGAGCCTTACTGTGTGACAGACTACTTTTGCTGATCTAGGGAGTTCTTATGTGCAGAATTGGAGACTGGAGAGTTGTTCTTAACCTCTGCTGTTTCCTTTTTTCACTTTGCAAGGGCAGTTTAAGACAAGGCCTTCTAGTTCTCTGCTCTTTTGGGATCACCATAGACCTAAATCCAAACTCGCCCCCATCCTTAACCTTGTATTGCATGCCAGCATGGACACAGTGCAGTCCAATCCTATATATTAATTCTGTGCAATGTAGTTTGTGGCACTGTCACACCTACGGGGATTTTTTGCCATTGAAACACTAGTCCCTGAAGCTAAGTGGGTGAGTACAGCATTGCAACAGTTATGCCACTGGTTTGTAAACTCCTGGTGACAATGAATGAATTTGAATTAATGTCTTTTAAAAAAGAAATGAAATATAGCAATGTAAAAGTGATCATAAAGCTGTCATATTGTCATTTTAAAATAAAGCAGTTAGTTTTCTTCTGACCTCTCAAAACTTGCTATTCTTACCTGGTTTAGCCTATGTTTGAATCCAGTCCCACACCAACCAGGTTAACTCAGAATAGGCCTTCCAAGCTACTTTTCTCAAGGCAGCCAGGATGGGCTATTCGTGTTCTGTGAATGAAATTGAACTGAACTGTTGTCATGTGAACGATTTACTGAATAGCGAAGCTGTCATTTCTCTCAAAACTCCTTTTCTTCCCTTCTCTGCCTTTGCCTCGGGTTTAGCTCTCGGCTCTCCTACTTTGCTGTTTTCGACGGCCACGGTGGAGTACGAGCATCCAAGTACGCAGCACAGAACCTTCACCTCACTCTTGCCCGGAACTTCCCCAAAGGTAACAACACTGTTACAGAAAATAGGAACTCCAACACTTCATCTAAAATCCAAGCTCAGTAGGCCAGCTGGTATCCAGTCACTTATAGGACTGACTATATGGGAGCTGGTTTAGTCATGGAGATGACAACCTGATCAGATGTGAGTGGAGTTTACCCCTGAAGATGTTCTCTGGTAGGTAAGAGTGGCTTTATTCCAGAAGATGCTTGTTGATCAGACAGGAGTACTGTTTTTACAGCACAACTTATTGATATGTTTTTCACTGACTACATAACAAAGCTTGCCAATGAATAGCCAATCTCTACCATTGTTGTTTTACTGTTGAGGAGTTAGCTAGAAGGATTTCTCCAGTGTACAGCTGTTCAATGTTCATTTAATTTTAATTTTAAAGGAGATGCTCAGTCACTGATGAGAGAGCTCCTTTCCAACAATAAATAATTCCAATAGTTAGGAAAAAATGTTCAGTAGAAATTGCCTTTTTCATTATTTTGACTCCTGGTGTCTAAAGGTCTTATAGGCATTGCTGTACGATTCTAACATTGCTCTCAGTCCAAGACGCGAGACTCCAGATTTAGAGTCCAACGTGATCATCTATTTGTGATCTGCTGCAAGTTTCCAGAACAAACTTTCCGTGAAGAGATTTCAGCTGAGAGGCTCGCGTGCCCAGGACATGCAGGATGAACATAACCTTGTTTTTGTTATTCCAGTTGATATTTTGAAGGCGTTGAGCAGGAGTGAACTTTGAACCCAATGTTCAATTGAGATATTTTCATATAGAATGATGACATTTTTCTTCCACTTATTCTCTATATAGGAGAAGTGAGTAGCATAGAGAAGACTATTAAGAAATGCCTTCTAATGACCTTCAAGCAGACGGATGAGGGCTTTCTCAAGCAGGCATCAAGCCAGTGAGTAGTCGTTACTTGCCCTTTTTGCCCTTCCCCTACCTATCCCCAAAAGGATAGTTAACACCAACTATAATATTCCATTTTCTTAGCATGGACTGGAGTTTTATTGGGAATATTCCAGAACTGTCTAACTTGTTGCCAGATTCTATTAAATTTATCCACTGAATCCTTTTTTCAGTTTCTGTGGTCTTCTTTTTAATTCACTTGTGGGCCATAGGTATCACTGGCTAGCCAGCATTTATTGTCTGTCCCTAGTTACCCACGTGACGGTGGTAGTGAACTGCTGCAGCCCATGCGCTGTAGGTAAACCCACAGTGCGCCTAGGGAGGGCATTCCAGGATTTTGACTTGACAACAGTGAAGGAATGGACATGTATGTCCACGTCAAGGTGGTGAATGGCTGGGAGGGGAACTTAAAAGCAGTGGTGCTCCCAAATACCTGCTGCCCTTCTCAAGATGGAAGTGGTCATGGATCCGGCAGGTGCTATCTAGGCTTCTTTGGTGAATTTTTGCTGTGCATCTTGCAGATGGTATATACTACTGATACTGAGTGTTGCTGGTGGAGGGAGTGGACCCCATTTAGCCAGTTTTGTACTGGCAATGTCATTAAAACTCCATCCCCCGTTTTCTTTGTTAGCACGTAAGCAGTATCTTATTGAATTAAATTCTGGAGTGCAGCCACAGTGGAGCACGAGTCAGCCCCTATGTACAGAAGAAGGGAAGAGTTGTCTTTCAAGGCTTGTAAAGTGAGAGGCAGTAGTACAGATAATTTTACTGTGATTCCATGACTTTGTTTACTATGATTGCATGGATTGTATTTTGGAGTTTGGTCTATTTTTCCTTTTTTTTTTCCTCTGGTATGCTTTGGTTAAGGTTTAATTTATATCGGAATTGGGTGGTGAAAGTTTCAGGCATCTTGCCAGTGGTCAACTGGACCAAGAACTAGAAGAGGATTTAGGCTTCTGTTAAGATCCAGGCACAGCTGAGACCCCCAAAGTGCTCCTTGTACTGCATGGTTTGTGAGAAGTCTGTTTTGTTTATTTGATTTGTTCAGTCATCTGTCTGCACATTTATTGCCATGGTTGGATTTGTTTTCTCTGACATCTTTCAGATTTCGGGTGACGTGCCGCAGCCGGCAAATGAGAAGCACATGGCTTCTTTGTCCACAGGAGACATCTTCAGAGCTACTTCCTGTGAATCTTGCTTCTCTGCTCAGTCACAACCTTTATGTCAGGAGTGTTTTCTCTTTATCCTGACTTTCCCCTGCATCCTCTTGGCAGTGCCCAAAGATGCCTTGCTATTCACATGTGGTTTGTTGGTTTATTTGACAGATTTTATATAGAGCTCCAAAATCATGTACTGCATAAAACCTTCCATAAATGCAGGTCAATGAACTCATTTTTGTATGCCTTCTCTTTCTGCAGAAAACCCGCTTGGAAAGATGGATCTACTGCCACATGTGTCCTGCTGGTGGACAAAGATTTATATGTTGCAAATCTTGGTGACAGCAAGGTATGACATTCTTGCAAATAATACTGATCTGGGTTGGGAATATCCTAATCTGTTAATACATAACAATCCATTTTTTTTCTCTCTTACTTTCCTCATTCATTTCTCCTCTCGCTCCCCCTTTGTTGCCTCCTCCTTTCGCTCTCATTTTCTGTTTCTCCTTCTGTCTGAGTATCTTCCTTTGTCTTTCATTCCCTTCCCATATATCTCATTCTAAATCTCTCTCTTTCTGATTCTTTGGTGTTCTTCTCCCTCTCTCCTTTTATCTCTTTATTTTTTTTCTCTGCCTCACTTGTTTTTCTCTCTCTCTCTAACTGGGCATCCAATTTCACTTTTCATGTCTACTATTTTCTCTTTTTTTGCTATTTTCTTTCACACCCTACCTACCCCTTGTCTCTATGTTGCTGTTCTTTGTGCCTGAAGCTCTATTTAACCACAAGGGAGTCTGTATAATACAGATGATTCCTCTGGGAACATTGTACTTGCACTGAATATGGATGGACTGTAGGTGATCAGCCTTTTACATTGCCAGTGTGCAGTGGTAGGAGTGCATGACTCTCATACCAGACAGCAGAATGTTGATACAACAGAAAGAAAGATTGCTTTTACCGTCTCTGCATTCCAAATATCTTAAAGTTTAGTGTTTCGGGGATTTTAAGCCAGGTGTGATTTTAAATGAAGAGTTAAATGTTTCTGCAGCTATCTATTATCCTTTATGTAGCAAGGCTCATGATATAAGATAAGCACTTGAAGATAGGCTGGCTGAAATAGTTTCAGTGCACTGACACCCGTCTGACCCATACTGATAACTGTTATCTATGACTACGTGCTGTGTAGCATCAGCTCCTCCTTTAAGTGTCGTGATTGCTGTGGGATATTTTGCATTTGTGTGTGTTAATCTGCACCCACTCTGTGTTTGCTCTGCTCGCTGAGGTTTACACTGATCCCAAACAGGCATGTCTTTTTTGTTGTTGTTGTTAAAAGCAAAATACTGCAGATGCTGGAAATTTGAAATAAAAGAAAATGCTGTCAATACTCAACAGATAACACAGCGTCTCCGGGGATAGAAACAAGAGTTGATATTTCAGGTCTACCATTCTTCATTCAGAGGAAAGATCATCTGAAGTATTACCTCTGTGCCCCTATTTTCTGTTTCTATGTCTTTTTAAGGTGCACGTCAAATTTAGGGAAGAAGAGTGCTTGCTGTCCTGAGGCAACTTCAACTGTGAAAGCTGCAACTTTGATATCACCTGATGTTTGATCCAGAGGTGCCTAGCTCTAGCTTTATGAACTATCAACTGGAATAGTCCAGGCACGACCTGTAGTTCAGAATTTAGAGGGTAAAGTGTTCTCTCAGCTGTCACATCAGTATCTTTTTGGACAAGTATATCCTGAGTTAGAAACAGTGTCTAGACTGTCCTATTGAACAGTTCAAGCTCCATTAGAGAATGGAGTGGATATGGAGAGAAAATTACCTCTATTTTGTCCAGTTAAACACACTCAGTACAGATACTTCCCTGTTAGCAGTGCAGGTAGCAAATGCATTTTGTTCCACATCTCTCTCTATTTAACCTGGTGTCATAGTAAATAGTTTGAGAATCTTGCAATACATTTATCTCATACATGAAACAATTTGGGTAATCTATGGCATAGAGTCATAGAGACGTATGGCATGGAAAGACCTTTCGGTCCAACCTGTCCATGCCGACCGGATATCCCAACCCAATCTAGTCCCACCTGCCAACACCTGGCCCATATCCCTTCAAACCCTTCCTAATAATATCTGAAAATGTGTTGCTGGAAAAGCGCAGCAGGTCAGGCAGCATCCAGGGAACAGGAGAATCGACGTTTCAGGCATAAGCCCTTATGTTCCCTGGATGCTGCCTGACCTGCTGCGTTTTTCCAGCAACACATTTTCAGCTCTGATCTCCAGCATCTGCAGACCTCACTTTCTCCTTCCTATTCATATGCCCATCCAAATGCCTCTTAAATGTTACAATTGTACCAGCCTCCACCACATCCTTTGGCAGCTCATTCCATACACGTACCACCCTCTGTGTGAAAAAGTTGCGCCTTGGGTCACTTTTATATCTTTCCCCTCTCACCCTAAACCTGTGCTCTCTAGTTCTGGGCTCCCCCACCCCAGGGAATAGACTTTGTCTATTTATCCTATCCATGTCCCTCATAATTTTGTAAACCTCTATAAGGTCACCCCTCAGCCTCCGAGCTCCAGGGAAATCAGCCCCAGCCTGTTCAGCCTCTCCCTATAGCTCAAATCCTCCAACCCTGGCAACATCCTTGTAAATCTTTTCTGAACTCTTTCAAGTTTCACAACATCTTTCCAACAGTGGCCTAACCAATGTTCTGTACAGCCACAACATGACCTCCCAACTCCTGTACTCAATACTCTGACCAATAAAGGAAAGCATACCAAACGCGTTCTTCACTATCCTATTTACCTGTGACTCCACTTTCAAGGAGCTATGAACCTGCACTCCAAGGTCTCTTTGTTCAGCAACACTCCCTAGGA
The DNA here is from genome assembly GCF_037043375.1 of Chiloscyllium plagiosum. Classification (NCBI taxonomy): domain Eukaryota; kingdom Metazoa; phylum Chordata; class Chondrichthyes; order Orectolobiformes; family Hemiscylliidae; genus Chiloscyllium; species Chiloscyllium plagiosum. Next base: position 79,163,119 of record NW_028270151.1, on the reverse strand, counting down.
CCTTACCATTAAGTGTATAAGTCCTGCTAAGATTTGCTTTCCCAAAATGCAGCACCTCGCATTTATCTGAATTAAACTCCATCTGCCACTTCTCAGCCCATTGGCCCATCTGGTCCAGATCCTGTTGTAATCTGAGGTAACTCTCTTCGCTGTCCACTATACCTCCAATTCTGGTGTCATCTGCAAACTTACTAACTGTACCTCTAATGCTTGCATCCAAATTATTTATGTAAGTGACAAAAAGTAGAGGGCCCAGCATCGATCCTTGTGTGTACATACAACTTTGTGATGCCTGTGGGGCAGTATGAGTGTAATCTCAGGGTATGCTATATGTGGGTCAATGCGTGTACAGTCTGAGGGCGGATGTGGTGAGTTTTGTGCATGGTTTCGATAACAGTTGATGCATCAGTGGGAATAGCTCTTCACCTGTTGAAGTAAATTTTTTGCTTTTCACTTCCAGGCCATTCTGTGTCGGGTGAATGAGACCAGCAAGAAATTGATGGCCTTGCCACTGGTGAAAGAACATAACCCAACCCAATACGATGAGAGGATGAGAATTCAAAAAGCCGGGGGCACAGTTAGGTGAGGAGTAAATTCTAAAGGATTTTTGTAGAAATGTAGGCAGATCAAACGCACATGATTGCATGAGGAGATTAAGTGGGCACTGGAATCGGTCTCTTTCTTACCAGATTCAAATTATCAGGTCAGTTTGCAAGGAAAAGGAGATACAAAGTCATATACTTCCAGAGTCCTGCTGTGTGTGTGGTGCAGTACAGTCCTGAAGATGCTGAAGCCAAGCTGCACCAAAATGAATCTCCATTTTCTGAATAAGTATCGCTTCAGTATTCAGAAACAGAAGCCAACTAATATTGTTGTATGCAATTGAATGTGGAATGAGCTCCATTTAGCAGTGGTCTCCAGGAACCAACTAATAAAGGTAAACAAGGCATATGATTGAGCATTTAGATCAATTGTGAGAGGTTTTTGAGTTTGGAGTTCAAACCAGTTGATGCTAAAATCTATTACAGACCATTTAAATTAGTAGCTGTTCTTGGGAACCTCCATAACATCTATTCCCACTGGTGACTGAGAGGCTAAACTAACTAATGCATTTTTTACAGTATTTGTTGCAATGTTAAATATCTAATGACATAGTCACTCTATTCATCAAGATTGCCCACTTTTCACTTCCATAATGTTTAAGGGCTCTGAATCTGCTGAAATCCAATTCCATACTTTTTGTTAGCTTTAGAATTGGCTATTCCAATGTATTCCTGGCTAACCTCCCAGTTCTGACACTCTCTAAACTTTACATCACTCAAAATTTATACTGTTTACCCATCTCCCTTGTGGTGACTGACCTTCATTGGCTCCTGGTTAAGAAATGTCCTGATTTGCTTCATTTCATCGTTGGTGGTCCTATCTTCAGATGTCAAGGGCCTAAATTTGTAACTTGCCCCCTAAACCACCCCACCTCATTATCTGTGCTGCCTCTAAAGCACTGCTTAACACCTACCATTTTGAGCAAGCTTATGGGTCATCTGTTCCAATGTTCTTTTTGTTATGCTCCCAGCTGATGGTAGTACAGGACAAATCAGATCTTAGAATGAAGCCTCGCTTGATAGATCATGTGTTTAACTTTTTGCAGTTTGTTACCACAGTGATTCAAATGAGGCTGCAAATGTTCTTTAACAAAATAGCATAAGTAGAGCAAAAGAAAACCAATGTATATATACTCATATATTAAACAGTTAGAAAGATCTTAACACAAACAGCAAAACGAAGTTTCAACAACAGATGTTATCAATACGCAATTCCAAAGAAAATTCACGCTTATCTGTGACTTCTCCCAGTTTCTATTCCTTGGACCACGGAGATAGTTTACGATTCCTTTCTGATTCTGCTCTCGTGAATCTTTTACGTTTCTGATGGAACTGAATATGTTTATTTCAGCTAAGTACTCCTAGCTTGGAGGCTCTACAAACACGAATACTCGGCCAGTATGATTGCTTACCCTGAACTAAAAGCTTGATCTTCCTGCCAGGAGAAGATATTTTCTTTTCTGGGCTGAACTGAACTAATTATTTTGAATTGAGACCTTGTACCTTCTGCTCTGAAATCAAAACTCAACTAATGACTTTTCAGTCTGTTGTAAACTCGGCATTATAAACATTGCATCCATTGGCAGTACAGTGGTTCTCTTAGGATGTGACTGCAGTCAAGTGCCATTCTTAGAATTGATGCAGTTAGGTCAAATGACTTTATGACCTTTTGTTTTAAACAATTCCCGGAACAGAACTGATCCACATCTGTCTGTCTCTATCTTAAAATCCAAAGCCCAAAATAAAACTTACTTCTTTCTTTTGTCACATCTTATGCCACTCAGTGTGGGTTTGAGAACAGATTTTTAGAGTGGTGCTGGAAAAGCACAGCAGGTCAGGCAGCATCTGAGGAGCAGGAAAATCGACGTTTCGGGCAAAAGCCCTTCCATCAGGAATCGAGGCAGAGTGCCTGCAGAGTTCTCTCCACTCTGCAAGCACCCTGCCTCGATTCCTGATGAAGGGATTTGCCCGAAATGTCGATTTTCCTGTTCCTTGGATGCTGCCTGACCTGCTGTGCCTTTCCAGCACCACTCTAATCTAGGCTCTGGTTTCCAGCATCTGCAGTCCTTGTTTTTACCTATGGGTTTGATAACACTCCAGTTAAGTGCGTTAAGACGTTTTATGCATTTAAGGGTGTTTATAGAAGAGCAAAATATTTGGTGCTTGTCCAGAATAAACTAGGAATCACTCTGTGTAATTCCTGGTTTAATGGCATTTGTTGCTACGAAGAAGCTACGTGAAAGGGTTTTTTTTTAACACCGTAAAGTGAATGGAGACATGGACAAATTGTTGAATGGATAATGTCCACTCTTGTGGATATCTGATGGTCAGGCAGATATGATCACCATGTTGTTATAATACGGATGTTGTGATTAGAGCACAGTTTGACTCTCTTTTTTTGTTAGCTGATGTTTTTGGCTCTGTAGATGTTTGATAGAAGCTTGTGTATCCCACTGGTGTAGCTAATGCTGCAGAGAGTTCCTTTAAGCACTGTGCTGGACTCTATACTTCCTGTTGACTGATTAAGGGCTTATGCCCGAAACGTCGATTCTTCTGCTCCTCAGATGCTACCTGATCTGGACTTTTCCAGCACCACATTCTCAACTCTGATCTCGAGCATGTGCAGTCCTCACCTTCTCCTCCTTGTCACTTGGCTAATCTGGAAGCTTTTCAGCTTTTCCTGTCATGATGTATGAAAGTGACATGTATGGTGATCAACACTGAGCTCCTCTGTGCTTTAGTTTCCAGGTCTTGCCTTGATTTGTTATTTGTCTGAAAATGTACGTGTTCTATTAACCTTATCACAAAGCTGGTAGGCTTTCAGTTCTGGAAAACTCGACAACGCAGCCTGTGAATCACCCCATCAATATACAGTGGTGCTGTCTGATAGGTCGTCCTATGTAGAAATAAATTCTTGATTCAGTGAAATTTTTGATGTCAGGTTTGTCAAGCTGAGGGGCATCAGTGCGACAGGAATGCAACACTCGGTGTTATGCTCACCCAGTGAGACGGTGTGTTATTACACACTGGGAAAACAAACAGTCTGCTCTTGGAATAAAATCATCCACTTTTTCCACACAGCCGTCAAACACGATTGCATGCAGCACAAGACTAATTTTATTGCAGCCAGTAAAACTAGAAACATAGAAACTAGGAATACAAGTTTACTATTTAACCATTTGAGCCTGCCCCGCCACTCAATATCATGATTATCCAACTCGGAACCCTGTTGTCCCGAAAACTTTTGATTCCTTTAGCTAGTAACAATGATTTCATAGAATCTTACGGCACTGAAATGGGCCATTCCACCCAACTATTACGTCTTGGTATTAATGATGCCCCCAATCCTCCCCTCAACTTCCTTTATTCCATTCCATTAACTGTTCCACTCCTTTCTAGCTTAAGAACTTGTATAGCTCCCTCTTAAATGCTTTTAGGCTAGTTGCCTTAGCTATTCAGTATTCACTTTATCCATCGCTCTGCACCTAGATTCCTGTTTGTGTTAGCCGTGACTACTTTATAAACACACTTCAATCTTCTACAGGACCTGGTGTTTTGCTGTGAATGCTCAATGTTCGTGTTCTTTTTCCTCCAGTAGGAGGAGCCAAAACTCCACTATCCCGTAGTGTTCCCTCCATTGTTAAAAAGCTCAGCTCCTTTGCTGTTTACTTTTTATTTAAGATTAGATTACCTACAGTATGGAAACAGGCCCTTCGGCCCAACAAGTCCACACCAGCCCTCTGAAGAGTAACCCACCGAGACCCATTCTCCTATCCTACAGTCACTCCTGACTAACGCACCTAACACTATGGGCAATTTAGCATGTGCAATTCACCTAACCTGCACACCTTTGGATTGTGGGAGGAAACTGGAGCACCCGGAGGAAACCCACGCAGACACTGGGAGAATGTGCAAACTCAACATGTATTATTTTACCTCGTGCAAATGTAATCCATCTCTTAACACTGAAATTCTGAAGTTTGGATTATTGGCAGAAATCTCCAGAATATAAATTATTCAAAATTTAATTCCACTTAAATTGTTCTTCCTTATTAATTTAAAAATCACACACCAGGTTATCGTCTAACAGGTTTATTTGGAAGTACTAGCTTTCGGAGTGCTGCTGCTTCATCCGGTACTACCTGACAAAGGAGCAGTGCTCTGAAAGCTAGTACTTCCAAATAAACTTTTGGACTATAGCCTGGTGTTGTATGATTTTTAACATTGTCCACCCCAGTCCAACACCGGCACCTCACATCATTTCTTATTAATGTAATTGTCTAATCTGTGCAGAAGAAACAGACTGACTGGTTGCTAAGACAGTAGCAGGGTTCTTGAGCCAGTGCAGTTTCTTTGTAGAATCCCTAGAGTGTAGCAGCAGGCTATTCGGCCCATTGACTCCACGCTGACCTTCCAGACCCAACCTCTATCCCTGCATTTCGCATGGCTAATCCACCTAGCCTGCACATCTCTGCAGTCTATGGGCAACTTAGCATGGCCAATCCACCTCACTTGCACATATTTGGATTGTGGGAGGAAACTGGAGCACCTAGAGGAAACCCATACAGATACGGGGAGAATATGCAAACTCCATACAGACAGTCACCTGAGGGTGGAATCTAATCCAGATCCCTGGCATTGAGAGGCAGCAGTGCTAACCACTGAGCCACTATGTAGTTGCTGATTTTCTGCTTCCTGCACCGTCCATGAGATGAGGGGGAGGATTGAATTTGATGCTGCAAACATGATAAAATCTCAGTATATTCTTCAGAATCTCTGTAGCTTCAGTAATAGAGCTCCAGTATTCTGTTTATGTCCATTTGGTGGCTTTGTGGAATCCAGAATTTGTCAGTGATGAGTAGGAAGGTTTTGGGGTTTTTCAACTCTGCTCGGTGTTTGTCCATTTATATGCGTCTGTGAGCATCGTATCAAAAAGTTTTTAGGGGAGTTTTGTCTCTGTATAGTAGGAGTTGACATTGCAATTATTTGTGTCCCCTGGCTAAATGTATCATAGCATTCATCTTCTCATGACTGTACACAATGTAACGTTCCCTGAGACATATCAGTTGGGAAATTGACCACTGCCTGCAGAAAGCAAAGAAGAAAATTGTGTATTTTTCAAACAAGTCATTGATAATGATGAGATATAATCTGATTCCGTTCTTGAACCTTCATAAAGAATGCTACTGGGGTAATTGTGCCCCACTGCCTCTGATTTTCTGGCCCCAGGTGAAAGCCCATAATTTGACGACAGTTCTTCATTTGGCTGTTGCTTCCCACGCGGTCACAGAATCAGCCCTGCGATGTGGTTGGTATGTGTTACTGGAAGGAGGCAAGCCCAAATGATAGGCTAAGCAATGCTGCAAGCATTGTAACTAATGATCATGATGTGAAGTGGGTTTGTTGTCCTGTCGCACAAACCAACCTTCCATCCATTGACTCCTTGGAAAGGCAGCCAACATAATCAAATACCCCTCCCACCTCAGTTATAATCTCTTCCAACCTCTTCAATCAGGCAGAAGATACAAAATCTTAAACACATGTAGCAACAGATTCAAGAACAGTTTCTTCCCCACTGTTATTCGGCTTCTGAATGGTCGTCTCAAATTTAATGTTGATCTCACTGTTTGTGCACCTTCTGCACAGCTGTAACATTTTACTCCTCACTCTGTTCTATTACCCCAATGCACTTGGTATGGTATGATCTGCCTGTACTGCATGCAAAACAAAACTTTTCACAGAACCCAGGCACATGTGACAATAGTAAATTAAATGAAATCAAAATTTGTTTATTTTGTGTGTTTATTGACCAGGGGCTGATATATTGATTTTTGTCTACCCAGAGATGGTCGGGTGATGGGCGTATTGGAGGTGTCACGTTCCATTGGAGATGGACAGTACAAGCACTGTGGCGTGATATCAATACCAGACATTAGGCGCTGTCAGTTAACGCTCAATGACAGGTACAGTACAATGGGTAGTTTCTACCATAAGGTTAGTGCGGCTGTTTATCACTGGCATTACTCGAGGACGTGTTAAACAAATCCAATGCAACAAAAGCTTTCCTTCCAGATTTTTGTTTTTTATTAAATTCCAGGTTGGATTCAGAATCTGCACCTTTTTTGCAGTTGACTAAGTAGGATATGCAGTGCCTGTCAATATCTAAGTGATTTTTGCTGATTTCATTTTGGTGTGCAAACCCTTTTTCCTCAATTTTTAGTTTAGTGATTGTTTCACATAACCTCACATGACTTTCCTCAGCTTGAGAAGGCATTGCAAGTAAGTGCTTCCCTTACTATATAGCTCAAAACATAATCAAGTGGATCTATTAAACATAGGTGGATAAGTGAACAAAAACAATTACTATGTAGAATTAGAATATTTACAAGCTAGCCATCGTCAAGATGGAAAATAATGATATTGTTTGCACTGCAGTGAACAGGAACTGTCCCAAAGTCTCCAAATATTAATCTTAAATAGTGGTTTACTGTTTATTGTCCATAGTTTCTCTCTGGCTTATTTACCCGTCTTTGTTTTTATTTTGATCATTAAATTAAACAAGATGGGCCAAGAAACACTTGTTAAAATTTGAGTGGAACAAAGGAAATGCAAATAATTTGTATTTGAGAAAATAAACATAGAGGATACCTTCATGTTTTGCATAGCCTGAACTCTACCCTTGGGTACCCAGCTAGACAAAACATTCTGCATATCGGAACCAGCTGGGACATTTTATGAGAGTGAATCTGTGTTGTGAACAAAGAGAAAAGCCAATACCACGATGCATGATTGCAGCCCACAGTTGTAGTGTAGCAATAGAGGCATTTGGCATGGAAAAGGTAAGATCCATCAGAGTGACACGTTGCCTTTTCCAGTAAGGGAGTCAGAAACCTGCAAAAGGTCAGAGGTTTGAGATTTCATTCCCCTTGTGCCTGAAATGTCTGGGACTGAAGGAACACGTAGTGAGCAGGTTCCCTGTGTCAACCTGAATCTTCCCTAGACAGCAGTACAGTGGGCAGCATGTGTTACTTCCTGCGTCGCCATCTCAAGTTGGGGATGCAGCATCCCTCATGGGAAAACAGTGAAGTAGTGTTGTGTGACAGAGGAACAGAGTTAACCTGTCAAATCGGATATGATTCTGCACCAGACATGAAAGGTACAAATGTGATGGGTTTTATATCGTTGAAAAGGAGAGGGAGAACAAAGAAAGGTACCCTTGGCAGAAGAAATTGTGTGGCAAAAATATCACCCTTTCTCTGGTCTCTTGCCCATTCTTGATCCTTTATTTGAGAACAATCAGAGTGACATTAGCCATGTAAATGTCTCTGCTGCTCGAACCTGCCTCCATCTGAATTTGCTGCACGTCTTTCTCTCAGGTAGGACTGTAATGTTGTGATCAAACCTACTGTCAAGGCTGGTGCTTTTGGTGGATGGTGTACCAATTGCAGAGGCTGAGTGCCAACTCTCAGGCACTGCTTCCTGCCTCTCCAAGGACCATGACTCTGCCACCAAACATGAACTTGCTGTTTCCATAGTTGTCATTTGGCTTTCACTTCCTCTGGAGATCTTCCCTCTGTGGCTACCCACCTCATAGTTGCCCAATCCCAAATACACCACTTCCACCTCCCCAAGATCCACAAACAGGACTAGTATGGTAGACCCACTGTTTCAGCCTATTCCTGCCTGACTGAATTTGTGTTGTACCATCTCTTACACCATGGCCCAATCCCAGGGCCCATTCCATGCAAGCACAGGAAATGTGGCATCTACCTTTTTAACTGGCCAGTTCATCATCCAAGGCTGTAAATATTCACAGGCGGGGAAGCAGTGATTTGTGTGTTTATTATACCTTATTTACTGCTCACAATGTGGTGTCCACTATTAGTGTGGAGATCTGTTGTTAACTGGATGAACAAAAAAAATCAGCGAGCATGACCTTGTGTTTCCGCTTTCTTGGCATTTTAATTCCATGCTCTCATTTCTCTGTTTGATTGGCAACACATCCACAAGCATTCACTCCATCCATCGCCAACACTCAGTAGCGGCAGTATGTACCATCTGTAAGATGCACTGCACGCATTCACCAAAGATCCACAGATGTTACAAACCCACAATTACTTCTATCTAGAAGGACAAGGATAGCAGGTACATGAAAACATCACCACCTGAAAGTTCCCCTCCAAGTCAGCCGCCACTCTGATTTGAAAGTATATCATTATTCCTTCACTGTCACAGGGTCAAATTCTTGGAATTCCCTTTCTAATGGCATTGTGGAGCTACCTACAGCACATAGACTGCAGCAGTTCAAGAAGGCAGCTCACCACCATCTTGTCAAGGATAACCAGTGAGCGGGTATTAAATGCTGGCCCAACCAGCGAGACCCAAATCCAGTAAGCGAGTTTAAGAAATGTCACCGTTGTGAGTAGTTTATAGCCCCCTTATAACATCTCTACTGTAGGACAGTAGCTGTACTGTACGACAGTATACTACAGCCCTCGTAGGTGATTTTAATATTCATAGAATCTGGGCAATTTAAATTGGCACAGGTGGCCTGAGGATTAGTTTGTAGTGTATTCAGCACAGTTTCTGAGAACAGTATGTTAGGGAATCGATCCAACATGATTGTGTAATGAGACAGGATTAATTAAAGATCTCAGAGTAAAGGATCATCTGGGCACAAATGGTTATAACATGATGGAATCTCCCATTCAGTTTGAGGGTAAGAGTTATGGATCTGAAACTGAAATCTTGAAGATAATTACAAGAATATGAAGTCAGTGTTGGCATTCAATTCTGGTCTTCCCTACTAATAGGAAAGATATTGTTAAACTTGAAAGGATTCAGAAAAGATGTACAAAGCTGTTGCTGGAATTGGAGGGTTTGAGCTACAGGGAGAGGCTGAATAGGCTGGGGTTATTTTTCCATGGAGCATCGGAGGCTGAGGGGTGACCTTTATAGAGGTTTATAAAATCTTAAGGGGCATGGTAAGGGTGAATAGCCAAGGTTTTTTTCCCAGGATAGGGGAGTCCAAAACTAGAGGGCATAGGTGTAAGGTGAGCGGAAAGTTTTAAGAAGGGCCTGAGGGGCAACTTTTCCATGCAGAAGGTGGTACATGTAGGGAATGAGCTGCCAGATGAAATGGTGGAGGCGGGTGCAATTACAACATTCAAAAGTCACCTGGATGGGTGTATGAATAGGAAGGGTTTAGAGGGATATGGGCCAAGTGCTGGCAAATGGGACTGGATCAGTTAGGATGACAGGTCGATGCAGATGGGTTGGATCAATGGGTTTATTTCGGTGCTGGACAACTTTGACTCATAAGTGGACTGGGGCAGTAGGTTAAGACTCACGATGGTAGAGAAGCAATGGCAAATATTTAAGCAGAAGTTTTACTAACTTTCAATAAAGTTAGATTCCATTGAGAAAGAAAGTACTATGCGTGGCCAACTAAGGAAATAAAAGATGGTGTCAAATTGAAAAAGTAATAGCACAAAGATTTGCAGTGGCCCAGAGGGTCGAAAAAACTTTAGAAACCAGCAAAGGATGACTTGAGTACGACCAAGGAAGGGAGAAATTGGAGAATGAGAGAACACTAGCAAGAAATATAAAACCAGATTGTTAAAGTGTATAAAAAGGAAAGGAATAGCAAAAGTAAGCTTTAGTCTCTGACTAAGATTGAAGAATACAAAAGGAAGAAGTAGTAATGGCATTGATTAAATATTCATATATATCTTTGTGGTGGAAGACAACAAAATCATCCCAAGAATAGCTTTTCAAAAAAAAAAGCAGGTGCAAAGGGAAGAACTTAAAATTTATCACGATTGCTGGAGAAAAAAGTAGTAAGAAGACTAATGGGGTTATATATTCTGTAGAGATAATGGATGCATTGATTCTAATGTCCAAATTTTCCCACATCTGGAAAGGTCCGTGAGGTTTTCAGATCAGCAAATGTAACGGCCCCATTAGAGAATGGAGGGAGGTGGATAGCAGGAAAGTATAAGCTGGTTTTGGGAAAATGCTAGAATTCATTAGCAAAGAGGTAGGAGCAGGACATTTAGAAAATCTTCAATAAGGCAAAATCAAGGATTTGTGCAAGATAAGTCATGTTTGACAAATTTATCATTTGAGGTTTTTAAGCATTTAACAAGCAGAGTGAGTAAGTGGGAATCAGGAGATGATCATCTACTTGGATCTCCGTGAGGTCTTTTATACGGTGCTACAAAAGTTGGCTATCCAAGATAAAAGGTCATTATGTTGGGATTAGAAGATAGACTAACAAATAAAAAATAGAATCCTTTTCAGACTGGTGAACTGTAAGTAGTAGAGTAACCCAGGAGTCAGTGCTGGCACCTTAGATATTTGTAATCAATGTCGATAATGTAGATGAAGGATCTGAATCTTTAGTGGCTAAATTTGCTGATTAGAGGTGATCTTTTCTGTTTCAATAAGATTCTGTGGGGATATTTTCTAAAGTGAAGAACTAAAAGAATGTGCTTTAAAATAAGGGGTCATCAATTTAAGATGGAGGTGAAGAGCAATTTCATCTCCAAGAGGTTGAATAAGAGAATTTCAAAAACCAACCAGTGCTGATAGACAAGTGGGATAATCAGGGCAGGTATGAAAGTAGAGTTGGGACTAGTAGGATCAAGTATGATTTTATTAAATAGCACAGTAAGCTCAAATGGCCAAATAATCTCCTATTGTTTACGATCTATTGCCTGATCCACTGACTACACAGTCCGAAGTCATAAATGGACACATTTCATTCACAAACTTCACTTCACCCAAATGTTTTGTAGGCTGGAAATTTATTTTAGTGTAGCTCTTGACCCCTTAACTCCACAGAGTTTGGATTATCAGCAGCATCCTGACTGAACACTTGATATATAAATGGGATTGCTACACCTTAGTTAAAAATGGAATAATAATCACCCTGTATCTAATCAACCACAAGACTAATAAGTGTTTCAACCTCAGACATACCAGTAGCTCAAGTGATCCAAGATAACTTCCATCATTTCCTTTGTATTTGCACACAAGAATTGTGCTGTTTTTGGCAGTAAGATCATCATAAAAATATTTAAATCTATCAAATTAAAATTCCTAACAAACTTGATAAATTCATGGGATGTAGGCATTGTTGGCTGGTCACCATGTGTTGCTGGTCCCTAGTTGCCCTTGTGAAGGTAATGGTGAGTTGCTGAACTAATGCAGTCCCTGTGCTATAGGTAGACCCACAATTCCATTAGGGAGGGAATTCCAGGATTTTGACACTGCAACAGTGAATGAGTGGTGATATATTTCCAACTCTGGATGGTGAGTGTCTTGGAAGGGAACTGGAGTGTGGTGTTCTCGCATATCTGTTGTCCTTGTCCTTCTAGATGGTAGTAGTTGTGGGTATTGGAGGCACCATCTAAGGATCTTTGGTGAATTTAGCAGTGCATCTTGTAGATATGTTCAATAGCAGCAGTGTGGACTAAGTGGTGGAAGGAATAGATACTTATGGATTTGATGTCAATTAAGCTGACTTGTTTTACTTGGATGGTATCAAGCTGCTTGTTGGAGCTGCAGCCATCCAGGCAAGTGGGGAAGCATTCCATCACACTTCTGATTTGTGCTCTGTAGATGATGGTGAGGTGAGTTACTTGCAGCAGTTTTCCTAGCCTCCAACCTGCTCTTGAAGCCACTATATTTGTATGGCGAATCCAGTTGAATTTCTGATCAATGGTAACCCCAAGATGTTGATGTTGGGGATTCAGTGACAGAAACACTACTGAATGTTATGGGGCAGTGATTAGATTGTCTCTTATTGGAAATGGTCATTGTCTGGTATTTGTGTGGTGTAAATGTTACTTGTTACTTGCCACTTGTGAGCCCAAGCCTGGATATTGTCCAGATCTTGGGTTGCTTCAAAGTCTAACAAGTTGTGAATGGTGCTGAACATTGTGCAATCATTGGCAAATATCCCTACTTCTGACCTTCTGATGGAGGGAAGGTCATTGATGAAGCAGCTGAAGATGTTTGGGCCTAGGACACTACCCTGAGGAACTCCTGCAGAGATGCCTTGGAGCTGAGAAGAGTGACCATTGACATCCAAGTCCATCTTCCTGTGTATCAGGTATGACTCAAACCAGCAGATAGTTTGCCCCTGATGCCCATTGATTCCAGTTTTGTGAGGGCTCCTTAATACCAAATGCGGCCTTGATGTCAAAGGCTGTCGATCTCTAACCTCCCCTCTGGAATTCAGCTGATTTGTCCATGTTTGAACCAAGGCTATAATAAGGTCAAGAGCTGGCTGGCCAGGGCAGAACCTAAACTAGACATCAGTGAGCAGGTATTGCTAAGCAGTACCGCTTGATAGCTCGGTGGTTGATAGCTTCCATTATGAGAGTATATTGATGAGACAGTATTAGGCTGGGTTAGGTTTATCTTACTTCTTGTATGCAGGATAGACCTGGAAATTTTCCACATTGTTGAGTCAATGCCAGATGTTGTTCGCTGTCCTGGAACAGCTTGGCTAGGGGAGTGGCAAATTCTGAAGCACAAGTCTTCAGTACAATTACCAAAATGTAGCCAGGACTCATGTACTTTGCAGTATTCAGTTCTTCCAACCGCTTCTTGCTATCACATGGAGTGAACTGAATTAGCTGATGTTGTGATAATGGGGACCACTGGAGGAGGCTGACATGGATCATCTGCTTGGCATTTCTGGCTGAAGATTATTGCGAAAGCTTCAGCCTTATTTTTTGCATTGATGTGTTGAGTTCTTCCATCATTGGGGATATTTGTGGAGTCTCCTCCTGCAGTAAATTATTTAATTATCCACACCATTCATGACTGAATATAGCAGAACTTCAGAGCTTAAGTCTGATCCTTTGGTTGGAGGATGGCTTATCGCTTGCTATCTATGTTGCTTGGCGTGCAATGTTCCTGTTTGATAGTTTCACCAGATTGACACCTCATCTTCAGGTATGCCTGTTGCTGATTCTGCATGCTGTCCTGCACTCTCCATTGAACCAGGGTTGATCCCCTGGCTTGATGGTAATAGTTGAGTGGGCGATATGCTGTGCCATGAGGTTGTAGCTTGTGCTGAAGTACAACTGTGCTGCTTTAGGTGGTTCACGGTGCTTCTTGGATGCCCAGTCTTGAATTGCTAGATCTGTTCAGAGTCTGTCCCATTTAGCACAGTGATACTGCCAAACAATACGGAGGTTACTCTCAATGTGAAGGTGGGACTTTGTCTCCATAAGGACTGTGTGATGGGCACTCTTGCCAAAGCTGTCCTAGACAGATGCATGTGCAACTGGTGTATTGGTATGGTTGAGGTCAAATATGTTTTTCCCTCCTGTTGGTTCCCTTACCACCTGCCCCAGCCCAAGTCTAGCAGTTCTGTCATTTAGAACCAGACCAGCTTGATCAGTAGTGCTGATGCCGAACCACACTTGGCAGTAGACAATGAAATCCACGACTCAAGAGTACATTTTATACCTTTGCCATCGTCTGTGCTTCCTCCAAATGTTGTTCAACATGGAGGAATACCCAATTATCATCCAAGAGAGGACAGTACGTGGTAATCAGCAAGAGGTATAGTGGGGTGTGGAGTCAATGTTGAGGACTAAGGCAACTTCCTCCTGACTGTGAACTACTGTACTGCAACTTCTGCTGGGTCTGTCCTGCCGGTGTGATTCCACGAGTATGACTATGTCAGGCTGTTGCTTGATTAGTCTCTGAGACGGCTCTCTCCCAATTCTGGCGTTAGCCCCCCAGGTGTTAGTGAGGAGGATTTTGCAGGTTTGACAGGGCTATTTCTGCCATTGTCATTTCTGGTGCCTGGATTGATGCCAAGTGGTCCGTCGGTTTCATTTCTTAGTGGATGTTTTATTGCAGTTGTTAGAACTGAGTGGCTTGCGAGGCCATTTCGGTTGAGAGTCAACAACATTGTGGGTCTGGTGTCACATCTAGGCTAGACCAAGTGAGAATGGCAGATATCCTTCTCTGAAGGAACATTAGCTAAGTTTCTGAATTAATAGTCTAGTGATAATACCACTTACCCAAGTAAGTACAAGGTTTAAACAGAATTCCCAGGTCAAACCATCCCTCTAAGGTGATACTTAGTCATTTGGTTTTAGGATCAATTTTGAAAGAAATTAAAGCAACTGCATGAAGGACGTAAAACAAAAATCATGGAGTTGGAACTGTGAAAAGATTTTGTAATCAAAAGGGGTTTCACACAACCCTAAATGAAAACAGAATGCAGCCATCTTGACATCATCATCAAAATCATAGGTTTGCACAAATCTTGGGTGATATTTCAAAGACATTTTTGTGAATTTCACATTTGAGACAGTGCAGGTTATTACTGAATTCACTGCTCCATTTTTGAATCACAATCAGTAGTTTAGAACGTCAAGTCAGAAGAAAAAGAATACATATGGATGAGTTGTGGGCATTTTAAAAGCCAGTCATCTCTTAATGTCGCATTGTAAGTTGACAGGGCACTAGCAACTTTGCATTGATGGGAGAAGACCAAGTAGGATCGGGTCCTGAGGTGGGCACTCTAGGCGAATAACACCTACAAACTTTTCAGCCTTTTCCTTTGCACTTGCGTGTTAAACTCCAAGCATTCAAGGGAATTGCTCTTGGCATCCTGACAATCTCCTGGTGATAATACTGAGACGTGTATACACGCAATGTACCTTAGCCAAGCTCTTCAAGTACAACTATGACATTGGCATCTCCCCAATGTGATGGGGGATTGCCCAGGCATGTTCAACCATGCTGAATAAGGTTGGTCTAAGATGGCCAATTACTGTCCTTGGTTCATTTCCCATTCGAATAACATCAAATAACATCTACTCACCATACCCTTGTCAGTAAACCTCAGTGTGGATTCCCCAAGAATTGTTTTGGTCCAGATATAAATAAATTTTTGATTCATAAATTGACGCGAGATCGAAGTGCCAGAAGAGTGGGCAAGAATAGCTGCCCTTCCTATTAAGACAGCCTTAGAAAAACTAAAGTCAAATCTCCCAATGACTGGAATCATATCTGACACAAAAAAAGGATTGTCATTGTTATCAGAGGCAAATCATAAACCCAGAAGATTACTTTAGGAGTTCCTCGGGGAATTGTCTGAGTCTTACCACTCTTAGTTGCTTCATTAATGACAATTCTTCTGCTGTCAAGTTAGGAGGCATATTTGTTGATGATATTGCAATGATCAGCGTTGTTGGCATTTTGATTATTTTTGAAGCAGCCTCTGCCAACTTGCAACAGGACAGAGGCAACTGGAAAGCTGAAGTGACATGGCAGGTAACTTTGGTCCACCTAGCTGCCAGGCAATGATTATTTCAAATAAGGAAAGGCAGCCTACTGCCCAAGACTGCCGGATGGGGAGTACACATAATGCGGGGAAGCCAAAACAACAGAAGTAACTAGGAGGGGAGGATCAAAAGAAAAAGTACCCTTTTTTTTAAACACTGAATCTCATATTCATTTTTTGACATTTCCTAAATTAGCAAGCATGAGCATCAGTAGAATAAAATCCCTACAGTGTGGAATCAGGCCATTTGGTCTG
Organism: Chiloscyllium plagiosum; assembly: GCF_037043375.1. NCBI lineage: Eukaryota > Metazoa > Chordata > Chondrichthyes > Orectolobiformes > Hemiscylliidae > Chiloscyllium > Chiloscyllium plagiosum. Next base: position 79,146,940 of record NW_028270151.1, on the reverse strand, counting down.
ACAAGTCCATACCAACCCTCCAAAGAGTATCCCACCCACATGTATCCCCCAACCCTATCCCTGTATTTCACAAGACTAATGCACCTAACCTGCACATTTTTGCACTCTGGGAGGCAACCAGAGCAGCCAGTGGAAACCCACGCAGACACTGGGAGAATGTGCAAACTCCTTACAGACAGTCGTCTGAGAGTGAAATCGAACCTGGGTCCCTGGCACTGAGAGGCAGCAGTGCTAACCACTGAACCACTGTGCTACTACAGTTGGTTTCATTGTCTTTTGGACTCAGAAAAAAGCATTAGCAATGAACCCAGATTCCCAGTTCTGAGTACTAATCACTTACTACTTCCATTGGACATGGTTTTTAAAAATACTACTCTTCAAGACGTGGGGAACATATTTAATACCTGGCCCTTAAAGGGTAGTTTTATTCTTTTATGCTGTTAAATGGTTTGTTAAAGTACTTACCAAGATCATTAAGCTGTTGAGGTCAAAGTTGAGAGCTGGAAAAGCACAGCAGGTCAGGCAGCATCCGAGGGGCAGGAAAATCGACGTTTCGGGCAGGAGCCCTTCATGCCTGATGAAGGGCTTTTCCAGCACCACTGTAATCGTGACTCTGATCTCCAGCATCTGCAATCCTCACTTTCGCCTCTAGATCAGACCAGGTAAGAGCAGGTCACAACTCTCTGGGATAGTGCACTGGAAATCAAGCCCCAGTATTTCTGGATTGGTCACAAAAGTTAAAGATTTTAAATTAAGCACACAAAATCTCCTAATTTACTTGATTTTTCAGATCCAGGTTACTTTTTTTAAAAAAAGTACTATTTGTTAGAATTAATTAGACTGTAGTTCCAAGTAAACAGTTATAAACTGTTGGCATATATCACAGCAAATTACAACTGTAATCCCCTTATAATCTCCCCCTTTTATTGCAAGCTCACAGAAAGGTAGGTTATGAGTGAAGGAAGGCTGAAGACAGTTCCGTGGCTCCTGTTCGTGGGTTGCAGAGATGATCGGTATGTTCATAATGGTGGTCAGCAGATTTGCTGTTTGTACAATGCTTACCATCAGTGTCAGGTTACTTACTTTTCGCAACATGCAGCAATTCCTGAAAGAACTGTTTTAAAGCTGGGGTTCTCATTTCAGTCCACAAAACAAAAGTACTGTCTTCACTAATGGCATTGATGAATGCACACACAAGAGGTCTCTGATATCTGTTTGCAGCATTTTTCCTTCTGGTGTCAGCCTAGAAAGGCCTAATTTATTCATTTTTACAACTTGCCTTCGGGATTGAGCTCCCATCCTTAGGCTGCATCTACTAGAGTACACTACCCTATTAACCTAGATAGAATCGAATCGTGCTAGGCCCAAGTGTGAAGGGTGTGATTTAAGTGAGTTGCAAGAGGAATGCTGACTTTCAAGACACTGCACCAAGTGTCTGGAGGGAGCTAAAAGAAAAATACACCAACCATTTTAAAGTTAATCAAATTCTTAGTCCCTTTTATAAATTGTGGCTACAGCATCATAACATGTTGAAAAAGTATTTGTCATATCAGATACTTCATCTCTGTATCAGAGGAAAGGGGAAAAAGAGAGTGAGAATGGATGGGAGCCCTACATTATCTTGCCTGTCTCAACCAGACATCAGCACAGCCCGTATTTCCTCACCTTGTTATGCTCATCAAGTTGTTGTGGGTTTCCTCATGACAGCAAATGATGTGCAGTGACGGGCTCAACAAATGTCTATTTCTGTTGCTCATTCAATTGGGTTTAGCATTAAAGTGTAAATATGGGACTCATTCACCTGCTTGCGAGGCAGTGCCAGATAATCATCTTACGCCCTGCTGTGGCAGGAGCCTGTTGATGTTTGTGACTGCTGTTTCAGATCGAGCAGATTGCACATAGAGGAAATGGCTGTTCAAATTACACAGGGGCAAGGGATGGGAGGCTGGGCAGAAGCTTAATATGGGATGTGGTCCATTACCAAACTTGAGACAATTCAGAACATAAACCAATCGTCAGATTCCTAAACTTAGCTGTTGAATGTATGTAATTCTGTTCATGCGACTTTAACTTACAAAGCACGCTTACCTTCAATGACTGGTGTAACAAGATACCCAAGTTTCCAGCCATAAAGCAGCCAGCTTGGCTACCAATAACATCATGGTCAATCTTTAAAAAGTACTTGGGTGAGCACTTGAAATGTCATAACATTCAAGACTATGGGGCACGTTGCTGGAGTGTGGAGCTGATGTAGATTTAAATAAGTTTTTGACAGTGCAGACTAATTAGGCTGAAGGGCCTCTTCTGTACTGTCTGATTCCACATTATCTCCCTACCTTTGACATTCACTATACTGTCAAAGGAGGAATAGTTGCACAAACAAAAAAAATGAAATGGTTCGTAAATTGATTTGCAAATACAACAAAGTAAATGGCAACTGTGTCGTACATCAGGCTAGGCAAATTCTGCCCTTTTGAAAACAGAACAACATTTGAAAACAGTAACAGAATTGGACAGAGTCAGCACTAATTTACAACCTATTAGAATGTTTTGAGGATATAACTATAGAGCTGATAAATGGGAATCAATGAATGTGATTTACTTAATTTCAGAAGATCATCTTCCATATAAGAGACTAGCATATAACATTAAAGTGCATGGGATTGAGGGTAGTGCACCAACAGTGTACAACCAGTCATCTCTCTCCAATGAGAGAGCAGCCCTATGGTTCTCTGGGCGTCTGGTGAATTTACTTAACTGATGTGGATAGAGATTGGATGACAGACAGAAAACAAAAAAAAGGAATAAATGTGTCATTTTCTGAGTGACTGTCAGTGACCAGTGAGATACTGAAGGGATCAGGGCTTGGACCTCAGCTTTTCATTATATATATACACAAATGATTTAGATGATAGAACTGACTATAATATCTCCATGATTGAAGATAAACAAGGCTGGGTGGGAGTGTGAACAGCAGAGTTGTAGAGATGCTTCACTGTGATTTGGACAAGTTGATTAATTGTTGATATATGTGACGTATCAATAAAATTGGGAAAAGGGAAGGTCCAGTGAAACTTGGGTATCTTGTTACACCAGTCACTGAAGGTAAGCGTGCAAGTGCAGAGAGAAGTGATTTTTTTGAAGAAGAAGTAATGAAGAGGATTGATGAGGGCAGAATAGTAAATGTGATCTATATTAACTTCAGTAAGGCGTTCGACAAGGTTGTTCTTGGTAGACTGGTTAGCAAGGTTAGATCACATGGAATACATGGAGAATTAGCCATTTGGATATGGATCTGTCTGGAAGACAAAGGGTGGTGGTGGAGGGTTGCTTTTCAGACTGGAGGCCCGTGACTAGCAGTGTGCCACAAAGATCGGTGCTGGATCCACTACTTTTTGTCATTTATATAAATAATTTGGATGTGAACACAGGGGTATGGTTAGTAAGTTTGCAGATGACACCAAAATTGGAGATGCAGTGGAGAGTGAATAAGGTTATCTCAGAGTACAATGGGGTCTTGATCAGCTGGACCAATGGGCAAGGCATGGTAGAAGGAGTTTTAGATAAATGCGAGATGTTGCATTTTGGAAAAGCAAATCAAAGCAGGACTTATATACTTAATGGGAAGATCTTGGGGAGTGTTGATGAGCAAAAAGACCTTGGAGTGCAGGTTCATAGCTCCTTGAAAGTGGAGTCTTAGTAGATAGGATAGTGAAGAAGGCATTTGTTATGCTTTCCTTTATTGGTCAGTGGATTGAGTGTAGGAGTTGGGAGGTCATTTTGCAGTTGTACAGGACATTGCTTCAGCCACATTTGGAGTATTGCATGCAATTCTGGTCTCCTTCCTATAAGAAGGATGTTATAAAACTTGAAATGGTTCAGAAAGGATTTATGAGAATGTTGCCAGGATTGGTGGGTTTGAGCTATAGGGAGAGGCTCAACAGGCTGGGGCTGTTTTTCATGGAGGCTGAGGGATGACCTGAGAGAGGCTTATAAAATCATGAGGGGCATGGATAGGATAAATAAGCAAGGTCTTTTTCCTGACATGGGGCATCCAGGGCTAGAGGGCATAGGTTTAAGGTGCGAGGGGAAATATATGAGGGACCTAAGGGGCAACTTTTTTCACAGAGGTTGGTGGGTGTATGGAATGAGCTGCAGAGGAAATGGTGGAGGCTGATATGGATAACTGCATTTAAAAGGCATCTAGATGGGCATATGAATAGGAAGGGTTTAGAGGGATGCTGGTAAATGGGAATAGATGTATATAGAATATTTAGTCAGCATGGACAAGTTGGACTGAAGAGTCTGTTTCTGTGCTGTATATCTCTATGACTCTATGATGGCAAGATGATTTGCTGGAATATAATGTGCAATTTTGCTTTGTTTTTATTGGGAAGAATGCTCTGGAGGGAGTGCCAGACTGATTCCTGTCATTCCAGGAATCAATGTATGAAGAGACTCCAGATCAGTTAACGTTGACTCGATTGTAGAAGATTGTGGGTGGGTCCAGGGAATCTCACAGAAACCAGTAAATTCTCACTCGCCTATACTTGTGAAAACAGGAAGGATATTCCCGATGACCAAGAAGTCCAGAAGCAGGGGTCACAGCCTAAGAGTACAAGGGTAGACTATTTAGGGCTGAAATGAAGAGAAATTCCAACCCCCCCCCAAGGGAGTGGTGAGTCTGTGGATTTCTCTGCCAGAGGAAGCAGTTGAGGTCAAAACATTGTCGAGACTGTGGTGCTGGAAAAGCCACAGCAGCTCAGGCAGCATCCGAGGAGCAGTTTCGGGCATAAGCCCTTTATCAGGAATGAGGCGTGTGGGGCCAGGGGGCTGAGAGATAAATGGCACGGGGGTGGGGTTGGGGGTGAAGGTAGCTGAGAAAGTGATAGGTAGATAAAGGTGGGGGAGAAGATGATAGGTCGGAGAGGAGTGTGGAACGAATAGATGGGAAAGGTGATGGACAGGTCAGGAGGGCTGTGCCGAGTTGGAGGCTTGGCACTGGGATAATGGGGGGTGGGCGGTCTGAGGAGAGGTGGTGGTAAATGAGGAAACTGTTGAAATCCACATTTATCCCGTGTGGTCGCAGGGTCCCAAGGTAGAATATGAGGCGTGGGACACCCGCACCAACCAATCCCACCACCCCGTGGCTGAACACTTCAACTCCCCCTCCCACTTCGCCAAGGACATGCAGGTCCTGGACCCCCTCTACAGTCAAACCGTTAGCACTCTATGCCTGAAGGAAGAACGCCTCATATTCTGCCTTGGGACACTGCGACCACACGGGATAAATGTGGATTTCAACAGTTTCCTCATTTACCCTCTTTCCCCACCCAGGAACAGAATACAGAGTAGGATAATCAGTCGTGATCATACTGAATGGTGGAGTAGGCTCAAAGGGTACAATAGTACACTGCTGTTCCCATTTTCTTTGTTTCCTCCTCTTTCACCCACATGAGGCAGATTTCTCTAGCAGGGTTGATTGAACTGACCAGATAATTGCCATTTCTAACCACGTCACTAGAATCCTTTCAGTCACAAGTTGCGAGGGAAAAGGCAATAATGGAGTAGGTTCGGGCTGTCTAAGAGTGTGAACTTGCCTCCCTGCCTCAATAATATTCATACAATGAATAAAAGTGGGTCACTCAAGCATTCAGTAAGATCCTGGCTGATCTGATTTTTAACCTCAACCCTACAATCCTACATATCTAAATCTTTTCAAGCATCTATATACCTCTGCATTAAAAATGTTTGAAGGTCTGCATCCACTGCATATATCACCTTAAAATTTTTGCTGTCACAAATTTGTCACTTCATGGAAAATTCATCTTTAGATGTTGGTACCAACTGTGTTATTCTGTTCTTTTGCATGTCTCATGACTGGAATGATTGAGGTGATGCATTTAATAATAATTGTGAAATAATGGTCATTTCCATTTATCTCCTCTAAATGCTTGGTACACTTAGAGATAGTCATTAAAGGCTAACTAACAGTTCTGCATTGGGTCCTCTCTCTAGTGGCCAATTCCCAGTTCAAATGTGGCTGAGGAATTTGCCCCCTGTGGTAATAAGTTGAGATAAAAGACATAATTGAGCCCTCACACCCAGCCTTTGTTGTGATGTGGATTACTTTCAGCACAACCTACCCATTCTCTCCTACTCCCAGCTCTCATTATTACTTGTTCACCTTCTTCTGTCCTGCCCTACTATCATAATGCCCTTGTCTGACTGCACCTTTCATATCTCTGTCTCTTTTTCTCTCTGGGCTCCAACTATCCATTCACCCCAACTTTTTTTCAGCATAAATACCATTTTTCTTTCCCCTAGCTGCTATCAGTTCTGATGAAGAGTCATAGGACTCCAGATGTTAAGTCTGCTTTCTTCCCACAGATGCTGTCAGACATGCTCAATTTTGCCAGCAACTTCTGTTTTTGTTACAGAATTGGGCTCTGCTGCCCTCAGTACAGTTTCTAGCACGAAGTGCTCAGACATGAATAGTGGTCAAATGACTGAGGTATTGGAGAGGGAGCCACCACCCAAAGAAAGTGTAAACCGTAGCGAAATGTGTTGTGCTGCTTTTCGTCCAAATACAAATCGGCACTGCTTCTGAAACAATGCTTTCCTATGACAACTGTGTGATTTTTTTTCTCTATTTCTTTACAGGTTTATTCTCCTGGCTTGTGATGGATTATTTAAAGCTTTCACCCCAGAGGAAGCTGTTCAGTTTGTTTCAGCAATACTTGAGGTACAGTTTGCTGGTGTGTCAGTGGTGTGCTTTCCTCTGGTGAATTTTGTAAAGTTTTGCAGGTTGGATGAAGGTTTTGATATGTCACGACCTCCAGCCAATACGTCCCTGCAGATTGCTTATTGAACAGCTTCAGGTTTCCCAGTCCACCAGCAATTGCCCTTTCTGGGCTGTTCCAGATCGTTTCCTGACTGAGCAACAGCTGCTTCCCCAACCTGCCACTCCAGGCCTTCCCACTTACATTGCACTTTACTTCAACTCTACCCAGCCCCATAGGATCCCTACAGTGTGGACAGGCCATTCGGTCCAACAAGTCCACACTGACCGTCCAAAGCGCATCCCACCCAGACCCCCTATCCCATCCCTGTAACCCTGCATTTCCTGTGTCGAATTGGCCAGGCAAAGTTGCCCATAGTGTCCAGGGATGTGCACGCTAGGTGGATTAGCCATGGGAAATGCAAGGTTACAGGGATGAGGTAGGGATGTCTGGGTGGAACACTCTTTGGAAGGTCAGCATGGTCTTGATGGAACGAATGGCCTGCTTCCACACTTTAGGGATTCTATGATTCTGTGAGAACTGAAGCATCCACTTTCTATGGTGGACATAACAAAACAGCATGAATGTAGATTAGATTAGATTACTTACTGTGTGGAAACAGGCCCTTCGGCCCAACAAGTCCACACCGCCCCGCCGAAGCGCAACCCACCCATACCCCTACATGAACCCCTTACCTAACACTACGGGCAATTTAGCATGGCCAATTCACTGACCTGCACATCTTTGGACTGTGGGAGGAAACCGGAGCACCCGGAGGAAACCCATGCAGACACGGGGAGAACGTGCAAACTCCACACAGTCAGTCGCCTCAGGCGGGAATTGAACCCGGGTCTCTGGCGCTGTGAGGCAGCAGTGCTAACCACTGTGCCACTGAGCAGTTACTCCATCGAGCCAGCCCTATGCTCCTCATGCCTGAAAGATCATGACCAATGTCTTTTATAAGCTGTGCAACTGCAGTGATCTGAATGTTGTCAGAAAGTGTGGTGCTGGAAAAGCACAGCAGGTCAGACAGCCTCCGAGGAACAGGAGAGTCAAACCACCTATCCATATGTTTCAAAAATCACAAGGTACCTTGCTTGTCATTTCCTTCATTGCCTTCCATTGGCATGTTGTCTCTTGTGAGGCATGAGAAAAGGCAGGGGTCGAAAAGATGGATAATGTTCCAGCTTACTGACTGTTCCAGGGGCACTCAGCTCTCTACATTAATTTGTAAAGTGCCCGTACATTATACATACTCCTAATGGATAATGTCCCAACACCCATTGTGAATTTAGTCAGCATCCTCATATGCACAACAGGTGTCACTGGACAGGCAGGAATCTCTAGAAAGGCAACAAGTTTTCTTACTCTCCATTCTGAATCCCAAGGCCACTTCTAATGCGGGCTACCACTATGACTTTAAATTCCAAAACTGGATGGAGCGGGGTGACTCTTTGGTTACACATACTGGATAAAGTTTAGACACTTTTGAATAGGGTAATAAGTTCCATCCAGTTCGCAGCCAGTGTTCTGGTAAGACAACCAAAGGACAAGGATGCCCCTGGGGTTTTCAGCCAAGCATTGCATGGTTCGGTTTGTCCAGCAGTAACAATCAGCGAATGCGTACCCTACTCCCTCAAATCCACAGAAGGTACCAAACTGGGCCCCCAGGAGTTTTCTCGTCTTGAACCTGTCTGTATCAGCTGCTTACCTGAGTTGTAAACCAGTAACTCCATCGGGTGGTCTTTGTGTCAACCCACAGGACAAGACTCTGACTGCAAGGCCAGGGAAGTCGGCACAGGACGTGCAGTTTGAAGCTGCCTGTAACAGACTGGCCAGTGAGGCAGTCCGCCGGGGCTCTGCGGATAATGTCACCATCATTTTGGTCGCCATCAGGCATTGACATGAGGACCCTGCCTCAATGAGAATATCTCGTAGGTGAATACAGGTGTCCAGGAGGATTTGCCAATCTTGAAGGGAAAAGATGGGACAACCTCAGGACACTTCAGAAATTTAAAAGTAAAATGCTTAACTTTTATTTCCTTACTCCTCTCATCTGATCTTGTCGAGTTGCCAGCCTGCCACTGACCAACACTCCTAGATGTAAACATCCGTGCACCTGACAATAGCAGAGATCCTTTATTTTTGTCTCCAATAACCCAATGGTGGAGCTGCTGCCTCCTCTGTTTAGTAAGCTGAACCAATTCTTGTTTTTAAAAAAAAACTTTTTCTCACCACTCAATCACATGGCGGAACAGAGTTGACTTGGCAACATTTCTCTGCACCTGCTGGTGTTGGAATGCTAACGTGTGCATGGATAGAAGGGCCAAGGAGTACGGCCTGTACACAGACTGGCTTGCGGCCACTCTTGTCTGAGACAGTGGTAGTTTTGAGAAATAACATCCAGAACCAGATGCCAGGAAAGGATTTTGAAGTCCTCCATCCCAGACTGTAATGTGTGGAAGTCTTTAATGAGTTCAAGATTCTGTTTTATATACTGTTATTGTCGCCTCGTTTGTTCATGCTGGTGTTGAGGTCTGTTGTTGGTTGAATCCTAGTTAAAGTTGTTTCTTTTCCAAATGGTTTGCTGTAACATCTCATTTCAGTACAAGCACTGACATGTTATTTTGTTGTCCAACACCTTCTAGTGGTGGTTCCTATCAGTGCCTTCTCTTGCAGAAACATACATGAGGATAGTTGCTCAGACCCTAATTACATTACAGTACATGGTGAAGCAAAATTGGGCAGTAATGAGACAATGAGCAAGTGCGCACTCTGGTGCATTTTAGTAATCCACCTTATCTTTTTCCCCACAAAGGCTAACCTTTTAATACAATGAAGCTCTCTTTCCTTCTCATGCAGAGCTGCTGCTTCACCTTTTGCAGGATGGCATTATGACTGTTAACATCAATAATAGATTAGCAGCCCTGACTACAGAGCTACTGAATTCTGCTTCGTCTCCAGCCGTAAACAATCAAAGAGCAATGCAGCACAGGAGGCTATTCCAGCCCATTGAGCCGGCAATTACTCTTTCATGATCAATCCAGTCAGTTCCTTCCCCAGCTCCCTGCAGATTTGAGTGCTTTTTTTCCATTTCCGTTGTGAAGGCTAGGGTCTTATCTGTGTCCACCACCCTATCAAGCAGTGTATTCCAAATCCTAACCGGTTACTGCATGAGAAAATGTTCCACTTGTTCCTTTGCCTCAAATCTCTGTCATCTGGGTATTGAATCTTCAGTCACTGCAAACAATTTATACTTAATTATTCCACCTCCCATATTTCTTGCAAATCTCCTCTTAGTCTTCTCTGCTCTTAGGAGAGCAATCTCAACTTATCCGATCTGCTCCCACAATTTTAAACGCTCATCCTCTGAGCCGTTTTCATAAACCTCTTCAGTGACCGTCTTCATCATTGCTCAATCTTTCTGGTCCTGAAACCTGACCCGTTTCATGTCCCACTTACTTTACATGGCTGCTGCAGTTGTATTCGTACAGTGCCCTTAGGTCAGTAACAACACACCAGGCCTTTGGTTCATGGCTTTTGTAGGGAATTGAAGCATGTCTCAAGGTCAGGAGTGGAAAAGAAATTCCACATCATAGAATCACAGAGTTATTGTGGTACCATAACAGACCATTCAGCCCAACAGGCTCTCTAAACATGTTAAAATTAGTTCCTTCTGCTGCCTTTTCCCTGTAATTTTGCATTAAAATGAAATTTAACTTACTTGATATGTAAGTATACCATTGCTGCAGGATAATTTTAAAAGCGAACCCCTCCAACTCTGATCTATGTACTTGGTAGTTTCAGACTGGGCCTCGCAACCAACACCCGTGAATGGTCCTCACAGGCAACTTCTAATGCTGTCAATAATCAGTAAACACTGGGTCCCCAGTGGTCATTGTTTCAGAGGCAACAGGAGTCTCGAAGTTTTCCCCTTCTCCTCCCTCCCCCACAGTCCCACCACCACCCGTGTCATGGGAGGCCATCTGCTTCTATGGTACCAGGATGGTTCTGTTTACCTGACTTTGGGACCAGTATTAGATCTATTAGGGAAATTATATGCGAGTTCCACATGAGGCCAAATAATTTATGGAAATGAAAACAAAATACTCTGCATGCTGGACAATGGGAATAAAAACAAAGTAGTGGAAAAGCTCAGTGGGTTTGGCAGGATCTGAAGAGAGAAACAGAATGAAATGGGAATGACCCCAACCATTCAGTTGCTTGCTGTTTCAATAAACCATTTTGCTCCCATGCTGATATTTACATCCTTGACTTGCTGCAGTATTCCAGTTGAGCTCAACACAAGCTTTATAGTCTCTTGGACTCAATATTTAGTTCAGAGCATTACCTCTTGTACTCTGTTTTTCTGACATCGCCCCGAGCTGGGTCTCTCACTGTTATGTGGATACAGATGTTTGCACCATACCTGACTATTTTGATAAGAGTTGAGTAAAAAGTGCTTCAGTTTAAAAGTAATGTGATCTCAGGACCTCAACTATCACCATTTGTAGTCAAGAACGCACGGCCTTCATATCATTTGTCGTGACTACTGACTAACAATGACAAAATAAATATGATGTCCCAGATTTTGATGATGGATTTTTCTCTCTCATTCCTTGTTTTTAAAGTTATTTGTGAATACGACTGTATGTGGATTGAAGAAAAGCAATAATTAAAAACTGTTTCTTTCACTGAGATTCCAGCTTTTTAACCACTGCACTTGAGGCTTAAGACTGTAGATTGCAAGCAGTTACCCCCATACATTGTTATCATATGCAACGATAATACCAGCATGGTATACACATTGACATGTCCAGTTGAGTCATTTCCTGTAGCTTTTCACGGCTATCCCTGCAGTTTGTCATATGCAGCATCAAATATTTCTTGGTTGGATTCACTTTGTTAACCTCTTCTTCATAACTTCAGAGTAGCTGTATATCCATGTAATAGATACTTACCTGGGAGTTTCTGCAAACTATTAGTGCAGCTTCTTCATTTTAATGAATGATCGCATTTCATAATCTAATTCGGAACCCAGGGGGTTTGGCATGGGATCTACATTTTTCAGAAGGAAAGGAACTGACCAAGGCATTCTTCTATAAGAGCAGGAGTTTGCCATTCATGTTGCTAGCTGATTCACAAGGGTGCCCGAGTTGTGGGTGCTAGTGTCCTGGGACTGAAGCCCAGTTCTTTTAATCGCTTTTAAGGCATACCCTTTCTCAGTTGTAACTCTACTACAATATGAATTCTGTCCAACATTTACAGAATTTGTGGTGATTAAGGGACCTGTTGAGAAATGTGTTTTAAAAAAAAATCTTTCGGCTATCATGGACTTTTCTTTAGTATGATGAAATGACCCCCCCCCCCCTACCCCGCAACACCTTGGAGTGAAATGTGGTAGAATGAATATATTGAGCAAGTGATGTGCCAGAGATTAGTGTAGTAGGTAGGCAGCATGTATTGCACGTGATGTTGTCTAATAATACATGGAAATGAAACTTGATCTTGCAAAGTAACCTGCAGCCTGACTTCAAACCAAGAAAGCAATTATATTTTATAAAACTACCCATACTGTCCTAAACCAGTTTTGATTTGATTTGGTACACCACAAGGTAGCAACACATTAAGGTTTTAGAAAGGTTATATTCACATGGATGGATTACACTGTTAGAAAATTTATGTAAGGTTGAGGTATATACCTCAGCTACATTACAGTTATGTCCCCCGTGAGATATGCAGAAACTGCTCTCCCAGTTTAGGTCATTCAATATTCTTGGCATATTCTAGCTTGTAGCATTTTTGATATATTTTGATAGTGAAAAGCATTTTGATTGTGAAAGACATTTCACGCAAAAGCTTTCATGCACAATCCTGTCCATGTTCGTCTCTTTCGCCTATACACATGTAGCAATATATATCATTATCCAGCCACTGCTGCTCTAGTGCAAGTTGAGAAACACTAGATCTATCACATACATATGAACACACATCATTTCATTTCACTGGATTATTTTGGAAAGACTTGAGATGGTGCTTGACAGGACTTAGATGTGGGTCATGGCTTGATGATGTATCATTGATCCATTCCACTTCAAATATGAGAGGTCATCTGAAGTGGAAATATAAATCAGACTTTCACTGTGCTCATTATTTTTCCTTCACGAGTACAAGGTGTTCATGATGGATGCTAGTTTATTTTCTATTTCACCCCACCCTCCCCACTTTTCCAGATAATGGATTTTGGAAAAGTGTATTTAGCCAATGACATTCTTTTGTATTGTGCTAGAATGGAAATTCAGCACTACCATGCTGCCAATCATGAGTTGCTACGTAGATTTAGTTGTGATCTCTTGTGTCACTATCATTCAGAACCTTCCACTCTAGTACCCTCAGCATTTTTCTCCTTGTGATTTGTATAAACTTTAAGAACTAACATTAGATAGAACATTGACCTTAACCTGGCCATCCCTTTGATGGTTGTCATCCCATGATGTTGTACAACTTTCCTTTAGACTGCTTGCTGTTCAGGTTTAGGGATTAGAGTAAGTTTAGTAGGTGCAGAGGTCAGTCAAGGTTCAACTTCTGTTTGACAAAGAAACTTGAAGATTTCAAATGTAAAATTTCAACTCCAACGAAATAAAACAAAACTGAGAAATTACTGACTTTCTCTCTGCCTTGGTGTACTTATGATACTTGAAATGTGATATCTGTGGCAGAATTTTCCTATGAACAATAAGTTTAAAAATAATAGTGGAGCCATTGGCTGAGAGATGAAGGACATTGTCCCTGTTTGTGTCTCTCACTAACTGTACAACCATGGGAACTACTGGATGAAGTACTGCCCAACACGTTCTAATATTAATCTTCAAAATTTTGCTTCATTTAACTTAACTTTCTATATGAGACACAAACACACACACACACACACACACACACATCACGTCAAGGAAAACTTAACTAGAAGAGAATGTCCTGTGGTTAACAAGGGTATATTTGTTGCACTTTAACGTCTAGTTACTGGTTATATTTGTTTGATGGTCATTGTTACAAAAACTGAGGAGTTATAGGTCTCATTATTTAGAGTCCCAAGCTGTTCTCAAATAAGTCCTCATGACATCATGATGTTTGGTGGTGCTTATAGCACTCCCCAGTATGTACACTTTCAGAACCATACTGATATCCATTCTGTTCCCAGATCTGAGGAAGGGTCATTGAACCCAAAATGTTAGCTCTGGATTTCACTCCACAAATGCAGCCAGATCTGAGCCTTTCCAGCAATTTCTGATTTTGTTTCCATTCCGTCTGTCTGCTCTGTCACCCAGTGCAGGAAGAAAAGCTGGTTGGAAATAAAATATTTTTGTGCAGTAAGGTCTAACCTTACAGACCCAGAAACCATCTTGTATGTGTCGAGGTAGCAGCTATGCAGTGGCAGAGCATTATATTAGAGACTTCCGATCCCTTGATTGCCACGTGGTTTCCTTAAGAAAAAAAGTAATAACCCATTTGCTGTTTGGGGGCTGGGGACTGACAAATTTATAACTTGCCCCTCACTCTGCCAGTTGTACTTCGTTTAGCTGCAGTGAATGGTCTGAGTTCTAGTGTATTAAGAATGTTTCTTTGGACATTGGGAGCTTCTAGTTTGACAATTTGCAAAAGTACCATTCACTGTGGTGGAAATTAAGTGCTTGTTCTAGGCTCAGAAGCAGTGGAAAACTGGATGCGGATTCTATTCCGGATTTGTGTTCGCCCCATCTTTCCATTGGACTTGCACAAACCTCATTAGTGCAATTGCTTCAGCCACTGTCCAGGCGTTTCAATTAGACCAAGGCCAGCATTGCAGATGCTTAGCCAGTAGAAGTTTCTAACATGTCCACCCTAAAGTCTTATTGAGGCTAGTTTGTGTTTTTGGCAGCTTTGTTTTGACTTGTTTTACACCACTGCTGCATCTTTAAATCATGTTTGTTCCTATTAGCTGCACTCGAGTTTGGACCGTTATGATTCAGTAGTTTGCTTGATAGAGCTGTCCTCGTTACCCCTTGATTTTTAGTTCTCCCTGGTAACTTTGTGCTTTAAGAGGAAGTAGAAATGCAGATACTCTCCTCCAGACAATCTCGAATACTAGACAGAGGAAATAGGAACAAGAAGAGGCTATTCAAGCCTGATCTACCATTCAGCTAGATCCAGGTCAATCTGTATCTTAACTCCATCAACTCAGTTGTAGGGTACCCTCAATTGTACCCTACCGTCCATAGGCTTTGGAATCAATAGCCTCAGATTTCCCCCAACGCAAGGTGCTTCCTGATTTCAGTCCTGAATGACCTGACTGTAATTTTAAGACTATGCCCTTTCATGTTAGATTACCCCCACCAGTAGAAAGTTTACCTATCCTGTTGAATCCACTGAATCACTATCACCATGTGTTTCCACTCCATTCCAGACTTTGCCCCTGTCCCAGCCTATCACTTGTCTATTTCACCACTTCAACACACTCCAAGCCAGTCTCCCAAATTCTACCCTTCATAAACTTGAGCTCGTTCAAAATTCAGACACTCATCCTTAATTGCTCCATGTCTCATTCCCCTATCAGCCCTATGATTAGATTAGATTAGATTCCCTACAGTGTGGAAACAGGCCATTTGGCCTAACAAGTCCACACCGACCCTCCAAAGAGTAACCCACCCAGACCCATTTCCCAACATTTATCCATGACTAATGCACCTAATACTATGGGCAATTTAGCATTGCCAGTTAACCTGACCTGCACATCTTTGGACTGTGGGAGGAAACCCACACAGACAGGGAGAATCTGCAAGCTCCACGCAGACAGCCACCCAAGATGGGAATTCGAACCCAGGTCCCGTGTGAGGCAACAGTGCTAACCGCTGAGCCACCATGCTGACCTATGTTTGTTACACTTGTTAACCTACATTGGTTGCCAGTCAAACAGTGGGAGTTTGAATTTGATGGAGGATGGTACAGTGGAAATCTCTGGGGAAGTCTACATTGTGGAGTTTCAGTCAACAACGTGCACATGATGCTGGTGTGTAGCTGAATTTGGATTGCTATGATCACCAATGCATGAATGAAAAATGAAGTCCTGCAGTCTAAGCAAATAATTTTCTATCTAACCTCTTCTGTGATTGTTAAATGAGGAAAGACTTGGTGGGTTTGAATCTTGCAAAAGCAGCCCTTTTGTTCCTTTGGGGTTTTATGAAAATGCCTCTGTTGCCATTCATGTAGTGTTGGGCCTGGGTTCACCCTTATCAGGGGTATTACTTCCAATCACAAATGGCACTTTTGTTTAGTCACGATTTCAGCAGATTGTTGCTCTCATGGGGGTACACTTTATTTTTTATTTTGAATCCATCTTTCCAAAGACATTATTTTTATATAGATGTATGGCAGCAGTAAACTTCCTTCTCATTATGCTGTAGCGCAAGCATGCAATGACCTGAATGCCTTTTGGTCTAGGCATGTCAGATGAACAAATGATCTGAGACATACTGAGCAGTATAACATCCCTATCTATAAAAGGGCCCTGGGCACTTCTGGATTTGCTTCTTTACTTGAGCTACCAATAGATTGGTAGCCGTGGCATAATGGCGATTGTAAAATCTCATTGTACAGCACCAAGGGAACTTAAAACTGCAGTTCTTCATTAACATCAAACTAGCCAACCACCAAAATGGAAAGTAGAAAATATTATTAAAACATTATTATCCACAAGTAGCCCTGAGTATGGTAAAGACAGATAGAGGTCACAAAATGTGGCTTTATCATTATTTAAGCCATACATCTTTACACCAGTAAAATCTCAAGTAGACCAATAAATTTAGAAAGCCAAAGGGTTTGTAAGTACTGAGATTTATTTCTTTGGCAATTCAAGGCATATTCCATCCCCTTACCCCCACCACTCCCCACAGAAATATTTGCTTTTTGTTCTGCACATCACCTCACAACAGCAACTGCACAACTTAATTAATTTTTTTTTGAGTAAATGCTGGATAGATTTTGTTTTGGCATTTTGTAGCCAACTATAACTCCAGCCAAAAATAACTTTGATATATTAAATCTGACAAGGAAAGTAATTTTTGAAACTTCAAACTGGCAGCTAACTTTGACAGTCCCTTCAAACCATGCGGCCTCTACTCTCAAGCAGCAAAATCAACGGAAAGTTGTCTACCTCCAAGTTGCAAGCCAGTCTTATTTGGGCATATATTGTTAACATTACTGGGTCAAAAATCAAGGGACTTCTTGAACACCCAGTGTGGAAAACCATCAGCAAAAGGACAACACAGGCCTAATGAAAAGGCCCCATCACCAGCAACCTCTCCAAGTAAATAACACTTTGACCTCACCCCGTGACTACATTTTCATAAAATCATAAAGAGCCATAGATCTTCTTGGAGACCCCTATCCAAACTTGGTACCTGCATCTGAATGACCCAGATCATTGTCATTAATATTAAAGAGAAGGGGATTCCGAATGTTCTCTGTTCAGAAGCCTCTTCCCCCATTTCTGATTCTCCAGTCTTTGCCGGGAGGAACAATGGAAATGGGAAGGGCATGACTCAAAAGAATGTGAATATATTAAAGCCATTTGAAATTCTGTACTGAGTCTATTTTTGATGGAGCAAGGGCTGTATTATGAAGGTGAGTTATGATTTTCTAAAATCGACCTAAATGCTCATAATGTCGAGGATACTGTTAAACTTGAAGTTATTTAAATCCCCTACCTTTTAACTTAATTTTAAAAAGCTTGCCTATGGCTGAGGTTTTAAAAATACTAACTACTGGCTTAGCATTAATGACTATAATTATAACAATATTGCTTCCAAAACTTAGTATCACAGTGTGAAGCGTAGTTTGCCAGTTCTAAGAGTATATTGTTGAGGTGAATGTTTTGATGGAGTTATGAATACAAATGTTTGCTTTTAGAAAGGATCATGTAATTTATGCTCTTTCCACTTATTGAATGGGATTTTATCACCGGTTCTTTAAGTACCTATTAAATTGCATTGTATAAACTTTTGATTTTATTTAACTTCAGCATGGCTTCTGAAGTAGAATTGTGGTGAATCCTGAGTGACTTGATATGACATGGTCTTTGGACTAGCCTGCCTCTGTGGGTCTGACTCCAGTTTGCATCTGCGCCGTAACAAAGATCCCATAATTTGGGCACAAAGCAGAACATGCTGGAAAACTCTGGAGGTCTGGCAGCACCTACAGAGAGGAAGCATGTTTTGGGTCCAGTGACCCTTCTTCAAGACAGTTCTGACTTTTTCCAGCAATTTGTTTTTGTTTTTACTTTTGATTTCCAGCTTCTGCAATTCTTCGGGTTTTGTTTGACCCCATAATTTGGGGCAATTTTTCCCCTTCCCAAAAGTGAGTTCATTTACCTTGGGAACTAAAGTTTGGATTGTGCTGTTCAGTTTCTTTCATTAGGAGTTATACCCCTATTTATTAAAGTTAATGTGTGAACTGAAATTCTTTAAAATGCACGCCTGCAATGATCAAAGCCACAAAACGTGAGCCTATGTAAATTATCTATTATCTGCACTAGCCTCAGATCCCAGAGAAACCCAGGGGCAGTCATGATGGTACCTAGATTGTGTGGTTATATTAAGTATTTAAAATGAAGAATTTCTACTTTTAATAATGTTGAAGGTTCAGAATTGTGGGATATAGGCGAATTGATGTTATTTCTGCAAATTATAAGTTCTGATACAGAGTAAATGAATTCACATTAGTCTGTGATTGTTTTCTCAGCTAGGAGCTGAGTTGGCAAAAATGGGAATTACATAGAGGAAGGACGTTAGCATGAGACGTGATTACAGAACAATGGTAGAAATACAGGCACTAGATAAAATGCTGTGGAAAAAAAAGGCCTTTATAAACAGTAGGTTTCCCACTTGTACAGAGACACAGGAACAAACCCCAATTAAAAGGGCTTAGTGATAAGATGCTGTGAGGGGCAGCGCAGATGGAGGGAGCAGATAATGGTAAGCAAAGGATGGGATGACGTCAAACAACCTTATGGGAGGCAGAGATAGACATTTGTCACTGACAAGGCCGGATAAACAGAAGTTGTGGGATCAGTCTTAAGGAAATGAGTGACGTAAGCGGAGGATGGGGGCAAACAATGGAATAAGGAAAAAATATGGGGATTCAAACTGTATAAATTTCGAGAGTTTGTTGGATTTGATGTGCATTTGTCATTGTCTTACCTGGCATTAGACATTGCACCCACTTGCAAGTGTACAAATAAAGCGGCACTACTAGTTCAGATTTTTGGTCTCGGACTGAAATTATTGAAGTGAGTGAGCTTTTGTTTCTCTCAAGAATGAATCAACATCATAGCACACTCTTACAACCAAGTTCTGATGAAAAGCCAAGCCTCAACATCAACCTGCGTTTCTTATTAATTTTTGATCTGCTTTTACCAATAGGTCAACAAATAAACAGATACTCTTCCAGGCATTCTTCTGACATTTTGACTTGAGATTAGAGAATCCCACAGAAATTTGGAGCTACAGTTTACAGGACCAAGCAGTGGGAGTTTGAGTTCTGCATTTCTGTGGGGAATCTGATTGTTAGCCTCGAGAATGTGACTCCTCTGATATCCAGACCAGAGGAAAGAGACTTCACAATTACATAAACTGAGAAGAATTTACAAAGTCATAGAATTTAACTAGAAATTGCAATGCACAAAAAAGCATTCTTTAAAAATTCACTTGCACAAAGAGGACAATATTGGTTTAGCCAGCATTAATTAGTCATCCCTAATTGCCCTTGAGAAGGTGATAATGAGCCTTGAACAATTGCCGTCCCTGTGGTATAGGGAGGGAGTTTTGGGATTATTACCCACGAACATTGAAGGAACCCATCAAGTCAGTATGGTGTGTGGTTTGAGGGGGGGGATGTTGCAGGTGATGGTGTTTCCCCATCAATGATCTGTAACAACCTAACATCGTTTAAACTCTAACAATAAAGTAAATTTGTGTAACTTCTGAAATAATGTAGATTAGATTCCATTCCTTACAGTATGGAAACAGGTACTTCAGCCCAACAAGTCCACACCGACCCTCTGAAGAGTAACCCATCCAGACCCATTCCCCTACCCTACCCCTGACTAAGGCACCCAACACTACGGACAATTTAGCATGACCAATTCACATCTTTGGCCTGTGGGAGGATACCTACACGGACACCTACACAGACATTGGGAGAATGTGCAAACTCCACACACAGGTGCCCGAGGCAGGAATCGAACCAGGGTCCCTGGTGCTGTGAGGCAGGAGTGCTAACCGCTGAGCCACCGTGCCACCCTCGTAAAATGCATAACTTTTCCAATTTCTGTAAATACATTAATGGGACAGGAGATGAAATAGATGAAAATGTCCCTTTTAGCTCAAAACACCGAGCAACAAACAGGTATATCCTAAATATTTATTTTAAGGAAAAAGAAAAGTTCTTAAAACTGCTTTTAAACAACCCAGTTGTTACGTAGAATAAATTTAATTGCATTTTTTCTGAAACAACATATTTTAAATTTTCTATCTTAGTCACAAAGTAATAGACCTTTCAGTCCAACTTGTCGACACTGATCAGACGTCCCACTCTGACCTAGACCCATTTGCCAGCATTTGAGCCATATCTGTCTAAACCCTTCCTATTCATATCCCCATCCAGATGCCTTTTAAATGTTACAATTGTACCCACCTTCACCACTTTCCTTGGCTGCTCATTCCATACATGCACCACCCTCTGTGGAAAACGTTACCCTTCAAGTCCTTTTTAAATCTTTCCCCTTTTACCTTAAACCTTTACCCTCTGATTTCATCGCGTCTATAGAGTCCATGTTCATAGCCAATTGGCTATAGTTAAAAAGTATTAAAATAGGAAGTGTTGATGAATCTTAGCAGGTCTGGTAGCATCTGCAGAGAGAATAACGGTCAACAGTGTGAACCTAATGTGGCTTACCTTCAAAACTCCATAGGTGTTTGCATACCTGCTGAGTTTCTCCAACACAGACTGTTTCAGATATCCAGCACCCTCAATATTTTGGTTTTGTTTTAGTTGTTCACATTAAATGCACATTGAATGTTTAAGAACCTTCAGTTTTGACCTCCAAATTGTTGTGTCTCTCTCAAAAAATGTGATCAATTTGATTTGAAGCACATGGCTTCAGCAGCGAATTGCCAGAATATATAGTATTTAATCTGATTTTAACTCTGGCTGGCATTAGTATATTGAGAAGGGACTGGGCTCCTCCAAAGACCAATTAGAACTATCCATTTATGTCTCACAATTTCTCTTGAAAATCTTGGGTCATTATTTAAGTGATGAATCTGCCTCTTAAATGAAGCTTACATTTACACAATACAATAAGTTCTTCTAGACTTCTCACGTTTTGTCTGCTTATAGAAAACATTTACTAAAGGAGTAAAATTTCCCCAGGTTTTCTGAGGTGTTATTGAAGCAGTGAGTGCCAGAAGGGAAGAACAATTTCTGTTAAGTACAAGAGAAAATCGAACCCAAAGAGAGATTAGTTGGAGCAAACAACGATTGTACAAGCCATCATACTGAGGACTTGGATAGCACAGCAAGAGATTCAATGTCTTGATTATGTCAGGAGTGGTAAATACGCCACCTTCATTCTCTTGAATTAAGCATTATCATTAATCTTCATTTTTAATACTGGCATGTGGACTCAAGTTGGATGTTTGAATAACTTATGAATAAAAAATTATATTACTTATAGAATTCATGAAACTGGTATCTCTGTCCTCACAAAGAACTCATTGTGGATTATCCAGCAGAATGTTCTGCTTACTCATGGTAACTCCAATACAAGTCTAGGTGGAATTCTAATAGTACACTGATGTGATGTGTAATAGTTAATTATATATGACACCATGCAATTAGTGTGCATATACATAAGGGTTAATACATAAGCATCTCAGTAGTCACGTAACCACTTGGTGCTACCATGTTTGCCCATTAATATCACTAGCTGTTTATTGTTCTCCGGACATTCCACACACATGAATGACTACAGATGTCCTTCAAAATATTCATTTCTTTATCTCCTTTAGATGTTTCTTACAGAGAGATTTATTATCCTTTCACACTCCCCTGGTGTTCCCCAGACATATTGGCATTCTTCCAGTAATTAACATTCCATTCTCACATCAGCCAACACCTCATTGCTGAGGCTGATATCTTTGTATGTCCAGACTATGAGTTAATCCAATTTAACTCTTCCTGTTGTTACTACAAAACCATATATCTTGCTATTCTACTTTGCTTACTGTCCATATTCATTGGTGTGAATTGTATAGAGTCATACAGCATGGATACAGACCGTACAATCCAACCATGTTCCCAAACTAAACTAGTTCCACTATGTTTGGCCCATATCCCTCCGAACCCTTCCTATTTGTGAACGTATCCAAACTTCTTTTAAACGTTCTAACTGTAACCAATTCCACCACTTTCTCTGGCAGTACATTCCACACACAAACACTTTCTCTTCTCATCTTAAAAATATGCGCCCTAGTTTTGAATTCCCCCACCTGAGGGGAAAGATCCTCATCATTCACCTTCTCATGATTTTACAGACCTCAATAAGATCACCCCTCAACCCTCTATGCTCCAGTGAAAGAACGCCCCAGTCTTCTTATAGTCTATTCCCAGCAACTTCCTGGTAAGTCATTTCTGACCCCTCTCCAGTTTAATAATATCCTTTCTATAACAGTGCAACCAGAACTGCATAAAGTACTCCAGAAGAGGCCTCACCAACATCCTGTACAATCTCAACATGACACCACTTCTGCATTCCAAGGTCACAGCAACAAAGGCAAGCCTGTTAAAATGCTTTCTTAACCACCCTGTGACACAGATTTACCTGGCTGAAGTCCTAGGTCTCTTTGCTCTACACTACTACCCAGGGACAATAAGTCCTGCCCTGGTTTGTTTACCAAACACACTGTCTCACATTTGTCCAAATTAAACTCCATCAGCTGCTCCTCAGATTATTGACCCAATTGATCAAGATATCTTTGTAATCTTAGATAACCTTCTTCACTGTCCACTATACCACCAATTGTGTCATCTGCAAGCTTACGTGATGAAGTTGAAAGTGCATACTATACCTTTAAGAGAGAGAAAGCTGTTTTGCACTGAGCTTATAGGCACTTGTCATGTGACTGACTAGCAGTCTCAGTGTACTGGAAAATTGAAAATATGTAACATTTGGCAGCTTTGTTCACAACAGTTGGAATCTAACCATTTTAAATTATGCCCCAGGATACTAAAACCCAATTGAATTTGAATTCTATTGTTTTGACAACATCAAATCAATGAGACGATCTGATGTTTAGGGTATAAAGAAGCCAGTATTTAAAGAGTTAGACAGAGAGGGTATCTTTTTCATATGAAACATCTTTGCAGCAAAAGACCAAAGGTGACCCAAGGAGATCTCCAACTAAAGGATGGAGGACACTGGAGATGACAGCCGATGTCTGGTTTTGAAAATTAAGTTCATGTAATTTTAATATGGGGTTTTATGGGAACAGTATATTGTTACCGAGTGAGAAGCAGATAACAAGCATTTAAGAGAAAGAGGTTGAGAGTTGTAAATAGTTGTTGTTTAACGTTCACTTCTAGAGTTACAGAATAAACTGATATTTTTTCTTCAGTGGAATGTGGGAGTTCTGCCCACTCATACTTCCGAAGATTACAAGGCGAGGTGAGCTTTTCTGGGGGTTTGGGCTTAATTAGCAGAAGGGTTCAGCACCACGTTGTTACACTTACCATTCCTCCTCTTCTCAAAAATGACAAAACAAAAGTGGACCCAGTTCTGATTCTTGTGGAACACCACTGGTCACACCCCATCAGCCTGACAAACAAAAGAGCAGCTCAAAAGGCATTTCAGAAGGCAGTGAAGTGTCGATCAAACTGACATAGGACTGGAGTCACAAGTTTAGTCTCCTTCCCTACAGGACTGTTGTGAACCAGTGATTTATTTTTTTAAGAACAATCCAGTAGCTACAAAGTCACATTTACTAATATCACTTCTTTATTTCCAATTATTTCTATAACTAAATCCAAATTTGCTAATTGCTCTCATGGCATTTTCAACTAACTAGGCCAAATTTTCTTGAAGGAGATGGAACGTATGATTCGAGAATGTTCCCGCCTTGACAAATCCATCTTCATCAAGGAGGCCCCATTCCATCATACTTTGGTTCTGGGGAGGTAGAGGTAGAATAGAATCAGGTCTAGTTCCTCTGAAACCAGACCCAAGGTGATAAGAGAGAGGCTGAAGGATCTGCCTCCTTTTTCTAGGATGTTGGTTCTAGAACAGTTGTAATGTCCTCATGTCCTAGCCAATGATCCCCTAGTCCTACCACCAGCCTTCCTATCCCATGCACCACTTATCCTTTCATATTTTTTGCCCCTTCCAACTTGACGCGTACTGCCTACCCTCTGTCCCAATATCTGCTATGTACAGAACCAATGAACCATTGGGACGTTTGGCAGGATTTACATAGTAAGAGGAAATGCTTTGAAAATCTAACATGAAGAAAGATACTTCACATCTTATTCCTTCAAAGAAATGTCAACCACAACTATTCAGAATATTACGGACAAAAAGTTTTCTTCTCATATCTCTTACTATTATATATACAGGCATTGGATCAGAAGAGGAAAATTGAAAGTTCAGGCATAAACCCTTTATCAGGAATGAGGTTTGTTGGCCAAAGAGGGTGAAAGTTAAATGGGAGGGAGGTTGGGCCTGGGGCAGGGCTAAGGTAGCTGAGAGTGTGATAGATAAATGAAAGTGATAGGTCAGAGAGGAGGGTGGAGTGAATAGGTAGGAAGGAAGATGGACAGGTCAAGAGGGCGGTGCTGAGTTGGAAGGTTAGATCTGGGATAAGATGGGGTGAGGGGAAATGAGGAAACTAGTGAAATCCACATTGGGACCCTACAACCACACAGGATCAAGGTGGAAGAGGAAGCGTTCTTCCTCCAGGCGGTGGGTGGTAGGGGTTTGGCAATGAAAGCAGCCCAGGACCTCCATGTCCTTGGAGAGGTGTGGACTTGTTGTGCCGAATGGACTGTTTCCACACTGTAGGGAATCTCATCTAATCTAATCTAAAAACAAATGGGAGGGGGGAGTTAAAGTGTTCAGCCATGGGGCGATAGGGTTGCTTCATGCGTGTGTTTTGGAGATGTTCTCCGAAGCATTCTGTAAGTAGGCGCCCTGTCTCCCCAATGTAGAGGAGACCACATTGGGAGTATGGATACAGTAAATGACATGTGGAAGTGCAGGTAAATCTCTGGCAGATGTGGAAGGAGCCTGATGGGCCTTGGATGGAGGTTGGGTAGGTGGAGGGGAGGTGTGGGTGCAGGTTTTGCAAGAATTAATCACACCCAAAATGTACATTCTCCTACTCCTTGGATGTTGCCTGACTGGCTTCACTTTTCTAGCACCACACTGTCACCTCTAATCTCCAGCATCTGCAGTCTTCATTTTCTCCCAGGCCTTGGCAAAGAACATCTCTCCAAAGAAAGAGAGAGAGAGTTAGTTAATAAAACAACACTCATTTGCAAGCTGTATCAAAATGCCTCCTGAAAGTTAAATGCATTACCATTCTTGGAGCTCAACCAAGCATTCATAATGAAGCCAACTCGTTGGTGGGGTGGTGGGGGGAGATTGAGGGGAAGCATGCCTGATCAGTTATTCCAACGGTTCCTGTGGGTCACGTCAGCATCCTAACTTGACCTGACTCCAGAAATTTCAGGCTGCAACCTTCAAATGAGTTGAGGATTATAAATCCAATAAGTTACTGTAAATGTTACATTTCTTCATCCTTTTTGTACTGCTCCTGCTCACGGTTGCGTCTGTCATGACTTACTAATTGTGCCACTTTGTTGATCAATATGGGTTCTAATGATTCAGGTTGAGGTACACTGTATACAATCCTACCGAGCTTTCCTAACAAATTAACCAGAAAGTCTTAATTTAAATAGCATTCATGAAGATCTGTAGACAATTTGAAAAACAGTCAAGATAAAATTATACTGAGCATTAATGGAGCAACTTTGGAATGGCAAGAACACTCAGAAATTTTTCACCTTGGAGAAAATGAGGACTGCAGATGCTGGAGATTAGAGTTGAGAGTGTGTTGCTGGGAAAGCACAGCAGGTCAGGCAGCATCCGGAGAGCAGATGAATGTCCATTTTGGGCATAAGCCCTTGCACATATTCAGGAAGGTATGGCTAAAATTGGATCTCTTATGCTCTTTTCCTCCTGCCTTCAATGTGCCAATATGCTTTTTGCTGTGTTCTATTGGTTAAGCAACATGGCTGTCATGAGGAAGGTACCCTCACTCATTTGATGGAAGAATACCATTCATTTTCAATTTGGGTCATGGTCCTTGATTCAGTTCTGATGATTAGATTAGATTCCCGACAGTGTGGAAACAGGTCCTTCGGCCCTACAAGTCCACACCGACCCTCCGAAGAGTAACCCACCCAGACCCATTTCCCTCTAACGCACCTAACCTATGGGCAATTTAGCATGGCCAATTCACTGGACCTGCACATCTTTGGACTGTAGGAGGAAACCAGAGCACCCGGAGGAAACCCACGCAGACACGGGGAGAATATGCAAACTCCACACAGACAGTCGCCCAAGGCTATAATCGAACCCAGTACCCTGGCGCTGTGAGGCAGCAGTGCTGCCTCCAGACTCTGCTCATTGAGTACAGTATCGGAGCAGGAAAATTTGACAACAGGTGGAGAGGAAATGGGAGTTCCAATTTTTCTATCAAGCATTCCCAGTTCACATGACTTTAGTGTGTGCGTCAGCCATTAGTGTTTGAGTATATTGGAACCAGTGGGTATAATTGATAAGCAAGGGGGCAAAGTTTCAGGGAGAGGTGGTAGTATAGAATAATTAAATTAGCCATGGTCTTGAACGGAGCAATCTTGAAAAGCCAAGTGGCTAACTTCAGTTCTTAATTGTGCATAATGTAACATTAATAGAACCACCGGGTGGAGTTTTATACAGATCTGAGCGACATTGGTTAAGGCAAGATTTGTGGTAGAATTGCATGATGAGTGCAGTGAGGCCTATCTTGACATCGGAAGCAACTCGCTTCATCTGTTATAATTTCAAACAGTGATTATTGATTGTTAAACGACTTATTTGTGGCACAACACATCTCATTTAGTTTTCTATCTCACTCATTGTGTTGAACAAGCGAGATGTTGAACACTCGCAAAGTGGAACTCAGAACAGGTGGCTGGCAGTTTGAGCTCACCTCTCACCCTTTTCTCCTCTAAAGGAGAACAGCTCCGGTTTCTGCTGTTCATCCACATTATTGAAGTCCCTCATCGCTGTAACCATTATAAATCTTTTCTGCACCCGCTGTAAATTGTTCCCAGCCTTCCTAAAGTGTGGTACCTAGAATTGGACACAATACTTTAATGGAGATCAAGCACTGGTTTCATAAAGTTTGAACACAACTTCTTTACTTTTATATTCAAAGCCACCATTTCAAGAGTCACATATGTGTCTTTAACCAATCTACCTTGTCATCTTCAATGATTTGTGCTCATGTACCCCAGCTCTCACTGTGCCTGCATCCACTGTGGTTCAACCTGTTCAAATTACTATGGCACACTTCTGGAGCAAATAGGGCATGAAACCAGACCTCCTAATTCAGAGATCAGAACACTACACTGCACCACAAGAGCCCCCGATGATTTTTACTTTATCCTTTATTACATAGTATCTTTCCTCAGTCTTTCCACGAAGGTGGTGCACTTTTCACTACGCTGTGTTAAATGTCACCTGCCTAGTCCACCAGCCTGTCCACCTCCTCCTGAAGTTCGCTATTATTTGGAATTGGTGGATCTTCCAAGTGCTGGTAGTTAGGGTTAGATTCCATACTCAATCACTTGTGGCCCTCATCCCTGGGAAGAAAAGTCTGTATGAAAGGAAAACCTGTCAAGACGTAAAATGATAAAGAAGAATAATACTTTCGATAGGGGTCAAAAGGATTTCTGGGACAACTGACCTGAGATTGGATATGTCAGTGTAATTATAAGATGCTGTTTTATATGTCAGTCAGGAGTCAGCAGGACTGGTTTGCAGAGTCCAGCAAACAGCAGTCATTTCTGTCCCAGACTCTCTCAGCACCAAATAAAGCTTCCAGGCTCCGGTGATCTGTTTACCGCGACTCATCAGTTGGCTCCAGCTGCAGAGACTCGGAGACTAATTGTAGACTGATGGACACGTACGTCCAAGCCTATTTTCTGTATTAAAGTCTATTCGACTCAATGAGAAGTCAGCAACAGAATAAAAAAGCTGCCTGAAGCACGAAGGAGGCTGTCATCCAAGAGGCCACTGGGGTCATCAAGAACGATCTCTACAGAGTAATCTGAGAGGCCTTGGCCTACATTGAAGCTGTAGCAGGAGCTCTGCCAAGTTGTTTAATTGTTTTAATCTATCATTTTTCAGATTCTTTCAGAGAATTCATCAAGTCCTGGCAGATGTCTTTCTGTTGATTTGCAAAAACAAAAAAAAATAGAAAAGCATCCTCTCAGCAGTGAAGGGTAGCTTCCTGGGAGCATTCGAAGAAGGGATTCTGATTAGTTTTCCCCTTAGTTTTTAAGCTAATAGTGTGCACGACAACAGCCCAATAATATTTGATGCACCGTCTGGCATTTCTTTATACATTACTTTAATATGGGCATTAAAAGGATTTAAAATAATTATGCCTTCAGTTACAACAGCAGATGGAATGACATAGCAAAGAATTAGAGTCGAGTGTATAGCAAAGTATTAAACAATCGCTTGTCAGAGACATGAATCAGTGTTTTTTTTTTAAAAAAAACAAATTAGGCATTTGGTAATACAGAACTTGAGCATTGCTGAAGAAAGATATTGCACTCATCAGGACAATTCACAAGAAATAAGGTAAAAACAATGACTGCTCCTTGGATGCTGCCTGAACTGCTGTGCTCTTCCAGCACCACGAATCCAGAATTCACAAGAAATGCCAGTGTAAAGGGAGAACAACATATATACTCTTTCCTCAGTTACACAAAACCCTGTCTCAGCCCCACTTGGAGTATGGAGAATCGATCTGGACACCACACTTTAGGAAAGATTTTGGCCTTTGGAGGGAGTACAACGCAAACTTACAAAATGATACCTGGACTTCGGATGTGAAGTTATGAGGAAATATTATATAATTTAGGCCTCTTCTCTCCAGAATTTAGAAGGTTAAGGGTTGCTGGGATCAAAGCCTTCAAGGCATTACCAGGAAAAGACAGGATAGCTAAAGATAAACTATTTCCACTGGTTGGGGATTCTAGAACTATAGTTTGAGAATTAGGGCCAGACTATTCAGGAGAGATTCTGGATCAGTGGTGCTGGAAGAGCACAGCAATTCAGGCAGCATCCAATGAGCAGCGAAATCGACGTTTCGGGCAAAAGCCCTTCATCAGGAATAAAGGCAGAGAGCCTGAAGCGTGGAGAGATAAGCTAGGGGAGGGTGGGGGTGGGGAGAGAGTAGCATAGAGTACAATGGGTGAGTGGGGGAGGAGATGAAGGTGATAGGTCAGGGAGGAGAGGGTGGAGTGGATAGGTGGAAAAGGAGCTAGGCAGGTCGGACAAGTCCGGACAAGTCAAGGGGACAGTGCTGAGCTGGAAGTTTGAAACTAGGATGAGGTGGGGGAAGGGGAAATGAGGAAGCTGTTGAAGTCCACATTGATGCCGTGGGGTTGAAGTGTTCCAAGGTGGAAGATGAGGCGTTCTTCCTCCAGGCGTCTGGTGGTGAGGGAGCAGCGGTGAAGGAGGCCCAGGACCTCCATGTCCTCGGCAGAGTGGGAGGGGAAGTTGAAATGTTGGGCCACGGGGCAGTTTGGTTGATTGGTGCGGGTGTCTTGGAGATGTTCCCTAAAGCGCTCTGCTAGGAGGCGCCCAGTCTCCCCAATGTAGAGGAGACCGCATCGGGAGCAACGGATGCAATAAATGATATTAGTGGATGTGCAGGTAAAACTTTGATGGATGTGGAAGGCTCCTTTAGGGCCTTGGATAGAGATGAGGGAGGAGGTGCGGGCACAGGTTTTACAGTTCCTGTGGTGGCAGGGGAAAGTGCCAGGATGGGAGGGTGGGCCGTAGGGGGGGCGTGGACCTGACCAGGTAGTCATGGAGAGAACGGTCTTTGCGGAAGGCGGAAAGGGGTGGGGAGGGAAATATATCCCTGGTGGTGGGGTCTTTTTGGAGGTGGCGGAAATGTCGGCGGATGATTTGGTTTATGCGAAGGTTTGTAGGGTGGAAGGTGAGCACCAGGGGGCGTTCGGTCCTTGTTACGGTTGGAGGGGTGGGGTCTGAGGGCGGAGGTGCGGGATGTGGACGAGATGCGTTGGAGGGCATCTTTAACCATGTGGGAAGGGAAATTGCGGTCTCTAAAGAAGGAGGCCATCTGGTGTGTTCTATGGTGGAACTGGTCCTCCTGGGAGCAGATACGGCATAGGCGGAGGAATTGGGAATACGGGATGGCATTTTTGCAAGAGATAGGGTGGGAAGAGGTGTAATCCAGGTAGCTGGGGAAGTCAGTGGGTTTATAAAAAATGTCAGTGTCAAGTCAGTCATCACTAATGGAGATGGAGAGGTCCAGGAAGGGGAGGGAGGTGTCAGAGATGGTGCAGTCATCAATGTAACGGAGGAAGAAGTGGGGAGTGGTGCCGGTGTAATTATGGAAGATCAACTGCTCTACGTAGCCAACAAAGAGACAGGCATAGCTGGGGCCCATTCGTGTGCCATGGCTACCTCTTTGGTCTGGAGGAAGTGGGAGGATTCAAAGGAGAAATTGTTAAGTGTGAGGACCAGTTCGGCCAAATGAATGAGAGTGTCGGTGGAGGGGTACTGTTGGGAACGTCTGGAGAGGAAAAGCGGAGGGCTTG
The DNA here is from genome assembly GCF_037043375.1 of Chiloscyllium plagiosum. NCBI lineage: Eukaryota > Metazoa > Chordata > Chondrichthyes > Orectolobiformes > Hemiscylliidae > Chiloscyllium > Chiloscyllium plagiosum. Next base: position 79,116,164 of record NW_028270151.1, on the reverse strand, counting down.
GAGGCCCTGGTCATGGCGGATGGAGGTGTAGAGGGATTGGATATCCATGGTGAAGATGAGGCATTGGGGGCCGGGAAAACGGAAGTCTTGGAGGAGGTGGAGGGCGTGGGTGGTGTCCCGAACATATGTGGGGAGTTTCTGGACTAGGGGGGATAGGACAGTGTCGAGGTAGGTCAAGATGATTTCAGTGGGACAGGAGCATGCTGAGACATGGGTCGGCCAGGGTGGTCAGGCTTGTGGATCTTGGGAAGGAGGTAGAACCGGGCAGTGCGGGGTTCCCGGACTATGAGGTTGGAAGCTGTGGGTGGGAGATCTCCTGAGGTGATGAGGTTCTGTATGGTCTGGGAGATGATGGTTTGGTGATGGGGGGTGGGGTCATGGTCGAGGGGGCAGTAGGAAGAGGTGTCCTCGAGTTGGCGTTTGGCTTCAGCGGTGTAGAGGTCAGTGCGCCAGACTACCACTGTGCCCCCTTTATCCGCTGGCTTAATGGTGAGGTTGGGATTAGAGCAGAGGGATTGGAGGTCTGTGCGTTGTGAGGGTGAGAGGTTGGACTGGGGGAGGGGAGTCGACAGGTTGAAGCGGTTATGTCCCGGCGACAGTTGTAAATGAAGAGATTGAGGGCAGGTAATAGGCCAGTGCGGGGTGTCCAGGTGGATGCAGTGTGTTGGAGGTGGGCAAAGGGGTCCTCGGAAGGTGGGCGGGAGTCCTGATTGTGAAAGTAAGCTCGGAGGTGGAGGCGACGGAAGAAGTGTTCGATGTCACGGCGTGTATTAAATTCATTGATGCGTGGACGGAGGGGGATGAAGGTGAGTCCTTTGCTGAGGACTGATCGTTTGTATTCAGTGAGTGGGAGGTCTGGAGGGATGGTGAAAACTCGGCAGGACTGGGAGCTGGAATCTGGTTTGGGTGTGGAGCTGGGAGTGGGGTCGGAGCAAGTACCTGGAGTGGGTGTGATGGTGGGGGGAATGGGGGTAGAGTCATGAGCAGGGGTAATGTTCCCCTCGGGGTTCTGGGGGTTGGGGATAGTGACAGTGGGGTCTGTGGGGGGCGTGTCAGCAGAATGCAGGTGAGTGGCGCTGGTGGGGGTGGAAGTGGTGGCAGACACGGCAGTAGGGGTGGCGGAAGTCACTGAGCGTGTGACATCGGCGATGATGTGAGGGCCGGAAGTGGCTGTGGGAGTGGCCATGATGGGGGCAGAAGTGACATCATCAATCAGCGTGGGGGTGGTAGCTGCATCAGCCACATGGCTAATGGCGTTTCCGAGGCCAGGGGAATCTTCTGGAATGTTTGAGGAGCGCTGGTTATGGAGGTGGGTAGATAAAAGTTTGTTGTACTTACAGTTTTTGATGTTTGAGATGGAATTGAAATACTGTTTGTTGAGAGTATGGATTCTCCTGAGGATGTAGTACAGAGTGGTCCTTTGCAATTCTGAGAGAGTGTGGCCCTCAGCTGAGGCAGGGCAGACTGTAGAGAGGTTAGGTACCGGCGCATTGCTGCAAGCGTGGAGCGGAGGATTTTGAAGGAGAACTGTTGCTGGTGTTTTTGAATCTGTAGTCTGTACTGTTTGTCCTGTTCGGGTCCGAACTCTGCTGGTTTAAAGGTGGAGTCCGTGTGGGATGAGTTGGTTACGGAGGCATGCACTGAGGAAGCAAATGTGGCTGTGGTACCGAGTTTGTTTCACGACATGGTTGAAGAGCTTCAGGGCAGAGGAAATGACCTGGGAGTTGCAGTGGGAGAGGGACTCCCTGAGATTCTTGTAGAGAGAGGAGGAAAACTTCTTCAAGGCAGGCATCCTTGCAAGAAGATTCGCAGTAGGGTTAAAATCAACAAGGTAAAAACAATAACTGCAGATGCTGGAAACCAGATTCTGGATTAGTGGTGCTGGAAGAGCACAGCAATTCAGGCAGCATCCAATGAGCAGCGAAATCGACATTTCGGGCAAAAGCCCTTCATCAGGAATAAAGGCAGAGAGCCTGAAGCGTGGACAGATAAGCTAGAGGAGGGTGGGGGTGGGGAGAGAGAGGAGCATAGAGTACAATGGGTGAGTGGGGGAGGAGATGAAGGTGATAGGTCAGGGAAGAGAGGGTGGAGTGGATAGGTGGAAAAGGAGCTAGGCAGGTCGGACAAGTCAAGGGGACAGTGCTGAGCTGGAAGTTTAAAACTAGGATGAGGTGGAGGAAGAGGAAATGAGGAAGCTGTTGAAGTCCACATTGATGCCCTAGGGTTGAAGTGTTCCGAGGCGGAAGATGAGGCGTTCTGGTGGTGAGGGAGCGGCGGTGAAGGAGGCCCAGGACCTCCATGTCCTCGGCAGAGTGGGAGGTGGAGTTGAAATGTTGGGCCACGGGGCGGTTTAGTTGATTGGTGAGGGTGTCCCGGAGATGTTCCCTAAAGCGCTCTGATAGGAGGCGCCCAGTTTCCCCAATGTAGAGGAGACCGCATCGGGAGCAACGGATACAATAAATGATATTAGTGGATGTGCAGGTAAAACTGTGTTCTACACAGAAAAAAGTGGTAGATGTTTGAAGCTTTCTTCCACAAACAGCAGTGGATGCTAGATCAGTTGTTAATTTTAATTCTGAGATATGTAACGTTTTGTTAAGCAAAGATGTTAAGGCATATGGGTCAAAGGCAGGTAAACAGAGTTAGGCCCTGGATTCATTGAAGAGCAACAGGCTCAAGGGGCTGAATAGCCTACTCCTGTTCCTATATTCCACTGAGAGGAGACTGTGTAAAGAATTATGCTAACTAATTTCGGATTGTCAGTTGGGCGCACAGTGTGGCACACTTGCATGTTCTGGAAACTACATAACTTAATGCATAGGGACCTGATCTTTGCAGGCAGGAAGAATATGTACATGTACTACACCCATTTCAACTTAACCAAATAGGTAATAAGCATCCTCTGGTTCCCTGGCAACGCTTTGACCACAGTCAACCTGTCTGGCTTAAAATTTAAACAACGTTTGACAGTTGACGGTCAGGCACCATTAACTGGGGCATTCTCCAGGGTCATGTCTCTAGCAAAGTTCACTTGCCAACCAATCAGCAGTCTCCTCTCATACAAAATAAATGTTGCTTTCCCTCTACATTGGATCTTCTTGCAAATTGGTCATGCCCAATCCACCTCCTGATGCTGCCTGGCTTGCCATGTTCTTCCAGCCTCCTGCTTGTCTACCTTGGATGAATTGAAGGCAAACAGTTTCAATATTGTATCTTTTTTAGATTAGATTCCCTACAGTGTGGAAACAGGGCTTTCGGCCCAACAAGTCCACACCAACCCTCCGAAGAGTAATTCTTCCAGACCTATTCCCCTACCCTATATTTACCCTGGACTAATGCACCTAACTAACACTATGACAGTTTAGAATGGCCAATTCACCTGATGTGCACATCCTTGGACTGTGGGAGGAAACCCACGCAGACACAGGGAGAATGTGCAAACTCCAAACAGACAGTCACCTGAGATGGGAATCGAACCCGGGTCCCTGGTGGTGTGAGGCAGCGGGGCTCACCACTGAGCCACCGTGCTGGCCTAATTGACAACTCAGAAAATTTAATGATAGGATGGGGACAAGCCTGCCTGTAATAGTTTAACAGATTCTAACAAGGAAATATGTAGAAATAATCTGTGGGAGGGAAGGAGATGAGTGGATTACTGTCTATCCAAAGTGGAACAATCCCCCTCCTAGCCAAGCTATTCCAGTATAACTACAATACTGGCATATACTTGACAATGTGCAAAAAAAGCAGGACAATCCATCTGGCCAATTACCACCCCCCCCATCAGCAAAGTGATGGAAGGTATTATCAATAATGCTAACAAGCAGCGCTTGTTCAACAATAACCTGCTCAATAATGTCCAGCTTGAATTCCGCCAGGCCCACTCAGCTCTTGACCTTATTACAGCCTTGGTTCAAACATGTACAAAACAGCTGAAATCCAGGGGTGAGTTGAGAGTGATAACACTTGATATCAAGGTTGCATTCAACAGAGTGTGGCATTAAGGAGCCAGAGTAAAACTGGTATCAATGGGAATTGGGGCAAACTCTCCAGTGTAAGGAGTCATACCTGACATGTAGGAAGATGGTTGAGGCTGTTGGAGATTAACCATCTCAGCTCCAGGACATCTATGCAGGAGTTCCTCAGGATAGTGTCCAAGGCCCAAACATAGAACAGTGCAGCACAGTACAGGCCCTTCAGCCCACCCTGTTGTGCCAGACATTTATCTTAATCTAAGATCAAGCTAACCAACACACCCCTCAATTTACTGCTGTCCACGTGCTTGTCCAGCAGTTGCTTAAATGTCCCTAATGTCTCTGGCTCTACTACCACCACTGGCAGTGCACTCCACACATCCACCACTCTCTGCGTAAAGAACCAACCTCCCTCAAATCACTGTAAAATTGTGTCCTCCCCCCTCTAACCAACCCCCTGTGACAGCCATTTCTCTCCTGGGGAAAAGTCTCTGGCTGTCTACTCCATCCATGCTGCTCATTACCTTGTACACCTGTACCAAGTCACCCCTCTTACTTCTTCTCTCTAGTGTGAAAAGTCCTACCTTCCTCAACCTCTCTTCAGAAGGCAAACCCTCCAATCCAAGCAGCATCCTGGTAAATCTCCTCTGCACCGTCTCTAAAGCATCTATATCCTTCCTATAATGACACAATCAGAACTGGACACAATATTTCAAGTGTGGTCTAATCAGGGTTTTATAGAGCTACAGCAAAATCTTGCGGTTCTTGAACTCAATCCCCCTGTTAGTTAAAACCGAAACACCATATGCCTTCTTAACAACCTTATTAACTTGGGGCAACTTTGAGGGATCTATGTATGTGAACCCCAGGATCACACTGCCAAGAATCCTATTAACTCTGATTTCAGCATTCAAATTCGAACTTCCAAAATGAATCACTTTGCATGTATCCAGTTTGAACTCCATCTGCCACTTCTCAGCCCAACTCTACATCCTGTCAATGTCTTGTTGTAGCCTGCAACAGCCCCCAACACTATCTACAACACCACCGACCTTTGTGTCATCGGCAAACTTACTAACCCACCCTTCCACTTCTTCATCCAAGTCATTTACAAAACTACAAAAGAGCAGAGGTCCAAGAACAGATCCCTGTGGGACACCACTGGTCACTGACATCCAGGGGGAATACTTTCCATCCACTACCACTCACTGTCTTCATTCAGCTAGCCAATTCTGTATCCAGACAGCCAAATTTCCCTGTATCCCAAAGCTCCTAACTTTCTGAATGAGCCTACTGTGGGGAACTTATCAAATCCTTATACACCACATCCACTGCTTGACCTTCGTCAACTTGTCTCGTAATATCCTCGAAGAACTCAATAAGGCTTGTGAGGCATGACCTTCCCCTCACAAAGCCATGCTATCTTTAATCAAATTACGCTTTTCCAAATAGTCATAAATCCTATCTCTCAGAATCCTTTCCAGTACCTTGCTTACCACAGACATAAGACTGACTATCTGTAATTCCCAGGGATTACCCTATTCCCTTTCTTGAACAGAAGAACAACATTTGCCTTCCTCCAATCATCCGGTCCTACACCCGTGGAGAGTGAGGATGCAAAAATCGTCATCAGAGGCGCAGCAATCTCATTCCTCACTTCCCATATTAACCTTGGACATATCTGATCCGGCCCTGGGGACTTATCTATCTTGATGTTTCCCAGAATTTGCAACATATCCACTTTCTTAATATCAATCTGTTCAAGTCTATTAACCTGGTCCATGGTGTTCTCACTATCAACAAGGTCCCTCTATCTAGTGAATACTGAAGCAGAAAACCCATTTAGGGCCTCCCCTACCTCTTCAGACTCCAGGCACAAGTTCCTTCCACTATCCCTGATCTCTGATCATTTTCTTATTCCTCACGTAAGTGTAGAATGCCTTTGGGTTTTTCCTAATCCTTCCTGCCAAGGCTTTTTTATGCCCCCTCCTAGTTCTCCTCATTTCATTTGAGTATTTTTCCTAGCTTCCATGTAATCCTCTAAAGCTGTGTCAAATCCTTGCTTCCTCAATCTTAAGTAAGCTTCCTTCTTCCTCATGATGAGAAGCTCCTCTTCTCTTGTCACACAAGGCTCCTTCACCTTACCATTCCTTGCCTGTCTCAGTGGGATAAAGTTATCCCACACTCTCAACAAGTGCTCCTTAAACAGGCTCCACATTTGTTGTACATTTCCCGTAGAACAATTATTCCCAATTTATACTCCACAGTCCCTGTCTAATAGCAGCATAATTTCCCCTCCCCTAATTAAATACATTCCCATACTGTTTGTTCCTATCCCTCTTCATGGCTATGGTAAATGTGAGGCAGTTGTGGACACTGTCCCCAAACTGTTCTCCTACCAAGGGATCTGACACCTGGCCGGGCTTGTTGCCAAACACCAAATCCAATATGGCCTCCCCACTAGTCAGCCTATCTGCATAGAGTCAGGAATCCTTCCTGGACACACCTGACAAAAATTGGGGAAGTTGAAATCACTCATAACAACAACTCTGTTACACCTGCATTTTTCGAAGATCTGCTGTCCAATCTGTTCTTCCATCTCTCTCCTGCTTTTTTTTTTGGGGGGGGGGGGGGCTGGTCTATAGACAACATCCAATAAAATGACTGCTCCTTTCCTGTTACTGACTTCCACCCATACTGACTCAGTAGACAAACCCTCCTCAACACCACCTTTTCTGCAGCTGTGACACACTCTCTAATTAACAATGCTATTCTCCTCCTCTATTAACCCCCTTCCTGTCCTTTTTAAAAGAAAGATCAAAATCCTGGAACATCCAGCAACCATTCTGCCCCTGTGAAATCTATGTCTCCATCTTCAGCTGCTTCAATGACCTTCTCTCCATCATAAGGTCAGAAGTGGGGTCGTTTGGCGATGATTGCACAATGTTCAGCACCATGCATGACTCCTCAGATATTGAAGCAGTCAATGATCAAATGCAGCTATACCTGGACAATGTCCAGGCTTGGGTTGACCATCCCCAGTAAGAGACAATCTCACCACCATCTTTGATAGTCAATGGTATTACCATCATTGAATCTGTCAGCATCCTTGGGGTTACCATTGACTAAAAACTCAACTGAACTTGCTTTATACAGTGGCTACAAGTGCAGGTCAGAGGCTAGAAATACTGTGTGGAGTAACTCACCTCCTGACTGCCAAAAGTATGTCCATCATCTACAAGGCACATGTCAGGATTGTGATGGAATCCTCCCCATTTGCCTGGATGGGTTTTGCTCCAACAACACAAACAGCTTAACACCATGCAGGACAAATCAGGCCACTTGATTGTCGCCACGTGCACAAGCATTCACTCCCTCCACCACCGACAGTGGCAGCAGCGTGTACCACCTACAAAATGCACACCAGAAATTCAAAGGTCCTTAGGCAGCACCTTCAAAACCCATTACCATTTGCATCTATAGCAGAAGATACACGTGAACCTGCAAGGTCCCCCTCCAAGTCACTCATCATCCTGACATGGAAATAAATCATCTTTGTCACTGGGTCAAAATCCTGCTATTCTCTCTGTAAGGACATTTTGAGTCAACCTGCAGTATGTGGACTGTAGCCATTCAAGATGGCAGCTCACCATCCCCTTCCCAAGTACATGCAGTAAATGCTGGCCAGTCAGCAATGCTCACGTCCCATGAGTGAATTAAAAAGTGTATGTGGAGAAGATGTTTCCACTAGTAGAAGAGACTTGAACCAGAGAGCATAGCCTCAGAGTGAAGGGACAACTCTTTAAAACTGAGATGAGGAATTTCTTCACTAGTGGATGGTTAATCTGTGGAACTTATTGCCATGGAGGGCTGTAGAGACCAAGTCATTGAGTGTATTTAAGTGACAGAGATAGGTTCTTGATTAGTAAAGGGGTCAAGGGTTACAGGGAGAAGGCAGGAATATGGAGTGGAGGAGAAATATCAGCCACTTTCAAATGGAACAGCAGACATGATGGACTGAATGGCCTAATTCTGCTCCTATATCTTATTTTTGATGAGCACACCTTAAGTAACTAACACTAACCAGAAGAGCGTTTTCATCAGTCTGGCCAGCCGGTTTGCAATGTAGTATGACACCAACAGTGTGGTTTCAATTCCTGCACCAGCTGAGGTGAGAGTGGAGACCACCTTCTGAAGCCAATCTCTTCCCTGAGACATGATAACCCTGAGGGTACAGTCACTGCTAATCATCTCTAACTGGAAAGCTGACTATGGCAATTTTCACTTTGTTTCAATGGAAACCTCTGTGGAGACCTGAATTTATCTCACTTTTAGAATCGTACAATTTTTTATAGTGCAGAGAGCTCATTCAACCCATTGTGTCTGGACTGAATCCTGAGAGTGCTATCCAGCTAGTGTCATTCTCTATATCTTTGTTACTTAATATGTACATCCAGCTGTTTTTGTTTTCCAAACCTCGTATGGAATCTGCCACCATCAGTCTCCCAGTTAGTGTGTCCCAGTCATTTATCTCTTCACCCTGCCGGCACTCTGCCTCTATTCCTGATAAAGGACTTTTGCCCGAAACGTCGATTTTCCTGCTCCTCGGATGCTGCCTGAACTGCTGTGCTTTTCCAGCACCACTCGAGTCTAGAATCTGGTTTCCAGTATCTGTCGCCCTTGTTTTTACCCAGTTAGTGTGTTCCAAATCCTAAAGTCTGAGTAAAGAAATGTTCTCTCATCTCACTCCTAGCTCTCTTGCTGACAAGCTTGAATTGGTGACCCCATCTTACTGACACACCAAGTAATGGAGACAATATGCCTTTCTTGTACCCCCGTCAAAATTGTTCATAATTTTGAACACCTCAATTTGGTCACCTCTTAACCTTCTTTATTGCAGATAAATCAATGCCCTGGAATTACCTTTCTCACAGCCAGGAAGGAGGCAATTTGCTCTATTGTACCAGTGCTAACCCTTAACTCCTTGGCCATCAGTTCCAAGGAAAGAGCAAGTGCCAAGTTGGCCAATCAGGTTGTTTGGGATCAGATTTCACTTAAATACCACCAGCAAGCTGCAGCTGCCATACAGCTGCCCTGCTGGAGCCTGGCAATTGAGCGAGGACAGAGTGTTGACAGGCTGTTACTTTGTACCAACGAGGCAGCTCAGATTTAGCAAGCAAAGGGTGATCTTAAAGGGGGCCTGACGTTCTTCAGGAAGAACATTCATGAGCCCACAAATTAAAATTTAGAAGCTCACAGCTAACAATATTTAGTATGCCTACATGACACTAGCTCTGTCCATTTGCTTTTGAACAGCTCAAATCAGGTTCCTACAAACGCTGACTTGCATTGTTAAGCAGCCTTGCACTTTTGGTTTGGGCTATTTAATCATGCATTTTCCAAGTGTCCCTACATACGCGATATCCAGTCGACCTTGGACATCAAATAAGAGTCCTTAGAGATTTACTGGTTCAGTAAGGGTGAATTGTAAACAAGAAGCTTATCAGGTGTTGACATCTTAATAATCATAATAATTTGAGTTGTGGATATTGAATTTGAAGGACCCAGACTGTATGTTAACAAGTTTTCCAGTTACTTTAACATATGGTTCATTCGCAGCAACATTGATAACTGGCCATAGAAATTCATCAGCGATATACAACCAAGCTCCACCCAGTTATCTTCCACCACTGTTATACATCAATAATCATAGCAACTGATTGCCATCAATTAGCCAACCACAGACACAGACAGACACGAAGTCAGGAAAACCTCACTGGTAGACAACTTTGCAAACTGATGTCCAAGGTGCATTACACCCATCTGAAATTACTGTTGTACCTTATGCCAAGATAGTTACATTTGAATGAATCAATATAATCTGCTTCCCTTACCTCTCGGAGCACAGTTTAGTTTTCCCAATTCTATTCCGTCTGCCAATATTTTGCCGACTCACTTAACCCGTCTATACTCCTTAGATGAGGGCATAAGCAATCTCCAGTCAATCTTTGAGTCACCAGGAAATTTACCAATATTACAATTGTGCATTTCTCATCCACTAGATGAGAAATAGTTTATAGTTAGCAGTACAATACAATGGTTGCATATTGCCAAACTAAAAATGGCCCAATTAAACCTGCTTTCTGCTTCCCGTTAGCCCTTCATCCATGTCAATACATTATCCCCTATGCCAGGAGCTCTGTATTGTATAGTAACCTTTGATTTGGCACCTTGTCAAATGCCTTCAGAAATCTAAGTATACACATCTGCAGGCTCATCTTTATCCACATGGCTTGTTATTTCAGCAAAGATCTAATAGATTAGTCAAACACTATTTATCTTTCACAAAACCATGTTGAATCTGACTGATTGTATTAACCTTTAAAAGAGTAATAAGTGCTCTGCTATAACCTCCTTAATTATAAATTGCAGTATTTTTCCAATGATGGATATTATGCTAATTGGTATGGTATTTCTTGCTTTCTGGTTCCCACCTTTCTTGAAGAGACAGATTATTTTTGTTATTTTCCAGTATGGTGGAATCTTATCAGAATCTAAGGAATTTTGGAAAATTAAAACTAATGCACCAACTATTGGAGTAACTCATTCTTTTGATGCCTGAAGGTGAAGCCTGCCAGGACCTGGGAGATTGTCAGCCTTTAGTTTAACAAATTTCTGAAATCCCTGGTGATTCTGTCTGTGTTAAGTTCAAAGAGTCAGAGATGTACAGTATGGAAACAGAACTTTTGGTCCAACTCTTCCATGCCAACCAGATATCCGAACCTAATCTAGTCCCCATTTGCCAGCATTTGGCCCATATCTCTCTAAATCCTTCCTATTCATATACCCATCCAGATGCCTTTCAAGTGTTGCAATTGTACCAGCCACTACCAATTCCTCTGGCAGCTCATTCCACACACACACACACACACACACCACCTTCTGTGTGATAAAGTTGCCCTTTAGGTCCCTTTTATATTTCTCCCCTCTCACCCTAAAACTATGCCCTCTAGTTCAGAACTCCCCCAGCCCAGAGGAAAGGCTTTGTCTATTTATCCTATCCATGCCCCTCAATTTTATAAACCTCTATAAAGGTCACCCATCAGCCTCCAACGCTCCAGGGAAAACAACCCCAGCCTATTTAGCCTCTCCCGAGAGTTCAAGCCCCCAAATCTTGGCAACATCCTTGTAAATCTTTTCTGAATTCTTTCAAGTTTCACAACAACCTTCCAATAGGAGGGAGACCAGAATTGTACACAATATTCCAACAGTGACCTAACCAATGTCCTGTACAGTCACAGATGGACCTCCCAACTCCTATACTCGATGCTCCGACCAATAAAGGAAAGCATATCAAACACCTTCTTCACCTTATCTATCTGCGACTCTACTTTCAAGGAATATGAACCTGCATTCCAAGGACTCCTTGTTCAGCAACACTCCCCAGGACCTTACCATTAAGTGTATATGTCCTGCTCTGATTTGCATTTCCAAAATCCAGCACCTCACTTTTATCAAAATTAAAGTCTATCTGCCACTTCTTGGCCCATTGGCCTGTCTGATCAAGATCCTGTCGTATTCTGAGGTAACCTTCTTTTACGCTGTCCACTATAGCTCCAATTTTGGTGTCATTTGAAAACTTACTAACTATATCTCCTATGTTCACATCCAATCATTTATATAAATGACAAAAGGTAGTAGACCCAGCACCAATCCTTGTGGCACACCACTGGCCACAGGCCTCCAGTCTGAAAAGCAACTCTCCACCACCATCCTCTGTCTTCTACCTTTGAGCCAGTTCTATATCCAAATGGCGAGTTCTTCCTATATTCCATGAGATCTAACCTTGCTAACCAGTCTACCGTGAGGAATCTTGTCAAACACTTAACTGAAGTCCATGTAGATCACGTCCATCCCCTGCCCTCATCAATCGTCTACGTTACTACTTCAAAGAACAACTCAAATCAAGTTAGTGAGACATGATTTCCCACACACAAAGCCATGTGGGCTATCCCGAATCAGTCCTTGCCTTTCCAAATACATGCAAATCCTGTCCCTCAGGCTTCCCTCCAACAACTTGCCCACCACCAATGTCAGGCTCACCAGTCTATAGTTCCCTAGCCTTTCCTGACCACCCTTCTTAAATAGTGGCACGTTGGCCAACCTCCAATCTTCCAGCATCTCAGTTGTGACTATTGATGATCCAAACATCTCAGCAAGGGGCCCAATCAATTCCTTAGCTTCCCAGCGTTCTAGGGTACACCTGATCAGGTCCTGGGGATTTATCCACATTTATGCATTTTAAGACATCCAGCACCTCCTCCTCTATAATATGGACATTTTTCAAAACACCACCATCTATTTCCACACATTCTATATCTTCCATGTCCTTCTCCACAGTAAACACTGATCTTTTCTTTCACCTCTTAATTTTCAGTTATGACATGAATGTTATTTCCATCTTCCTTAATTAAGACAGACTCAATATATCTACTATTTCTTTATTTCCCAGTATTAATTCCCCAGATACACTTTCCAGAAGACTAATGCTCACTTTAGATACCCTTTCTTTTTTTTAAATACCTGTTGAAGCTCTTATGTTTTTATATTTCTTGCTAGCTTTCTCTCATACTGCAATTTCTACATCTACTATTTGTCAATCTTTCTTGTTGCTTACAGTTTGTGCAATCTTCAGACCTACCACAAATGTTTGTGGTAGCATATACACTTTTTTTCCAATTTGATACTGCCTTTAACTTTTTTAGTTAGCCACGAATGATAGCATGATTTTAGGAAAAATATGTTTCTCATTGGAAGACAACTAATTCTGATGAAATATCTCTTAATTCTCCTTGAATATATTCTTCTGCATTTATGAGTTACACATTAATGTAAATTCCCAATTCACTTTAACCAGCTCCACCCTCAAACCCTTATTAGAATTAGATTATGACTGCCTTTGTTTACATTCAGGTCATTAGTCTTAGACTCACCCTTCTACCTTCCCAAAATTGAATCAGAAACTCAATCATATTATGATCACTGCTACCCCACTGGAACTATGAAGTTACTAACTAATCATATTTCATTGTATAACCAGATCTACAATAGACTACTCTCTGGTTGGTTATAGGATGTGCTGTTCTGAGAAACTACCCCAAGAGCATCTATGAGCTCAGTTTGCAGACTATCTTTGCCAATCCGATTCATCAGATTTGTATGTAGATTAGAATCATCATGATTATTGATGTAACTTTCTCACAAGCCCCCATTATTTGTTCCAGTATACTCAATCCTACAGCATTGCAACTGCTAGAGGATCCATAAGCTATTTGCACAAGTGATCCCTTGCCTTTGTTATTTTGTAGTCTATCCAAACGGATTCCTACATCATGTTTTTAGGATCATCTATCACCTTTGTGTTAATGCCCTTGTTAACAAAACCACCACCACCTTCTCCCAGCTTCCTGCTCCTTCCAGAATGTCAAGGAACCTTGAATGGTCAGCTGCCAATCTTGGTCACTTTGCAGCTATGTCTCTGTAATGTCTATCTGATCATACATCTTTATTGCTGGTTGAGTTGACAATTCATGATTATTATGATTGCTAAACATATTCAGATACAGAGCCTTTACTTCTGTCTTTTTCCAAGTTTTGCTACTTCTCACTTTATTTTCTGGAGCACTTTTATGTTTGAGTGCTCGGATCCTTCCTCTTGTGCTCGAATTATCATTATCCTACTTGTGACCTTGCTTTTTTTGTCTTGCCCTTTCTCTTCATCATATCTTCACTCACTTGACTTTGCCCCCACTATTTTGCTCAAGCCCTCTGTACCACTCTAGTTATACAATTCACCCAAAACAGTGTGGCAGTATGGGTTGAAGTGAAGGATCAGTATTCCTTTGTTTGAATCCCACATGCTACTAATTACATACTTCCAATTATTCCTTCACTGGGCTAATGCTTCCTTGTAGCTCAAGAATTTCTTCTCAAAGAGCATCAATAAAGGATGATTGGTTTGCACGAGATTTTGTGACTAGCATTCCTCATTGGCTTTAATTCAGGAACAGCTGCTTCCCTGTATACCCAACTCCCAGTCACAATGCTATCCTTCAGCGGCTGCCAAAATTAAAACTACAGGCTGCAACTTGTCTCTAAGCTAGCTCTGATAGCTTTTCTCCAACTGCTTCTAACCTTCGCAGACTATATTTTTTGCACGATGAGGGTGAAATTTGTGCTGGTCGTGGAGACTGCAGCCCCATTCAGCAGTGCAGAGAATGGCAATGAAACTGAGCTCCAGTCTTGATGGAAAAGAGCCTGTGAAATAACATTGCGAGTCAAAGCTGTTCAGCCTCAGGAAGGAAACTATTGGAGGTACATTGGATAAATGATTAGAGCCAAGTGCATCTTATTGGGCACTGTCACAATCTAGTCTGTGTTACACTGCTGAGCAGTTTTATCCAGCATAGAAATGATCTGCTGATTTGAGACAAATCATCATCAAATGGAGTCACAGAGCATGGAAACAGATCCTTTGATCCAACAAGCCCACGCTGACCATATTCCCAACTCAACTGGCCCCATTTGCCTGCATTTGGCCTTCCGGACCTTTCCCATTCGTGTAATTATCCAAAACATCTTTTAAATGTTCTAACTGTAATCTGAGATGTGCCCAAATGTTTAGTTGTAGTGAGGCAGAATGTCAGGAGATGATGGAATCTGACTGCGAGGGGGAGGATTCAGAACAGATTTGAATTGTCTTTCTTCACATAAAACTAGAGCAGCTCACCAGAGGGGACAGAGCAGCAAGAGCTGTTGGGGGACATTAGGATTGGTGATTGGAAGGATAGAAGGCCTTCTGAAGAGCTCAAACGTTTGGTCTTCATCTCTGCCAAATACGTATTTTGTGCTCAATTATCGGTAAAAGGATCTGGAACTTTCCTGAGCTAGTTTGCTCCAAAGCAAGTTCAGAACATTTCCCTTGGTGGTTGAAAGCTGCAGGTTTTCCCCCAATTCAAACTATTATAAGTACAAAGGAAATTGGATTTAATTTTATCTTTCTTGATGGAATAGAAGACTATAGACAGAATGAGAATGTTCAAAGTCTCATTCAAATCTCAGTTTGTTAAAACTCTTAATCACTGATCATTGGAAAATATGCAATTTTTGACATTCATAGGGAATAGGACAGTGTCGATTGTGAATTAATGAACTCCCAGTGGTCAACCTACTGACTACTCCACTTGGGGAGGCGGGGGGAAGAGATCTGTGAGTAGTAGGCTCTGGGTTGACAGAGCCACAAATGTCTCCTGGGTTACGATGTGATTATTGTCCCTTAATTTACCACAGTATTGACTCCCTTTCCTCTCCTACCTTCAAGGAACTGGCGGGCTCTCTCCTGTACTCGAGCTATTTGGCTGCGACAGAGTTAAGGAACCCTGAGCTTGGGATACACTGATCTATCAATTGGTATTTCAGGCAGTGGTGTGTTTGCCAGGACCACTGTGATACAGTATGTTCTGTCTAACAAGAGTTTCAGGCGCCATACTGAGGCTATCTTTTGTGCTGATCTCATCTGTGGTATCACAGAGCTGCTGAGTGGAATCTCCCATCTGATTGCCAGTTTGCTGCCCCCTCCCCCAGCCAGCCTACAGTCTTTGTAAACACTGAGCTCACCAGTGGCTGATTTGCAGTTCCTCAGTAGCGTGAATAATCTGTCAGGATTTGTATTGTCTTATGGATTTTAAATAGGGAGAAGGGGGACTTTTTTAAAAAAAAACAAGGTACAGAGGAACCTCGATTATCCGAATGCCGATTATCCAAATTTCGGATCATCCGAACAAGATTGTAAGGTCCCGCTCCTTGGCCGCTCCACCCTCCCCTTCAATTTATCACCATTAGCCTCTACCTATCGCACTCTCAGCTACCTTATCCCCCAACCCCACCCTATTAACCCCCCCCCCTTTATCTCCCCACCCCCTCAGCTCACAAGCCTCATTCCTGATGAAGGGCTCTTGCCCGAAAAGTCGATTCTCCTGCTCCTCGGATGCTGCCTGACCTGCTATGCTTTTCCAGCATCACACATTCTATTCTAAACTATATAATCCAGCATTTGATTATCTGAACAAAATACTCCCTGCACGTATCGTTCGGACAATTGAGGTTCATCTGGATTTCTTTCAGGGAACTTCCTAGTATCAGATATGGAAGAGTGACATCATTCTCCACATTGCCTTGCAGGTTCCCCTGTTTTAAGAGTGACTCATGGTCACATATATGGAGCAACATCAGTAGAGATGTCCAGTGGCACAGAGCACATTAGGAGGCATTAGAAGCTGACATGTTAGCTGAATTAACATTAGTTGATATACAGTCAAACCAGAGCAGGGGAGAGGGATTACTGAGTTACACAGTGTGAGGGAGTTGCATTAATAGCAGTGGAGGTAGTCAGTGTCACCAGAAAGTGTGGGGAAAAAATATTTTTTAGTGTGAAGGAGCCAGATTAATGATACAGTCAGTAATGCAGACTGCTAGGAAATTACTGGGTGACAGTGAGAAGGGCCCAGACTAATATCAGTAGAGGTACAGTCAGTAACACAGGAAGCTGGGAGGATAGGTTAACTGAATGACAGTGCAGGGGAGCTGGATTAAGATCAGGAAGTAACAGTGGGCTGTCTGGGATCAACTCATTGTAGAGATTGAGCTGCATTCTCAATAGAAATAAAGGTCCCAGTGTACTGCAGCTTTTCAGCAGACCCTCAGATTGTGTTAGATGTTCATCAACCAATGGGACCAAGGTTGGTAGCTTGGTACTATGAGACCCAATCTTGTTGCTGAGCTTCCTGATGTTTGTACTATGACCTTGCACCATGGTTTTATGGGAGTAAAACAAAAGTGAAGATAGGTAATATGGACATCACATCAAGGAGATTCCACAC
This sequence comes from Chiloscyllium plagiosum, assembly GCF_037043375.1. NCBI lineage: Eukaryota > Metazoa > Chordata > Chondrichthyes > Orectolobiformes > Hemiscylliidae > Chiloscyllium > Chiloscyllium plagiosum. The sequence continues at coordinate 79,099,252 of NW_028270151.1, read as the reverse complement.
TTCCTGGGTTTAAAAAGGAGCCATTGTGTGATTGACAGAAGCACTCCTGGTCATTAGTAAGTCTATCATACTGACAGGGGTGAAAAGAACTGTTAATGTTCTTTTATTTGAAAATGAATGAATCAAATATACAAGAATTGATAGAACTATAAAGCGAATTATTTACTTGAAGGAAATGAATTTTCCAGACCAGGGGCAAAATAATTTCTTCTGAGGACTCCTCTTGAGATTTTCACCAGGGATACTTCTGCATTCTAAACAAACTTGTGAGATGATGCTGTCACCTAGTAACAATGCCCCCTGTATATGTGTATATATGTGGGAGGTTGGGATCTCACACAGATATTAATGAATTATTCAGATTCTATTTTCAATAATTATAAATTCTCCTGTAAACTTGAAGCCACAATTTACCAGAAAAGCATTAGTTTCCTAGACACCATGGTACTTGAATCCAAACAAGCCTCTAATGGAAGAAAAGAAATTGGCGGTCCCTTGCAGACAAGAATGACTCCATTCAGGATGGGTCACAGGTGGCTGCATAGACCAATGTGGTTTCTGCTACACTTGGGACAATAGATAGCAAGGGGTAGGTGAGGCATTGGTGAAAGAGAGAGAAAATAGTTGTGATGAACAAACAAACAAAACATTTTTATATTTATGCTTCGGGCTTAAGTACTTCATTCCTGATAAAGGGCTTATGTCCATAACGTGGATTCTCCTGCTCCTCGGATGCTACCCAACCGGCTGTGCTTTTCCAGCACCACAGTCGCAACTCTGATCTCCAGCATCTGCGGTCCTCACTTTCTAAAATCACACGAGTGATATTTGTTTGATTTAACAGAGCAAGGTTAAAGCTAGTGGTTGTTGAATGAGTAAGTACTCGAGTGCAGTTCAGGGGAGTTAAGCTCCTGAAAAGTTGGGGAGATGGGTTAGTCAACCAGACCAAAACAGAAACGGTTCTTGAGAATCTTAAGTTTACTCTGTATATGCCTGTTCTTGCTGCTCATCTATCCAGCCAATTCACTTTAGCCAATTCTATCCTCATTTTGTTGCAATTCTCTTTAAGTAAAGCACAGTTGTTTTCAACCAGAGTTCTCACTCTGAAACTAAATATTACATTCTATCATGTTATCATCACTACATTTCAAGGGATCTTTTTCTGAGGTCATCTATTAAATCTACCTCATAACCACGACCAGATCCGAGATTGCCTGCTCTCTGACATGTCAGCCGAGGAAGCTCTCTAATGCGTTCTGAATTTGTTGTCATAGCTACTTTTTCCAATTTGATGTACCCAAAGATTAAAGTCACCATAATTATTGCTATATTCTTTTTCAATGAACTTACTCTTTGTTGAATGGCCACTTTTTGGGGGTCAGTATACTACGCTTATCCAGAATCTCAAACCTGTTAGACAAGTTAATGGGTTGAGGCTCCTTTAGCACTACCTCCCAGATCCCTGCCTCACTTGTAGTCTCCACCCTCCTATCCCTTATCTCTGACCCAATTCATGGTAGCTAACTTAATGGGTGTGACCACCTCAATGAAACACAGCATCTAGGTAACTGTCCTCCTCAAGTAACCAACTGTTGTGGTCAACTTGATCACTATGAATCACAGGAGAAAGTGAGGACTGCAGATGCTGGAGATCAGAGCTGAAAATGTGTTGCAGGAAAAGCGCAGCAGGTCAGGCAGCATCCAAGGAGCAGGAGAATTGACATTTCGGCCATGAGCCCTTCTTCAGGTTTTGTGTTTGTTGATGGAGTTTGTGGATGAGTGCCATGCTTCTAGGAATTCCCTGGCTGTTCTTTGTTTGGCTTGCCCTATAATGGTAGTGTTGTCCCAGTCAAATTCATGTTGCTTGTTGTCTGCGTGTGTGGCTACTAGGGATAGCTGGTCGTGTCATTTCGTGGCTAGTTGATGTTCGTGGATGCGGATCGTTAGCTGTCTTCCTGTTTGTCCTATATAGTGTTTTGTGCAGTCCTTGCATGGGATTTTGTACACTACATTAGTTTTGTTCATGCTGGGTATCGGGTCCTTCGTTCTGGTGAGTTGTTGTCGGAGTGTGGCTGTTGGTTTTGTGTGCTGTTATAAGTCCTAGTGGTCACAGTAGTCTGGCTGTCATTTCAGAGATGTTCTTGATGCATGGTAGTGTGGCTAGTCCTTTGGGTTGCGGCATGTCCTCGTTCCGTTGTCTTTCCCTTAGGCATCTGTTGATGAAATTGCGAGGATGTCCGTTTTTGGCGAATACCTTGTATAGGTGTTCCTCTTCCTCTTTTTGCAGTTCTGGTGCGCTGCAGTGTGTTGTGGCCCTTTTCAATAGTGTCTTGATGCAACTTCGTTTGTGTGTATTGGGGTGGTTGCTTTCATAGTTCAGGACTTGGTCTGTGTGTGTGGCTTTCCTGTGTACCTCGGTGGTGAATTCTCCGTTTGGTGTTCTCTGTACCCTCACGTCTAGGAATGGGAGTTGGTTGTCCTTTTCTTCCTCTCTCGTGAATCGGATTCCTGTGAGTGTGGAGTTGATGATCCGGTGTGTTTTCTCTATTTCCGTGTTTTTAATGATTGCAAAGGTGTCATCAACGTATCTGACCCAGAGTTTGGGTCGAATTTGTGGTAAGACTGTTTGTTCTAACCTTTGCATTACTGCTTCTGCTATGAGTCCAGAGATCGGTGAGCCCATGGGTGTTCCGTTGATTTGTTCGTATATCTGGTTGTTGAATGTGAAGTGTGTTGTGAGGCACAAGTCCAGTAGTTTAAGTATGCTGTCTTTGTTGATGGGTTCAATGTCCTGTTGTCTGTTATGTCTGTTCAGCAGGTTGGCTATTGTTTCTTTGGCTAGGGCTTTGTCAATAGAGGTGAACAGTGCCGTTACGTCGAATGAGACCATGGTTTCTTCCTTGTCTATGTGTATATTTCTGATGATGTCCAAGAATTCCTGTGTTGATTGTATAGAGTGTCTGGATCCGCTGATCAGGTGTTTCAGTTTCTGCTGTAGTTCTTTAGCCAATTTGTGTGATGGTGTCCCTGGTAGTGATACTATGGGTCTGAGTGGGATGTCTGGTTTGTGCACTTTAGGTAGTCCATAGAATCTGGGGGTGTTGTTGCTTTCAGGTTTCATTCTTTGTAGGTCAGACCTGGTTATCTGTGACGACACGACCAGCTATCCCTAGTAGCCACACACGCAGTCGACAAGCAACATGAATTTGACTGGGACAACACTACCATTATAGGGCAAGCCAAACAAAGAACAGTCAGGGAATTCCTAGAAGCATGGCACTCATCCACAAACTCCATCAACAAACACATCGACCTGGACCCAATATACCGGCCACTACAGCGGACAGCTGAAACTGACAACCGGAAGCGGCAGGGACAGGCCACTATAAATGCCGGAGGAAACACCACAGAAGCGCTTCACAGGAGGCTCTCAAGCACTGAGGATGTCACCTAGACAGGGGACGAAATGTTTGCAACAAAAACTTCCAACTCGGCAAACAGAACCACAGCAGATAGTCAAATTAACAGCTATTATCAACCAATGGACTTAACAGCTTTCCCACAACATCATTCTTTGGGCTGGGCTTCAATTTTAGAATTTTTTTTAGAATTAGAATTCCTACAGTGTGCAAACAGGCCCTTTGGCCCAACAAAGTCCACATCTACCCTCCAAAGAGTAACCCATTCAGACCCATTCCCTTCCCCCATATTTACCCCTGACTAACAACTACACTATGGGGCAATTTAACATGGCCAATTCACCTAGCCTGCACATCTTTCTTCCTCTGGGAAGAAACTGGAGTACCCAGAGGAAACCCATACAGACACAGGGAGAATATGCAAACTCCACACAGTCACCCAGGGCTGGAATTGAACCTGGGTCCCTGGCACTGTGAGGCAGCAATGCTAACCACTGAGCCACCATGCCACCCATTATATCCCATAAAAGAGTCTTGCTAACATAAATGAAAAAAGTTAACAAAAAGCACCTCTTCCCCTCAATGCCAAAATTCCCATACTGCTGAAAAATCCACAAAATATGTACTCACTCTGGTGCAATCTCTCCTTCCTGACCTTGCAAAGCTTACCGACTTGTGTACTTTCAATAAGTCCTTTCTTCAAACGTGCTGAGATGATTCACACATGTTAAGCATCAACAGGAATTAACCCCTATTGATGCCCTGTGCAGGCTTCAGGTGATTGACTGATAACTGTCCCTCAGTCAGCTGACTCAACTGCTTTATTAAGCTTTTGACAAGACCCCTGGATTTTAAACTTTTAAAATGGAGAAAGATTTACCAGTTCTATTCCCACTCTACTCTGTAATCTCTTAAGTATATTTTCACTTGAGCTGTGCCTCACTCTAGATGTGATATCATCTTCCTGACCACCACAAAGCTCTTAGATTACTTACAGTGTGGAAACAGGCCCTTCGACCCAACAAGTCCACACCAACCCTCCAAAGAGCAACCCAACCCCCTACATTTACCCCTTCACCTATCACTACAGGCAATTTAGCATGGCCAATTCACCTAACGTGCACATTTTAGGACTGTGGGAGGAAACTGGAGCACCCAGAGGAAACCCAGGGAGAATGTGCAAACTCCACACAGTCAGTTGCCTGAGGCGGGAATTGAACCGGGGTCTCTGGTGCTGTGAGGCAGCAGTGCTAACCACTGTGCCACCGTGCCACTCACTCTTCTGTCTCCCTCATATCATTCCTGATGAAAGGCTTTTGCCCAAAACGTCGATTTTCCTGCACCTTGGATGCTGCCTGACCTGCTGTGCTTTTCCAGCACCACTCTAATCTAGACTCTGATTTCCAGCATCTGCAGTCCTCACTTTTGCCCTGTCTCCTTCATACTGTTTGGGAACTAGATATAACTCCAGTGGTGCAACTGCCCCCTTTACCTGGCTCAATTCAGCTGGCATGGACTATTGATAGCCTTTCTACTACATCATCTCTCCTCAAAGCTGTGGTTGTTAAACCAATATCATTACACCCTTTTTATTATTCTCCTCTCCATTCTACCTGAAATCCCTGTCCTGGTAGAATAGTTTAGTCAGTTTATAAATGAAATACATCCTTAGTGAGCCACAAGTTGGAATCCAATTCATGAAAGTTTATATATAAAACAACTGGGGGTTCTCGTGGTACAATGGTAGTGAGTCAAGAGTGTGGTGCTGGAAAAGCACAGCAGGTCAGGCAGCATCCAAGGAGCAGGAAACTCGACACTGTGGGCAAAAGCCCTTCGTCAGGAATGTATCAGTGTCCCACCTTCCCTAAACATTGCTAATAATTTCCACCTGTCCTATCAATTCTGTTTAATATATTGAAAAATTAGATGGAATTAGCCTCAAGCTTCTAAATTCCAGGCAACTTAACCCAGATTTGTGCAATCTCTGTTCCTAATTGAACATTTTTAGCCCAAGTATGACCATGCTAAGACATAAACAGAAATTGTTGGAAAAGTTCAGTAGGTCTGGCAGTATCTGAGGAGAGAAGTCAAAGCAATGTGTCAGGTTGCGTGACCCTTCCTCAGAACTGGGTCAAACTCACCCAAAATGTTAACTCTAATTCTCTCCACAGATGCTGCCTGACCTGCTGAGCTTTTCCAGCAATTTTTATTTTTGTTTCTGATTTTGAGCACATGCAGTTATTTTGTTTTTTGTGCTGAACCCAAGCTCTTTCCCTCCAACGCTGACACATCAGCCTGAAAGTGAGGTGCCCAGAGCTGAACATTATTTTCCAGGTACATTCTAAACAGGGTCAAAGAGTGTGGTGCTGAAAAAGCACAGCTGGTCAGGCAACATCCAAGGAGCCGGAGTATCCACGTGTCAGGCATAAGCCCTTCATCAGGAATCAGGCTTGTGAGCCAAGGGGTCTGAGTGATATATAGGATGGGGGGAGGGGGTTGGGGGAAAGGTAGCTGGGAATGTGATAGGTAGGTGAAAGGTGGGATAAAGGAGATAGGTTGGAGAGGAGGGTGGAGCAGGCGGGTGGGAAGGGAGATGGACAGATAGGATGGTTGAAGGGGGCGATGCCAAGTTGGAAGTTTGGGACTGGGATAAGGTGGGGGCAGGGGAAATGGGGAAACTGGTGAAATCTACATGGATCCCGTGTGGTTGGAGAGTCCCAAGGTGGAAGATGAGGCGTTCTTCCTCCAGATGTTGGGTGTTTTGGGTTTGGCGATGGAGGATGCCCAGGACCTGGATGTCCTTGGCTGGATTGGGAGGGGGAGTTAAAGTGTTCAGCCACAGGGCAGGCTTTCCACTGTGTAAAAAACACACTTTTTTTTGGACTGAAGATTAAAAAGCAAGATACTGCTTAAGGCTGTGGTGGCTTTGGTTTTAAAAATCGAATTTAGTGAAGCACATTATGAATTGTGTACATGATGCTTCTCCCGAGAGCAATGAGAGCAAAAGCAAACATCACTGAGTTAATCAGTTCTGAATTAAGGGAGAATTGCTTAATAATTTGTTCTGATTGGTTCCTGACTAGATGACTGTGGCTTATGTGAAGCCAATGCAGCCTATGAACTAAAAGCATCAAAAAAGTTTCGCAGTCTCTCACTCTTCTCTATGGAGGTACTAGAACGTCTCCAGTGATAGCTGTTTTCCACTTACCTTTCTCTGCAAGTCTCTGTTGAAGGAGAAATAAAATATCTTTAAAGACACTGAAAGGACTAGTGAACGAAAGAGAGCATTATTGTAGAAGCAACCTTCTGTTAACAGCAAAGAACTAAAAGAAATCAGAAGAAAATGAAAGAAACAATAGATACAGCAATGGTCCAAGCTGGTGCTATCAAACTGTATTACCTTAATTATTTTGCGTTTCCACTTTTAAAATGCGTTGTCTGTCTTTATATGGAAGCACTAGCTTTCGGAGTGCTGCTCCTTCATCAGGTGGCTGTGGAGTATGATAAAGGAGATGGACTCCGACAGCCAGTGCTTCCAAATAAACCTGTTGGACTATAAGCTGGTGATGTGTGATTTTTAACTTTGTACACCCCAGTCCAACACCGGCATCTCCAAATCTTGTCTGTCTTTGTGAGTCAGTCTGTCTGTTTGTAAAGGGGGCAATTTAAGAAGGGATAGAGTTTAACTTTGAGAGTTGTAAGTTAGCAATTCTTATTTTCTAATTGCCATGGGTTAAACATTTTTTTCATAATAAGCAGTTATTTTCTTATGAAGCACAAAAACCAATGGTTTCTTTGAACCTGAGCTTGTCGGTCAAGTACATTGGGGATAATGTGGCTAAATAATTTCCTATTTCTGATGACTCCGGGAATAGTTTGACTTTACTTCCAGCACATTACCCCAGTGAGTCATGACTACAGCTGTCGCAAAACTTCTATCTCCTTCCATTCTAATCCTATAGATATAAGGATCAGTATTCCAATAGCCTTTCTTATTATTTTTTGTATAATTCCATATCACTTTAATAATTGTATGTGCATGAATTCCTCAGTGCCTTTGGACCGTCATTGTTTCTAGCTTCTCAACATTTCAAAAGTGTTCTGATCAATCCTTTTTATGTCCAAGGTGGATTTGCCTATTTTGGAATGCGTCTGTCACAGTGTGGCTTCAATATCTCTGCAAATGTTTTGCTTCCGTGTGTACCATTTAGCAGTGACTCCTACCCATGTTTCATCAGCAAACTTGAATATGTCCCTTTCTACCCTGACATAGACTTCACTAATTATCTATAGATGTCAATGGGATACGCCCAGTAACATCCTGCCACTTTACCTGAGAATAATGGATAGCCAGGAGTGAATTCCTGGCTGGAATCCAAATGAGGAATTCAGATGATTTATGGGTAGGTTACTGGTTATCTAGGAGTGAATAGCAGTTTGCAAAGTTCTGGTGTAATTAGCCTCCCTAGCCTTTAAGTCCTTTAAGACAAGCTGATGAGGTGCTGACTATTGCTGAGTTAGTCTGTGCATCTCACACTGGCCTTTCTTTTCAGAATGATGTTTATTAATGTTTTATCAACTCTACAGAACAAAGCAGCTTATACCAGGATGTGAGCATCGGGTCAGTCAGATCACAGCACCATTGGTGTTTGTACCAACCTTGCCGTCGGGGGCAGGCAAGGGAGGATTGAAAAATCAACTTGTCGCCATGTCAGCCACTTCAAAGCTCTTGTCTATCAGCTGACAGGCCAAACGATGGGCTTCCCTTTCCTCAGTTTGGTTCGGTTTCAGACCACACATCCCATCAGAAATCCCAACCCTTCACCCACCAAATCCCACTCCCAACTCCCAAGACTGTCATCTCCATGATCTATTTGGGAGCCCCCCCCCCCACCTACTCTTTTTTGTTTCAACCAAACCCAATTGAAAGCCAAAGCTCAGACACTGAGCAATACGATGCAAAACTCAACCAATTTATGATTTATAATGAATTATTTCTAAGCTCCTAACATCCCCCCTCCCCCACCACTTTGCCAGATCTAACACTGACCATCTTGCCCACTTAGTGTGGGAATGGTTGTAGAGTTGGGCCACACAGGCAGTAGAATATGGGCTGGGATCTATCTCCTAACACCATTCTCTTTCACTGGGGAGGAAGCCAGCTTAAGATTCATTGCCAACATACAGACTTCAGATTCTTTCCCCTTCTACATTCTTCTCTAAGAGCCAGAGACAAAAACAACACATTTGGAAAAGGTGAGGCAAATTCTGAGGCAGTATGCATTGAATTGTTTTAAAATATAGGGAATGGATAAGTTTTGGGATTTGCAGCTTTTCAGGGAGAGTGGGAGAATGTCCTACTTTTTAAACAGTCCCCACGCTTGTGAAATGGGCATTGAATGGCCGAGTTTGCGAAAATGCAGCTCCTTATTTTAAAGATACATCCAGGGTTGCAAGCAAATTTCAAGTCATCTTCTGATCATCAAGAGCTTTGAAATACAATGATATTATATTCCCAACAGTAGACAGTCACTCAGGGAAAATATTGTCATTTGAAACAAATACACGAAAAGAAAGATTTCTCCAGAATATCCCCAGAGGTCCATGACACGCACACAAAAAAAAATTCTGGTTAATGTCTTTATTGCCCCCGAGTGCTCTTTGCTATCTGCCCTCCCCACTGCAGGAGTAAATTCATGGGCGATGCGATATTGCAGGGGACGGATTGGCAAAGGGAGTCTTAACGTGGGAGAGAAGGAGGAGAGAAGGGAGTCGAGCAGGTCCAAGGATCCATTCCACTGGCTGCCTCTACGTGCCCAGGAAGATCCCTGTGAAATCCGAGCCACTTCGGATGGTGACAGCAAAACCAGATCTGTTGTCAACGAAGACAGAGATATACTGCATGGCCTGTGGAGAGAACAGAATTGTCAGGACCAGTGAACCCCAACTCAGTCACCCTCTGCTTCCCACTGTAACTGTTTGTGCAACACGTCTTCCCCTGTTACTGCATTTCCAGTCAGGCTGATGCTGTTAACAAGTAATAGGTACAGCTCAGTGCTAATTGAACATAATACAACAAGCATGCACAGAATGGGTTCAGCCCCCATTACGAACACAGAACACTCTGCCATTTTGTTTTGCTCTTTAACAACTAAAATACATCAGTGAGTTGGAAAAGAAATGGAGCTGAAATTAAAAACGGAGAAATCTGAAGTAATGCATATTTGAATGACAATGAAGGGGAGGCAATCTCAATCAAATGGTCCAATTCCAAAGGGAGTTAGGAACATAGTGACATATAACTTTGATGGTGTTTGACAAACCTGGTATTATGCTCTATTGATTGAGACATAGGATATGATGGGAGACATGTGGAGGAGATTTACCCAAATAGTGATGAGGATGAGAGACTGGTGAAACTGGGGCTGTATCCCTCACAGCAGAGGAAGTTAAAGAGAGATTTCATAGAAGAACTGAAAGTTCTGAATGATTTTGACAAAGTAAGCAAAAAAAGGAGGTTTTTGCATTGGAATGAGGGTCAGTACTTATATGACGCAGAGTTAAGGCAATTGTCAAAAGAGTAAGAGGGGATGTAAGGCCAAAAAAAAGATGCCCTGTCTGGAAGCAGTTTCAGTAGTAGCCTTCAAAATATGATTTGGCTTTAGACTTGAAAAGGAAAATATTGCAGCAAAGAGCAAGGGGAGTAACATTAATTTGTAAGGTTGAAGGAGAGTACGTATCCCTGTAGGTAATGAGCCAGAAATCGTTGAAGCCATTCTGTCACACAACAGAGGATCTATAGTGGACACCGTAGGAACTCAGGGACAGGAGTGGGCCATTCAGCCCCTCGAGCCTGTCCTGCCATTCAATGGCTGATCTGTGACCTAACTCCATGCACTTACCTTAGCCTGGATCTTAGATTTTTTTTGTCTACTTTCGCCAGTTACATCAAGTTTTTCGGAGGGATTTTGCTGTGAGGCCAAGGAATATTTCTCACTGTATCTTCCCAAACTTGCCTTATTAACTACCTATTCTGCCGCTGTGGTGTCTCTCGTGACTGACTTATTCCCCATTTTACCACATGCTGTTCTGAGAACACCTCGCCACTCAGGAGACATCTGCTGCAAGATTGGCATCCCTTGCCTGTACCACTTTGAAAGGCCACTGTGCATGCGGACAAGTATTGGCAATTGGCTGTTGTCCCACACTGTCAATGTAATGGCACAGCGGCCACAAAACCAGAAGACTCACGGTGCATTTGGCACTCCCTTGCACATACAACCACATCTCTTATCCCAGCTATTGTTTAACCATCAGGTCATACAGTTTGCCTGCCCTTCACTACATCTGGTCTAAACACCCACTCTAAGTGGCTCTTTCCTCCCCGACACCTACAGCCTGTCATTGTCACAAAGGAGAGTAACTGGACAATTCTGAACATTTCCCTCCCATAATGCAAATCAAAGACTAGCATCATTACCAATATAATTTAACATTCCACGATGGTCTGCTATTCCTCATTCCCGTCTATTGGAAGTGGATATCAATCAGGTTCTATCTGGCTTGTGGATTCTGAAGTCGCTGTGTTTCTCACTGTCCTTGGCTTCCTCCTCAGAAGATGACTCTCATTCTCCCCCCTAGCCATTCCTCAGTCTCCATTATATCCCCATTGTTGCCAGCTGCAGAGCACACTACGTCAAGGCAATGCAGCACACTCTATTAGGATTAAAGCCGACATTAACCCCTCCCCTCTTCTCGGATGGTCCATGCACTGGAACCAAATCTTCAGCAGCCCTATCGTCTGCTCCACCATGGCCCTGCTGAAAGCATTGTATCTGTGCTCCACATTGGCACAGTGGTTAGCACTGCTGCCTCACAGCGCCAGAGAACCGGGTTCAATTCCCGCCTCAGGCGACTGACTGTGTGGAGTTTGCACATTCTCCCCGTGTCTGCGTGGGTTTCTTCCGGGTGCTCCGGTTTCCTCCCACAATCCAAAAATGTGCAGGTTAGGTGAATTGGCCACGCTAAATTGCCCGTAGTGTTAGGTGCAGGGGTAAATGCAGGGGAATGGGTCTGGGTGGGTGCGCTTCGGTGGGTCGGTGTGGACTTGTTGGGCCGAAGGGCCTGTTTCAACACGGTAAGTAATCTAATTAGTCAGGAGGCTTGAGCAAAGATGTCATGAGCCATGGTCATAGCCATGGCCCTTGTCCCCCAGTAACCAGCCTTGTCAGGACCCTCAGGCTCAGTGGGGACATAAAATTGTTCTAGGGTGTAAGAGTCATGGCAGATGCCAGGGTAGCAGGCACACACTTCCAGGAAGTGATAATAGTGATCAGAACTTTCACAGATGGCATTTGTCACCATCCTGATGCATTTGTCTATGCACAACTGAGAGATGCAACACAGTTCTCCCACTGCTCTCGGAAAGGGGCCAGTTGATGTTCAAAGCGGCAGTCACTGGGAGAGGGTAGCCTCCTACTCCTGAAGCCCTTAGGGCCCACTCCAGCTCTGTGCCCTGGTACATGTGAAGCCATTGTTGGCACTGCGTCTCACTCATACCCTGGAAATATAGCAGAAGGGGTGAAACCCTGTGGTCTTCCTCTGGGCCCTGAGGGGCTCTGCTGTAGTGACCTTCCCCTGAACCTGGTGCTGCTTGGCCTTCACAGTGACCCGCTTCTGCTCCTGGGCTTGTCATAGAGATGTCCAGCATGGAAACAGACCCTTCGCTCCAATTCATCCATGCTACCTGATATCCCAACCCAATCTCGTCCCATTTGCCAGCACTTGGCCCATATCCCTCTAACCCCTTCCTATTCATATGCCCATCCAGATGCCTTTTAAATGCTGTCATTGTACCAACCTCCACCACTTCCTCTCATTTCATTAAATACATGCTCCACTCTCTGTGTGAAAAAGTTGCCACTTAAGTCCCTTTTATATCTTTCCCATCTCACCCTAAACCTATGCCTTCTAGTTCTGGACTCCTGACACCAGGGAAAAGACCTTGTCTATTTACCCTATCCATGCCCTCATGATTTTATAAACCTCTATAAGGTCACCCCAACTCCAAACTTAATGCTCTGACCAATAAAGGAAAGCATACCAAATGCTTTCTTCACTATCCTATCTACCTGTGACTCTACTTTCAAGGAACTATGAACCTGCACTCCAAGGTCTCTTTGTTCAGCTGATAACTGACTGTGACTAAGCCCAGGACTTTGTGCAGACTGTGCCCATGACTGATTGTACCTCCTGAAAGACAGTGGCTCCTCCGCAATTGGAGTGAGGATGAGCTCCCATCCAGTTTGCAATATGGTCATTTTGTTGAGTAAACAGGGTGGCACGGTGGTCAATTCCACCCTCCCATTACTGTCGGTGTAGAGGTTGCTCATTCTCCTGCATCTGCTCTGGGTGCTCCGGTTTCCTCCCACTGTCTAAAGATGTGCAGGCAGGGTGGGTTAGCCATGGGAAATGCAGGGTTACAGGGATGGGGTAGGGAGGACGGTCTGGATGGGATTCCCTTTGGATGGTGGGTGTCGACTCAATGGGCCGAATGGCCTGCTTCCGCACTGTAAGGATTCTACAGTTTTATGATTCTAAACGTACGTTGTGTACATCAGCTGACACATGCTGCAGCGTTAGATTGACATTTTGATGTCCCTCTCGTGAAGAGAACATCTCAACCCGGAGAGATCCCGGGGGGGGGGGGGGGGGGGGGGTTCCTGTGAAGCAGCCCGTGTCTGTACCAAAAAGCTTGTCAGCACGGCAGTGCTGGAAGCCTTTAGCTCTGGCTGAACTGCCAACATACTAACCACTATAGCATTGCAAGCCAAAGCGCGGAAGCTGTGAGTAAGCAAGTAGGCGCTAAGTGAACAAGCGCTAAGAAAGCAAGCAGGCAGCCCTGGTGCAATCTGTGGCTGTCTCTGCACTGTTTCCTTGCTGCAGCCTTTCAGTGCCAGTTGTTGTGATCCTAAGTGTCCTGCAACTGGATCAGAGAGGTGTCTTGAAGATTGTAAGGGGTTAGTAGACTGGTCAGATGGCAGTATCCAAAGATGAGGGATGTGCGTGGTTGTGCCTGTTGATCGTGCCCTGAGATGGCAAGCTACAAAGAGCCAGCGGCGATCTGAGATCACCAGGTGCCCGGTCTGACCGCCATGTCAAGAATTCTTGTCATCTAGCTTCCTCATCACGCTTAGTAAGATAGCAAGCTCAATGTACATGAGGTGAGTTATGGAATCAAGCAATGGTCTCCTTTGATGAACAACTGTTCGGCAAATGCCCAATTGCTCCAGAAGGTGAGACCGGCATCGCAGGACTTAGAAGAAGAATCCCCACTGTGTGGAAACAGGCCATTAGGCCCAACAAGTCCACACCTACCCTCCGAAGAGTAACCTACCCAGACCCATTCCCCTACCCCCACTACTCTATATTTACCCCCGACTAATGGTCCTAGCCTACATATCATTGAACACTATAGGACACTATAGGCCAGTTCATCTAACTTGCACATCTTTGGATTGTGGGAGGAAACTAGAGCACCCAGAGGAAACCCACTTAGGCATGGGGAGACTGTGCAAACTCCACACAGACAGTCACCAAAGGCTGGGATCAAACCCGGTGCTGTGAGGCAGCAGTGCTAACCACTGAGCCACTGTGACTTGTTGTGTGATTCTGCCAAAAATCCTGACATAACCCATATCACTCCAGCCCTTATAAGATTCCACTCCTTGTAAACAGAAATACACTATTGTCTCATATGCTGCAACTCAGGCATGTTGCAGGGTGAACTCCACTGATGGTACTAAATGGGAGCAATTCACTCTCTGTTATGGGATGATGAACTGTGTTTCAGTACAGGAGAAATTGAGGACTGCAGGGACTGGAGATCAGAGTCAAAAGCTGTTGACATTTTGCACATTCCTGATAAAGGGCTTATGCCCGAAATGTTGATTCTCCTGCTCCTGCTCCTCGGATGCTGCCTGACGAGCTGTGCTTTGCCAACGCCACACTTTTCGACTCCGTGTTTCAGTACAGTCCATTCTGCTATAACGTGCATTTCCTCAATGCGAATTGGCTATAATGCAATTGGAGGATTTAGGCTATTAGTTGTAGCATGCAAACTTTCCTTATCTGTCTTGGTTATGACACTATTTCGGTCCCATTGGTTTAAATGGTGCTGCTATAACGCAATTTTCTTATAACGTGGGTTCACATGGTAATGGAACAGACTGTATCCATTACTGTGCAAGTACAGTTCCCAAAATATTTGTATATTAAAGTGAAGACAGATTCAATGGGTGTTAAGTATTGTGGCCACAAATTTAACCTAACTTGGCGGAATGGGGCACAGTCATGTTGGAATCATGCCTGTTTTACATCCAACAGACTTTATTCTTCATAGAGTTATTGGGATGCACAGCATGGAAGTAGACTCTTTGGTCCAACTTGTCCATGCCGACCAGATATCCTAAATTAATCTACTTCCATTTGCCAGCAGTTGGCCCATAGCATTCCAAACACTTCCTATTCATGAACCCATGTAGATGCCTTTTAAATGTTGTAATTGTACCCATCTCCACCACTTCTTCTAGCAGTGCATTTCATACATTCACCACTGTCTGCAAGAAAAAGTTGCCCCTTAGGTCCTTTTTAAGTCTTTTCCCTTTCATCTTAAACCTGTGCCCCTTAGTTTTGGACTCCCCTACCTAGGATAAACCCTACCTTGTCTATTTACCCTATTCATGCCCCTCTTGATTTTATAAACCTCTGTAAGGTCACCCCTCAGCCTCTGATGCTCCAGGGAAAACAGCCCCAGCCTATTCAGCCTCCCCCCCAATGCTCAAACCTTGGCAAAATCCTTGTAAATCTTTTCTCAACCCCTGCAAGTTTAACATCTTTCCTGTAGCCGGGAGACCAGAATTAAATGCAGTATTCCATAGATTTCATTGAAAAATAAAAGCAGATTGGGTATATAATGGATACACAACCATTTCCTGTCTGAGTGAGATACAAAATTGTTACTTCAACAATTTATGGCCTATGAAGTTGGCAGAGGTTTTCCTGATCTCCTACTATAACCTTTGTAGACAGACCGTCCTCAAAAACATAGAACATAGAACGTTATAGCGCAGTACAGGCCCTTCAGCCCTCGATGTTGCGCCGACCTGTGAAAATAACCTGATGCCCGTCTAACCTACACCATTCCATTATTATCCATATGTCTATCCAATGCCCATTTAAATGCCCTTAATGTTGGTGAGTCTATTACTGTTGCAGGCAGGCCGTTTCCCGCCCCTTACTAATTTCTGAGTGAAGAAACTCCCCTGATATCTGTCCTAAATCTATCACCCCTCAATTTAAAGCTATGTCTCCTCGTGTTAGCCTTCACCATCTGAGGAAAAAGGCTCTCACTGTCCACCCTATCTAACCCTCTGATTATCTTATACGCCTCAATTAAGTTACCACTCAAACTTCTCTCCAACGAAACAGCTTTAGTTCCTTCAGCCTTTCCTCATAAGATCTTCCTTCCATACCGGTAACATCCTAGTAAATTTCCTCTGAACCCCTTCCAAAGCTTCCACATCCTTCCTATAATGCGGTGACCAGAACTGCACGCAATACTCCAGGTACAGCCTTACCAGTGACTTGTAAAGCTGAAGCATGACCTCATGGCTCTGAAACTCAATCCCCCGACCAAGAAACACTGACACACCATATGCCTTCTTAACAATCCTATCAAACTGGGTGGATTTATGCACCTGGATACCGAGATGTTTCTGATCATCTACACTGCCAAGAATTTTAGCATTAGCCCAGTACTCTGCATTCCTGTTACTTCTTCCAAACTGAACTACCTCACACTTTTCTGCATTAAACTCAGTTTGCTACTTCTCAACACAGTTCTGCATCTTATATATGTCCCTCTGTAATCCACAATATCCTTCAGCACTATCCACAACTCTGCCTACCTTAGTGTCATCTGCAAATTTACTAACCCATCCTTCTACCCCACATACAGATCATTTATAAAAATGACAAACAGCAGTGGTCCCAAAACAGATTCTTGTGGCACACCACTGGTAACTGAGCTCCAGGATGAGCATTTCCCATCAACCACCACCCTCTGTCTTCTTTCAGCTAGCCAATTTCTTATCCAAACTGCTAAATCACCTTCAATCCCAAAACTCCTTATTTTGTGCAATAGCCTACCATGTGGAGTCCATATACACCACATCAACCGCCTTACCTTCATCCACTTGTTTTGTCACCTTCTCAAAGAACTCAATAAGGTTAGTGATGCACGACCTCCCCTTCACAAAACCATGTTGACTATCTCTAATCAGATCATTCCTATCCAGATGACTATAAATCCTATCTCTTATAACCTTTCCCAAAACCTTACCCACAACCGAAGTAAGATTCACTGGCCTAGGGTTATCCCGACTTCCCTTCTTAACCAAGGAAACAACATTTCCTATCCTCCAGTCTTCTGGCATTACTCCTGTTGACAATGATGACATAGAGATTGAAGCTAAAGGCTCTTCAATTTCCTCCCTGGCTTCCCAGAGAATCCGAGAATAAATCCCATCTGGCCCTGGAGTCTTATCTAATTTCAGATCTTCCAAAGTTGCTAAAACCTCCTCTTTGTCAACCTCGATCCCATCTAATCTAGTTTCCTATATCTCCATATTCTCACTAACATTTCTCTTTTTCAATGTGAATACAGACAAAAAGTATTCATTAAGCGCTTCCCCATGTCCTCAGATTCCACACACAACTTTCCACTACTATATTTGATTGACCCTAATCTTACTCAAGTCATTCTTTTATTTCTGATATATCTCTACAAGGCCTTTCCTTGATCCTATCTTTTCCTTGATCCTATCCGTCAAAAACTTCTCATATCCCCTCCTGACTCTTCTTAGCCCTCTCTTTAGATCATTTCTGGCTAACTTACATTTCTCAAGCCCCCTAGCTGACAATTACCTCCCTGCCTGGTAGGTATATAATTATCAAGGACCTACAGTAGCTGTTTCTTGAGTAAGCTCCACATTTCAAGTGTGACCATCCCCTGCAGTTTCCTTCCCCATTTGATGCATCCCAAATCCTGCCTAATTGCATAATAATGACCTTTCCCCCAGCTATACCTCTTTCCCTGTGTTATATACCCATCCCTGCCCATTGCTATTGTAAACATATGGTCACTACAGCCAAAGTGCTCACCTACCTCCAAATCTAACACCTGGCCGGGTTCATTCCCAAAACCAAATCCAATATGGCATCTCTCTTTGTTGGCCTGTCTACATACTGTGTCAGAAAACCCTTCTGCACACATTGAATAAAAACTGACCCATCTAATCTTGTTGAACTATAATATTCCCAGTCAATATTGGGGAAGTTAGAGTCCCCCATAACAACTACCCTGTTACTCTCGCTCCTATCGAGAATCATCCTTGCTATCCTTTCCTCTACATCCCTGGAACAATTCAGAGGCCTATGGAAAACTCCCAACAGGGTGACCTCTCCTTTCCTGTTTCTAACCTCAGCCCAAACTACCTCAGTGGATGAGTCCTCAAAAGTTCTCTCAGCCGCTATAATACTACCCTTGATTAACAATGCCACACCTCCACCCCACCCCATTCCCCCCCACACCCCTCAACCCCAGCGCACCTTTTACCATCATCTCTGTTCTTACTGAAACATCTAAATCCCAGAATCTGCAACAACCATTCGTGTCCCTCCTCTCGCCATGTCTCTGAAATGGCCACAACATTGAAATCCCAGGTACCAACCCATGCTGCAAGTTCACCCACCTTATTCTGGATGCTACTGGCAATGAAGTACACACATTTCAAACCAACATCCTAATTGCTGGTGTCCTGTCACGACCTTGCAAACCTATCCCTGACCTCATTACCCTCAACCTCCTGTACATTGGAACTACAATTCAGGTTCCCATTCCCCCTGCTGCATTAGTTTAAACGCACCCCCACCCCACCAAAGAGTGTTAGCAAATCTCCCCCCCCCCCCAGGATATTGATACCTTCTGGTTCAGGTGAAGACCATCCTGTTTGTAGAGGTCCCAACTTCCCCAGAAAGAGCTCCACTTATCCAAGAATCCAAAACCCTCCATCTCTGTCGGCACATGTTCACTCCGCTGTCTCCCTATTCCTCACTTCACAAGCATGTGGCACGGGCAACAAACCAGAGGTAACAACTCTGTTTGTTCTAGCTCTCAGCTTCCACCCCCAGCTCCCTGAATTTCTGCCTTAGATCCCCACCTTTCTTCCTACCCATGTAATTGGTGCCTCTGTGGACCACGACTTCGGGCTGCTCCCCCTCCCCCTCAAGGATCCTAAAAACATGATCAGAGACATCAAGAACCCTGGCACCTGGGAGGGAACACGCCAATCGTGAGTCTCTCTCATTCCCACAAAACCTCCTATCTGTTCCCCCTAACTATGGAGTCCCCAATGACTAAAGCTCTGCTCCTCTTCCTCCCTTCACATCTGAGCAACAGGGACAGACTCTGCTCCAGAGACCTATGCCCCATTGCTTACCCCTGGTAAATCGCACCCCCTCCCCACCCCCCAATTGTATCCAAAATGGTATACTTGTTGTTGAAGGGAACCCCTACCACAGGAGATCCCTGCACTGCCTGCTGGTTTCCTTTCCTACTCCTGACAGTAATCCATCTACTTCACGTGGCTGTGGAGTAACTACCTCCCTGTAACTCCTCTCAAAAACCCCCTCCGCCTCCTGAATGATCCAGCTCCAGCTCCAGTTCCCTAACACGGTTCTCGAGGAGCTGGAGTTGGGTGAACTTCCCACAGATGAAGTCAGCAGGTACACTCGAGGTGACCCTTACCTACCTCATACTGCAGGAGGGGCAATGTCAGTGAAATTGGTATTTAGGCAGAGTTGGAACTACAAAGCACTCCTAAACTCAAATGAGGAAAGTTCAACATTGAAAAGGTTGCATTCCCATCATGTCTTCATGTTTTGTACAATGCTGCTCAGTTACAAGGCAAGTTATCTTGTGCTATCTAAAGACAGTCCTATCTAATAGTGATGGAATGCAGAAAGGCATCACAGTCTGATCAAATCACAGACCAAAATACTGCGCTGATTGAAATCTCACTTAAATACATTCTACTCTTTCTGTCACACATCATTACAGATATACTGGCAACAAGCAGCCTCAGCAAAGAATAAAGCATAACCTGGGTGTATATGATTGCTGTCATTTACAAAAAGACTGTACATTATATATCCCAGGGCAATGAACATATGGTATTAGTTTGTAAGAATACACATTTTTAAACAATAGCGATTATTTGTAACCTGCGGCTCAGTTAGTAGAGTTGTCACCTCTGAATTAGAACACTGTGGTTTCAACTCCCACTGCACTCCATGACACTGCAATCCTGCTGCTATAAAGTCTGTGTCATTTGACTCTGTTCCACAACCACCTGATGAAGGAGCAGTGCTCTGAAAGCTAATGCTTCCAAATAAACCTGGTGTTGTGTAATTTTTAACTTTGTCCACTCCAGGCACCTCTAAGTCAATGTTAAATACAGACTTGATGTTTCAATGCAGTGCTGAGGGAGGTCTGCACTGTTGGAGATGTTGTCTTTTAAGTTGAACATAAAACTGAGACTTGTCTATTTTCTCTAATTCTCCAATTTGACTACCTATTATAGTTTATTTTCCAATTAAAAGTATTTACAAGTCACAAACTAAAAGACTGAAAATATTTAAAAGTCAATATGTTGTACCTGCAAGATGGGGGAGCTATGGACCTCACTGTGGCTCATAGTGACCACATGTGTGGTAAAGTGTTTGTTGCTTAAGGAACTCTGCCACAGAGTTGCTGAGTTGGAGTCTGAGCTTTGTCGACTGTGACACATCAGGGAGGGGGAGAGTCATCTGGATGCTGTGCTTCAAGAGGCAGTCACACCCCTTAAATTAACTACTTCGACTTCAGTCAGTGATCAGCGTCAGAAGGGTATCACTATAAATGAGGCAGGTAGAGAAATCCAGAGAAGGCTGAAAGATCTGAAGTTAGATAAATCACATAAATCAGATGGATTATCCTCTAGAGTTCTGAAGGAGATAGCTGAAGAGATTGTGAAGGCATTGGTGATCTTTCAGAAATTGCTGGAGTAAGGGAGGATCCCAGGAAAATAGTTAATGTAACACCCCTGTTTAAGAAGGTAGGGAAGCAGAAGACAGGAAACTATAGGCTGGTTAACCTGCCCTCGGTTGTTGGTAAGGTTTTAGAGTCCATTCTTAAGGATGAGATTTTGGAGTACTTGGAAGTGCAGGGTAAAATAGGATTGACTCAGCATGGCTTCATCAAGGAAAGGTCATGCCTGACAAATCTGTTAGAATTCTTTGAGGAGGTAACAACTAAATTAGACAAAGGAGAACCAGTGGACATGATCTGTTTGGATTTCCAGAAGGTCTTTGTCAAGTTGCTGGACAGGAGGCTGCTAAAGAAGATAATAGTCTATGATGTTCGGGACAAGGATATGATGTCAGAGGAGTGGCTGACTGGCAGAAGGCAGAGAGTGGGTATAAAGGGATCTTTTTCAGGATGGGCAGACAGTGACTAATGAAGTTCTACTGGGGTCAGTGTTGGGACCACAATTATTCACATATTGTTAACAATCTGAATGAAGAAACTGAGGGCATTGGAGTACAGGTGTGTTGAGGAAGCAGGGAGGCTGCAGAAGGACTTGGACAGGCTGGAAGAGTGGGCAAAGTAGTGGCGAGTAGAATATAATGTGGGAAAATGTGAGGTTATTCACTTTGGCAGGATGAATTGAGGCATCAAATATTTTTTAAACAGGGAAACTAAAGCAGAAAGGGACTTGGCAGTCCTAGTGCAGGATTTTCTTAAAGTTAACATGTGGGTTTAGCTGGCAGTTAGGAAGGCAAATGCAATGTTTGCATTTATTTCCAGAGGGCTAGAATACAAGAGCAGAGATGTACTGCTGAGGCTCTATAAGGCTGTGGTCAGGCTACATTTGGAATGCAGAGCAACCTCAATTATCCGAACATCGATTATCCGAATTTCGGATTATTCAAACAAGATCTCAAGGTCCCCAGTGCTTGGTTAAACTGTATTATCCGAACATTCGATTATCCGAACATTTGATTACCTGAACAAAATACTCCCCTCCCGTGTCTTTCGGATAATTGAGGTTACCCTGTATTGTGAGTAGCTTTACGCCCCCGTATCTAAGAAAGAACGTGCTGGCATTAGAGAGGAGCTTCCACTAGTAGAAGAGACAATGACCTGAGGCACAGTCCCTCAGAGTGAAGGGACAATCCTTTAGAATTGAGATGAGGAGGAATTTCTTCAGCTGTGGTTAATCTGTGGAACTCAGTACCACAGAAGGTTCTGGAGACTAAGTCGTTGATGGTATTTGAGACAGAGATAGGTTCTTGATTGGTAAGGGGATCAAGGGTTATGGGGAGAAGGCAGGAAAATGAGGTTGAGATCAGCCACATTTAAATGGCAGAGCATACTCAATGGGCCAAATGGTCTACATGTTATAGTCTTCTCAGGTGAATGAAAAAGATGCCGTTATTTCAAAGTACAGCAAGTCAGTTATCTGAAGTTTCTTGGCCAATATTCATCCATGAATCAATAGCACCAAAATAAAATGTTTTATCATTATCATATTGCTGTCTGTGGGTATTTGCTATGTCTGGTTTGGCTGCTACATTCCCAATTATAGAGGTCACTTACACTTCAAAAGAATGTCATTGGATAAGGAATTCTGGGATGTTATGAGGAGTTCATGAAAGGCAACAAAGAAATGCAGATCCTATTTTAATTTTGAATAATTTGTTTTTTCCCACTTTCTGGCTATCAATCATTAAGGTGTTTTTCTCAACTGAGCCTCTGATCAGATATTCATTGGGTGATGTATTGTAAACATCCAACTAGTCTTGGTGCATTGATCTTATGGGTCACCATCTTGTTTGAAATCAGTTGGTTCTCCATCTCTATTGGGCTTGGAGTTCGAAGTTCACTCAAGAATGTTGGATAACTGTGTGAGTGCAGCCCTGGCCATACTGTGTCAGAGCCTGAGCTGCTGATTCTGAGCTGACGACTGCAAAGTAGGTTTTTGTCTTGAGCCTGTCATTGAGATTCCACAGCCCTAGAGAATTCCAAAGATTCATTATCCTACGAGTGTGAGAATCCCTGCTTATTCCAGTTCCCAAATGCCTCACTCCTTATCCTGGCTTTAAGTTTCCTGGTCCTAGAGTCACAAACCAGGGGAAACATCCGATCTACATTCAGTCTGTCATACCTTGTAAGCATTTTAAAAGCTTCAATCAGATCACCCTTCATTCACTGAAATGAGGGAATATAGATCCCGTTTCCTCTATCTCCTCGTAAACAACACCACTATTCCAGGGATTAATCTGGTGAATCTCTAATGCACTTCCTGTGTGGCAAGTATATCTCTCCTTAGATAACGATACCAAAACTGTACACAGTACTCCAGATGAGGTCTCACTGAGGCTGTATAAAATTGCAGTGAGCTATCTTTACTCCCATAATCAACTCCCCTTGTAATGAATGCCAGCATACCATTTGCCCTCCTAACTGCTTGCTGCCCCTGCTTTTAGTGATTTATGAACAAGGACACCCTCATCTCTTTGGACATTCACACTTCCAAATCTCTCACCACTAAAGAAATATTCTGCTTTTCCATCAAAGTAAATAAGTTCACATTTATTCACATTACATAGCCTGTTCAAGTCCTCCTGCATCCTCCTCGTAACTTTTGTTTCCATCTGGTTTGGTGTCATCACTAAATTTGAAAATATTACAAATGGTCCCCACATGCAAACCATTTATGTAAATCTGTTGCCAAAATACTGATCCTTGTGGTACCCAATGGAACCGCCTGCCATCTTGAGAATGATCTATTTATTTCAATGGTCTGTCTGTTAATCAATATTAGTTATATTCTCCTTAATCCCACAGGTCCCAATTTTATTTACTAACCTCCTTGTGGATCTAAAATGTATATCCTTCTGCAGTTCAAAAGGAAGAAGCTGATTGGTGAGTCCTGGTATTCTACAATTCAAATTGTAAAAAGTAGTTTTTAAAGTAATGGGATGGTAGGTCAGCATGGAGAAGTGGAAATGCATTCTGTGGTATATAGAGTCATAAAGTCATACAGCATGGAAACACCAAAGAGCTTCAGTCCAATCGTCCATGCCAACCAAGTTTCCCAAACTAAACTTGTCCCACTTGCCTGAGTTGCCATATCCCTCTAAACCTTTCCTATTCGTGTACCTGTCCAAATGTCTGTTAACTGTTGTAACTGTATCTGCATCTATTACTTCTTCTGGCAGTTCATTCCACACACAAACCACCCTCTGTGTGAAAAAGTTGCCCCTCACATCCCTTTTAAATCTTTCATCTTTCACCTTAAATTATGTCCCCTAGTTTTGAACTCCCCAACCCTTGGGTAAGGATTTTTGCTATTCACCTTATCTATATCCATCATGATTTCATTAACATCTATAAGGTCACCGCTCAACCTCTTACACTTCATTAAAAAAGTCTCAGCCTATCCAGCCTATCCTCATAACTCAAACTCTCCAGTCCCGGCAACATCCTGATAAATCTATTCTGAACCCTCTCCAATTTAATAATATCCTTCCTATAACAGGGTGATCAGAACTCCAAAAGTGGCCTCATTAACATCCTGGAGAACCTCAACATGATGCCCCAACTAGAGAGGGCACAGTGGTTCAGTGGTTAGCAAAGCTACATCACAGCGCCTGGGAGCCGGGTTCAATACCAGCCTCAGGTGACTGTCCGTGTGGAGTTTGCACATTCTCCCCATGTCTGCATGGGTTTCCTCCGCGTGATCCAGTTTCCTCAAACAGTCCAAAGATGAGCAAGTTAGGTGGATTGGCTGTGCTAAATTGCCCATAGTGTGCAGAGATGTGGAGGTTAGGTGGATTAGCCATGAAAATTGCAGGGTTAGACATACGTGGTGAGTCTGGATGGGATGCTCTGTGAAGAGTCAGTGTGGACTTGTTGGGTCAAATGGCTGTTCTCACTGTAGAGATTCTACGTACTCCCATACTCAAAGGTCTGGGCTTACTAAATACCTTCTTCACCACCCTGTCTATCTGTGATACAAATTTCAAAGAACTATGTACCTGAACCCTAGGTGTCTCTGATCAAAAACACGATGCAGGACCCTGCCATTAACTGTTTAAGTTCTGCCCTTTTTGTTTTACCAAAATGTAATACCTTACATTTATCCAAATTGAACTCCACCTGCCACTCCTCAGCCCATTGATCCCATTGATCAAGGTACCCATGAAATCATGGACAGAGCATTTTCTTCCAGTCAAGCGTGTCATGTTACAGCTTTACAAGATTTTGGTCAGGCCATGCTTAGAATATTATATCAATTCTGGTCTCCACATTACACAAAGAATGTGGCAGCTTTGGCCAGGGTGCAGAATAGGTTTTCCAGGATGCTGCCTGGATTAGAGGGTATGAGCTATAAGGAGAGGCTAGAAAAACTCAAGTTGTTCTTTTTTCTGGAGTAGCGGAAGCTGAGAGGAGACTTGAAAGAAGCCCATGAAATTATGAGATGCATAGAAAGGGTTGATGGTCAGAATCCTTTTCCCAGAGTTGAAATATCTAATACTAGACAACATGCATTCAAGATGAGAGAGACAAAGTTCAAAGGCGATGTGAGGGACAAGTTTTTTACACAGAGAGTAGTAGGAGTGTGGAATGCACTGCCAGTGGTGATGGTGGAGGCAGATATGATAGGGGTGTTTAAGAGTCTTTTAGATAAGCACATGAATATGCAAGGAATGGAGGGGTATGGACCAAGGCCAGGCAGAATGGATTAGTTTAATTTGGTGTCATATTTGGCACAACATCATGGGCCTGTTCCTGTGCTGTATTCTTCTATCAATGTTCTATAAGCACATATGCAAAAAATGGAAGAGGAATAAGTAGAACATCAGAGTGGGGGTTTTCGTGGCTCTCAATGTGACTCCAGGACAGTATATTGCTTCCCCAAATGGCTGCAGGACACTTACGTGGGGGAGGTGATCAGTCAGAGGTTGTGACCTATTTTGGTGTCAATAACAGGGGTAGAAATGAGGATAAGATCCTGAAAGCAGATTTCAGCGAGGTAAGTAGGTGATTGGAAGGCAGGACCTCTAAAGCAGGATTGCTCCCAGTCATCGGTGCTAGTGTGCATAGGAACAGGAGAATTGGGCAACGGAACATATGGCTGGGGCATCTGATTTCTCAGGCATTGTGAGCAGTTCTGAGAAAGATGGGACCTGTACTCCTGAACAGGATCGGGATAAATTTCACTGCAGGGAAATTTGCTAGTGCTGTTGGGGAGGGTTAAATTGGTAGGGCGATGGGAACCTAGAGAACATCCCGAGCAGGGAACGGGAGGCAGAAATTTAGTGAGTAGTTCTAAAAAATTGAAGAAGCAGAGGTTAAAAAGTGAACAGCACAGGAATTTGGCAGCATTAAATGAAAGGAATACAGCAAATAAAGCTGATAAGCTGAGGGCTCAGGTAGACACATAATTTCCTGAGGCACAAGTGGGTGCTGCAGATGCTAGAGGTTAAAGACAAGATTAGAATCAATAAACCTGACCTAGAGTCACATTGACAGGAATGATGCAGGACTATTGCCCGAAACGTCGATTTTCCAGCTCCTCGGATGTTGCCTGACCTGCTATGCTTTTCTAACGCCACTCTAATCTTGACATAATTACCTGAGATTGTTGCTATAATGGAAATTTGGCTTAAAGTGGAACAAAGAATGGCAGCTCAACATTCCTAGATATACAATTTTCAAAGAGGATAGAGAAAGAGATTAAAGCAAATAGCATTTTTGGTTAAAGAATCACTTATGGTTGTGAGGCGAGGTGATACTAAATGAAACATCAAATGAGGGCTGATGGGTTGTGCTCAGAAACAAAGAATAGGGGCAGCCATGTTGCTAGGCATGTTGTATAGATCCACAAATAGTGGCAGATTATTAATGGAGCAAATATTTAGATTCATTTCTGAGTGCAAAGACAATAGAACATTAATAGTTGAGAATTTCAACGAACCAGTATTAACTGAAATGCAGTGTGTAAGACCCAGAGGGCAAAACATTCTTGAACTGCTTTCAAGAGAATTTTTTTTAACCAGCACATAACATGCTCAAGAGCGATTCTAATATTAGTCTTAGGATTCAAAGCTGGGCAGGTGGATGAAGTTGTGATGGGTGATTATTTTTGGAGCTAGTGATCATAATACGTTTAGACTTAGAATCAGAGTGAAAAGGGACAAAAGTAAAACAGGAGTAAAAGTCGTACATTGGGGGAAAATACAGTTTATAATGCTGAGAGATGACCTGGCAAAAGTAGACTGATTAAAGCTACTGGAAGGAAGGTCAGTGACAAATCACTGGGAAGCATTCAAATGTGAGATTCTATGGGCACAGTGTAGATATGTGCTCATATTGTAATAGGATGGTACTGTCAAATCTAAAGCATACTGGATAAACTGGAGTAAGAAAATAGAGTTTGTGACAACCTTAAAGAAATGGAATTTTTTTGGAAGCTTAGAAGGGTTTAGAAAGTACAAGGGTGATATGAGAAAGGAAAATAGGAAAGTAAAGGGAGGATACAAAATTGTATTGGCTCGTAATGTTATGGGATGTCAGTACATTGAGAGCAAGAGGATGAATAAGGAAAGGGGAAAGCCTATCAGAGCAGCATGTGGTAAACCTGTGTGTGTATGCAGAAGATGTGGGCAGGGTTTTTAATGAATACCTTACCTCTGACTTCACAAAGGAGACAGAAGATGCAGACTTTCCATGGTTCTACATGTAGCACTGGTTTTTGTTTGTTTATGCTATGAGTGACATCCTGAAAAATCTTCAATGTGTTTCTCAGACATGATTTCCTTTTCATAAATCCATTTTGACTCTGCCCAACTTTCCCATTCTTTCTAAATTTTCAGTTATCACAGCCTTAAAATAATGGATTCTAACATTTTCCCAACTAATGCCAAGAATTACAAGTCTGTAATTCTTCACTCTCTCTCTTTCTCTATTCATAAATAGTGAAGTAACATTCAGTACCTTCCAGTCAGCAGGAACGATTCAAGAATCTATAGAATTATGAAAGGTAACCAGCAACTACTGCTTTTGGAGATTTATCAATGTTTAATTCAGCTCATTCCTAAAGTACAGTCTCTTCTTACTAATAATCCTTATTTTAGTACTTCAGTTACATTAGTCTTCTCGTATTTCAGGGGGATGTTCTGTATCTTGTATCTTTCTCCTTGAAGATAGACACAAAGTAACTGTTTAGTTTCTTTATCATTTCCCTGTTCTCCACTATAAAGTGCTCAGTTCCCATTTGTAATGGGTTCATATCCTACCCTTGTTAATCTTTTTTTTTCTTTCACACGCCAATTGAAGCTCTTATAGCCCTTCTTTACATTCTTCATTCGCTTGCATCCACATTATCTTTTCCCTTTCTCCTCAATCTCATTGTTCTCTTTTGCTAGGTCCTAAATTTCTGCCATTTCTTGGACTTTATGGAGTAAGTCGGCCAAATGCAGTTCAATGGAATACAGCTTTATCTAAGTACTTACCTAACGCAGAATTTTGCGAGAGAGGGAATCCAGCACAGTGAGGAAAGAGCTGTTGTTTTAGCTTTTTTTACAGAACAAGGAGTGTGAGCTAGAGTGGGAGACCTGAGAGCTGTGGTCCAAAAGGAAGCATTAGGTAGATGGTTTGTAATGAGTTTTAAGAATCTTTTCCTCTTTAAATTGCAACAATATTTTAAATTCAGACCAAGAAAGCATAAGTACTAAGAAATGTAAGCAGCTAAAACACAATCAGAACAGAGCAGCAGGATAGCATAGAAAGCAAGTAATGAAGGAAGACGGAATTTGCACATTCTCTCCATGTCTGCCTGGGTTTCCTCCAGGTGCTCCGGTTTCCTCCCACAGTCCAAAGATGTGCAGGTCAGGTGAATTGGCCATGAGAAATTGCCGTAGTGTTAGGTGCATTAGTCAGACGGAAATGGGTCTGGGTGGGTTACTCTTCGGAGGGTCGGTGTGGACTTGTTGGACTGCTTCCACACTGTAGGGAATCTAATCTAATCTAATCTCATCTAATCTAACCTAATCTAATCTAATCTAATATAATCTACATTAAAGACAAGGGAATAATTAGAATTTAGAATGAACAGCTTGAAAAGATGGTTTGAAGTAAATTGGATGGCAATTCTATTAAAAGTGAATTAAAATGTCTACATAGCAACAGACATCGTGACTACAATGAAACAGGAAATCTGGAGGTAATCATGCATTGGGAGGAACTGGACATAGTACTGATTATTGGGATATGCCCAATGAAAATTCAAAGCTGGGAATTAAACAGTGCAGAGTGTGATATATTTAGAAAAGATAGAGATAGCAAACATAAAGCTAAAGTCTCTGTATTTATCCAGGAAAACTCATGGCAATTGAAAATAGTAATGCAGTAAGTCAAAAATAGTATCCATATAGAAAAATATAAAAGATAGGGACAAAACAATCAAGCTATTAGCTGAAGATTACAAAGCACATAATAGTGGAAGGAAGGTTGTGGAAGAATTATGCAGACAGGCTGGAGAATTTAGTAAAAAGAATAATAATCAAGTGTGTTTTTTTTACATATGCATTGGTGAAATGTGACCCTCGCTGGCTGAGCCAGCATCTGTTCTCTGCTGAGAAGTTGATGTTGAGCTGCTTCCTTGAACTGTTGCAGTCCATGTTCTGTGGGTGAACCCACATTGCTGTTAGGAAGTGAGTTACAACATTTTGACCCAGTGACAGTGAAGAAACACCTATATTGTTGCGAGTCAGGATGGTAAGTGGTTTGGAAGGATCCTTGCGGGTACTTGTGTTCCGATGTATCTTCTGCCCTTGTCCATTCAGGTAGTCCTGTCATGGGTTTCAACTGCCCTGGTATTAACTGGGCATTTAAAGGGGATAAGTTAATGCATTCCTATTATATGTATTGGACTCTTTCCTAACCCAACAGGTGACCAAAAAACAACAAATGTATATTCAGTATTAAATCAAGTAATGGGGAAAGAACTACAGCAGACAAAAAAGAAAAGGTAGAGAAACATCTAGGCAGTAAGAACTATAACATAATATGCCTTTAAGATAATGATCAAGAAAAATATTACTGTGGCAAAATCCAAAGAATAAAGGATAAAATATTTTGATAGGCTGAGAATGCAACTTTGAAAAGTAAAATGAGCAACAATGTTGGCAAACAATGATCTAGAACAACAATGAGAAACATTTAAATCAACATTCATCAGAGTGCAGCAAAAGGAAAGAACAAATAAATCACAAGTGCATCTCCTTAGATGAATAAATGCATAGTGGAACAATTGGGGGTTAGATTAGATTATATTACAGTGTGGAAACAGGCCCTTCAGCCCAACAAGTCCACACCGACCCACCGAAGCGCAACCCACCCATGCCTCTACATTTACCCCCTACCTAACATTACGGGCAATTTAGCATGGCTAATTCAACTAACCTGCACATCTTTGGACTGTGGAAGGAAACCAGAGCACCCGGAGGAAACCCACACAGACACGGGGAGAATGTGCAAACTCCACACAGTCAGTCGCCTGAGGCGGGAATTGAAACGGGGTCTCAGGCACTGTGAGCACCACTGTGCCACCGTGCCGCCCTAGGATAGAGGCTTACATTAAATTGAAGGGAAGTTTGACAAATAAAACAGAAACAATAGAGCAGTGTGGTGAAGAGGTGAATAATAATCAAACACAAAGGGATAGGAATATATGCAGAAGAGTGCAGCAGAAATTAGAACCGGAGTAATTATTGGTGAAAAGCCAAAGCTTAAAGCTCTTTATTTGACTATAACAAGATAGATGAGTTTATGGCGTCAATAGAAATAAATTATCATGATTTGATAGCTACTGCGGAGACTTGGTTACAGATTGAGAATGTGGCGCTAGAAAAGCAAGCCGTTCAGGCAGTAGGAGAGTCAATGGTTTGAACACAAGCTCTTCAGTGGAAATGAGGGTTTGGCCCAAGGGGGCTGAGAGATAAATGGGATGGGGGTTGGTCTGGGGGAAGGTAGCTGGGAATGTGATAGGTAAATGAAGGTGGGGGGGTGATGGTGATAGGTCGGAAAGGAGGGTGGACCGGTAGGTGGGAAGGAAGATGGACAGGTAGCACAGTTCAAGAGGGTAGTGCCGAGTTGGAGGATTAGATCTGGGATAAAGTGGGGGAGGGGAAATGAAGAAAATGGTGAAATCCACATTGATCCTTTGTGGTTGGAGGGCATTCTTCCTCCAGGCATGGGTTGGCTAGAGTTTGGCGGTAGAGGAGGCCCAGAACTCGCATGTTCTTGGCAGAGTGGGAGAGGGAGTTATCGTGTGAGCCAGGGCCCCTGTTGTTGTAAGGCAGCAGTGCTAACCATCGTGTCACCTTATGAAGGGCACTGCAATTTTTAAGAGTTAAAGTTAACTCCCCTTCCCACTCTGCCAAGGACATACAAGTTCTGGGCCTCCTCAAATGCCAATCTCTAGCCACCTGACGGCTGTAAGAAGAACGCCTCATCTTCCGCCTTGGGACCCTCCAACCACACAAGATCAATGTAGATTTCACCAGTTTCCTCATTTCCCCTCCCCTCACTTTATCCCAGAACCAACCCTCCAACTCGGCACTGCCTTATTGAACTGTCCTACCTGTCCCTCTTCCTTTCCACTGATCCACTCCACCCTCCTTTCCGACGTATCACCTTCACCCACCTCCACCCCCATCTACTTTTCGCATTCCCAGCTACCTTCCCCCCAGTCCCGCCTCCCTCCTGTTTTTCTCTCAGCCACCTTGGGCCAGCCTCTCATTTCTGATGAAGAGCTTATGCTGGAAACATCGACTCTCCTGCTCCTTGGATGCTGCCTGACCGGCTGTGCTTTTCCAGCACCACACTCTTTGTCTCTGGTCTCCAGCATCTGCAGTGCTCACTTTCACATGGTTACAGATGACCATAACATTGTACAAACTGGGAAGTATGGAGGCATGTAAAATCATGGAATCTCTACAGTGTGGAAGCAGGCCATTTGGTCCATTGAGTTCATACCGACCCCTGAAAAGCATCCCACTCAGACCTACCCCACATTTCCCATGGCTAATCCACCTAGCCTGCATATCCCTGAACATTTTGAGCAATTTAGCATTGCCAATCCACCCAACCTGCACATCTTTGGATTGTGGGAGGAAACCGGAGCACCTGGAGGAAACCCATGCAGACTTGGAGAGAATGTCCAAACTCCAGACAGATAATTGGCCGAAGCTAACGTTCAGCCAAGGTCCGTGTTGCCGTAAGGCAACAGTGCTAACCACTGAGCCATTGTGTCACCTTATAAAGAGCACTACAATTATCATGAGTGATTTTAATTTGCATATTGGCTGCAAAAATCAGATGGGCAGTGGTATCATGGAAAACAAATTTGTAGGGTGCACCAGAGATTGTCTCTTGGAGCAGTACATTGCAGAACCTATCTGGAAATAAGGTATTTTAGATTTAGTATTGTGGAAGGAGATAGGATTAATAAGACATCTCATAGTTTAGGATCCTCTACTGGATAGTGATCGCAACAAGATAGAAGATCCAGTTGAGTTTGAGGGGAGCCACTTGGGTCTCAAGTCATTGTCTTCAACTTATGGAAAGGCAATTACTGAGGAATGAAGAAGGGATTGTCTGAGCAGGTTGGGAAAATAGAGAGAGGGGAAGGTCAATGGAGATACGGTGGCAGGCATTTAAGCAAACATTTCATAACGCTCAGAAAAGTTTACTCGTCAAAAAGAAGGAGTTAATGAGAAGGATGAACCACCCATGGTTAAGAAAGACAATCAAGGTGAGTATCCAATCTAAAACTACTACATAGACAGCAGCACACAATTGCGAACCAGAAGATTGGGATTTGTTTTAGGAACTAGTCATGGATGACTAAAAAGCTAGCAAAGGGGGACAAAATTGACAATGAAAGTAAATTGGCAATAAATGCAAGAACAAATAGCAAGAGCACATAAAAAGAGAATAGCTAAAATGTGTGTGGAATCTTTGGAGAATGCAACTGGGGAATTAAAAGTAGGGAGCAGGGAAATGGCAGATAACTTAAATCAATATTTTGCATCAGTTTTCACAATGGAGGACACTCAACATTCCAATGATAACAGGTAAGCAAGGTATTAGCCAGGGGGAAGATCTTGTAACAGTTCCTGTTGTGAGGAATTTGACAAATTAATGGAACTGAAGGCAGGCAAGTCACTAAGACCTGATAGCCTCCATCCAAGGGTTTAAAAGAAATTGGTTGCAGAGATGGTGAAGGTATTGTTTAAGAAATTTTTGAATGTGTTGGATTCTCAATGGGTTCCAGTGGACAGAAAACCACTGATGTGGTGACTCTTCTCAAGAAGGGAGAGCAGGAAATTATAGGCCAGTTAGCCTAATATCTGTAACTGGGAAAATGCTAGGGTCCATTATTAAGGAAGAAATAACAGGACATATAGAAAAGCTTAACTCAGTCAAACAGAGTCAAAATGAAAAGGAAATCATCTTTGACAAATTTGCTGGAGCTCCTTGAGGATGTAACAAGTAGAGTGATTAAGGACAATCAGTAGATGTAGCACATTTGGCATTCCAGAAGGCATTTAATAAGGTGCCACATAAAATGTTATTGCACAAAGCAGGAGCTCATGGTATTAGGGGTAATGCATTTGTGTGAATTAAGGATTGGTTCACTCACTGAACCCAGAGAGTTTGGATTAGTGTGTGTTTTTCAGGTTAGCAAGACATAATTGGTGGAAGTGCCACAAGGATCAGTTGAAGGGCCTCAATTACTTACTACTTATATTAATGATTTGGAGGTGGTGACAAAGGGTAATATATCTAAACTTGTTGATGGGATAAAATAAATGGGAAAGCATGTGTGATGCACACATAAGGAAACTGCAGGGGATGTAGATACAATGGGCAAAGACTTGGCTGATGGAGTTTGGTATAGAAAAGTGTGAGGAAGAATCAAAATTCAAACTATTATTTAAGTGAAGAGTGAGTCCACAACCATGCTGTGCTGAAGGATTTGGATATTCTTGAGCATGAAACACAAAATATTAGCATGCTGGTGCAGCAAGTAATTAAGAAGGCAAATGGAATTTTGGCCTTTATTATGAGGGGGTTGAAGTTCAAAAATAGACATGCACTGTTACAACTGTACAGGGTGTTGGTGAGGCTGCACCTGGAGTACTACGCACAGTTTTGGTCCCATAGATAGGAAAGGATATATTATCATTACAGGAAGATGAAAAGAGATTTAGTAGACTGAACCTGGGATGAAAAAGTTGGTTTAGTGAGAAAAGCTAATGATTAGAACTTTATTCATTAGAGTTTACAAGAATGAAGGTAATTGTATTGAAGTATACAAGGTTCAGTGTATACTTGACAGGTTCAACATGAAGAAGGTATTTACACATGTAGTAGAATCTTGAACTGGGGACATAGTTACAGAATAGTGGGACATACATTTAAAACTGAAATGCAAAGGAATGTCCTCTATCAGAGGGAAGTGAATATGTGAAATAACTCAGAGTTATGGAAACTACACCATTGAAACTACTTAACGACAGGGTAGGTAGATTTTGAAATATTGGGGAATTGAGTTGGTATAACAGAGGAGTTGAGACCTGGAGAAGATTAGCCAGGATTGTGTTTAATGGCAGGGTAGGCTTGAGGGGGTACATGACTTACTCCGGGCTCCTATTTCTGATATTCTTAAAGCCCCTGGTCCAGGTGGATTGAATTCACAGATTATGGAAGAACCTAAGCAAGAGGTGGCAGCGGCATTATTACACATAGCTGATAATTAGATAGAAAAGGCTGTAACACCAGAGAGGTGGCTGACACCTAATGTCATTCCTACATTTAAGAAGTGGACAGAAACTTCGCAAGGAATTATGGGTCAGTCAGTATAATGTGAATGGCAGGAAAACTTGTGACATTCCAATTAATAGACGGCTTCAAGATATGAAATTGAAAGTGGGAGTTAAATCAAGAAGTATTCCACAGGGGTCAGTGCTGAGACCATCACTATTGATTACTTACATTAACAATATGACCTTTGGAATCAAAAACACAATTTATCGGTTTACGGATGACACCAAATTGAAGGCATTGTCAATATGACAGAGGGCTGCAACAGTATAACCTTGCAGGATGGATTAATGATTGGCAAATGAATTTTGACACAGAGATAAATAAGGTAGTACATTTTGGTAGGAAGAATAGGGAGGACACATTTTACTTGGAGATTACAAAGTGCGGGGAATAGGAACAAAGGAATTTTGGAGAACAAATATATTCATAATTAAAAGATTTTTCGCAGCTAGCAATCCTTTAAATAAAGCAAACCAAGTCCCCTTCTAAGTTTAGAGGGATTGAATTGAAAAGTAATGAAGTAATAGAAGTGAAGTAAAGCTGTTTTCCAACTTAGATTAGTTCCCACTTAGAGTACTGCATGCAGTTCTGATCGATTTATTATAAAAAGGAAACAGTGGCACTGGAGAGTGTACAAAGAAGATTTGCAAATATGATACTTTTTTTTCTATTTTCTCTTGTAACAAAAGGTTGAGGGATGACCTCACATAGGTATTTATAATTCTGAAGGTTTTTGATAGACTGGATATGGAGAAAATTTTCCCTCTTCGGAGGAAGAGCATAACTAATAGCCATCAATATAAGATAGTTACCAAGAAATCTAACGGGGAATTCAGAAGAAGCCTTCTTATCCCGAGCATAATGAGAATGTGGAATTTATGAGGGCAGCCGTCATCTTGAAATCAAGTACTGTATCAGATTCCACAACCTTCCTAGTGGATGACAAGCAGCTGATTTTACATGCATTAACATTGATTTAGTACTTTTCCTCATCTTATTTGTATGTGGTGGATATCCAAACAGTGCATTTTGGCTGTTACTCTTAGACCAAGAGTCATGATTGTTGACTATATATCTATCTATCGGATGTGTAACTTCATGGACCTAGAATTTGGGGCACTTGTGTGCCAGATATTTTCTGAAGGTCAAGGTCCAGAATCCTGGAAGGGTAGCAGAAAACCATTTGCCATATATTGACAACCAAGTGCATGGTAAGCAGAAGAAGGAGCAGAGGCCAGCGATGCAGTAAAGGCATCATAAAACACAGGCTTTATGCTAAATTACTAAATGCCAAACTATAGAATGACAAATCCATTCCTAAGACACGTTATTGAAAAACAATACATCACAGTGGATCCAAGGAAAGCTCAAGCCAACCATGAATTTCTGGCATAAATTGCATCTCTTGGGTATGTGAATTAAGTGTAAAAGTTTATCACCCATTTAGCCAGCCTTTTACAATCCATAAGAAAGCTGTGCAAAATGGCAACAATAATATTGGAGTCAGGAACAGTCAACAGATTTTGAGTTGACTAAACAGAAGTTGCTGTCTATTGATGTTTCAGTATGTTACAGTTCAGGCTTACTTACGAAAGTATCTGCAGGTACGTTGTTCACAGGAATAGGATCAGTCCTTCTTTCAAGTGCAAACTGATGAAATACAAAAACCAGTCTATTTTATTGAGAAGTTTGTTGGAGACTGAACAGAGGTACACACTATAGAGAAGGAAGTATCAGCAATTACCATGGGGATATGAAAGCTTTGCAGGCTATCTCATAGGAACTGTATTTCCAGATCAAGTTAGGCTACGAGCTTTTGGTGAAATTATTGGTATTGAAAGAAATCTCAAAGATGCCTTTAATTATACAAAGATTCAAGTTTAGGATGATGACATGTGTATTGGAATAGTGTATGTTCCAGGCAAGGCAGAAGTACCACAGCAGCAGTGAATTGAGCAGATGGTGTGGGCCTAATTCTTGTAGTTGAAGTATGGTTTTATTATACAGCAATATCTAAAACCTTACCAGCAAAAGACAACAAAGTCAGACAATTCTGAGCAGTTCCAAAATCTGACAAAGGGGTGTACAAACATCAGACACTGGAGAGACTTCTTCAGCCAGAGAATAGTGGATCTATGGAATTCATTGCCACAGAAGGCTGTGGAAGCCAGGTCATTGAGAACATTTAAGACTGAGATAAATATGATCTTGAGTATCAAAGGTACAGGGAGGAAGCAAGAGGATGGGATTGAGAAACTTATTAGCCATGATTGAAAGATGGAGCAGATTCGATGGGCTAATGGCTTAATTTCTGCTCCTATGTCTTATGGTCTTATCTCTGTCTGTAAGGGTGGTTGAAATATAATCCAACAGATCAAGTGCTGTAAAGGTGTCAAAAGTAGAAAAGCACAACAATATATGAAAGTTTTTTTTACCATATCAATGCGAAGAGAAATTCTACAGAAACCCAACAGAGATCATACATGTTGTAAAAGTACAGAGCAAGAGTGTGGTGACCAAGCATTTGGAAAGACATGCAGGGTTAAACTTTTAGATCCATATGTGTGTCATACACTGCCTAGAATGAGTGGACCTCAGCATTTTAACCAGCAACACAGGATTTGGAATCAATATGAATACCATTCATTACTCAGGAAGAGACCTTGACCTTGTATCGCATGGAGCTAGTAATGCTTTCTTTGAATGTTTAAAATGAACAGCTACTGCTCTTTCCAGGTGAGTTCCACTAAAGACTTCAGAACCACTTTTTCAGCCAATCTATGGATCAGACACAGACAAAAGCAAAAGTTATCAAACAGGCAGTGTTTGTCTCCTGTTCCAGTTTAAAGTTCACCTAAAAACAAACTTCCTAGCTATTCAACGACAATAAACCTCACAACTTGCTATAAGCTCTTCACTTTACAAGATCCTCACATCAACTTCAACTCAGTGAATTCAAAAGAACATAGGCCTGCTTTGTGGGAGACTGGAGATTGTTAACCAGAGACTATGAGAACTGTAATCTGTAGAAATACATTATTTTTTGTCTGCAACCAATCTTTATGTGCATGGGTGTGTGAGTGAGACTGAGATTGTATGCCATTGCATTTACTTAGGGGTGTCTGAGAGGAATGAACTTCCTTTACTTCTAAACTCACAAAAGCTCACTGATAAATAGTTTAATGGAAGTACACACACAGAAAAGGCATACATTTTCCATACACAACGTTCTGATCATGGGCAGCAAGAAAAATCATACATTTTGTCTGTTGCAGTGCTCAGTGGCAATTAAAAGCTTATTCCATGGGTTTTGAATGCTGGCAGGGTCTGGAGGTGTGTGGGCAATGCCAGATAATGAAACAAACTTTCATTAGTACAGCAGACAATCTCTATTCCATTATGGATGGCATTCTTGTTCTTTATACATCAAAACTTTGCCCTGTACTCCTGTATCCTTGTGCTTGAGTAGACATGACAATAAAATCTAATTCTAATAATATCTATACTAGCTGATGACACAAATGTGAAATTGGGAGTTGTGAAGAGAACACAGAGAGAATTATAAGGTCATCAAGAGGTCATGAGAGCATCAGGAATCAAGTCAAATAACATTGCAAATGTTTGAGAGATTCAGAGGCCTTGTATTTTGGATACAAATAGTCAGGGTGTAAGGCCAGGCTACCTAGCAACACAGATGGTAACCACAGCAAACACAACTAGTTCTAACAGTGTTTCCTTTGCCTTTTAAAATTGCATCAGAAAGAGGATTAAGTTTTCAGCATGACATCGAGCATAGCTGCCAGAAGCTGGCTGCAGAGATAAGAAATGAAACAAAGAATCTTCACATCTCCACTTATAATTCCAGTGCATAAATCTATGTGCTGACCATGTTAC
Source organism: Chiloscyllium plagiosum (assembly GCF_037043375.1). Classification (NCBI taxonomy): domain Eukaryota; kingdom Metazoa; phylum Chordata; class Chondrichthyes; order Orectolobiformes; family Hemiscylliidae; genus Chiloscyllium; species Chiloscyllium plagiosum. The sequence goes on along the minus strand of NW_028270151.1, from coordinate 79,060,873 downwards.
TATTTATACAGGTGCATGTGCATGTAATTGTGTATCTGTTTATTTGTGCGTTATGGATATGTATAAGTGTACACATGTACATCAATATATTGAGTAAAATATTCTAGCGCCAAAGAAGCTCTTCAACTGAACTAGTCAATGATTGAGTTTAAACTTTGCATAATTCACCTCCCACATTACTTCATCTCACCATGTTTTTCTAATCTTTTCTCCCTTATGCTTTCATCTAGCTTCCTTTTGAATGCAATAATTTGTGCTGTTGACCTTTTAACTTATTTCTTTATTTTTCGACTTTTCACCTAAGATTTGTAGCTAGGTACCTTGTACCTGAGATGACGCCATGAATGGCGATATTGTAAACTTTTCACTGTACTCCGGCATCCCTGTACTTGAGAACACGTAACAATAAATACGCAATCCTAATAATTCTAATGATATCTATACCCGCTGACAACACAAAAGTGAGGTTGGGAGTTGTGAGGAGAATGGACAAAGAATTCAAGGTGATTTCGACAAGTAGGAAGGGTGAGCCTACATGTGGCAAAGATAGCACAATGTGAATACACTTTTATACACTTTGTGAAAACTAGAAAGGCAGAGTGTTGCTTAAGTGATGATATATTGGGAAGTCTGGATATACAAAAGGATTTGGATGTGTTTGTACACCCATTAATGAAAATAGACAGGCAGATGCAGCAAGCAATTAGGAAAGCATATTGGCCTTCATTGCAAGAGGATTTGAGTTCAGAGGTGGAGATGTCTTACTGTAGCTTTACAGAACCTTGATGAGACACCACCTGGAGTATCATGTGCAGATGTGGTCTCCCTACCTAAGAAAGGATACACTTGCCACAGAGGGAGTGCAGTGGATGTTCACTAGGCTGATACCAGAGATGACAGGACTGTCCAATAAGGAGAGAATGGTTCGAGTGGGCCTGTATTCACTGGAGTTCATAAGGACCCTGAGGCAATCTAATTGAAACATATAAAATTTTAAAATATTTAGACACACTTGCTTCAGGAAGGATCTTTTCCCTGGTTGGGGAGTCTAGAACCAGGAGACAAAACCTTAGGATATTGGGTAAGGTTGGCATGAGAAAACATTTCTTCACTTAAATGGTTATGGGCCTGTAGAATTCAGGAAGTGGTGAAGACCAGGAAACAGAAAGATAACTTTTTAGATTTTGAGGGCAGTAAAGGGTATGGGGAGCAAGTGGGAATATGGTACTGAGATATGAATCAGCCACAATCTTATTGAATGGCACACCAGGCTCGAAGGCCCAAATAGCCTCTCCTGCCACTAATATTCTCCTCAATGACCTCACAAATATCACATCCTAGCCACTGCTGAGTAAATAATTTTCTCCTGAAGTGCTGGTTGGATTTATTAGTGATTAGCCCTATATTCATCGCTCTTAGTTTTGGTTTTCTGCAGTGGAAGTATCTTTTCTACATCTATGCTATCAAGTCCTTTCACAATTCTAAAGACCTCTATTTGGTCATCTCCAAACTTTTATTTCCTAAACAGAAAAGCCCAGCCCGTTCAACTTCATTAAATAAATTTAAGCTCTGCAATCACTTTGTAAAGTTTTTTTTGCATCTCTGTATCCCTTTTAATAACATGCAGCCCAAAACTCAGTATTGTACTTGAAGGGTAGTCTAAACAAGTTTGATTTAACTTTAACATAACTCCTCTACTTTTCATTTTCACTTCTTTAGAAATTAACCCAATGATGTGTTTACTTTTTTGGGGTGCTTGCTAACATGTGCTGAAACTCTTGATGATTTGTGAATCTTGTTTCATTTGCTCCACGACATGTCATAATTTGTAGGAAATATAAATGGCCTTCCTTTTCCTCTCACCAATACATAACGTCACCATCCTATCTATATTCAGCTGTCATTGATGGGCCTATATCACAAGTTTGTTAAAAATTTTTATATCTTATCAAAGTCCTCTAATTCAAATGTGCTCACTAATCAGACATTGTGTAAAACAATTGATCTACGTCTCATTCCCAAGTCAAGGCCATTTATAATAGTGGTGAACAGCAATGGTCCCAGCACAAATTCCTATAGGATAACATTTCTCAGCTTCTGTCTGAGCAGCTGCCTTTGACATCACCCATCTCCACTTAACACCACCCATCTCCTCCTGCAGCCTTTGCTTTCTCTTTCTGGTTGTTCCACCTGTTCATGTATGGTGCTTGTTTGAATGTATCTTCTTATATATGTGTGTATATTTTTGTCTATCTACATATAATAACGTGTACATGGATTCTTCTGAGAATATATGTGTAAGTAACTATGCAGAGCACAGCCAAGAGTAAATGGGCAGGACCAGCGTTGAAGTAAATCAGAAGGCAGTGAGAAGGTTTCATAGAGTCCATATATTGGAACATTAAGGGATATGAGGGCAATGGATATTTCTGTGTTTCAGGGAAGCAATACTTTAGAGTGGGACAGTGCAGTGAGGCTTGATTACACCTGCAAGAAGCCAGTTTGGAGGAAGATTATCAGAAATTTAGGATTTTAGTGGAACAATAGAGGAGGAGTGACAAGAAATATTTGGGCCAACAATAAAAGAGGGAAAGACAAGACAGGTTGAGATTGAAAGCAAGGTGAAGGTTCGAGGTAAGTCTGCAGTCATCTATTACTTGATTCAATAGAGCAGAGAGGATCAGGGAGAGGATCAGATTGAAACAGGGAGGAGATCGGAGTGAGGACATCAAAATGAAGATTAGTTTGGATTGAAGAGATAATCAGAATGGAGAAGTGATTGGAGAGGGGTGAGATCAGAGTGGGACAATATTGGAGAGAGTTCTGGGAGATCAGGGAAAGGTTATTGAGAGAGGCAGAGGAGAACAGATGGTGTGAAAGTAGGATAGGGTATTGGAGAGGGGGAGATTGGGTGGAAACTGGGGAGGTGGAGATTGGGGAAGTGGAGAGTTGGAGAAGTGAGATTAGGAATGGGGTGATTAGGGAGGTCAAGATTTTGGATGGGAAGATTGGGAGGATGGAGACTGGTGAAATACAGATTAGGAGAGGTGGTTAGAACACTCCTACTTCTTCATAGTCAAATAAGATCATTTTGGTTTTTTTCCTTGCAGCCACTTTCAGTTCCTTGAAGGATCTTTATTTTGTCAGCTTCGTGCCTGAAAGCTGTCTCCAACAGAAACCATTCTGCACTTAGGCACAACATCATTTTAGGAAGGGGCCTGAGATGTGCATTCTTATACTCGTTTCGATTGGAAGGCGTGGAATAATGACAGTCTGCCCATTCCTGGGATAAAGTAATGCATATATACCACAAACCACACTGGGCTTTCCACACATTGTTTATGCCAGTTAAATTTCTAAGGCAGAAACTGAGTCTGAATTCCTCGCTGTTTACCTTGTATGTGCTGTTACAATGCAGGAGCTGAATTGCATAATCGCCTTCAAATACCAAACAGGATTCAATAGTTCCCTATTACCGTCAGTGAATTGTACTGACGTGGGAGTTGATGTTAGGATATATATACAAGCTACATATACCCATCAGGAATAATTGTCCAGTGTGTAGTATGTGTGACACAAGCTGGGAGAATGTTTTTCATTACATGAGGAGCAAAACACTCTTACCTGCAGATAGAGGGCACCACTGACAAACATGGTAAATAGATGACTGTTGCTATCCAGACCATAAACTGTTTCCAGTGAGCTGTGGGGAATGAAGAGAGCATTCTAGTTATTTATCATGATTAGTTTTAAACAGTTACTTCAGCCTATTCCTCATCCTGTTCAGAAATAGCTCAGTCAAGAGAGCGTTAGACTGAAGATCTAAAGATCTGTGTGGAGTTTGCACATTCTCCATCGTGTCTGCGTGGGTTTCCTCCGGGTGCTCCCGGTTTCCTCCCACAGTCCAAAGATGTGCAGGTCAGGTGAATTGGCCATGCTAAATTGCCCGTAGTGTTAGGTGTGTTAGTCAGAGGGAAATAGGTCTGGGTGGGTTACTCTTCGGAGGGTTGGTATGGATTGGTTGGGCCGAAGGGCCTGATCCACACTGCAGGGAATCAATTTGAGTCAAATCGACTTCCTCCAATTTGCCCTCCTGTGAGATAGGAGACTGAGCAATTAGGGTGAGTGCTATTGTATATACTCCACTGCTCCATGTACCCCAGTCCTGCCTTCTGCACTGCAACTGGCAAAATTCCCTATAGTGACTGGCTGTTTAACAGCAATCTATAACTCACATTACAGAAGGAGAGCATTTTCCCATTGCAGATATGCCATCACTAGCCCTTTAACTCTAATCCTTTTCCCTGCATTCTTTCCAATTCTTCCTGCTCCATCTTTATAAACCTCAGAGTAAAATCTATCAAACATTCTCTTTGTTTCTTTCTGGAACTATAAACTTCCTCACTTTCTGTTTGCAATGGGAGAACATTATGCCTTATGCAGTCTGTACAGGAGCTAGTACTAAAATACACACAACTTATACAATAAGAGACAGTAGTGAATCCTGTCCATTTACTCCATTTGCACTGTATGGTTTACAGTTGTGAGACACGATCTCTGTGTAGTAATACTATATTTATTTTTAATGTTTACAATAATGTAATGAATTTGTTTCATAGTAGAAAAGCAAATTATAACTACAACAAAATAATATTTGATGGCCCTAATATGGTGTATAATTTTAATATAACAATGTGGTTATAATGTAGCACCATTGTATTCTTGAAATATAGCCAGGCTATAAATTCTGTGTCTTACAATTGTGCACCCCACAACCACCTGATGAAGGAGCGGCGCTCCGAAAGCTAGTGCTTCCAATTAAACCTGTTGGACTATAACCTGGTGTTGTGTGATTTGTAACTTTGTACACCCCAGTCCAACACCGGCATCTCCGAATCATGATTACCTATGAATGGTTGCAATACTGAATGCTGTACAGAAACATTGTAGATCTGCAATGTCGCAACAGTGGCAGGGTTATATAACAGTAACATTGTCTGTATTATAACAACATTGTATGATTGTAATTCCCCACTAAACCTCTACTTTTTCTCCTCCTTTAACATCCGTAAAAACAATCTTTCAAACCAAACCTTTTTTTCAAAAGTTATTGTGTTGTTTCCTTATATGGCTTGGTATCAAATGTTATTTAACCCCTGTTAGGTCTGTTTACCAGATTAAATGGATTTTTGAAATACAAGCTATTGTTGCAGCTTTCTGGTTGTGGTCCTGAACTCACAACTCAAATGGTGTGTCCAAGTCACAGTAAGGTGAGAGGTGATATTTGCAAGCTGTACAGACCCAGACTGTATTGTCAGCCATAACCTGGATATCAGAGGGTGTGCTGTATATACAAAGAAATATGTTTTAATTAGCATTAGACAAGAGTCTGTTTCACAACTCATTCTTTCCCTTTCGGTTGTTGCTTGTCCAGACAGAACAACATCGATGGTGTGCATCAGGGATAAGAGTTGCAAAAGACTGCAGGACCAATCGCTGCCAGTGAAAGAGGCTCTGTTTTTACACTCAGACAGGACTGAGCTTTGTTTGAATTTTTGTTGCAGACAGTGAACGGATGAGAGGAAGATACAGAGATTATAATCTGTCCACAGTAACTGCAGATCCTGTAAATAGATCTCATTCAAATAATTTAAGCACAGGCACAGGGAATGTGGGTTGCTCTTCCTGCCAGCTTCAGAAAAGCTGCTGTAAGACAGAACATTTCTCACTCTTTCTGTAAATACCATGTGCAGTCAGGTAAGCAAAATCAGGGCTGGCGGAGCTGAAATTCTTTCTGTTTCATCTCATCCAGTTTGTGCATTAATCCCTCTCAAATCGGGCACAACACAGATTAAGCAGCACTAGGACAAATATACGTTCACACTGCCTTTTCCAGCACTATCACATCAACAGCAGCATCAACTCGATTCAGAATAAAACACAAGACAAGTTGGATACAGACTAAAGCTCTGAAGGCAAAGCAAACACATTATTGCTAAGTAAGGGTATCGCTACGCTATCCCATTAAATAGAGTCATACAGTCATAGAGATGTACAACACGGAAACAGACCCTTTGGTTCAACTCTTCCATGCCAACCAGATATCCCAACCCAGTCTAGTCCCTCCTGCCAGCACCTGGCCCATATTCCTCCAAACCCTTCCTATTCAAATACCCATCCAGATGCTTTTTAAATGTTGGAATTGTACTAGCCTCCACCACTTCCTCTGGTAACTCTTTCCATACACATACCACCCTTTGAGTGAAAAAGTTGCCTCTTAGGTCTTTTTTGTATCTTTCCCCTCTCACCCTAAACCTATGCCCTCTAGTTCTGCACTCCCCCACCCCAGGGAAAAGACTTTGTCTATTTATCCTATCCATGACCATCATGATTTTATAGACCTCTCTAAGGTCACCCCTCAGCCTCCGATGCTCCAGAGAAAACAGCCCTAGCCTATTCAATCTCCCCCTATAGCTCAAGTCCTCCAACCCTGGCAACATCCTTGTAAATCTTTTCTGAACCCTTTCAAATTTCACAACATCTTTCCAATAGGAAGGAGACCAGAATTGCACACAATATTCTAACAGTATTTTCAGTTAGATACAAAATAAAATTGTCACTACAGTATCAAGCTAGTTGAATGTAAGGATATTGCTAATGTCGATAATGAACTTTCAGTAGGTATCCAATAACATTCTAAACAAGAGTCCTATTAGACATGAAGCATTATCTCTGTTGAGTATTCCATAATGTATAAATGATACACAGTGGTAATATTGTATTCATGAATGGTTTTGATCATTAATACTATGAAACTATAAGATTACAAGAAGTTTGGGAGAAGATTTGTAGCTCGGGTGCTCGTTTTTGTTGTTCTGTTCGCCGAGCTGGGAATTTGTGTTGCAGACGTTTCGTCCCCTGTCTAGGTGACATCCTCAGTGCTTGGGAACCTCCTGTGAAGCGCTTCTGTGATGTTTCCTCCAGCATTTATAGTGGTTTGAATCTGCCACTTCCGGTTATCAGTTCCAGCTGTCCGTTGCAGTGGTCGGTATATTGGGTCCAGGTCGATGTGCTTATTGATTGAATCTGTGGATGAATGCCATGCCTCTAGGAATTCCCTGGCTGTTCTCTGTTTGGCTTGTCCTATAATAGTAGTGTTGTCCCAGTCGAATTCATGTTGCTTGTCATCTGTGTGTGTGGCTACTAGGGATAGCTGGTCATGTCGTTTCGTGGCTAGTTGGTGTTCATGGATGCAGATTGTTAGCTGTCTTCCTGTTTGTCCTATGTAGTGTTTTGTGCAGTCCTTGCATGGGATTTTGTACACTACATTGGTTTTGCTCATGCTGGGTATCGGGTCCTTCGTTCTGGTGAGTTGTTGTCTGAGAGTGGCTGTTGGTTTGTGTGCTGTTATGAGTCCTAGTGGTCGCAGTAGTCTGGCTGTCAGTTCAGAAATGCTCTTGATGTATGGTAGTGTGGCTAGTCCTTTGGGTTGCGGCATGTCCTCGTTCCGTTGTCTTTCCCTTAGGCATCTGTTGATGAAATTGCGAGGGTATCTGTTTTTGGCGAATACATTGTATAGGTGTTCTTCTTCCTCTTTTTGCAGTTCTGGTGTACTGCAGTGTGTTGTGGCTCTTTTGAATAGTGTCTTGATGCAACTTCTTTTGTGTGTGTTGGGGTGGTTGCTTTTGTTGTTCAGGACTTGGACTGTGTGTGTGGCTTTCCTGTATACCTTTGTGGTGAATACCTTTGCAAGGACTGCACAAAACACTACATAGGACAAACAGGAAGACAGCTAACGATCCGCATCCATGAACACCAACTAGCCATGAAACAACACGACCAGCTATCATTAGTAGCCACACACACAGATGACAAGCAACATGAGTTTGACTGGGACAACATTACTATTATAGGACAAGCCAAACGGAGAACAGCCAGGGAATTCCTAGAGGCATGGCACTCATCCACAGATTCAATCAATAAGCACATCGACCTGGACCCAATATACCGACCACTGCAACGGACAGCTGGAACTGACAACCGGAAGCGGCAGATTCAAACCACTATAAATGCCGGAGGAAAGATCACAGAAGCGCTTCACAGGAGGCTCCCAAGCACTGAGGATGTCACCTAGACAGGGGACGAAACGTCTGCAACACAAATTCCCAGCTCAGCGAACAGAACCACAACAGCTATTCGCCCTGTTGAGTCTGCTCCACTTGATGTGATCAAGGCTGATCTGATAATCCTCAACTCCACTTTCCTGCCTTTCCCCATTACGCTTGATTCCCTCCCTGATTAAAGTCTGTCTCTCTCAGCCCTAATGACCCAGCCTGTACAGCCGACTGGGGTTAAAAGAATTCTACAAATTCACTACCCCCTAAGAGATGAAATTCCTCCACATCTCTGTCTTAAATGTACAACTTCTAATTGTTAGAATATGCCTTCTGGTTCAAGACTCTCCCACAAGGAGAAATTAACTATCTGCATTTGCTCTCTCAAGTCCCTTAAGAATCTTAAATGTCTCTTGATACAATTACTATTCACTACATTAAGTATTAGGTCACTGAAAGAAAGGATCTCCCATGTTTCTTTAATTGGTTAAGATTTCCAAATTGCCTCTTCACTTTCTCGCACTTTTGACATTTTAACCACTTTGTCCACATCTTTCCTAGGCTGCTTCTTCACTCAAGTGAGACCTCGCATTCTAAATTATCTTCTCAGTTTTGCCTCACCTTTCGGTGTTCCAACATTGGTTGTGCTGCCCCCATGAGGGCAACTTTTATTACTGCAGCTCCATTCCTTCCCTCACCTTAGTTCCATGTCCCATTCCCACCTGTAGATTGCACGTCTGTTCCCCAGCTCATTCTGAATCAAGCTGAGCCTCCGTTAAAGTGTAGAATCTCTCCACCATTCACAATGCACCCATCTCTTGGATTTGCTTGAACTGTCCAGTGGAAAAGAGTTGTCCGCAACTGCATCAAAAAATACTGCTACTTTTTGACAATTCGGTTGGGATTCTAGATCAATTTCATCTCCTCCATACCCTCATCCCATCCAAACCTCCTTAAATCCAACACTCCTGAAATATGGATAATGGGGCCAGAACTGAACACAGCCTATGATATCAAGAACAGTAGACAAAAGAGAAAGGTTGGAAGATCTTTCTATTTTCAGGAATCAATCTTTCCCCTCCCCTCCCAGAGCCCTGAAGAGAAATGTGGAGGCTTAATATTGGACAGCAGTAGAAAAGAGTTTAAACATAAAAAGGGTGAGCGCAGAGCTGGAGTAATAAGGATAGACTTGTTAGACGTTGGGCAGCACTTAGGGTTTGGTTAGAGTGAGTAAGCTGAGCAGAACTGCACCATTTGGAGAGAGGGCTGGAACAGGAAAGTGTTTGTCTGGGGAAAAGGGAAAAACACAGAATTCTCACGGGCCTTGAAAATGATTCCTTTTTTACAATCTTGTCTTTGCTGACCAAGTATAAACTTAAACTAATCAAGAAATAGTAGGTTCAGTACAATACTGCAATCATTCTGTGCCTTTTCTATCTTCAGACTCTGTTAATAAGATGTTAAGAGAGTTCTGTTTCAAGCATGTATTTGGCTTAATTCTGTCTATGAATTGAACAAGACAGGTTTGAAGTGTTTGGTTAGCTGTTGGCTGGAATCAATGTTAATGTCAACTGCAAGTGCCCAATACGTGATATATATCCTAATTGGACAGCCCGTCAGTGCAATACAATTTAAGATTGATGCATTGCTGATGTTCTGCCACTAAACTCCACTTTATATTTAGTATTTACTAATTTATGGAATGTGTAACTGAGATAAATTAGGAATCGCATTAGCATAGAATTGCTACTGTGCAGAAAGAGGCCATTCAATCCATTGCGCTTGCTCTGTCTCTTCATTACCGAGTGTCAATCTCCTGCCTTTCCCCCATATCCCTGTATTTCTATCCAAATAACCACCCAATGCTCCCTTGAATGCCTCAACTGAAGCTGCCTCCACCACACTTGCAGGTAGAGCATTCCAGACCCTAACCACTTGTGGTGTGAAAAAGTTATTTCTCACTTCACCCTTGCTTCTTCTGCACATCACTTTAATGCCATGCCTTCTTGTTCTTGTTCCTTTATCAAGTAGGAACAGCTTCTCCCCATCTACGCTGTCCATCCCACTTGTGAATTTGGAAACCTTTATTAAATCTCCTCTCTTCACTCCAACGAGGACAGTCTCAATTTCTTCAATTAATCCTCATTACTGAAGTTTCTCATTCCTGGAAGTATGCTTGCAAATCGTTACTGGACTCTCTCCAATGCGTTCGCATCTTTCATATGGTGTGGCAACCACAATAGTACACAACACTCCAGCTAAGAACTAACAAGTGATGTGTACATGTTCATCATCATCTCTCCACTCTTGTACTCCCTACTGTTATCAATAAAGCTGAGTAAACCATGTGCTTTACTTATTGTTCTCTTCATTTGTCCTGCCACCTTCAACAATCTGTGCATGTATACACTCAGGTTCCTGTATGCCTGCCTCCTATTTAGAATTGTATCCCTGTGGTGGTTGCCACAAAGTCAACTAGCTTGATCCTCATAGAATGTGAGTTCCCTGATTGGGGCTGTTAATCTGATCCAGTCATGATGTGAAGGAGCCAATGTTAGACTGGGGTCAGCAAAGTCAAAAATCACATAACACCAGGTTACAGTCCAACAGGTTTACTTGTTAGAGCCCCACTCCTTGTTCAGGCCACTAGTGAGAGAGAATACATCAGGCACAGAATTTATAGCAAAAGGTCAAAGGGTCATACAACTTATGTGAATGTATTGAACAAACCTAGATGGTTAGTAGGTCTTTAGTCAGTTAGAATGGAGGTGCAACTTTTGCCTGATTAATATGTAAATCTCTGCACGAGGATAACTTCAAATTTTATCAGAATTACAGTAAAAACCACACAACACCAGATTATAGTCCAAAACTTCTGAAAGCTAGTGCTTCCAAATAAACCTGCTGGACTATCATCTGGTGTTGTGTGACTTTTAACAGTGTCCACCCCAGTCCAACATCAGCTCCTTCACATCAGAATGAAGGTGACACTTTAGATCAGACAATGCATTTTAGGTGTGAGGCCCTGTTTCAAGTCAGTTTGTATCTCATATTGGAGCCAGACTGGTTTTATTTCCAAAGTAGGAATTTACAAGATGCTACATTGACTGACTGTCTCCAGATTGTGTGCTTTTTGAACAAAATAGAATGTACCTGTAGAGGGATTTGTGTGTGTGTTTGTGGGTGGGGGGAGTGAGAGGGGGAGAGAGTGTGTTGTGCTTGAGAGAGAGTGTGTGTGAGTGTGAGATAGTATATGCCTGTGAGAGAGTGCAAGTGTGTGTGTGTGAGAGAGTGTATGTGGCTATGAGAGAAGGTCTGTGTGAGTATGTGAGCTGACTAAAACGATAAATATCAGGGATGTTGAGATCCAGATGCCTGATTCAGTGAGATACAATGCTGTTGTCAAAGTCTATTGATGATAAAATGCCAGCCTCTGAAGAGTTATTTCACTGCTTATTTTGTATTGCCTTTGAATAGTCTTCTTACTAAAATGCATCATCTCTGCATTGAGATGGAGTCGCCCTGCACCAGATGATATCTTGGAGGTGAAAAAGATTGTGGATAACAATGAAAAACTGGGAGATAGCAAATCAGTTCCATATTTTACAGCAGTCCAATGCTCTTTTCCATTCATGCCAACAGAACAAGACATTGGGCTCGGTTATATGGCTGCTTGTGCTATCAATCACTGAGTTGGCATTGTCAAGCACTGTCACCATCACCATCCTCATCCCCTCTCAAATCCAACTCTCTGGGAACTCTGGACAAGAAAGTCAGAACCAAACACAATCTAAGATTGTATAAGAAAAAAAAACAAATGAAGCTAACAGGACCCTTTTTAATCTAGGGATCAATTACTCCTCTCTTCATATCCTACAATACTATTTCTGTCCCTTGCCTATTATCAATGTGATCAGGAATGTTTTGTTAATTCACTTCACAATTTTGCTGGTCGCTTCGTGTTAAATCTGAGATCTAGATCTCGTTGGATTTGCTTATTGTTCCGCTGCAGAATTGTGTTTGATGGTCCCTTGGCAACAGTGGATTATCATCACTTACGCATTATGCTGGCAGAGAGATTCAATGCAGATGAGGATTCGGATATTATCATGTGGTCTACTGTGCCTTCTTCTCTGGTGTTCTCTGTGCTCTGAAAAACAAAGAGGAAACACATTGATATCAGTGAAAACAAAAAGATTTTCAGTTCCAATGAGGGAGTTCCAGTGAAGTGCCCACCCACAGCAGAGCTGTAGGGTCTGAGCTGGAATTGGAGTGGCCCTTTCCACCTCTTGCTCAGCTGCCAATGCCACCATGGCCATACACAATGTGGGGAAATGAAAGGTTAACTTCCTGGATGTTCTGCCTTAAAGGAGTCTGGCTGAAAATCAGCAAAGCAGTGTGTGCATCTCTATGTCTGCCATCCACTCCTTCCAAGTGAGGCTTGGGCACTCGTGTTGATGTGGATTCATCCCGAATATCACTTCCCACTAGGTTCTCCTACTCGCCTACTCTTTATGCCGTTTTGGTACAGAATTGTTCAGAACAAAGAGTGCACTGCTTCACTGGTTATGTACATCAAAATCAATCAATCAAACTCGCCTTGCCTTGACAGGTCTTAACTGCGCTGCCTGGAATTAGCAGGAGGCCTTATAATCTGTCAGCGCAGTGACATTAGGAGTTTGTTGATGGCATTGAGGAATAAGGGAATAGCTTTGGAAGGTGACATTGAGATAAATGACCAGCCATGATCTAATAGAATAGGCTTGATGGGCTGAATGACCAACTCCTGTTCATTGATTTGAAATAAGACGTATGTGAATAAGACAAATGACATGGTAAATGATAAATGTTGATCCTCTGGTGATAATAATTAGTTAGTGTTTGCACAATTTTGCTTTATCTGGCTGTGTAGGCCTCAAGGTCTACGCATGGTAATGACTTCCGAAATCAGAAAGAGAATGATTGCTCGGTCCATTATGTCCTACACAGGGATTGGTCAGTTAGTTAGTTCAGTTGGCTGGATGGCTGGTTTGTGATGCAGAGTGTTGGCAACAGCGTGGGTTTAATTCCTACACTAGCTGAGGTTACCATGAAAGACTCACTTTCTCAATCTTTCTCCTTGGCTGATATTTGGTGACCCTCACGGTAAGACACCCACCAATCATCTCTCTCTAATGAGAGAGTAGGGCTACGGTGACTTTACCTTCATATGTGATTACAGAAAGACAACTTGCAGGAAAGTGAATGTGTGTGCTTAGTCTTGGACTGTATTCACTAATAGTAACTTAGCAGTGATCAGAAAACTGTTGACACAAGATTATTTAATCTGAAGTGTAATTGGCTCATATCTTAGGAATGTCAGAGTATAAACTACAGCTGCTGCTTGGAAAGCTAGCCATTGCCTTTGTGGGTAGTGGTGAGGGAGGTGATAGGCAGAAATGTTGCCTGGAGTATGGAGGTTGCTCCTCCTCAAAAGGCTCCTTTAAGATTTTCAGAAAATTTCCAGGCTACTGCATCGAGCTGTAATTACACTCAAATTTCTTTCAGAAGCTGAACCTGGAAGTCTTTTTTTCACTTCATGTAGGAAACACTCTGCTTAGTAACTGTCAGGTTGACCTTCGAAAGGCTTCTTTTCTGATTCCTGGATAGAGTCATAGAGTCATACAGCATGGTCCAACTCGTCCATCCTGACTAGGTTTCCCAACTGGTCCCATTGTTTGCGTTTGGCCCATATCCCTCTTTTTTTTTTATCTGTCCAAATGCCTTTTAAATATTGTAACTGTACCTGCATCTACCACTTCCTCTGCAGAGAGAAGCTGACAGAGTCACTACATTTTGGTTTTCATGACTGCCTAGAAACTCTGTACTGTAAAAACAGATGTTACTCAACGTGGTGGATCATCTTCTGCCATTTCTCCCATCTCCAGTGAGACACCAAGCACATCTTCCCTTGACCTTTCCTCTCAGCATTCCATAGGAACTGGTCACACTGGTCCACGCCTCAATCACCTCTTACTTTTCTATGGCTTCCTCTGCAGACAAGCAAAGGAGATGCATTGCTTGTTCGTTTACTTTCTCCCTCCTCACTGACCAAGACCCCAAACACTCCTTCCAGGAGAAACAAGCGTTGACATGTTCCTCTTACAATCGAGCCTACTGTATTCACCACAAGTCTCCTCTGTATTAGGGAATCTGAAGGTAGACTAGTTAGACTTCGTGAAACATATGCACTCAGTGTTGCCATCTAGTATGATCTGAGAAATGCCTGAGACATAATGGAATGAAGGAATACGTGATGGACATATTAAGGAAGAGTTAATTGGGGTGTAAATTGGCTGTATGAATATGGGAGCTTGTAATCAGTGGCGTATGAGTTTTATGGAATGTGGCTGGTTGAAATAAAAATCTCACATAAAAGTGTGGATTGAATTCAGTTTAAATACATTTATCATTTGGAGAATGGCATTTGGTCTACAAGGATAACCCCAAGCTTTTAGTTACTTGTCATTTTAATTCCCCACCTTCCTCCCACTTTGACATTTTTGTCTTTGACCTTATACAGTGTTCCCTGGGCACTCAACACAACCCTGAGGCACAGCGTCTTATCTTTTTGCACAGCACCTACAGATCACTGGGCTCAACACTGAGCCAACAATCTTAGATCAAAGTATTTTCCTCCATCTTGTTCTATGTCTTATTTTTGCTGGTTTGGATTTGTCATGGTTCTTTATCCCTTCATGTTACATTTGGACAGCTGTTGGACAGCCATTCACACTCCATCTGGATACAGCTTTTATGTCTTTATGATATTCAGTTCCACTGATTCTTGGCTATCATATCATGAAACCTGTTGTCGTTTCAGCTCCCGAGCCATCCATCAAAAAACTATAGGAATCCTGCGATGTAGAAAGAAGCCCGTTCAGCCCATCGAGTCTGCACCAACCCTCAGAAGAGCATCCCACCCAGAGCCACTGGCCACCCTATCCCTTTAACCCTGCATTTCCCAAGGCTAACCCAGCTAGCCCGCACATCTGTGGGCACTGCAGGACAATTTAGCAAGGCCAATCCACCTAAACTGCACACCTTTGGACTGTGGGTGGAAACCATAGCACCCTGAGGAAACCCACGCTGTCATGGGGTGAATGTGCAAACTCCACACACAGTGGCCAAGGCTGGAGTTGAACACAGGTCCCTGGCGCTGTGGACAGCAGTGCTAACCACTGAGCCGTCATGCCACCATTACATATCATGTCCCTCCTCCCTTCTACAGGTGCAAAACACTTACATTCTTCTCCTTCCCCAGTTCTGATGAAAGATCATTGACTTGAAAAACTTAACTTACTTCCCTTCTCCATCAAACTGCCTCACCTGCCGTGTGTTTTCAACATTTTCATTGTCACTTAATGAACCTTTCTGTTCCCTTTTAAGTGGAGGTACTTCATCTGAAGAGAATGGATCCTTTGGCTCAGTGGATAGCATTTCCAACACTCTGATAGTAGCTGCATGATTCAAACTACTCGACACAATCCAAAATGCTCTTCTCATCAGCCCAGAGGGTAGGTTACAGCCAAAGGTGGTTGGGGGGGAGGGCAAGATGTGTAATTGGTTGGAGTCCCATGTGGTAGAATTGATACCATTCGGGTTACTTGCTATCTTTTCTGCTGTTTAGCAATTGAAATATAACTTCTCACATTGTCTTATACTAGTCACATTCCAGCCCTTTTGTAAACTATTGCCCTCTGGTCACTGCTCTAGCTTGTCAAGGTGAGAATGTAGGTGTTCTGATACTGACTGTAATCAGGATATTTTTAATTATAAGAACAGGGTGTTTCCTTCCCCTAGAAATGTGTATTCCAATCAAATAATTCCAGTTTTTGGTTTAATTTAGATGTGAAGAAGGTTGGTTTTGTTTTTCACACACCTGCACTGATTAAGCACACCACATACTCTCAATTCTTGCTCTCTCCCTCTCTCTCTCTCTCCACCTGACACACACACACAAAATGCTTTTACAGATTTTATTAGCTCAGTGTCTGATTTGTGATCTCCAGTCTCCTACGTGGATGGGCTGTGGTATTTGAATAAATTCAACAATTTGAAATTGAAGTGAGGGTCTGGTAAAGTGAAGGGTGACAGCAGGTTGTCAGCTTTCTTTTCATTCTTTAGTGAAGAGACTGATTGCTACATCAGATGAACTTTAAACAACACGCTTAGCATAGTCCATAAAATAAGTCATGTTATCTGCAGGCAGCCTTCTTTTACAGCCCCTTAATGTCCAATTTTAAAAATTAAAATGAGCTTAAAGTTCAGAATAAGATCGGTCGATACTCATCACTGCAAATAGATTCCACACGGTCAATAGGAAATAAGCAGGAACATGGAAAATAAACAAAGGAGAGGACAATGCACAAAACACACCCCAAACCAATGTGTGTCAAATTGTTATCTCAAATAGCTCAATCATGCACCATCCAAGCGATGCATAATTAAAACCATCAAACCCAAAACACTGACAGAACAAAGATATTTCACTACACATACACCAAGCTCAAGAGAGTTTCAGCATCAGGCATCAAACTGACATGGAATTACTGCCTGGAAAGCAATTCCTATTTTCTATTCTTCATAGAATCCAGAGAACATCATTTGTTTTGTGTGTTTTCCCATTACTTTAGAGGGTGAGTTGCCTTTCCTTTGGCGATCTTGAACATGAATGCCATTTTTTTGCTGTGAGTTGAAGATACAACATGGTTTGAAAAGAAGCACAAATTCTACTATGGCAGCAAACCAGCTCCATATTCGTTTCCGCAGAAATGAGAAATTTCAAAGAGAAGGTAAAATCTTATCTATCGCAGCTGGAGACATTTTGACTGTTCTTATCAGAGCTGTGTGAGCTTTGAATAAGATGCGTAAGCAAACAATATTTCTTGAATAAACATCCCTTACGGACAGGCATCCAGCTGTCTATTCACTCTCGCACAATTAATTGCTTTCCTGATCTTCTTACCAATATGTAGGTTGGCTGAGAACTGGTAGAATCCTGCCATTGGGGCCACGTATTGGCCAGTAGTCAGATTCAGGCCGATCCCTCGCAGGAACACACCATCCTGCTCAGGCTGAAAGGAAGCAGACACATTAAATAACAAGGTGCATCCAACTCACAAACATTAAACATTAAATTCTTAAGAACCGACAGTCCTCTAACTGCATGCATTTTTTACAAAGTCGTTAGACTGCTTCAAAACGATGGGGCAAACTGTTGTTGATCCATGGAATATAGGCTAAGGTGTTAAGTACCTATTATTATCATGAATGGAGATTGTGGATCAAATGCAATCTGGCTGGGCTCACGTTATATTCTTACAGCAATTTAAAGGGGACCTCTGATCCATCTATCTGGATTGGACTGAGATTAGACCCTCGCATGTGCAGGTCAAGTGAGTTGGGACATCAGGAAAAACTGGAAAGGAATCAGGTGGTGAAGTCAGTCACAACGTTTCCATCATAGCTTCACTCTTTCCATCCAGCAGAACCACTGAACTCCATCCCCCACACATCAGTGAGGAGCTAAGACTATTGTCCCTCCGATCCATGCCTGGTATCATATGCTAATAATTCCAAGGGGATAGCCAGGCAATCTTCCAACTGGGATGGAAAATGTCAAAGAATTCTATTACACTATTTACAGAATCAGGCCATTTGGCCCAATAAGGCCATCCTGCTGTTAATACTCTACATGAGCTTCCTTCTTCATCTAACTCTCTCCTAACTTTCTATTCCTTTCTTCCTCCTGCATGTACTTAGTTCCCCATGAATACATCTATGCTATTTGCTGCAACTATTACTTGCAGATAATGAGTTCCACATTCTAACTTCTCTCTGAGTAAATATGTTTCTCTTTATTTGCCAAATGGATTTATTAGTAACATCCTATATTTATGGACCCAGGTTTTAGTCTCTCCTACAAGTGAAAATAGGTTGTTATGTCTACTCTGTTGCAGCCCTTTATAATTTTAACGATGCCTATTAGATTGCCTCTAAGCCTTCTCTTTACTAAAGAGAAATATGCCAGCCCATTTAGCATTTCCTTGATAGTTATATTCTCTAAGGTCTGGTATCACAATTGTAAATCTCTTTTGCACCTTCTTCAGTTCTCTGTGCCCTTCTCTTATAAAACCTCATATGTTACAGTTCAGACAACCCCACTGTACTTGACTAGACTCCAAGCTACATCTCTTATTGAATTCTATTCCGGAATGGACTTGTGGGTATTGCTACATGTTTTTACATTTATTAACCAATGATTTATGAATCTGTAATTTTAGATCCCTTTGCATCTTTACACTATTTAAGTTCTTCTTTCCACAGGGTATGTATCCTCCTTAATTTTCCAATCACAATGAACTACCTTACACTTCTTGTTAAACGTCATTCACCAAGAACATGCTCATTCTGCAAGTTGATTGTCATCTTCATGTATTTTTTTTCACTGTCTTGCTCAGAATTGATTATAATCCCTGTCTTGGTATCATCCACAAATTTTGAAACCATACTTCTAATTTCCCAGTTCAAGTTGTTGACATAAATGGGGAATGGCAGTACTGTGGGCCTCCTTTCTCTCTACTTCGACATCAAATACCTACAATGTGGTTCTCAGCTTCACTAAGGCCTACAGAAAGCTTAGCCATATTCTTCTTTGGTGATCTACATCCACTGAATTGGATTCAGAGCTCCTTGTATGCTGTTGCAAAGCAGGTCCACTGCAACAAAGCAAGAATTTCCAGGATGCATAGAATGAGAATCCATCTCTCATGAGTGCCAGCCTTCAGTATTGTGTGACCTCTAACCCAGAATAATGGACCTGGAGGAGATTGGGTGAGAAAGATTGGTGCATTTCCTTTTGCTATGGCCTAGTGTTAAATTAAGAGGTTATGGAACCATCCGAGTCTCGCACGTAAATGATTGCCTCATACATTAATGCAATACATTATTTCTACTTTTTTATATACATTCTTACTGCTCAATAATATTAGTGTAGGAGTTTAAGCTATGCTGGTCATGCAAGTTGAAAAACCACTCACAATATGAAAATTCTTCAGCTCCCTCAAACTCTTTCTGTTCATCACAAGGTCATCCTTTAGTTTGCAGTAAAAGGCTGCCTCCAGCCTATGATACGGGCCCATTTCCCTGGGTAACAGCGGGGGAAATGCCAGACCACCCTGAATTCCTGGACATTCCCGGCACTTTTCCTGCAATGTGATCCTATTTCTTTCTTCAACCACTTCTGCAGAAGAAAAATCAACTTCAGTTGAACACAGGAGGTCAATGTATCTGTTCATTCAAGCCTAATCTGAATAACGTTGGGAATCTTCTTGTAATGTTTAAGTTGAGCTATTTGTGTTCTTTGACCAGTGGTGTACCACAAGGATCAGTGCTTCGATGCTAGCTATTCACAAAATATGGCGATGATTTAGATGTAGACATTTAATGCATTATTTCAAAATTGATGACGACAGAAACTAGGAGAAATGGAGAGCAGTGAGGAGCCAGAAGAGAAGGTTCAGGGTGATTTGACAAGTTATATGAGAGGGCAAATGTGTGGCATTTTATTATGAAGTTATCCACTTGGGCTGAAAGAATAGAATGAAAGAGTTTTGCTTTAAAAACTAGTGATAGCTTGGGAAGCGTTAACATATAAAGGGACCTGGATGTCCTAGTGTACCAGTCATTGGAAACAGGTGCTGCAAATAGTCAGGAAGCTGCATGGTAAGTTGGCTTTCATTGCAAGATGACTTTAGTGCAGGGGCAAGGAAGACTTGCTGCAGCTACTCAGGACCTTGGTAAGATGCAGTCTGGAATAATGTGTGCAGTTTTGTTTTCCATATCTAAGGAAGGCTGTTCTGGCTGCTAAGGGAGTACAATGGAGATACTCTAGGCTGAGAGTGGGGATGTATTTAAGGGGCATTTGGACAGACACATGGACAGGCAGGGAGCAGAAGTATACAGGCTATGTGCAGGCAGATGGGATTAGTTTTGAATAGCACCATGGCCAGTGCTGACATGGTGGGCTAAATGTCCTGTTTCTGAGCTGTACTGTTCTATGTTCTATGATAAGCAGCTTGCCTAGCAAGAACAGTGGGTAGGAGATCTGGATTATAACTGTTACACATATCCACATAATTTGGCCATGGACATACAGGACAGAACGTTAAAATAAATTGGTGATGCCAAACTGGAAAGTGTCAGGTATTGAGGGCAAAGGCAAAAAAGTTGCAGAAAATAGATAGGTTTATAATGTCAACAGTTGCTTTTTAAAAATGATTATTTTCTTAGATGCAGGCATCATTAGGATTTATTTCTCATCCCTAATCTCCCATGAACTGATTGGCCTGTTGACCATTTCAGAATCAAACACATTGCTGTGGATCTCAGTCACATGGAGACCAGACTGGACGAGGATGGCACATTTCCTTCCTGAAAAGTAATTAGTAAACTGGATGGATTTTTATTATTCCAGATATTATGAATTGGACTTTACTGCTACTTTGCAACCCATATCACAGTGCTGATGGTTATGTACAGCCCCATTCATTGTACTTGCTTCAATTTTTAATACAGCTTCTTCTGTATTATTGCACTCAGTCTCCATTGCCATCCCATTAATTTTAATATATGTTTCAATCTCCTTTCAATCCATAGCTACCTCCCTCAACAGTATGCAAGTCTGATAAACTTTAAATATTCTGTCAGTACCTCTTACAATTTCTATGGCACTCCCATTAATGTTAATGATTGTCTTCAATGGCTAATGTAGCTCCTATTATTTTATATATGGTCTCCCACAAGGTCTGTTGAAATCCTTTTATATTTCAGATGTTATGTCTCAATATGACTTTTTATCATCCCATTTATGTTCGTTGTTAACTCCCCATCGTCGATTATAACAAGACCAATTTGCATTTACATTGTACTTTTGAACAATTAAACATTCCAAGCTGCTTCACAGATTTATCAATGAAATTTGATGCTGAGACATCTAAGGATTGGTGACTAAAATTTTGAGGTAGGCTTTAAGGAAGGGAGGGAGAGATAGAATTCTGGAGAGGTTTCAGAATTCCAGAGTTTAGGATCAGGGCAGCTAAAAGCTACAACTGGTGGAGCAATGAAAATTGTTAACGTGCTAGAGTCCAGAATTGGAGAAATCTTGAAGGGTAGTAGTACTGGCCGAGATTTCAGAGCTTTCAAGGATTGAGAACAATGAAAGATTTCAAAACACAACCTTGAAGTTGAGGTGTTGTTGGAACAGGAGCCAATGTAGGTCAATGAATGCAGGAGCAATGAATGAACGAGGTGATTTATGTTCGGCCACTGCCCGTGGAGTTTTGGTGAGCCTAGGTTTTAAGAGTGTTCAAGGCTGGTCACAAATGCAGTAGAATTGTCATGTCCAGCTGCAACAAGGCATGAATGAGATTTTAGAAGTAGATAAGCTGAGGTAAAGAAGTAATGGTTAAATAGAAGATAGAAAAATGCAGCGCAGGAACAGATCCTTTGGTCCACCTTGTCTGTGCTAGACATGATATCATTCTAATAGAATCTCATCTGCGTGTTCATAGTCCATATCCACCACCCCCATCCCTTCTCTATCTGTTCATGTCTGTCTAAATATCTTATAAACATTCGTATCACACTGGAATTGGAAATCCTCACTGTTGGTGATGGAGAATGTGTGGGCACATACAACAGTCTCACTTGTGTGAGATATGATTGTTTATTGTGATTGTAATTATTGAACCATCACATGACTTTACCTTTCAGCATTTCTTTGAATTCTTTCAGTAGCACTTCCTGTGTGACAACAGCTCCTGGAGGGCCCTGGGGTCCAGGCGGGCCTGGTGGCCCTGGAAGACCATGCTGCAGAACAAAAAGGGAAAACAATTGTTACTCAGTCTGTGCTGTATGGATTGAAACATTAGCTCTTCAGTCACTGTGCAGCATCTTGGAGTGGCACGGTGGCTCAGTGGATAGCACTGTTGCCTCACAGTGTCAGGAACCTGGGTTCGATTCCAGCCTCGGGTGACTGTCTGTGTGAACTTTGCACATTCTCCCTGTGTCTATGTGGGTTTCCCTCCGGGTGCTCCGGTTTCCTCCCAAATTCAAAGGTGTGCAGGTTAGGTGGATTGGCCATGCTAAATTGCCCATGGCATTCATGGATGTGTCGGTTAGGTGCAGGGGTAAGTGTAAAGTAATAGGGTAGGAGAATGGATGTGGATGGGATACTCTTCAGAGTGTTGGTGTGGACTTGTTGGGCCTAATAGCCCTTTTCCGCACTGTTGGGATTCTGTGATTCTATGACCTTCTCCACCAGCTCAGCTCTTACATGGATGGCTTATGCAGGACATAAGAACATAAAAATGGCAGGAACAGGAGCAGAAAATGATTGTACAGATTTGCACGCTACTCCACCATTCATTAAGTTCATGGCTGATCTTTTGCCATAACTCAATTTCTCCACCCACTCTCCACATCCCTGAGACACCAATGGCCTATTGCAGCACTGAGTATCCTCAACAATGGAGTATCTACAAACCTCTGGGGTAGACAATTCCAATGATCCAGAGCCCAACATTTGAAGAAATGCCTCCGCATTTCAGTTCTAATTGATCATCCCATGTTGTTCTAGATTCTACAGGCAAGGGAATCAACCTCCCTATATCTACCCTGTCAAGCCCCTTCGAAATTTTCTATATTTCAATGAGACCTCCTCACTATTCTAAACACCAGAGAGTATCGACCCAATTTACTGAGCCTCTCATCACAGGCCCGCCTTTTATTTCAGGAAATTCTCTGGAAACCTTTGATGCATTGCCAGGCAGGCAAGCAGATGTGGATACAATACTTCATCGTGGCCCTACCAAAGCCCTATAACATAGGAGTAAGACTTCCTTATTTAGCACCTCAATCCCTCTGTAAGAAAACTTAACATGCCATAAAGCTTAACTTCCTGCATCCCTTCTTGTACCTATCAGCTAATGTTCTGTCTTCCTTGTATGAGAACGTCGAAGGTCTCTGAACATCAACATTTAGAAATTCATGCCTTTTTTAAAAAAATGTTTTTCTATTATTGTTACTAAAGTGAATAACCTCACACTTGCCCACATTATACTTCATCTGCCACACACTGAAGCTGTCTATAACATGTTGCAGCCTTTTTGCATCCTCCTCATAACTTACATTCCCATCTAGCTTTGTATTGTTGGCAAACTTAGATATATTGCTCTCTATCTTCTTCATTAATTCTTCTAGTCTCTGTCCAAAGGCAGATCCATTCCACTGTACCACAATCTCCGTGATGATTAGAGCAAGGAGGCAGATTCCAAATCCACTCCAGTGGGAGCATGGATTAAATTCTTGGCTCCTTATGGCACCAATTTGATTCACACCAATCGTCCAGTCAACTAGAACCCCCAAGAAGTCTGAGTTGCTGTGGCAACATATATTTTCTAAGAATGTGTGAATAATGGAGCAGGCTTTACAGGTTCAGTATTCTATTCCTGTTGCTTAATTACATGTTTGCATATGTTGTTTCACATTTATACACTTTACTTACATTTATACTTCACATCAGACATCTTCTTATGGCAATCTCTCGAGTTATTCTGGTAACATATTGACAGACTTCCATAACTGTTTCAATGCTGTCTATCATTGTAACAATACCAACAGTGTGTACCTTTTAACATTGGAAACCATCACATAGTGTGTTACAGGAGTGCTATCCAATAGAATCTAATGCTGGGTTGAATAAGGAGCTGTAAGAATTTCAACATCACACTCTCTGGTACACCTGATTTGTTAATGACATTTCAGCACCTCAATACATGACTTTTATATTCAAAGAGCTTTATTAGTGCAAGTTATCAGGCACACAAGTTGAAGAAAGGAGGTACATAGATACAGAGGTATAGATAGATACATAGGTCTAGGAGTGCAGATACATCAGTTCACTGGGTGTAGATATACAGATATTGCGGTGAAAATTACTCAGGTTAGGCAGTCTGCCTGAGCTGCTTGATGTACCAGATTTCTTTGTTTGACTATGCTAAATTTGTCCCATTTAAAGCAGCCTCTCATATGTTAGATGTTATCCTTCAAAAGCAAGCAAACCTTTCCTTGACCAGCAGTGAGGTCTCCTTCCCACGTACACCAGCCAATCCACCCACTCTGACAGTGATAACCAATTCCTCTTCTGTTAATGTTCTGGGTTCAGTTCATATTAAATTGTCAACAGAACTGTTAATTTTTAAAAAATTTCTAACAAGTTGTTCTCACGCTAACCTCTGGAAGAAAACTGTGCCTGGCACAAAGTCAATTCCCCACCTCATCCATCACCACCCAACAATTACCTGTGATTTTCGACCTCTTCCTTTGTTCTTCTTCCTGTCGTTGACCCCCTTCTCAGAGTGTTCTACAAACAAGAGCCAGCTGTCATGTGGGTCCACTGGCGTATCTGGTAGCTGCCAGAGAAAAGGTGAAAAATAAGGCAGGCATCCAAATCCTGAGAAAGGAACTGAGTTATGGAACATTGTCATCATTTGGCATTGGATGGCAAAAGCTTTAAATGAGCTGAGAATGAGCTAATTCAGGTAACATTGGGCAGTGTTCCCAGTAGAACTTGAGTTTTATTCCTTTAAGACATTCACTCGAGAAACTGGATCAATATTAACTACTCACATTCAATGTCACAATCAAGCATATCCAGACTAGGTACAATACGAGTAAAACACAGAGTTAGAGGGATCTCAACCTTACCATCTGGCAAGTTAGTTAATGAGTGAAGTCCATCAAGGGACTTGTAAGGCTTGATGTAACTTGGATGCAGAAAATTCTGTCCTTGATCCACAAAATACTGTATGTCTCTAATCAATACCAAGTACTTGCAAAGACTGAAAATTTGGATCTAGCTAACTAGAACGTCTCATACGTAACTACAGCAAATATTGTAGACTTTTGCTCCCTAAATCCAGGATAGAACTGACATTAAACTGTCTCGTAAAAGACTACATCTGACCCACTATGCTATGTAATTCCAGATAAAAGACTGGCAGGCTACCCACTGTTGTACCCACTCCCAGAGTGTGAAAGGATAGTGTCTGACCCACTGTCCCAGTCAATACTAGAGTGTGAAAGGACAGTGTCTGGCCCACTGTCCCAGTCAGTCCCAGGGTGTGAAGGGACAGTGTCTGACCCACTGTCCCAGCCAGACCCAGAGTGTGAAAGGACAGTGTCCGGCCCACTGTCCCAGTCAATACTAGAGTGTGAAAGGACAGTGTCTGGCCCACTGTCCCACTCAATACCAGAGTGTGAAAGGACAGTGTCTGACCCACTGTCCCAGTCAGTCCCAGAGTGTGAAAGGACAGTGTCTGACCCACTGTCCCAGCCAGTCCCCGAGTGTGAAAGGACAGTGTCTGACCCACTGTCCCAGTCAGTCCCAGGGTGTGAAGGGACAGTGTCTGACCCACTGTTCCAGCCTGTCCCAGAGTTTGAAAGGACAGTGTCTGGCCCACTGTCCCAGTCAATACTAGAGTGTGAAAGAACAGTGTCTGGCCCACTGTCCCAGTCAATACTAGAGCGTGAAAGGACAGTGTCTGGCCCACTGTCCCAGTCAGTCCCAGAGTGTGAAAGGACAGTGTCTGACCCGCTGTCCCAGTCAATACTAGAGCGTGAAAGGACAGTGTCTGGCCCACTGTCCCAGTCAGTCCCAGAGTGTGAAAGGACAGTGTCTGATCCAGCAGGTCCCTCTCCTCAGATTTTAAAGATTGACAATTATAAGGTACCATTGAGAGAAGCTGTTTTTATCCCTGATCCACCACGCCTGCTTGAGCCACAAATAGTTGTTAAATTCTACCTTTCCTGGAACTCATCGTATAATTGTGGATGGATTTTACTGAGCACAGTTAGGAAATTTCAATAAGGGAGGAGGTGACTAGACAGTGAAACGTGTTAGCTTCACCCCACACATTGCAACATTGTCCTTTGCCCATCACAGCACTGACTTTGTTTGCCCTATGAATGAATAAGCGTTATGTTTATATTTGTCCTTATTTTCTGCTAATATTTCAGCCATCTCTGAAAAATAATAAATCATTTTCGAAAGAGCGCGAGAAAAGCACAGGGAGACTTATTAAGAATTGCTGACACTTTATGGAAAATGGAACGTCCGCAAAGTTGCCACTCACTCTTAAACAGCTGGAATATGTCTACCTGGGCAAGGCCAAGAGCTCAATAGTGCAAATTCAGTATGGGCATGATGCATCGAGGGTGGGTTTGTAAATTGGCATGCACTTTTGGAACCGTTTGGATGTTTGCTTACACTAACTCTTTCACATATCACTTTCACTGCAGCTTTCATACAATACTCTTTTTCAGTTCTTAACTTGAGGATCACTGTTATGTATGAAATGAAATCATCTACACTCCAGAGTCTGAATATGTTATTCTTCTGTCCCAAACAGGCGCCCTTCTAAGTAGGTGTCTACTGTGGAATTTCTCTCTTCTACTACCAGCGTCCCTCCCCACCCCCACCACCCCAAATATCTTCCCGATACTCCAACTCAGTATCTGTCAATCCATCTTTCAGACATGTTGTGCGAGATACTGTATAAATGGAGATTATTGTTGTTGAAAGGACTGCATTTATTCAGAAAGTGCTTAAAATCTTGATTTTGACAAGATAATTAGTGAGGTCACGAAGTCCAAATTCTTTGTGGCTACATTAAGTGAATGATAATACTTTAGCTCTTCTGCTTAACAATAATAATAATGTCAGCTCATGTCACCTATCAGGTGCATAGATCCTGTTAGTTCTTCTGGTATCTTGCCTCAACATTCTTCTCTGTCTGAAAATCTCAAATAAAACAGGTTAGATGCTTTTATATGGGACCTTGCTTTGCACAATTGGCCGCTTGTTATGATCCTTGTGGTGAGTAATAGCTATTCCAAAACTTAAATTTTCCAGTGACAAGTAGATATATTAGCAAGGAACCAGATTCCATATTTTTAAGACATTTGCTGTAACAAACAAACTAACATCAGCATAGATCAAACACTGCTTCACAGGCAATTAATGCACTCAAGCAGAGAGATGGTACATTTGCCTTAACTAACACCATTGAGATACAAAAGTTGAAAGAACTGTGGATGCTGGAAATCAGAACCAAAAACAGAAATTGCTTGAAAGGCTCAGCCGGTCTGGCAGCATCTGTGGAGATATATCAGAGTTAATGTTTCAGGTTCAGAGACCCTTCCTCAGAACCGTAGTAGACAATGGAGGTAGAACTTCTTTTGCCAGGTATCACACTTTAGGCAAATGTTTAGCATTACCAGAGAAGGTCCATCCAGCAAGCTCACTTCTCCCTGTTCTGTTATGGCAAAGGTTACAATATTGTGCAAAAGTCGATCTGAGTCCTCAGATCTGATAACCACAACAAGTCCATCTTACTGACTCCTTTTTCTTTAAGTCTTCAAATAAAACATAGAATATTTCAGCCCACCATGTCCCTGCCAACCATGATGCTTACTTGCACGTCCAAGTGCGCTCTCCTACTCTGATACACACAGCTTATCTGTCCTTAGCTAAGTTCCTTCATATATCCCTTTATGTAACTGTTATTTTTTTCCCGAATACCTACTGTAGCTGAGCATCTTATCATTGTAGATCACATATAGTAAAGACTTCGAACAATTCAAAACATTCATCTTTATTTTTTAACAACAGAAGCTAAAAAAAATCAAACAAACAAACGATCCCTTTGCCACTTACAGCAGAAACAAGCTTCTTCTGTGCCAAATACTAGCAATTTTTTATGATCAATGAATCATTACTATACCCAGCTCTCATCTACTTGAACTGGCTGTCAATTAACTTCAGTATGGCTGTAGTGTCCAACACTGCTTGGCTTGATCATTCTAAAAATGATATCCCTCCCGCTCAATGTCCTCATCCTCATTCTCCTCAGAATGCTGGTCATGCTGTCCCAGTTCCTCAGCCTCTGTCACTTTCCCTCTCTGCCTGCTCCAGTTGTGCAGAGAATGACAGACTAGGATTGGGTGGCACCATATTACTGGGGTGGACCGCAAGGGCCCCAGAACAATCCAAGCATTGGAACCTCACCTTCAGGAGGTCTATTGTCTACTCTGTGATGGCCCTATTCGAAGAATTGCCTGCATTGGATCTGCACTTAGCCTCAGTCAGTGAGATGCACAATGTAGTCATCAGCCATGGTCACATAGGGTAGCCCTTGTCTCCCAGTAGAAACAAAAAAAACTGCATATGCTAGAATCCAAAATAGACAGGCAGGAGGCTGGAATAACACAGCAGGCCAGGCAACATCAGAAGGTGGAGAAGTCGAAGTTTCGGGTCTACCTGTCTACCTTTTCTCCCAGTAACCATCCTTGTCAGGTTTCTGAGCCTCTCAATAGGAACGTGAGAGTTCTTAAGAATATAGACATTTTGGTAGCTCCCAGGGAACAAGGTGCAGACTTCTAAGATGCAGTACTGATGGTCACAGATGAAATACACATTGATAGAATGGACACCTTTTCTGTTGTTGAACCAACTTCATTATGGTATGGTCCTCTCAAGACAATGTGAGCCCATTCTATAGCAACCTGATCCTTGGGGATGCCAGTTACATTGGCTAAGCCTCCTGTCAGGCTGCAGCACTGACCTTATCTTAGCAAATTGAGGTGAACTGGCATGATTGGGCACAAATGGCATTAATAGCAGCCTTAATATATTTGTGGGTGGTCAATTGAGAGTTTCAGACAGGACTCCAGTGATACCTTGGCAGTAATCAGTCACATAAAATGCAGTTGCCATCTTGATGGCTGCTGGGAAAGGATGACCAGTCACCCCCTTCAGGTCACGGGTCCTACTCCATCAGGTGACATTGTTCAGTGTCAATATCCCTGGTCATCCTCTGCCTGTGGGCACACTACGTCTCGCTCGTCCAGAGGATTTGGCATCAAGGTTAAGGCATCAGTTTAGCTGTTCCCATCACTGTGATGCACACCTTTCCCCTGTCACAGCCTACCATGCCCTCAACACACTACCAGCTCACCCTCAGATGTCACCTTTTCCCATCTTCATAACCCTTGCCCCTTTTGTTTCCCAAGGTTGCTACCTCTAATCCCTAGCATTGACTCCCCAGCAAACCCTAGCCCCCCCACCCAACCTACTTCCCTACCCCAATCGTGTTGCTTGATACCACTCCAGATCCTTGACTAATGATCCACAAATCCCCAGATTTCTCACACAGTCCGGGACCCACTCCATGGACTATAGTGAGATGGAGATCCTGTCCCTGACAGCCCCATGTGGATAACTGACTACCCCCAAAGCCCTGGACATTGAACAGACACTAACCTTGACTGACTGGATCAGGATCTTTGACTGATAGAGGGACCCTCGCCTCACCCAACCGCTGAGTGAACTGAGGATTACTCACTTTCGGCTTTGAAACACAGCCACTGGTTGATGCATATGCACATATGTTTACTGTGTAGGGTGCTGGAACATCAACTACACTGAGAAGTGCTGACATCTGCCTGAATGGCTGTAAGTTGGGAAAAGGGAGACCTGGGTGGGACCTGGGTGTGGTTGAGTACCAGTCGCTGAAGATAGATATGCAGGTGCAGCAGGCAATAAAGAAGGCAAATGGTATTTTGGCCTTCATTGCGAGAAGCTTTGAGTACCGGAGCAGGGATGTGTTGTTGCAATTATACAGGGCCTTGGTGAGGCCATACCTAGAATATTGTGTGCAATTTTGGTCTCCTTTTCTGAGAAAGAATGTTCTTGCTCTCGAGGGAGTGTAGTGAAGGTTTACCTGGCTGATTCCAGGGACGGCAGGACAAGAGGAGAGATTGACTAGGTTAGAATTGTTTTCTCTGGAGTTCATATGTGTGAGGGGGGAATCTCATAGAGATTTATAAAATTCTAACAGGACTCGACAGGGTACATGCAGGGAGAATGTTCCCCATGGTTGGTGCCTCCAGAACCAGGGGTCACAGTCTGAGGATTCGGGGTGGGCCATTTAGGACGGAGATGAGGAAACATTTCTTCACCCAAAGAGTGGTGAGCCTTTGGAATTCATTACCATGGGAAGTAGTTGGTGCCAAAACTTTCAATGTTTTCAAGAAGCAGCAAAATAAAGCACTTGGGTCAAATGGGATCGAAGGTTATGGGGAGAAAGCAGGATTAGGTTATTGAGTTGAATGATCAACCATGATTGTGGTGAATGGTGGAACAAGCTCGAAGAGCCAATTGGCCTCCTCCTGCTCCTATCTTCTGTTTCTATATTGCTGTGTTTCAATAATAAGCTGCCTGGCTTTGTGTTGTGCTAAAAGACAAGGGAGCCCAATAGTACTGTTAGCCTTTAAGGTCTGGCTGAGGGGCTAAACACATGGAGGCAAGGGGAGGCAAGAGAAGCTAGAAGTGCTCTGACCATCCAGGAGGGTGTTAAGTGGAAGGGCACAGAGAGTGAGCAAGCAGCCCTGAGATGAAGCCTGGCTCAGCCTAGCCCTGCACAGTGTTCTTGCAGCAGATATACAATAAAAGATGCCGTGCACGCCAAAGTGCAACATCGAAATGCAAAAGTGTACCATAAATGGATTGGTAATGTGCTGTAATGAAATAGTGAGGTTATTACATATCAAATGCCAATGTCTATGGACACGAATGTATTCAGATGCTGCCCATTGAACTACATTGAGATATTGGTGCTGCTGTGCAAGATGGAGTTTGGAGGAACAAGTGGCGAGCCAGACTCACCAGGTATTGTCACTGACTTCCATATCAGCAATTATTGGTGAGTGGGAGAATGGGAGCCTTCATATTAGTGAAGTGGGCTCAGGTAGTAATGACAGCGTTCATTAGCAATGATCTCCATTCATTGAATCTCATCTTGATGTCCAGGACTTGGTTGGAAAATATGACATTTTCCTCTTGACTTGAGAAGTGTTTTGCTCAATATCTCATCCACTTTTCCCAAATTTCATGCCAAAATTCACATCGTTTAGGACCTGAGAAGATTCAGCCCCTGGAATGTGAGAAGGCCATTTAGCCCAATGAGCATGCTCCAATATTCATCATGATCATGGTTCAATCTCTATATCGATATCATAATCTCTTCATACCCATTTATACATTTGGCCTCTAGAAACCCATTTATTTATTTATTAACTATTTTCAGTGACTTGTCTTCCAATGCTTTTTATGGTTCAGACTGCCACAGGTACACCACCCACTGAGTGAAGAAATAGATTAACACCTCACTCCAACACAGTCTACCATGTATCCAGAGTTGTTCTGGACTCTTTGGCCTCGCAAAACATCATCCCTGCATCCTGTCCTTCCAGTCCTGTTAGAATCTATATGTTTCAATGAGATTCCCTCTCATTCTTCTAGACTCCAGCGAATATAAACCGAGTTGACACAACCTCCCTTCATACAACAAACCTGCCATCCAGGAATCAGTGCGGTTGACCTTTGCTGCCCTCTTTCTATGGGAAGCACACCTTTTCTTAGATAAGGAGGCTAAAACTGTATGTAATACTTCTGGTGTGGTCTATACATCTGCAGCAAGACTTCCTTGCTTCTGTACTCAAACCCTCTTGCACTAAAGGCCAACATGTCATTTGCCTTCCTGCACTGGTACACTTGCGTTCAATGACTAGGCACAAGGATTCAGGTCCCTTTCTACATCAATATTTCCCAATCTATCACCGTTTAAATAATATTCTGCCAAACCTGATTTTCCTGCCAAAGTGGGCAGCTTCACACTTATCCGTGTTATATTGTATCTGACACATATTTGCCCACTCACTCAACTTACCTAAATTGCCTGCAAGCCTCTTCACATCCTCCACACAACTTATAATTCCACCTACTGCTTTTGTCATCTGCAAATTTAAAAATATTACATTTGAATCTGTCATCCAAATTGTTGATATATATATAGTGCACAGCTGGGGCCCAAGTACTAGTTCTTATGGTATCAACTTGCCACCACATTTCACTTCAGAAATGAATTTATTCCTACGCTGTTTTATGTCTGCTTGTCAATTCTCAAGAAATGCTTCTACATTACTACCAATTCGATATACTCTGATGATGGGCCTTTGGCAGAAAGCTTTCTGAAAATCCAAATATACCACAACCATTGGTCCTCCTTCATCTATTCTAGTAGCTACATTCTCAAAAGACTCTAGTAGGTTTGACAAACACAATTTTCCTTCCATAAATTCATATTGAATTTGCGTAATGCCATTTATGTTTTTAAATTTCCTATTATGAAGCTTTTATAATAGATTTCAGCATTTTTTCCTATAACTGATGTTAGGTCCATAATTCTCAGATTTCTCCCTCCCTTCTTTCCTAAATTGTGGAATTATATTTGCCACCCTCCAATCTGCTGCAATTGTTCTGAACCTATACGATTTTGGAAGGTAACAGTCAACACATTCACTATTTCCATACCAGCTGGCATATAAATTATCAGCCCTGGAATTTTATCTACTTTCAGTTTCTTTAATATTTTCAGCAGCACTTTTTTTTTATTTATACCAATCTCCTGCAAATGCTTGATTGGAGTAAATACTTGTTTCCTTGGCATTTCTAGTTGGTTATTTGTGGCTTCTTATATAAAGACTCAACTAAAGTAGCTGTTTAAATGTCCTGCCATTTCCTTGTTCACTGTTATCAATTGTTCTATTTCAGATGTAAGGGGCCTATATTTTTCTGCACTAATCCTCTTCTTTACACATAGTTATTAAAGCTTTTATAATCTGTTTTAATGGACCTTGCAAGTTTACACTCATCTCTAATGTTTCCCTCTTAATCAATGTCTTCGTCTTCTTTTACTCCTTGTCCTCAGGCTTGCTCCTTTTTCAGGCAACTTTATATGATTGAATTTCTGTCCTTAGTTTATCTTGTTAGTCGTGGTTGGGCTACTTTTCTTGTTGTGTTCATTTGCCGAAATGGAATGTCTAATTGTTACAATGCTTCAATTTTAAGGCATAACTGATTTGTAAAATCCAATGTTCATAATATACTATATTTGTCTCCATGTCAACCCTTAGAAGCAACCTTTGGTGTAAAATGCTTTGAAATGGGTAAACTGCTGTGGAAATGCAAGCCATTAGAACTCACATGAACCATTTTAAAATGGATGTATTCGACAACTTCACAACAATATGTTGTCAAATGATTGTAGCCATATGTTGTCTTGCCACAGGTAATTCTGTATTTATTTGTAACATTTTTTCCTCTGAATCAAAGGCTTATTCTGGAGACCTGAGTACATAATCTAAGCTGACATTTCAGTGTTGCACAACGGGATGAGTCACTGTTATAGGTGCAGTTTTTAAAAATATTATAGAACATAGATAGAACGTAGAACAATACAGCACAGAACAGGCCCTTCGGCCCATGATGTTGTGCCGAACATTTGTCCTAGCTTAAGCACCCATCCATGTACCTATCCAATTGCCGCTTAAAGGTTGCCAATGATTCTGACTCTGCCACTCCCACAGGCAGCGCATTCCATGCCCCCACCACTCTCTGGGTAAAGAACCTACCCCTGACATCCCCCCTATACCTTCCACCCTAATGTTAAACTAAGACCCTGCCTGCCCTTCCAGATGTGTAGAAACTTGTTTAAAGAAGTGAATGGACATTCCCCAGTGCTCATGACCAGCCTTTGCCCCTCAACCAGCATCATACGGCAGCCTATCTAGTCTTTGTCCCATTGTTGTTTGTGTGAGCTTGCCATGTACAAATCAAATTTAAAGACATTACAGTAGTGAATATTCTTCCAAATAACACATTTCAATGGCTGTAAAGCATTTTAGGGTGCCCAAAGGTTGCTAAATATAGCATATAGTATATCCAGCTGTTTTTGTTCGGGAAACACATCAATGCCTGTATTTGGAAATTGACTGAAGAGCTACCTTATGTGTAATTGACATACATTTATGAATACCTCATAGTCCATGTGCTAGTCATATTATTGGCTCAAAGAAGTATTTCATGTGTTTATCCAACTGTAAACTCACAGCATCTTTACATTTCATTTACCGCAACATACCAGTATGAGATATCTTGTCCATCAGACACCCCTCTACCCATGAGTCATCTCTGGGCTATCCTCAGTAACCGCAGTTGAATTTGCAGTAGTGTTTATGGATTACTTCAACTTGGTGCCTTGCCCAATATATTAGCTGAACTGTTGAAACTATTTTTGTTTTGTTTTTCCCTGCACGTTTGCTCTTCATTAACTTGCTGCAGCAAATCCTCTGCTTTCAAATAAGCCTCATTGTATGTTTGGGTGGGATGGTTAATTCTTTCAGATTTCCCAACACTCCATCCCTGCTGCTCCATGATCAACACTAGTGGGGACATTTTTAACTCTCAAAATTGGGTAGTTTAGTTTAAGTGAGACATAAAATTGAATACTTTCAATTCTAGTCCCAAACCACCATGAATCTACCTAATTCTAGCTTTAACAGAGGTGGGGCAAGTAAAAGCTAACCCAGTCAATGAAGGGAGATGGGTGCATCATTGAAACTCTCCCAGGAAGCACCTTATCTCCATTTTAAAGAGTTTTTTGTTTAATTCCTGTCAGGTAGACTTTCCTTAGTCATGGGAAACCTGATAGGAAAGGGAGTGTGAGAAAGGTTGATCATAAGCATTTATGGCACTGCTTTTGGGCTAAGGTCAGTAGAGGTGTTTTAATTATTGCCTAACATGAGAAACTTTGTCTCCATCTCAATGATCACCCTCAGCATGAATCACTTGCCTTGCCACGATCTATCCAACCTTCACTTTCACAATCTCTGATTGCTAATCTTCACCAGCCTCTCACTCTGGTCACGATCACTCCTTTCAAACATCACCATTGCTCACCTTCCTACACCTCCTCCAAATCCACCCACCTCTGCCTTGAGTCACAGCCTCCCTGTTAGCCAAGTCAATCTATCAGGCTGCCTATCAGGTGGAAAGCCTGTGAACAATAATCAGATGAGCTCTATATTCTTAATACTGGGGCTGAGTGGTGATGAGTGAGGAGCATGGTACTCCTGATGTTCCGATCCTATTGCTCCCCCCTAGATCTGAAGACTTATCTCTACAAATATTACCACAAGAAATGATTATTTTTGTCACTGTAACGTCCAATCCTAAGCAATTTCTGAGACATTATCTTAATCAGGTTGTTTACTCAGTTTTCCTTTTCTTGATCTCTTTACGTAACATTTTTCAGGTAACAAGACTGCTGACTATTTCTCAAGCCGCAATGGGATTGCCATCCGTCTAGAAATAGCCAAGTGTCTCCATGTATTAGCAATTAATCCCCAGCACATTGCAGTGAGTAACCATAGAGAATAAGCTTGGAGACGGTGTTTCTTTTTTAGCATAGTACATCTTTTGTTTTCATTAATAGAACTGTTGTTGATGAGCAGGAAAGGCAGTTTGACTGAGAGTCAAGGATTATCCTTGGCGAAGTGATGGCCTAGTGGTATTAGCACTGGACTGTTAATCCAGAGACCCAGATAATATTCTAGGGACCCAGATTCGAATCTCACCGTGGAGTTTAAAATCAATAAAAAGGAGTCTGGGATTAAAAGTCTAATGATAACCATGAAACGATTGTTGATTGTTGGAAAAACCTATCTAGTTCACTAATGAGCTTTAGGGAAGGAAACCTCTGGACTTTACATGTGACTCCAGACCCACAGCAATGTGGTTGGCTTCTAACTGCCCTCTGAGCAATTAGGGATGGATGATAAATGATGCCTAGCCAGCGACACTCTCACCCAGTGAATGAATAAAGAGGAAAAAGATTGGCTACAGTGGGAGTTGTCCATTTCCAAATGGAGCAATGGCGCAGAACGAAGGTGAACACAGAGAGCAAGATAGGATTATGGCAGGGAGGGGAAGAGTTGGGAGGAGCAGTTAGAAGCATGTGGTAATGTGATGTAACCCCCAGAAACGAGCCTGGAGAAGAATGTGTTCCGTGTATAGCAACTCATGCTGATGACCCAGCATAGAATGGAAGCTCATTAATGTACAGGCAGTGGAGCTGCAAGAGAAATCAAAGTAAACTTTTCGCTTTAAATTACATCCTGGTGTGATATGTTGACACATGTTAGCATGACTCAGAATCTTTCTGTCAAGGCTCCATGGATATAGGGTCAAATCCTTTCAAATTCTCAACAACAAACGAATTGTATTTAACATTACACTGCATCCCCAGGCATCTCACAGGAGCAATCAGACAAATTCAGTGCTGAGGTACAGAAGCAGATAATAGGGGAGGTGTCCAAACGCTAGGCCAAAGAGATGGTTTTTAAGGTCTGACTTAAAGGAGAAGAGAGAGTGAGTGGAATGGGGAGCTTGAGAGAGAGAATTCCAGTATTTGGATATAAGACAGTTGAAGGCATGGCCACCAATGATGGAGCAAAGATATTGGAATTCACAAGAGGTCTGAACTGATGGAGCACAGAGCTCTCAGTTCAGGTCTGGTGACCCTTCCTCAAACCTGCCTCAGAAGGCAGAAACTCACAAGAGATAACCCAGATTCTGTGTTCGGTCATTGCTGAGTTAGTCAATCTCACCAGGACTGATGAGAGGAATACAACAATTGCTGTCACGCCTTCACTATAATGAGAGGCAATATTCCTTTCTTAACCTTTATCCTGATTCTGCTGCAGGTTGGAGCAGTAATGGAGGAGATTTGACCTTAATTGCTGCCTCTGATCCTCCATAACAGAAGTACCAGCACAGAAGACTGCCTTGGGGCAAAAATTCAAAGAAAATCCTTTCTGTCTCCAGAAAGTCACAATTGTGATAACGATGTCGAAACAATGAACTGGTTGCTTCCCTAATGACTCATTGTGTAAATGTGCTGAGTCACACAAACCAGATATGTATTGAATGTTAAATTTGCAAGAAAATATAGTTTCCATTAATATAAGCTCAGAAAAAAATAAAAGCAAGAAACATGGAGCCTAGATTTTTTTTAACAAAGAATCACAGAAACATGCACTTTAGGAAAATAAGCATATAACTATGCAGTATGGGACAAAAGAAACATCAAACTATAGACAACAAGGCATTCAGAAATACAGATCCTAAAATGATAGGAATGTGGAGCTTTAAACAAAGAAGGGGTATGATTATCATGATTTGTTAGAGTAACCCAAATGTAATCTCGCTGCCCTGCTTTCTTCCCGGAGCCCTGTCAGATCTCCAACTTCAAATGTTCTGATTTTACCTTAAAAGATACCATGGTAGCTGCCTTAGCTACTCTTCCAAACTTTCATGTTCCAACAAATCCCAAAACAGTACCACACCTTTTGAAACTGTTTTGAAAAATGTGTAACGTGTGTAATATGGTTGCAGACCATGAGACACTACTACACTTGAGGTATTTCAGGACATAAGAAATCAGAGCAGGAGTAATCCACTTGACCCGTCCAATGAGATCATCAATGATCTGATTGTTGCTTCATTCCCACTTTCCCCCCCCGTTCACCCATAACTCCTGATTCCTTTATAGATCAAAGCTCGATCCAACTCAGTCTTGGATATATCTAATGACCCCGAGATAGAATTAGCTAAAGTTTACAAATCCTTTATAACAGGAGAAATTCTTCTTTATCTCCACGTTAAATAGAGTCATAGAGATGTACAGCATGGAAACAGACCCTTCAGTCCAACTCATCCATGCCGACCACAATTCCTAAATTAATCTCGTCCCATTTACCGGCACTTGGTCTAATCCCTCTAAACCTTTCTTATTTATATGGCAGCACCCGAGGAGTAAGATATTCGACATTTCGGGGATAAGCCTTTCATCAGGAAGGGCTCATTTCCTGATGAAGGGCTATGTCTGAAACATTGATTTTCCTGCTCCTCAGATGCTGCCTGACCTGCTGTGCTTTTCCAGCATCACACTCTCAACTCTGATCTCCACCATCTGCAGTCCTCACTTCCTCCTTCTTATTCATGTACCCATCCAAATGCCTTTTAAATGTTGTAATTGTACCAGCCTCCACCACTTCCTCTGGCAGCTCATTCCAAACACATACCACCCTCTACATAAAAAGAATTGTCCCCTAGGTCCTTTTAAATCTTTACCTGCTCACCTTAACCATATGCCCTCGGATTTTGGACTTCGCCACCCTGGAGAAAAGACCTTGGCAATTCACTCTATCCACACCCATCATGATTTTATAAACCTCTGAAAGATCATCCCTTAGCCTCTGATGCTCTAGAATCAAAATCATGTACATAGATGACAAAAAAAAGGGGACCGCTGGTTACAAACCTCCAGTTCGAAAAGCAACCCTGCACCACCACCCTCTGTCTCTACCTTCTAGCCAATTTTGCATCCAAATGACTAGTTATTGCTGTATTCCCTGTGATCTACCCTTGTTAACCAGTCTATCATGTGGAACCTTGTTGAACGCCTTACTGAAGTCCATATAGACAACATCCACCGTTCTGTCCTCTTGGTCACTTCATCAAAAAAACTCAATCAAGTGTTCCCAATCCTAGAATCATCTGAATGTAAGCCTTTTTTTTCTGAAACTGTGCCCAACCAGTTCTGGAACCTCAATGAAGGTTAAATCCTCTCAATATCTATCCTCTCAACTTGCCTCAAAAATTTATGTTTCAGTGATAATCAGGTCTTGTTCTTCCAATCCCATGAGTATTGGTCCAACCTTCCTCAAAAGATAATCCTTAATCCCAAGAATCAATTTAGTGAGTATTCTCTGAACTACTTACAATGATTCTCCTTTCTAATGCAAGGTTCTATGTGCGGTCTCACCAAATATCCTGTATGTTTAGCAAGACCTCTCTAGGTTTATACTCAATCTTCTTGCAGCATGGTCTCAATGTCCCTTAGATGATTATGATCATCTACCTGCAGGTTACCAAACTTTCTAAAATGTGAATGCTGTGTTTCGTCATTAAAAATGTTGTCAAAAGCCCAAATGTTTACAGCTTTAATGCAGGAGGATTCACTGACTAATTTCACCCAACTGCTTGAGTCCTGAGACTCATTGAAAAAAGTCATCATCATGCAACACCAGGTTATAGTCCAACAGGCTTATTTAAAATCACAAGCTTTCTGAGCACTGCCCCTTCGTTAGGTGAAGACTTCACTTGATGAGGGAGCAGTGCTCTGAAAGCTTGTGATTTTAAATGAACCTGTTGGACTATAACCTGGTGTCGCGTGACTTCTGACTTTGTCTACCCCAGGTACCTCCACACCATTTGGACAAGGACCTGCATTGGTTCCATCACTAGGTCATCCTTCAGCTTTTCTTTAGGGAGAAAGAATCTAAAGGTGCTCCCTACATCTTATACTTCATGTCTCTGGTCGATCTGACCTTACAATCTCCTAAAAAGAGATCAGGAGCATACCTTTGATTGGCATTGCCAATTTGAGTCAATACCATCCTGGGTATGTATTGTTGGAAACCAGCGTTGCCAACTTTAGAGGGGGTTAATGGAAACTGCTGATTTTCTGATGTGTGAATAACTTATTTTGCTTCAGACGAGTGTAATCTTATTTTCCCCTGCAGTGCTATCCGAGCTATGCGGTTAGGTAAACAGACTGGCGCCATGGCCGAGGGGCACCGATTCACTGAATACAATAAAAGCAATGTAATCCTCCAATGGAAATGTCGAAAGTAAAATATTCCATTTCATTTTATAAATGTAATAAATTAGACCACTGGCAAAAATTATTATAGGCAGAGCAGAAAGAGCTAACGTATATTTCAGATGAAATTTTCCAAAGTCTAGCAAGCTTAAGAAAGATAAATGTACATGTTCCTTAGGTTGAAATAAGTGAAAAGTATCAGAATTCCATAAATATGATACACAATGTATATCCAAAATGATGCAATTTTAATTTAATGAGGCTGGCTTTGTGTTTGACTTTTCAGTAGCAGACTGAGCAATGTCAAATCCTGTATGAATAACATACGTGGATGATGCTGGATAATAAGGAACGATTTACTCCTTTACAGTGCTGAATAGTTTCGGCGTGGTACACTGTCAGCTTCTGTACGTGAAATGTACAGGGTAGTCCCTCAAAGTGAGGAGGACAGATGCAGGAAAGCCAGATGTAAGAACCTGCACATACATTCTGTTAAAGTGGGGAGGCTGTTCTATGGCCACTATCAGTGCATAAAATATACATAAAAAAGAATTAGTCATACACTGTACAGGGATATTCATAAACGTGTGTCTCAGGACCAGCTCCTGCAGCACCCACTGGATAAAAAGGGAACAAATCACTCCCGCTTCCTATTTCATTCCACAAGGTACTGAGCTATTGCTCTCATCCTGTTTGAGATCAGTCCTATTTGAACCTGAACATCTTGCGTCCCACCAAGGTAACCAGCTGATCCATCTACAACACCCTGTTGCCCTTATGGGCAGCAAGTCCAACCGTAGTGCTTATCTTTCATGTCATCTCTTACTCAAGTGAAACACAATGTCATTTGTCTATATTTGCTGATGACGTTACATTTGGAGACATATAGATAATGCAGCTGGGGCAAAATGTTATACAGATATATGGCTAGATTATGCCACCTACTTAAGGAAGACCTAAGAAAGATGGAAGGCTCAAATCCAGACAATTTTGGCCCAAATGCAAAAAATCCTTAGAAACTAGCGAGTATGTACCTAAAAAAAAATTAAAAGGCTGATTGGCATGCGAAGGGATGGAACTTTTGTTATGGTTACTTTGATTTGGGTTAAACTTTTGGTTGGATTTCATCTGGGAACTGTATCTCATGAAGCATATATTGGCCTTGGAGGAGCTGATTCATCAGAATGATACAAGATCCAAAATTGTTAAATTACAAGGACAGGTTGCATACATTAAGTTTGTATGATCTTAAGTATAGAAGACTAAAGGTGATTTAATTGAAGAGTTTAACACAATCAAAGGATTTAACAGTATTCCTGGAGATAAATTATTTCCTGTGGTGGAGCTAGCCCCAAGAAAGAAACGTGACCACATTTGTAGAACTGGGGCATTTAGGGTAATGTCAGAAAACACTTTTTCACTTGAATGGTAGAGGAAATATGTAACTTTTTCCCATAAAAGCTGTTGAGGCTATTGGTCAATTGAGCATTTCAAAAGTGAGGTTGATGATTTAATGTAGAATGTAACTGTGATCTAGCTGAGTTCCAGATCAGGTTTAAGCAGCTGAAGACTTTACCCTGTTGCTGTTACTCTATAATAATCCACAGTGTAATCCATTTTATCATTTTATCCACTGCATTTCCATGAAGCCCTCTGAAATTATTGGTCTTGCCAACATTTATCAGCCAAATGTGCCCTCTCTCATGCTACTTTTATATGTGAGATTCCCACAAACGTGGATGATCCTCCAGCATTCCATTTAAAATTAAATGGGATAAATACCTGAGAAATCGCATAGAATGAGGTTTCTAGAAAGTGGTCTGCAATCTGCCCGTAATAGCGTTGTGCAGCATTTGCACACACTTTCTGAAGTGAGGAACAAAGATCTCCATACATATCACAAGATCTGATCTTATATATGATACTGAGTCTTCAAGGTAGCTTTGGTTCAGAAGAATAACTCCTTTCATCTCAATCTGCCACAGCATGTTTTCAATCTACAGTTTACCTGGGACATAGGGTGGAGGCTAAGGGAGAAAGCAGGGGCGCCATCACATCAATTTAATCCTCACTTCTTGATAAATATTGAACACAATGAAAATAATTCTCCAATTCAGTGTTGAAGCTACTGACTGTGAAATCCATGAGAAACACATTCCTGGGTTAGGTAGGTTATTTGATAGATTCAGAGTGATGTCCTCCCTATACTGTCTAATCAAACATTTCTCATGTACCAGTATGGGTTAGAAATAGAGTGAAGCTGTTTCCCAATATTTTTAATCAACCTAGTCAGAGGTTCTGTTACACACCTTTGGAGCAGTTGGGACTTGAACTCAAGCCTCCTGGATTACCACCACAAGATCTCTTCAAGTTGTTTCTATACTGTCCCATTCTGCACTCACAAGTTAGGATAGGAAAAGGTCCCTATTTGAAATGGTGTAAAGCTTTGTCTAACACTTCAGTGTCAATTACCCAAGGGTATAAAATAACCCAATATTTCCCCATCAAACTTCTCCAGGCCATTTACAGTTTTGATTAGATCAAGTTCAAATCTCTAGCTACACTCTCCTATCAGATACTCTCAGACCAGATGTAACACAGGTTTTGATAGAGAATAAAACTCCCTCGATGGACCGAAGGGTCTGTATCCATGCTGTACATCTCTATGACTCTATATGACTGTATGGCACATTCACAATGATTATGTGTAGCTACCATGAAGGACACTCCTTCCCAATCTCTTCCCTTTCCTAACCCTCAGGTTAAACCACCGCTATTACCTTTCTCTAATAAAAGGAAAACCCTATGGTCTGGTAGGTGACTTTGCCATTATGTCAGTCCCAATAAAGAGTGTGTGTTGTCATCACACTCATACATGTGTGTGTTGTTATCACTTCCCCAGTTGCATATGTTTCGATATCTCTTTGGGAGAATTTACAGCAATTGAGAACACCAACATTTTATTATCTTCATCAGTGCTTTATCATCCTAAATAAACTGGGTGCCTTTTTTGGATTGATACCAATATTATACTGACTGGTAACATTCTCAGGCAAGTACGATTGAATGGCAGAGAATGCCAAGATTCAGGAATCTTTAAACCACAATTAAATTGGAAAATTTACTGGAATTATTCCTGGTACATGTGATGGAATTCTGGTAACTAATACTGTAATAAGCAGGTTCCTGCATCAGTGCAACAATATTTATGTAACTATGTATCTTGAGACAGCTGCAGTATGTACTGAGAACTGACCACAGGCCCAACCATCTTACCCCTCTCATGAGATCATGCATCCTTTGACCATCTTAGACATTTTGCAATACCACGGCAGAAAAGTTGTTTGTGCCATTGGTTATGCAGAGAATTGCCAGAAATTCACAGGTTTTGTCCCAGCATCACAAACTGGCTGATTCCATAGAACCCAAGAAAAGGTATAGCACAGGAAGAGCCCACACAGTCCATCTTGTCTGCACTGGCTGAATAAACTAGCCACTTGTTCTAAACCTGTCTCGCTGGTGCACAGCTAGGAGGTTACAGCTCTTCAGGTGCAGGGTTGACTCAATCGAAAAACCAGGTACACTCTTCACATGACACTCCAACATTCCCAGTGAGAGACACGAACCCAAGTGTTCATCAACATACTCAACCACTTTGGGTCAATCAAACCTTGGCAGCAACCATTCCTGTTCTCAGTTGTCCAGCTGCTTTTAAACAAACTAATCTGCCCGCTCTTGATAGCTCAAGTGTTTCGGCAAGAGGTAAGAGATCCTCATTGGAGATACTGGTGTATGATTACCTGAGACATCCTGCTGCCTGCCATTTAAATGAAAGAATGAGTTGAAGGGTAGTGCAGGCTGCATAAGGAGGATGAGGGTAATGCAGGCAAGGCTGCAACCATTGCCCATCTCTGGTTGGAAGGAGAATTGGGCCATCCCCTTAAAGTGCTGCTGGCCTTGTGGTGATGCTGCTCCCACAATGCTGTTAAGCAGGAAGTCACAAGAGTTTGATCCAGCAATGATGAAGCAACGTAACCTTTGTTGATTTGCTGCTTCTGTCCTTCTTAGGGACAGAGGTTACAGGGGAAGGGGAACCTTTCAAAGTAATGTTCATGATGTGCTGTGGTACATCCTGTAGCTTTTATATATTGTAGTCATAATATAATGTCTGCAGTAGTAGAGCATAGCAATCAAGCAGCCATGGAAACAAATAAGTGAATGGCTGTGCTCTGGATAATGGTGGCACGGTTGCTCAGTGGTTAGCACTGATGCCTCACAGCACCAGGGACCCCGGTTTGATTCCAGCCTCAGGTGACTGTCTGTGTGGAGTTTGCACATTCTCCCCACGTCTGTGTGGGTTTCCTCCGGGTGCTCCGATTTCCTCCCACAGTTCAAAGATGTGCAGGTTAGGTGGATTGGCCATCACTTCAACTCCCCCTCCCACTCCCCAAAGGACATGCAAGTCTTGGGCCTCCTCCACTGCCCAATTAAAGCCACCCGACAACTGGAGGAAGAATGCCCCATCTTCCGCCCTTCAACTACATGGCATCAAGGTTGACATCACTAGTTTCCAAATTTCCCCTCCCCCAATTTTATCCCAGATCCAACCCTCCAACTTGGCACTGCCCTCTTGACCTGTCCTACCTGTCCATCTTCTTTCCCACCTATCCAGTCCACCCTCCCCATTGACTTGTCACAATTACCCCTCACCTTCACCCATCTATTGCCTTCTCAGCAACCTCCCCCCACCTCCCTATTTATCTCTCAGCCCCCCCTCCCCTTCCATATTTCTGATGAAGGGCTTATGCCCAAAACATAGACTCTCCTTGCTCCTCAGCTGCTGCACTTTTCCATTGCCACACTTTTCAACTCATATACTAAATTTCCCATAGTGTCCAAGAATATGCAGGCTAAGTGGATTAGCCATGGAAAATGCAGGGTTACAGGGATAGGGTAGAGAGGGTGGGTCTGGATGGGTTTCTCTTCGGAGGGTCAGTGTGAACATGATGGGCTGAAATGTCAGCTTCCACACTGTAGGGGATTCTATGTAAGCACCTTGTGTGTTACTGCACCTACAAACATCAGTATAGATTTGCTTGTGGATGCTGGAGGTGAGCCACTCATTGTAGTTTGT
This sequence comes from Chiloscyllium plagiosum, assembly GCF_037043375.1. NCBI lineage: Eukaryota > Metazoa > Chordata > Chondrichthyes > Orectolobiformes > Hemiscylliidae > Chiloscyllium > Chiloscyllium plagiosum. Next base: position 79,015,895 of record NW_028270151.1, on the reverse strand, counting down.
TCAAACTCTGTGGTGGTCTTATAAGCTTGCTATTGATATGGTTGGCCCAGCAAATCATCTGATCAGCAGTGGCCTCCCCTGAAACGTTAATGGTTTTGAATTTGGTGCTAGTGGAGGCCAATGGTCAGTCTAAGCCAGCAGGTCTCACAATCCCTACATTGTGGAAACAGACCATTCAGCCCAACAAGTCCACATCAACCCTCCAAAGAGTAACCCACCCAGACCCATTCCCCTACCCCATATTTATCTTGACTAATGTCCCTAACCTACACATCCCTGGACACTGTGGGCAACTTAGCATGGCCAATTCACCCAACCTGCACATCTTTGGACTGTGGTAGGAGCTGGAGCACCCGAAGGAAGCACATGTAGACATGGGGAGAACGTGCAAACTCCACACAACCAGCCGGCTGAGGTTGGAATCGAACCTGGGACCCTGATGCTGTGAGGTAGCAGTGCTAGCCACTGAGCCACCATGCCACCCTAGACTCAGCTGGTTTGCTATATGATGGGTCCTGCCGAACAATGTGAAATTATCAGTCACAAGCCTGACCTGAGGGAAGGTCATTGATAAACCAGTTGAAGGTGGGGGAGCTTAGAATGCTTCACTTGAAAACTGCTCCAATGATGTTCCAGAGCTCAGAAAGCTGATCTCTGTTAAGCCCAAGTACATTGTGTCAGGAATAAGCCTCCAAAGGACTTGTTCTTTGACACGAAATAACCTCAGTTTTGCTCTGCTACTTGATGCTATAATTCATTGAGGAATATGGAAAGCAACGGATCTCACCTAGCTCCAGGTATTCATTGTCGGTGTCCAGGTCTGATTCAAGATTGCTAAAGATTTAGAATCAGTGGAATCAGCTCTCTTCAAATGAGTGCGTGGAGGACAATTGGCCAGGTGATATTCATCTGTTTATTGTTGGACTAGGACAGACCCTGGACAATCTTCTGACTGCCCTAGCTACACTGCAGGTAGGCTGGCCTCTGTAGCGGCTAGTTTAATTGTGCAGATCTGCAGCACGATAGCCAACTCCTCAGGCACAATTTGTCGTATTGTGACTGTAGTTTTTCTTTTCTCCAATGATCCACTTACGTCTTCTGTGTCCCTCAGTTTTGCAAAGTCCTGGATCACGTTTACTGTCAGCACTCGTTTTTTTCCCCCAGTTTCAATCTGTCAGCAAACCCACTTTATCGACAAATCTGGCCCCAGAATTCTTTTTATTTTTCTTTACTGAACCTTCTCTCATCTATCAGTGTCTATTTGAAGGGCGGGTGCACAGAACTGCACGTAGTGTATTCACCCGCATGTAAGATTTTCTGATCCTTTGCTCAGAGCAAGATATCTTGTACACCATAAGCATGCAACAAAAATAATGGGACTGCTGTCTGGAAATTTCCCTTGACTGATTTTACAAGACAAAAAAATCATAGCCATTGTCTCATTTCTTAGGTGTCCAGTTTAAATGTAGAATACAGCCTTCAGCCATAATCATAACAGAATATACCCTAACAATTATTTCCAACAAAGGAATGTTCATGTTTAAGTGAAGTCTATAGTCACACTATCAAGGTGGCCTTACAACACAGCCCCGAAATCATTCTCAGACTGAAATATCACAGAATGTCAGTCCCACTGGTTAATCAGGTCTGTTCATGGTTCAGTTACTGGGACCCACACCATTCACTTATCAATAGGGGACAAGACCTGTCATTAATCTGTTACTGGGTCTCAGGCCATTCATTAAGTGGTGACATGGGATCATCCTTTTCATTAATCAGCTACAGGAACCAACCTATTTATTAATCAGTCAGCTACTGGGGGACAACCATTCATTAATCATTTACATCTAGGGAATCAGGTCATTAGTTGATCCGATACATTGGACAACTAGATATTGGGGACTGAGCTATTCATTTTTCAGTTACAGAGGACTTTTCCTTACACTGATGTACAGAGATGGCCTCCTGACAGGAATCTGAATTGGCATGTCTGTGCTGCTGATCAGTCATTGCAGCAATTGGATACAAGAGGTTTGGTAATGACTGCAATTCAATCTGTCAGTCAGCGTAGCAATTACAGGACGTCACTCGTCATAGGGATGTGGATAGCGCCAGGCAGCACAGATCAGTTTTTGCAAGAATCAGATACAAGAGACGGGTCATTAGATTAATCAGGGGTCGAATATCTGTCTTTGCAGGAGCCAGTTGGAGAACATCAGCCATTATTGAAGTCAAGCCCAGTGCCATAATCAGTGCAGGAATCAGCAAACCCCTCTATCTACCAGTCACATCTTCACTACGCCCCTTTCTTTATTTTCCACCTTTTTTTTCTGCTTCTTCCTCCCCCCTCTGATAGTGCTAGTATACTGAGGCTCAGTTTGTTGGGTGCCCAAGGCCTTTAATGCCAGTGACCTTTGACATTGAATGTTGGTCAATATTTTAGGCTGGAGGAAAATTGCCACGAAACCTGAACCTAATGACCACTTTTGGCTCTTCCCATTGGAAATTACTCGGCAGCAGTTTAACTAGGAAACTTGACCAAGTTCTCCCCTCCTTTAACATCACTGAGCCATTCATAGCGCCCACCCTAGCTTGGTTTGGCGATCAGAGTCGAGAGCTGATGGCACAGCAGGTCAGGCAGCATCTGAGGAGCAGGAGAATCGACGTTTCGGGCCAAGAATGAAGGGCTCTTGCCCGAAACATCGATTCTCCTGCTCCTTGGATGCTGCCTGACCTGCCTGACCTGTGCTTTTCCAGCAACACACTCTCAACTCTGATCTCCAGCATCTGCAGTCCTCACTTTCTCCTAGTTTAGCTGTCAGGCAACAATTGGTTCAGTGAACAGAAGATTATGTTTAAATCACATTGGTGAGCTCCATACCTGGCATCCATTAGATACAGTGAGCCATCAGCAGCAGCAGCTTTGTGTTCTAACACAATCTGTAACCTCGTGGCCTGACATATCGCAGCATTGCTATCAAGGCACGAGGTCAATCCTGGTTCAATGAGGAGTGCAAGGGAGCACGCAGAAGGAGCACCATGAATACCTGAAAATGAGGTACCAACCTGGTGAAGTAACAACAAACCATACACACTTGCGAAACTGTAGAAGCAGCATCAGATGGGCACAGCAATATGGATTCATAAAGATGCAAGTGGATGAGATCGAATTTCTGCAGTCCTGCCGCATTTGGGAAAGAACATATGCTTTTGGAAAAAGAGTAGACTTTTGGCTCCCTCAAACTCGTTCAGCCATTCAATAAGATCATGACTGATCTGCTTGTGACCTCAACTCAACCATTTTCCTATCTGCTCCCCACTGCCATCATCCTTGATTCCCTTGTCAATCAAACAGTGAATGAACTCAGCCTTAAATGTATTCAATGACCCTGCTTCCACTGCTTTCTGGAGAAGACATTCCACAGACTGACAATTTTCTGAGCGAAAGATTTCTCCTGAACACCATTTTAAATTGGCGATCCTTAATATGAATCCCATAGTTCTCAACTCCTCAATTACAGGAAACATGGATTCAACACCCACCTTGTCAAATGCCCTCAGAATCTTGTATGTTTCAATAAGATCAATTCTCAGTTACCCAAGCTCAAATGGGCAAAGCCAATTTTAAAAAAGAATTCATTCATGGGATATAGGCATTGCTGGCTAGGTCAGCATTTATTGTCCATCCCTAGACGCTCTAGATAAGGTGATAGTGAGCTATGTTCTTCACCAGCTGCAGTCTCTGGGGTATAGCTACCTACAGTGCCATCAGGAAGGGTTTCCCAGATTTTGAGCCAGTAACACTGAAGGACTGGTGATATACTTTTAAGTCAGGATGATACACGGCTTGGAGGGGAACTTGTGTTCCTCTGCATCTGATGCCCTTATCCTTCTAGATAGGAGAGGTCACAGCTTTGGAAGAGAAACCACAGTGTGTTGCCATTGGAGAAAATGTATGTTGAAGCCTGTGGATATGGTGACAACCAAGCAAGTCGCTTTGTCCTGGATGGTGCTGAGCTTCATGACTGTAGCTGGTGCTGAACCCATCAGGAAAGTGGGAAGTATTCCATCACCATCATGATAAGCACCTTGCAGATGTTAGATGACATCTACCAGGAAAAGCAGGTGAGCTACATTTTGGAGAATTCCTCGCTTCTGTTTTCCTCTTGAAACCATTCTATTTATATGGCCAGTTGAGCTCAGTTTCTGATCAGCAGTGATCTCCAGGATGTTAACAGTGGGTGATTCAGCAATGGTAATGCTGTTGAATGACAAGGGGCAATAGTTAGATTTTCTCTTGTTGGAAATGGTCATTGCCGAACACATGCGTGGCTTGAACGGTCCCCATTCACAATGAGGAGGTGAATCCAACATGTCAATGCCAAGGACAATGGTGAAGTATTTTCAGCTGGAAGAGGTGAATAGTTGATCAGCTTCAGCCTCCTCTTAAGGCCTCCAACACCACAGTTACCAATCTCCAGGCAATTCAATTCATTCAACAGGGGGACAGCATGATGGCTCAGTGGTTAGCACTGCTGCCTCACAGCACCAAGGACCTTAGTTCGATTCCAGCCTGGGGTGACTGTCTGTGAGGCATTTGCACGTTCTCCCCATGTCTGCGTGGGTTTCCTCCGGGTGCTCCGGTTTCCTCCCACAGTCCAAAGATGTGCAGGTCAGGTGAATTGGCCATGCTAAATTATCCGCAGTGTTCAGGGATGCGTTGGCTAGGTGCATTAGTCAGGGGTAAATAGAGGGTAGGGGAATGGTCTGGGTGGGTTACTCTTCAGAGTGTTGGTGTGGACTTGTTGGGTCAAAGGGTCTGTTTCCACACTGGAGGGATTTTATTCTATGAATGTATGGAATTATGAAATGGCTTTAGACATTGGTAATAACAAAATCTTTGGGTGCTGACTACATCATGGTAGTTGTGACCTCCAGAATGAGTGGTGCCCCTAGCCAAGAGGTTTTAGTACAGTTACAACCTTGGACCTACCCAACAATTTGGAAAAGAAAAAGAAAGAACTGCAGATGCTGTAAATCAGAAACAAAAACAGAAGTTGCTGGAAAAGCTCAACAGAACTGGCAGCATCTGTGGAGACAAATCGGAGTTAATATTTCGGGTCGAGTGACCTTTCCTCAGAATGGTTCTGAACTGAATAGAAGTTCTGTGAAATGGCCACTTGACCCGAAATGTTAACTCTTGATTTCTCTCCATAGATGCTGCCAGGCCTGCTGAGCTTTTCTAGCAACTTTTGTTTTCATTGTGAATGTGGAAAATTGCCCAGGTATGTCCTGTTCATAAAAAGTAAGACAAATCCAATCCAGCCAATTACCAGTCCAATAGTCCACTGATTATGTTAAAATGATGAGGCGGGTGAGGTGACAGAGTCTGTCCTTAGCAACAAGACCACATTTGGACCAAGTGTGGCATCAAGGGACCAAGCGTCAAGAAAAAATTGAAGTCAATAGAAATTTGGGAGGAATCTCTCAACTGGTTGGAGTCATCCTTTGGATAAAGGACAATGGTAACCTGGCCAGTCATACTCACATTGAATAAATAAATAAATAAGATAATAGATTGCTCTTTCCATAAATTCTGTCATACAGCAGGATCTGTTCTGAAGATACTTCAATGTCTTATGGCATTTTTATTATCTTTTGTTCGTAACCTTCTTTTCACTTCTTTGTGATTAAACAAACCTAAGTGAGCTTAATCTGGAAGTGACAGCTTGACATTGTTTATTCCTGCATACCCAAAGTGATATACATCAGGTAAGAAGGACTGCAAGTCCTGTGACACATATTCTACTCACTGGATAAGTAGACAGATTCGAAGGAGATGCATTCTATCCGATTTACTTTAAGTACTAGTTTAAATTGTTGGCACAAAATGTTAACCATTATCCTGCAGCACTGGATTAGATTTCAGCCTGAAGTATGAAGTGCAGTAAATGGTGCAATCATATAATAGAAGTGAGAAGTTCTGCTCTGTAAGTACTGCTGACTGTGACTGGAATCGTAGTGGACTTTAATACAAAGATACTTTTAAAATGTACATTTTGAATAAAGTTCACTCTAAGATAATTTCACAGTATTCAAAGCTGTATGAGACTGATACAATTGTTTTAGACACATTGGCAATAATAGAGGTATGAAACATAAGAAATATTGTTTGCAAGTTTGGAGCAAATCAAATTACTTCTCAGCTAGGGTGTGAGACATAAAATATATTGAAAGAAATGTCACAGATGATTTCAAGAAGCAATTGAACGAGCTTCTGAATAGGGTTTGTTTGAAGAAAATAGTTAAATCCAGTGGACAGCCTTAGTTCTCATTAGTTTTCAGTTCTAACGCGTAATGTTTAGGTTAAGGGAGAAGCCGTCAGATTAATTGCTGCTATCCTAAAACATAGCCTTAAAATCACTTTGAAATTCCTTCATCCTAACCCATTGACAATCCTCTGCATTGCTGATGAATCTGGCTTCTTGTTTATATCGATCCTGATCTCACAGCCTGTTCTGTGGTGTTGCACCTAACTTATCAATCACTGGGAGCTTTAGTTGGCAATGAAAAAAAAACAAGAAAACTTCTGGAGCTTCATTGGGATGGTTGTGTACACCAAAACTGACTTCATAATTTCAACAGGAGCAGCTCCCCACTATCACCAGCACTCATAACAATCAGGGTAGCTCAAGCCCTGCACACACTACTATTCTCGAGTCATCACTGTTTCAAATTAGTTTTTGTATTACCCACCACTGTTACTAGGTTAAACCTGGAATGCCTTCTTTAGCAGCTCTGTTGTATGCCTTGACCTTAACGGTTAAACGAAGCTGTCCCACCCCGACATGGTATTTTCAAATGTGTTTTTGGATAGTCAAGATATGTTGGCCAATCCACAAATGCCCACATCCTTTGAAAGCATTTTTTTAAAAACTCAAGTGAAATGGGAATGAGTACAGGAGGACAGAACATTGACATATAGGAGGTTATAATGGTGAAGGGCGAAGGTTCAGAACACCGATGTTGAGCGAGTCAGCAGAGATGCCTGGATGAATCAGAATGTGTTATTACTGAGAGAATGTACATGTGGCCTTTAACAGAAGCGTTCACAAGAGGGTCCAGGGAGGGTTGCTGAGGTTCAGCTTCTGCCCCATGATCGAGCATAGAAAGAAGTGTGCCCTCTACTGGCAGTTAGCAGAATGGCTCATGCTCTTCTGCCTCAGCTTCTTCATGAGTTAGGGCGTCAAGGGAGCAGAGCTCAAAAAGGAGACTTGCAAAAAAGTAACATTCTATTAGCGGAATGTTCAAAAATATTTATTTCATCAGAGCAACATCACAAATTTCAAATCCCTACACTAACTGCTTGATGCATTTGTTTCTTTTTCCAGCTATGTTACTTTCTAAGATATGAGTGGATGCTGAATCAGAAGGTGCTGGAATAGTCTGTCTTGGGGAACAACACTGTGTCTCTAACTTGTCATTAAGAGTTTGATCAGACTATGTAGAGAAAGCTTTGCCATATCTACCTCAAGAGTGCTATTAGCAGGAGTACAGAGGAGGCTTTACTCTCTTTCTAACCCCGTACTATACCTGTCCTGGGAGTACTCGATGGTAACAGTGTGGAGAGAAATTTTCCTCTGTATCTACACAGGGAGTTTTTGATGGGGAGAATGTACAGAGAGATTGACTCTGCACCAAAGCCCATGTTGCACCTGATCTGGAAGGGCATCTGAGAAACCTTTATTCTCAAACAGACTGGTCTTGCACTTGACCTGAGAGTAAAACGTTTGGTACATCGAATTTTACACAAAATTACTTAAACATTCATGAGAGAGCATGTTCTATTTTACTCTGTGGTATGAACAGGCTTGATAGGCTGAATTACCTTCACCTTACCCCAATTTTATACTGATCAGTGGGTTTCACACATTCAACTAAACATGAACTCCACCAATTGTCTTGGCATAATGGCCTTCAGCTTTCTCAAGAACCCACTACTCTTCAAATCTCTTTAATGGAAATTAGATTGAAAAGAATCATAATGTACAATAAAACAATTCATCGCAAACAATCTATAAAAGTTATTTTTTAAATTCTCCCTGCATACAGAGCCAAAGATATAGAACATTATAGTAATGTTGAGGATTATGACTAAACTGGAAAGGTTCAAAAGGTTACTTGAAACGGAAGAGGACTAAAGGAATCAACAATAACTGATCGATATGTCAGAGTGGGTCTTTATCAATCCATTATGTTTCTGTGTTCCACTCCCCTTCATATTAGATTAGGATGTTGTGAACCTTGAAAGGGTTCAGAAAAGATTTACAAGGATGCTGCCAGAGTTGGAGGATTTGAACTATAGGGAGAGGCTGGATAGGCTGGGACTGTTTTCGCTAGGGTGTCGGAGGCTGAAGGGTGACCTTATAGAGGTTCACAAAATCATGAGGGGTATGGACAGGGTAAATAGACAAGGTCTTTTCCCTGAAGTGAGAGGGTCCAGAACTAGAGGGCATATGTTTAAGTTGAGAGGGGAAAAATTTAAAAGGGACCTAAGGGGCAACCTTTTCATATGGAGGGTGGTGCATGTATGGAATGAGCTGCCAGAGGGAGTAGTGGGTATTGGTAAAATTACATTTAAAAGGCATCTGGATGATTATATGACTAGGGAGGGTTTAGAGGGATATGAGTCAAGTGCTGCCAAATGAGACTAGATTAGGTTGGGATATCTGGTCGGCATGGACAAGTTGGACTGAAGGGTCTGTTTCCATGCTGTACATCTCTATGACTCTATCTGTATCACATACATTCTTCACAGTAGAGACAATATGTGAAGAGCTGAGAATTCCATCATAGTCCAGGTCTCAGTCTTGTTGGTTGAATAATTTCAATAAAACCATTTCTCAGGAAGTACATTACCTCTATATTCAATATGTTGATTTGGATGGTCCACTTCCATTTTGGGCAACAATGGGGTTAAGATGTCAACACTGGGGGACTCAGTGATGATCATTGTATTGCATACTGAGAGAAGTTCATGGAGCTACACCTCCTCTCACCATCTCCCTATCCATGTGACCATATTCACAGCCAGGTATCAGTTTTGTAATAACTTCTTTGCATGGTATATATGATATGACTTACGCAAATCCATGTTTACATCATTCACCATGTCTTTCTTTAATCCATGGTCTGTGACTTTGTTGAAAACTGGTGTTCAATTTATCAGTCAGGGTCTGTCTTTCAAAAATCCTTAGTCCATGAGATTTTAAGAATTCACACATTTAATGAGCCTAAATTAATATTTACGATCTCTCATTTGTTTCTCTGCTATGTCTTTATATTTCTTGATTCTCCCAGTATATTTATCACATGGCTCATTTTTAAGACCCAACTAAAAATGAGTTTTCTCCAAGTCCTAAACTGGCCTATGAAACTACTTATTCTCCAGTCAGAAAGCATCTTACCCATCTTATACATTTCTCACAGCTATTCTGTTGTTAATCAGTCGGCAGCACTCTCATTTCTGAGTCATGGGTTCAAATCCCACACCAGGGCTTCAGCACAAAAGTCCAGTCTGACCTTCAAGCACTGTATTGAGGGTATTCTGCAAAGTTAGAGGTGCTATCTTTCAGATTAGACATTAAACTAAAGCTTCATCACCTATTTAGGAGGAGATTAAAAAAAAGACCTACGACACAACTGCGTAGAACACCAGGGCAATTATCCCTTGTGCCCTGGCCTATATATCTCTCAGTCAACATCACAAAGAAACAAGTATCTGGTCTTTTTCACTTTGCCATTTGTGGGAGTTTGTTTTAAGCAAATTGGCTGCCGCCTTTCCATTATTAGGAACGTGACTGTCCTTCAAAAGTTCAGAGGTTTATAAAATCATGAGCGACATGGATAGGGTGAATAGCCAACATCTTTTTCCCAGGCTAGGGGTGTCCAAAACTAGAGGGTGTAGGTTTATGGTGAGAGGGGAAAGATTTAAAGAGGACCTGGGGGGCATTTTTTTCACATAGACAGTGGTGTGTGGATGGAATGAACTTTCACAGGAAGTGGTGGAGGCTGGTACAATTACAATGTTTATAAAACATCTGGATGGTTATGTGACTAGGAAGAGTTTAGAGATATATGGGCCAAATGCTGGCAAATGGGACTAGATCAGTTTCGGATACCTGGTCGGCATAGACGAGTTGGAGTGAAGGGTCTGTTTCCATGTTGTACAAGTCTGTGACTCCATGACTCTATTTCATTAGCCTTCAAGAGCTTTGAGACCTCCAGTGGTTGTGAAAGGTGCTGTATAAAATCTAGATTCATTGAAGTTAGCTCAGTTACAGTGCCTTGAATTCCATTTTGGTATCTTTTTAATATGAAACTTATCAGGTTTCTGTCATTATAAAATCAATGTTCAGTCATCTTTCAGTCAACTATTGCTCTGCCTCTGCTCAGAGCATTTGCAATGCTATCTTCTTCCTTGATTGGAATACAGCATAATTAAGGAAACATTTCTAAGTAATTTATTCTATGCATCTCTATTTGGCCAACATTTGTATAATCATATTTTGCTTTAGGATAATTCACATCCCCCATGATCACATGTCTGTCATTGTTAAGAGCATCTTATTTCCTTCAAATCTTACCCCCGTTTTCTTTCCAACTATTCAGTGTCATGGAGTACTCCCAATGGAGACAAAACTCCCTAATTATTTCTCAACACAAGTCAAATGCTGCTTGATCATCAGCACCAGTAAGAATGTCCCTTCCTTAAGCTGCATCCATCTTTTCAGTTGGTAAAATTACTCTAGTCCAATTTCCTCCCACAGTCCAAAGATGTGCGGGTCAGGTGAATTGGCCATGCTAAATTGCCCATAGTGTTAGGTGCATTCATCAGAGAGAAATGGGTTTGGGTGGGTTACTCTTCGGAGGGTCGGTGTGGACTGGTTGGGCCGAAGGGCCTGTTTCCACACAGTAAGGAATCTACTCTAATCTAATCTAATCTAATCCTTTTCTTCCCTCTCTACCTTTCCTGAAAGTTTTACTGCCAGCACCTTCAGCTCTTGCGTTCTGAAGCAAAATTTTCACTCAGTCTCCAACCTCATTCCCAGTGTTTTCCTTTACTGCTCTTGATTTCCAGACTAATATATTCACACTCAAATAGAAACCTTTTGCCTGGTCCTGAAAGTGCTCCTCCCCTTTTGTACTTTTTTCATTTGTTCATCAACTTCTATCTTCTTTGCTTCCATTCTATCCTAAAGCACTTCCATTGGTATAAATGGTGGTGTCTTTTGACGTTTCAGGAATGCATCATGTGCCACAGTTTTGCACTGTCCCTTTAAATAGACAGTGGGTTCCATCTGAATATTCTGGAATGTATCGCGTGCTGTGGCAATCAAGTGATATCAAACCAAAGCTTGGTATCATGCTCATCATCACTCAGCTTTCTTGGCACACAAAGCTATCACTAACGCCCAGGGCTGGACAATCCCATCTCTGATAGGTGTGGGCTAAGATCTTTCGCAGATTTCCGTGAGGTTACTAGACAAAACAGCTCACCACTTTACAAACATCAGTGACTTTATGTCTCAGACTCCCCATCTTCATTGTTTCTTTCTTGCTTCCCACTGATTAGATCCCAGACTGTAGCTCACTGCCAGGTATCCTATTCTCATGACCATTTGTCAACTAATAAACATTGGAATGTAAAGCCAACAGTGCATTATAGGGTCGAGATGATGGGATTGGCTGACTTCTGTGTTGTAAACTCTGGGACTCTACTTCATTAGCCATAAAGAGCTTTGAGATTTCCAATGGCTGTACAAGGTGCTATATAAAATGTGGCCATTGCTAGACAAATGGTGCATCTAGATTTTATACAGCACCTTTCACAACCATTGGAAATCTCAAAGCTCTTCATGGTTAATTAAGTAAGTCATAGAGTTGTACACACATAATTCATCCAAGTGTTTATCCTGACCCTGTAATGCACTGTTGGGTGTACATTATATTGTATATAGAGTTGGCAAGTAGTCTTGTGTCTCTAGAGAGGATCAGGCTCAATATGGGACTCCACACATCCCATGGCTTTGGTCACAGACCTCACGCTCCACCTAGTTATAACTTGGCTCCTTCACAAGTTGTATTTTCACTCATTCTTGTTGTACCCCACCCAAAATAAATACCCTTTGCATTCTTCTTCAGCAGTAAGTTACTTCTCATCTCCTTGACCCTTCCAATCTGCTGCCACATTGTTTCAAAGTAATTTTCTTTTCAGCAGCTCCTGAGAAGGTGTACCTTGCTCTAGTCTTGACTTTTGAAATTCCCTTCTCTCCCCATCGCCCATGATGCTATTTCCCACCCGAGTGCCACATCCACCACCCCTCCTGCCTCCCCCCCCCATCACCCGGTCACGACCCCCATGTCATGTCCCGACACTCAAAGCAAAAGGCAAGTTTTACAAACTAAGCAAGCCAGCAAGAAAGCATCTGATAGAAAACCCAACGAGGAATCAAACAATTACAGGGTCAAACACAGCCTGTGGAAAAAAGAGAGAGCCATGTTTAAAGAAAGTGAAATGAGAACATGAACAAATGAAAGAATGGGGCAAAGAAAAGCAAAGTGAAAGGCTGCAGGGAAAATAGAAAGGTATTAACGGCTTAGGAGCCTTTGGACAAGCATCCAATTTGTAACCCATTCCTGAATATCCATTATTCCATATACTATATACCATCCAAACCCCTTGATTAGATTGTAGTTTGGAACTCATTCCCAGTTTTTCCTTATTCTATGTATAAACCATCTGGAGTCCTGAATTAGATTCCAGTCTGTAACTCAGCCCTGGGTATCCAATATTTTGTATATAAACCACCCAAACTCCTCAATTAGACGCAGGCTGTAGCACACTTCTGGATATCCATTATTCTATATATAAACCATTCAGACTCCTTGACCATATTCCAGCCTGCAACTCAGTCCTGAGCAATGCTCCTTCTAAGCTACACAACTACACAGGAACCCACAAGCTCCTGCACAACTTGGCCTCTTTATATTACCGCGTTATGTGTAGCTACATAAATTTAAAGGACCCATGCACTTCAAAAAACTCCCGCACTGTAGATAATGAAAAAAAATGGTGGGCACATTATTTCTGGATATCTATTATTCCATTTATGAACCACCTGAACCCATTGATTTAACTCTAGTATATAACCTTGGTCTGGTTATCCATTATTCTACATACAAAGCATTCAAACATCTTGATTTAAGTCCAACTTGCCACTCATTTGAAGGGTGTCTATTATTCTGCATTCAAACCATATGAAACATTTGATTAGATTCCTTCAAACTGACTCCCTTGGTGTCTGTTATTTTATATATAAACCATAGGAACCCCTTGATTAAATTCCAGCCTGTAGCTCATTGCCAGACTCTCTGGTTATTTTATATGTAAACCATCTGAAGCCCTCAATTCGATTCCACCCTGTCCCTCATTCTCGATATCCATTAGTCTATATATAAACCATACACACTCCTTGTTCATTTCCAGTTGTAACTTAACTCCCTGGGTGTCTGTTATTGCACCTATAAACAATCTGAATACTTCAATTACACCGTAGACTGTAACTCAATCCTTGGGAATACAATTCTCTTAAGCTATTAAGATTCCAAAAAGAAAATCCAAATCTCTTAAAAAGGCTGCAAGGTAGAACTGCTCCTGCTTCAGAACGTTGGGACTTGCATGCTTTTTCCACTGAGTATTTGCCTGATCACACCTTGCAATGACTCCCTTGCACACACACGTAGCATGCTTACCTACTTACACACTTGCCAATTTGCATTGATTCACTTGCACACACTCTCTGTCCCTTCCGTGTGCTCACCCACTTACACACTCACTCATCCACCTTGCACTGACTCACTTGCACTATCTTTCTACTTGTACTGGTGCACCCACTGGCTTGCTTACCTGCCGGTTCACTTACCTGTTGACTCTCGGGCACATTTATTATGCGGTCCAAATCCTCTTCCACTGGTAAAGCTTTTCTCCCCATGGTTTTCACAACGCTCCGATCAGTCTGCACCAGCTTAAACAGCACAAAATCGACCCACAATGTCACAGTCAGGAGTACTGCGAGTGAGGCTGCCATCTGTCTCCGTGTATGTTATTGTCAAGTATAAGCATCAATAAAATGTCACAAATTTCAATATTCTCTTGCTTCCAATGTACAGGTTTGATTTGTCTCGCCACTTCCGAACTGGAGGGTTTGGTTTGGGTTTGCTCTGGGCTTTTGCAGATTCTTAGACAGAATACTCACTTTCGATTGAAACCTCCCATGCAGATGTTTTTTTCTACATGCTGTTATTTTTAATCCTTGAATGAACTCGAGAAAGGAAGAATACAATTATCTTCCAAGGACCTTTCTTTGGCGTTCCTAATCCCAAGCAAGCACGGTCAGTTGTGCCTCACTCACTATCCATGGGCCTGGTCTGGCTGTGTTTTAGATAAAATATCAGAGACACCTGATTGGCCACTGTCTTAAAGAAGAGCTTTGGAAAGACACTCTGGTTGCAAACTCAGTCCAGACAAAAAGTGAACACTTTTCTCATCGTTACTAACAATGAAACCTTGCTTTGAGAATCAGTCTTCTCTCTTAGATGATGGCAAGTCCCGCTGATAATTGCCTGATCTCTTAGCATCAGGTGACAGGGCTGTCCTGGCCTTTTCTGACTCGCATCTCCTTTCACTGAACATGTAAAGGTTTCTCCCTGCCTCTTTCTCTCTCTCTCTCTCTCTCTCTGCCTCTTGTGGCGTTTCCCTGTGTAAATATCTGACCTTCTGTCAGGCTGATGCTCAGGTTCCCGCCTCAGCTCTGCCAGACAACAACAGGGCTGCTTCTCTTTCCACACCTACTTCAAGTTACAGAACTTAACTCTGTAGCAGCCGCAGTACTCACCAATTACCATTCCTTGTCATTTTTCACACACAAGGAATAAAGGAGCACTTCGCTTTCATTCAGTCCTGAAGGCATCTTGGGTTCAGTTCCAGAATTTGTGCAGTCACTGAGTTAAAAAGAATGATTCAACACTCTCTAACAAACACTGTAGAGTTTAAAATGTGTGTCAGTGTTAGCTCCTATACTTGTATGTTGTGAAATTCTGTTGAGGTTGGAGAGAAAGTGGTGAGTGTGTCTTCGAGCTGAAAAACAGCAACATTTATTAGCTATTTAAAGTATTAACATAAATAGGTAGTAGAGAACATTCTGCTAGCTCAGTCTGGGTCTAACTGTCTCACATCAGCAATCATCACTGATGACATATTCCATTTATTAGTACAATGGGACTTAACTATCATCCTAGCCCCACTCCAACCCCAAGTGTTTTATCCTATCCTGGTGGGTCCAGCAAGGTAGGTAATGTTCGGGCTCCTCGACCCACCCACTCCAGGCAGCTGCTTCCCCCTTCTTTCCTTAACCCTTTTGTATTCTTTCTACATCTTTCTCTTTGCCTTCTTCTTGTCGGCAGAGATGGAGGGGGTGACACTGCGGAGGGGAGCAGTCGGAGGGGACTCTTGGCGAGGCAGCAGCTTGGCCAGGTGGTGAAGTCAGGGACTCCTGGTTACGCTAAGGCCCGGACCAGGGACTCCAGGTATTGGCGAGGTGGTGGCGGCAGCTCTTGGTTGTGTGGTAGGGTCTCCTGGTTGTCTGCAAGGTGAGGCTCTTATTTACAGAGTGAGTGGGGGTCCAGCTCAGTACCTGGCATCAGCAGCCCGTCGGCGAGGTGGGTCCAGTGGCGAAGAGTTGGTGCCTGAACATCGGTGACTCCAACTTTGGTGGGTCTGCCGCGGATATTGTAGGTCAGCCAGTTCAGGGCCCAGGACTTACAATGAAGGCGATGGAGGGAAGTTGGACTTTATTTCAGGTATATCTTTTAATTCTTGAAGAATGACACCAGATTGTGGCTACAGTTAAATTTTTTCACTGTGTTTCACCCTGTTGCCCAGAGTACAAGTGACAATAAATCATTAAATTTTATTAAATTAACTTAATTTAAATCATTTTGGTTTAACGATTAACACTTCTCTTAACATCTAAATACTAAAATTTCTCCTATCAACTAGCCATTTTCCATTGGCGTTTTCCTCACTCCCTGAATCCATCACCCTTCCTCTTGCCCTCCAATCTCTTTCTAACTTTGGTCTCCTTCTGTCCTGGGAAAGGATAGATTGTCTGCTGTTCATTTTCTTACTGGGAGGAAGGCAGAATGTTGGACAGGATGGACATTTAATCTTATTCAATCACTGGTACCTGCAGCATAACCATTGTGATAACTGTTGTCAATGGTTCTGAAAGGGTTAATACTGAAGAATGCCATCAATGAGATACCAGTGAATGATCATAAAGCACTGGAAATACTCAGCAGACTTTGTGGAGAAAGAAATAGAGCCAACGTTTTGAGTTGAAGATGACTGTTCCTCAGCACTTGAAGGGAGATAGAAATGTGATTGATTTGATGTTGTTGACAAAGGGGGTTAAAGGAAGAACCAAAGGCTAAAGGCTGGGTTAGGTACAAGACAAGAAAGATTGAATGACAAAGATGTCGTGGAACAGAAGGAGAGGAAAGTAAGAAAGGTTGTTGCAAAGAAACAAAGCATTTGGCCAGAGGGAGAATGAATGTTATTTTAACAAACAGTTTTGTTTGAAATCTCTCTCTCTCTCTTTCTGATGCATTGACAAAACTCATTTTCTCTTCCTCTCAGTTTTTAAGGAATCACGGGTACAGCCAATCTTTCTTTCACACTGCATCTCTCTGACCCCCATCCGTTCTTTGGACCCCAACTTTTCCCATGTATTCAAATCACTCTCCTCCCTGATGTTTCATCCCCTTATGCCCCCACCTCAATAAATCTCAACTTCAGCTTTCAGCTCCTCTTCCACCGCCTCCCAATTCCGTGTTCACAACGTTGCACGGGTGACCTCCTCTCTCATAGTTTTTCTTGACTCCCTCCCTCTGGCTTCTCTCCTGCTCTGGATCTTTACATTGACAATGATCGGCTTGACCCCAGCCATCTTCATTTATCTGCTTTCCTCAATCTCTCTGACCTGTCACCCTTTGAGCTTGTTGCACTCTATTCTCTTAGGCTGCACCATGACTTTGTGATCAAACCTCCTGATTAGGGCAGCTCTGTTGGCATCTGTTGGTATACCAACCTCTACCTTGCAGAGGCTGAGCACCAACTCTCAGACACTACCTCTTATTGGACAGAGCTTCAAGCTGCTGTTTGCAAGACATTCATTGACTTCCTCTCCCCCGGAGATCTTCCCACCTCATAATCCCTCCAACCCCAAGCAGCTCACTTCTGTCTCCTCGTCAAAATCCACAAACAGCACTGTCTTGATAGATTCTAGATTAGAGTGGTGCTGGAAAAGCACAGCAGTTCAGGCAGCATCCAGGGAACAAGCTAAATATTGGTAGACCCAATATTTAGCTTGTTTCTAACTCACACAGCTTATTTCTTCCCATCTTGACTCTATTATTTCTCCTCTATATAAATGGGTTGGGGTGGCATGGTGGCTCAGTGGTTAGCATTGCTGCCTCACAGCGTCAGGGACCTGGGTTCAATTCCAGTCTTGGACTGTCTGTGTGGTGTTTGCATGTTCTCCTGTGGGTTTCCTCCCACAGTCCAAAGGAGTGCAGATTAGATGGATTAGACATGGGAAATTACCCATAGTGCCCAGGGATTGGAAAATTACAGGGATATGGTTGGGGGCTGAGTCTGGTTAGGATTCTCTTTGGAGTGTCAGTGGGCCGAATGGCCTGCTTCCACACTGAAGGGATGCTAATCTCTCCTGATACCCTACACCATTTCAACAGTTTTCAATTTCCTAGCTCCAATCACCCCTTCTTCACCTCAAATGTCAATCCTCTAAGTCTCCATCACCCAGTAAGACAATTTGAATGCTCTCTGCTTCTTTCTTGAACAGAAACCCAAGCAGAGGCCAAACACCACCATCCCCTACTGCCCGGTTCTGACTGCACAATTTCTCCTTTAGATTGTCCATTTGCTCCAAATAAAAGCTTGTTGCAGTGGGTACCCCATGTGAATCCGAAAGAAGTCTTTTTTTGTGTGGGATAGGTGGAACATCCCTTATTCCAGTTTTGCTCAGGACCTCTCCTCAAGATATTTTTCTATTGTTTTTATTCATTCCCGGGCTGAGAGCATCACTGGCTAGGTGAGCATTCATCACCCATCCCCAATTGCCCAGAAGTCTGTTAAGAGTCAACCACATTGCTATGGCTCTGGAGCTACATGTAGGCCAGACCAGGTAAGGACAGCGGTTTCCTTCCCTAGAGCAGATTAGTGAACCAGACGGTTATTTTTTGACAATCAGCAATGGTTTCATGCTCCTCATTAGATTCTTAATTCCAGATTCTTTATTGATTTCAAATTCCATCAGCTACCATGGCAGTATTTGTCCCTGGACCCCAGAACATTTCTGGATTAATAATCTAGTGATAATACCACTTGGCCATTGCCTCCCATGTTGCATCAATAACTATATTGCTGCCTTGGCCCACTCTTGTTTGGAACTAGAAAACCTCATTAACTTCTCTTCCAATTCCCACCCCACTCTTGACTTCAAATGGTCTATGTTGGGCACATTTCTTCGCTTTCCTTGACTTCTCTGTCTCCATTTTCAGCAATAGACTGTCTACTACTATTCCTAATGGCCCACCAACTATCTTGCCTACACTTCCTCACCCCTTCTTTCTGCAAGGACTCGATTCCATTCTCCAAATTTCTTCCTCTCAGTCACATCTGCTCTGAAGATGACACCTTCCACAATAGCGCTTCTGCCAAGTCTTTCTAGGGATTCTCTCCCATCCACCAAGTAGTTGACTGGGTCCTCAACAGTATCTGACATATTTAACTTCTCTCCTCCCTCCCAGGGCAATGATGGTGTAGCTCTTGTCCTCACTTTCCACGCCACTAGACATTATTATCATAGAATCATCCTCCACCATTTCTGCCACCTCTATTACGATGCCACCACAAAATGTACCTACCCCTCTGCTGCCCTGCCAGCGTTCCAGAGGGGTTGTTCCCTCTGCATCACCCAGGGTCTGTTTCTCTTTCAGATTTTCCCATTCCTATACAATCATTGAAGATGTAACTCCTGCCCTTTCACCTCCTCCCTCCACCCTGTCCAACGCATTCCTTCCAGGAAAAGCTGCAGTTTGCTCGTACTCCTTTCAATATGTTGTATTCGCTGCTCACAGCGTGGTCTCCTTGATGCTGGGGAGGACCAAGCACAGAATGGTGACTGCATTGTGAAATTCCTCCACCCAGTCTAGAGGTATGAACCCAAGTTCGCAATCCCTAGCTATCGTACCCTTTCACCTTGCTCTCATACACACCTCACTGTCCCCAGCCCACTGCAGGCTTGAGGAACAGCACTTCATTTTCCAATTTGACACTTTGCATCTCCCTGGGTTCCACATTGCATTTGAAAACTTCAGCGCGGAAACTTTGTGCCCCATTTTGATGCTGTTTTTATTGTTTGCCCTGTGCTTTTCTGAACCTTTAGATAAAGCTGTTCACCATGCCATTTGTATTCTCTCTGAAGTCTTGTTTCTTTCCTACAATCACTTCCACTCTCTTCCTCAGCAAGTGAGGACTCCACCACTCTCCCCAACTCCCCACAATGCTTTTCTTCTCCCCTTCGCCTTCCTTGACCTTTCGTTCCATGATGTCTGTGCTGTTTAAACTCTCTATTTTACACAGCCCTCCACCTTGGTTCTTCCTCCACTCACCCCTTCAACAAAGTAAATTCATCCTGCCAGGTATCTGCAATTGGTCAATTCTGAAGAAGAGTCACAAATGGCCCAATTGCTTTATGCCATTGTTTCTACCCCACCTGACCTTCCTTCCATTACACCTATTGATATCTTCCATTCCTTTCATCCATCTTGTTTTTCCTTGGATATATTTGCATCGCTTTTCTCTTTCAGCCATGGCTCAGTTGACAGCTGTCTTCCCTCAAACTCGATTCAAGAGACACCCTGCAACCTGAAACACAGACACCATCTCCATTTGAGACGATACAGCAAGGCCCCAACTCGTACTTGGATGGATGAGTGACTCTCATTTGAAAAAGGGAGATTATCCTCAATATTTTAGTGATCATATTCATCAATCAATGTCACAAAAATTGATTTTTTTTTGGTCACTATTACACGCTTGAGAGTGCGAGCTGCATGCAAATTGACTGCTGCATTTCCAACATTAAAACAGTGGCTACAGGTTCAAAACCGATGCATTAGCTATAAAGTGTTTTGTGAGGGCTGGTGATGGTTCTGAACGGTGCTATATAAATGCTAGTCCTTTTTGATTTCTAGCTACCTCGTTCTGTTGAGGCAAATTCTACATTGTCACCACTTGGATGTCCAATAAATATCCCTGAGGATAAAAGTGGTGAAGTTTTAAGCAAGTTATAGCGTCACACAGTCACAGAGACATGAAACAGGCTCTTCGGCCCCACTCGTCCATGCTGACCAGGTTTCCAAAACAGAACCTGTCCCATTTGCCTGCATTTGGTCCATATCCCTCTAAACCTTCCCTGTCTATGTATTTGTCCAAATGCCTTTTAAATGTTGTAATTGTACTCGCCTCTACCACTTGACAATATAAGGTGGAGACTTCAGGAGCAGTGGATCCTGGAAGCAATGAATATTGTGTCTATAATGCACTGAACTCCAAAGCAGTCCAGGGGAAGCAAACAAATTGAGGCACTTCTAGCCATGTCCAGACAGGGTTTCCTCCATCTTTAGCAATGGGAACCCTTTCACACTGAGTTCAAGTATCTTTGATACTTGTTACCCAGAATCAATGCTGCTGCTCATAACTGAATGCCTTGGCTTATTCATATGTTCATTGGTAAGTGCAGCTTTCAAAACAGGAGCTGGGTATTCAGCAATGGCTGTTCTGTAATTCTTAAGCACTGTGAATGGGTCGGCTTGACATTCACTGAGTTACTCCAGAAGGGGTGGCATGTGAAAACTTTCAGTTACTCTCTTAAGGCTTTCATATGCTGGTAACCCCATTTGACATCACTTTGAAAGTAGCTTCCTAATTTACACTCATGCTTGTTGTGCAATGTCAGCATCTTCAAAGTTGACAAGAGGATTTTCTTTTAAATTCATTCCCAAGACGAGGGTATCGCTGGCGAGGCCAACAATTATTGCCCTTCCCTAGTTGCTCAGGGGGCAGTTAAGAGTCAACTGTATTGCTGTGGGTCTAGAGTCACATGTCGGCCAGACCAGGTAAAAATGGCAGATTTCCCTCCTTAAAGGTCTTTCGTGAACCAGATGGGGTTTTCCAACAACCAACAAATTAGACTCCATCATTAGACACTTAATTCCAGATTTTTTCTTGAATTCAAATTCCACCATCTGCTGTGGTAGGATTCAAACCTGAGTCCCCAGAACATTACCTGAGTCCCTGGATTAACAGTCCAGCGATAACACCTCCAAGCCATCATCTTCGCTATAATGTACTCTGTGAGTTGCACATGGCACACAATTGTGTTGCACATTTGGGGTTCAGTCTCATTTGATGGGTTATTGTCCATTCACCCAATAAACTGAATTGATGGCGATGTCAATGCAAGCATCATTTACAATCGCTAACACTATCGTATGACCTCGCTTGTTTCCTTATGGCTCACTGGGGTAACATTGCCCAACTGGAAATACTGGGTCTGAATTGTACACTTTGGGCTAATTTTACCAGAAGTTGGCTAAGTTGTGCTGGGTTTCAGGGAGGGTTTTGCTCTGAGCCCTGGTGGGATTTCACACACTATGTTGCAAAACCCATCTCTTAGCCATGCCTCAATGTTGCCTACTCATTCTGCCTTCCGCCTCTCCAGAGGTGGGAGTCCTGGCCACTACTGGCACTGGGTGCCACTTCTCGAGCCCAGCCTTGCACCAGAGGGTGCCCTTTGTTATGCGGGCAGTGGGAGGGAGGAGAAAATTTCAAGTGCCATGGCTAATGTTTCATTACACATTCAGCCACATATTAGTAAATCTATCATTATTTAAGGACCAGGTCACACAGGTTACCCGTCCTCAGCGCCATCCTATCTTAGAGGAGTGAGGGAATGTTACTCTTCCCCCAGTGCTCAGTGTAACCAAACATCTTCTCATTCAATGTGAAGCCATCACATACTCCAAAGCCTTCAAATTATTCAAAAGATTCACCTTTATTCAGCAAAAGCAAAGAACCAACCAAGCAAATAGACGCTGTGTTTGCCTCTAAGAACACACAGGGACCTGTTTGCCTATGTGAGCAGTAATAAATTTACAATCAGTGAATGATCACAGCACCCAGCTCCCATCTACCAGAACAGGCCATCAGAAATGTGCTCTCTTGCTAATAGCACCTGGCACTGCATCGCAGGTTCGTGTTGAATAGATGCCCTTCCTGCTCAATGCTCTTATCTTGCTGCTCAGAACACTGCTGCCACTCTCCCAGCTCTTCAACCTCCATCATATCCACCATTTCCCTGCAGAGTGGAGCATGTCAGGATTGTGTGGCACCCTTTGTCTACTGTAAAGTGCAAGGTCATGCCAGACCAATCCAAGCATTGGAAATTCATCTTCAGACGGCTTAACAACTACTCAGAGAGTAGTAAAGGTGGGGAACGCCCTGCCTGCAACATTAGTAGACTCCCAACTTTAAGGGCATTTAAATGGTTATTGGATAAACATATGGATGATAATGGAATCGTGTAGGATAGATAGGTTTCAGACTGGTTTCATAGGTCAGCGCAACATCGAGGGCCGAAGGGCCTGTACTGCGCTGTAATGTTCTATGTTCCACGGTCCCGACAGAAGAATGGGCTGCACTTTTATTCACTCAAAGGACTTGCGCATTGCTGACTGGTGCAACACTTATTGCTCATCCCTAGTTGCCCTTGAGAAGGTGGAAGAGATCTGGCTTCTTAAACAGCCTCAACCCCTGTGCAGCAGGTTGACCCACAATGCTCTGATGGAGGGAATTCCAGGATTCTGACCCAGTGACACCGAAGGAACGGCGATATGTTGCTGAGTCGGGATGGTGAGTGATTTGGACAGAGGTTTGCAGATGATGGTATTCCCATGCTGTCAATGTCCTTCGGGATGGAAATGGTAGTGGATTTGGATGGAGCTATCTGAGGAACTTTGGCGAATTCCATCTCCCAACATTAACCCTTATGTCTTGGGCTTACAGCTTAGCCATGGCAACCACTGTGCCACACCGACCCTAGCAAATGACCCCTGGCGAGTGACTGTCAATGACCCGCCATTTCCTGCAGAGATCCATCTCCTCCAATGTCTCCCTCCCTTCTATGTTGTGTCCCCCCCCCCAACCCCGCCCCCAACCTCCATTAACAATGAGTGTTCCCTCTGTATCCCAGCACTCCAAGTCCTAGAATGAGCTTCTCTAGTTTCCCCAGCATAGCCAAGGCTCCTGCTAACCAATGTTGACTTTGAGCTGGCTCCCCCAGGACTGACCGTGGCCTACCCCCACCCTGACCAACTTGGAGAAAAAATCCAATTTGATGAGTGAGCGAGCCCCTGACTGACCTTTGTGTGGCTATCAGACTGATGTACCTCGATTCCATGGCTTGGTTGCACTGGGTCTGAATGACTGACTTGAAGCTGTGTGGGTAGAGGGGGTGCATGGAATTCTCATTCAATCCGGTCCCATTTGTGCAACTCCTCCGGCCACCCATGAGATTTTACCTGTACCTGATGGTAAGAGCCCAGCTTTGCTCATTTCCACATACCTGTCATCAGACATAACATTGCAGGAGGGGGTTGCATATTGGAGGCCTCAACCTCAAGATCATTCCAACCCTACATCTCCCTCTGCTCTATTTTGTTGATCCCCAACCTGTCTTATTCCTCCCCTTAGAACCTACTAGCCAGCCATCACCATACTTAAGAGTCAAAAACCGAGGCACTGGAAAAGGACAGCATCAGAGGAGCAGGAGAATCGATGTTTCTGGCATAAGCCCTTCACCAGGAATGTAGGGGGGATAAGGAGCAGGGTGGGGTGGGGCTGGGGGGAAGGTAGCTGGGAAGGCGATAGATAGATGCAGGTGGGGGATGATGGTAATAGGTCGGTGGGGAGGATGGAACGGATAGATGGGAAGGAAGATGGACAGGCAGGACATGTCATGAGGGCAGTGGTGAGTTGGAATGGTGGATCTGAGATAAGGTGGGGGAGGGGAGATTTGAAAACTAGTGAAGTTGACATTAATGCTGTGTAGTTGGAGGGTCCCAAAGCGGAAGATGAGGCGTTCTTCTTCCAGACGTCAGGAGGTTAGGATTTGGTGATGGAGGAGACCCAGGACTTGCATGTCGTTGGTGGAATGAGAGGGGGAATTGAAGTGGTCAGCCACAGGACGGTGGGGTTGTTGGGTGCGTGTGTCCCAGAGATGCTCCCTGAAATGCTCCGCGAGTTTGCATCCTGTCTCCCCAATGTAGAGGAGACCACATCGAGGGCCTAAGACAACTTCCCGAGAACTTTAGCCAGTTCTTGCCCTAAGGGTGCCAGTCCAGGTACTGCTCCTCAGATGCTGCCTGAACTGCTGTGCTTTTCCAGCACCACTAATCCAGAATCTGGTTTCCAGCATCTGAAGTCATTGTTTTTAACCTAAGTGACTCCAGGCCCCAGGCACAATCCAACCCACAGACTGGGCTAAAAGGAGTTCAAGTGAAGGCATGAGATGGGCTGGCTCTTGGTTTGGTTGATATTTGAGTCACCGGGATTGCAAGGATGCTGAGGGATGTGAGGGTGTAAATTGTGGAGCTACCAGAATCAGCCAATCCTCCTCAGATTCAGAGATGGTGCCAGAGGTCTGGAGAATTATGGAAGCTACAGCCAGCTGTAATGATACACGACAGGGCAGTCATTTTAACAGCGAATTGGGAATGCTTTTGGAAATGAGCACCCAGGTCAAAATGAACCATCACTTTAACGAGTGTGAATTAATTAATCAAATATAGTAGGTATTCAATCAAGTCAACTTGTAGTCTGGTAACGGCGGAAGGTTGTTGAAGGTATTGTAGTTAATGTGATGTTTATTGACTCAAAAAGACATTTAATAATGTGCCATTGTTCAAGCAAATTTAAGGTCCATAGAATAAAAGGGACATTCACAACATGTGTCCAAAACTGGCCGAATGACAGGGAGTAGACGATAGTGGTGAAGTTTTGCAAACTCCAGAAAGTTTAGACTGAGATTCCTTAGGAGTCAACATTATATTCACAACTTTTCTTGATACATGTTTGTGACCTAAATTTGGATGTGCAGGGCATAGTTTCAAAACAAAATTTCGGTTATCTGTGAGGGGATAGTGTTTGACAGACTTCAGAGGATATGAACAGGACTGGTGAAATGAGCAGGAATGTGGCTGTTGGAATTTAATGCAAAGGTGTATGATTTGGTCTATGGAGCAAGGGTGGGTGAGTGGGACTTGCTGGGATGTTTATGCAAAGAGCTTCCATGAAGATAGCAGGCTGAATGGCCTCCTTTTGTACTGTAACACATCATTCGTTCAATGATTCTCTGAGATCCTAGCACGTGGGACGTCAACTTCAACATGGCGGATTAGAATAACCCCAAAGAGTGACGATCTGCATCAGTTAGTTGCATTAATTAAATTGCTGGAAATTTGTTTTCAATTTGAGTGTCATTGGCACTGCAGAGGTGTCAGATAACAGAGCTGTGAGCACTGCAGATGCTGGAGATCACAGTCAAAAAGTGTGGCACTAGAAAAGCACAGCAAGTCAGGCAGCATCCGAGGAGCAGGAGAATCGATGCTCGGGGCATACACCCTTCATCAGGAATGTGAGGGGGTGGGGGGGTGGGGGCAACATGTCTGAGAGATACATGGGAGGAGGGGGTGGGGCTGGGGGGGAGGTAGCTCAGAATGTGATAGGAAGGTGAGGGTGGGGGTGAAGGTGATAGGTCAGAGTGGAGGGTGGAGCAACAAGGATAGAACCCCCATGGTCCTCTCCTTCCACCCCACCAATCTCCGGATGCAACGTAACATCCTCCACCACTTCTGACACCTACAGTTAGACTCCACCACCAGAGCTATATTTCCTTCCCCACCCCTCTCTATGTACCGCAGAGTCCATTCCCTCCGCAACTCCGTAGTTAGGTCCATGCCCCTGACCGACCAACCCTCCATTCCCTACACCTTCCCTTGCCACCATAAGAAGTGCAAAACCTATGCCCACACCTCCCCCCCACCTCCCCTCCTTCCAAGGCCCCAAATGACCCTTCCACATTTGGCAGAAATTTTCTTGCACATCCAAACATCTCATCTACTGTTTCCTTTGCTCCCGATGGGGTCTCCAGTAAAATGGGGAGACAGGACGCCAACTCGCGGAACGTTTCAGAGAACGTCTGCCTTAGAATCAAACAACCCCACCGCCCTGTGGCCGACCACTTTAACTCCCCCTCTCACTCCGCCAAGGACATGCAAGTCCTGGGCCTCCTCCAACACCAAATCCTAACCTCCTGACGTGTGGAGGAAGAACGCCTCTTCTTAATACTTGGGGCCCTCCAATCGCACTGGATCAATGTGGATTTCACCAGTTTCCTCATCTCCCCTCCCCCCAATCTTATCCCAGATCCAGCCCTCCAACTTGACACCACACTCATGACCTGCCTTATCTGTCCATCTTCCTTCCCACCTATCCGCTCCACCCTCTGCTCTGACCTGTCACCATCACCCCCACCTTTTGTGACCTATTGCATTTTCACCTACCTGACCCCCAGCCCCAGCCCCAGTCCCCTCTTATTTATCTCTCAGCCCTCTTCCACCTCACATTCCTGATGAAGGACTTGCGCCCGAAACGTCTATTCTCCTGCTCCCTGGATGCTGCCTGACCTGCTTCGTTTTTCCAGCACCACACTTCTTTGAAACAGAGCTGTGAAGTTTTGTAAATTTATTTGTGGACAAAATGGTGCACATTAGAAGACTGCTGTTGTGGACATGAAGATACACCTCAGGGACAATAGTATTTCTGTTTCTACCCCTTAGTCATCACCATCTCCCCCCTCCCCCCCATGTGTGTATTTCTGGATCCCTGGTTTTCACCCACTGCCTGTCTCGTTCTTTTTAGTTGTTACTCAACCACAAATGTGGGTGTGTTTGCCATTGTCTGTCACGATTGGCCTTTAAAAATGTCAGCTTACGTAAACAGCCTAGAAAAGATTAAACATTGAAGCACTGAAAGGTGGTGTTGTTGAGTGACTGGCCTCTCAGGAGCTCAACAATTCTCCCATCACTAAAAATGAATGAGCCCGCAGTTGGTCTTGCATGGGTGTTTGGCACCATCTTGTGGTCAATACTGATCTTGCAACAGTCTTGAGGTTTCTGCCGTTAACTCTTTTCATGAACTGGCTGTATGTGCCTGGAGAGGTTGACGAAAACTCACACCCAAACAGACTGGCACCACTACCCAAGGTGACCAACACCATCACACAAACTAACTGACACTGAAACATCAGTTAGGCCACTTTTGGAATGCTGCATGTAATTCTGGTCTCCCTCCTATAGGAAAGATGTTGTGAAACTTGAAAGGGTTCAGAGAAGATTTACAAGGAGGTTGCCAGGGTTGGAGAGTTTGAGCTATAGGGAGAGGCTGAAAAGGCTGGAGCGTTGGAGGCTGAGGGGGGGACCTTATAGAGGTTTATAAAATCATGAGGGGCATGGATAGGGTAATTAGACAAAATCTTTTTCCCTGGGCCACTAGAGGGCAAACGTTTAAGGTAAGAGGGGAAAGATTTAAAAAAGACCCAAGGAGCAACTTTTTCACATGGAGGATAGTGCTTGCATGGAATGAGCTGCCAAAGGAAGTGGTGGAAGCTGGTAGATTGACAACATTTAAAAGGCATCTGGATGGGTGTATGCATAGGAAAGGTTTAGAGGGATATGGGCCAAGTGCTGGCACAGGACGAGATTAATTTAGAATATTTGATCAGCATGGATGAGTTGGACCGAAGGGCCTATTTCCATGCTATATATCTCTATGACTCTACAACTCTATGACCCAATGACTCTATGACCCTATGACTCTATGACCCTATGGCCCTATGACTCTATGAACCTATGACCTTATGGCCCTATGACTCTATGATTCTACGATACCAAAACTGACCAACACTGACATCCACATTAACCGACACACCATCACAAAACTGACTTACACTGAAACAAAACTGATCTGCACCATCACACAAATTGACCGATATGGACATCCTAAAAACAAAAGCATATAAATTGGACAAAGATGGGTCTCAGGACATTAAGATTGGACAGGGTTTTTAAAAAGGGACTATTCTCCAGGGTGTGGAGGAGCAGGTGCGTGTGCATGAATTAGCAGGGGCAGATCAGGACAGCTTTCAGGATAAGGAGGCTTCTCCTGAATTATTTTACGGTGTTTGTTCCTGTCTATACTACATTCATTGCACATGGTTTTGAACTTCCTTCAAGTTAATGTTTTCTCTGTGATTAGTCGATCAAACCATTCCATAACTTTCAAGACTCCATCTTCTCAATAGCTCAGTCTTCTCTATTCCTAAGGACCCCATAATTCAGACTTCCCTGAAAAGTTATGTCTTTTCAGTTTTGCTATTATTTTTGCAAATATTTCTTTCTGCCTTATCCACATAATATCCTTCACTAACATTGAGACCAGGATAAAGTTAAAACAAAGGGATTTGCAGTCTTTTATTAATCTAATGGATCAAAGCATTCATGAACATTTAGGTTAGATTCCCTACAGTATGGAAACTGGCCCTTCAGCCCAACAAGTCCACACCGACCTCCATTTAGCATGGTCAATTCACCTAACATGCTTATGTTTGGATTGTGGGAGGAAACCTACACAGATACAGGGAGAATGTGTAAACTCTACACAGACAGTCACCTGAGGCAGGAATCGAACCCAGGTCCCTGGTGCTACAAGGCAGCAGTGCTAACCACTGAGCGACCAACTGTCAATCTGCTGTCAACAGTAAATTTCAGACAGTTTTCTTTCTCTACAAGTTGTTGAATAGTTTTTAATTTCTTCTATCCAAAATAAAATTCACTATACCCTTCAATCATGATTAATGTTCACGAAAACCTGGGTTCCAAATCAGCTGGTATCTGAATTCTTCACTAGTTGTCTGGTCTGGGTACAACAATCTTCTTTCCCATTAATGTCAGTCTTTTTTTTGTAGCTACAGAGTGACTGTTATCTACAGTAATCAAAGGCATATAATGTATTAACAGATATAGTCAGCATCAGGTGCACACTCTTCTGCACCTAGAGGTAGTAACTTTGGAGGCTGGAAGGGCATTTAATGAGATGGACATGTGGCATACCCAAACTCTGCCAACTTCCCATTTCTGCCTGAAATGTGTTCAGCTTGGGAAGGTCCTTACAATCAACCTGCCCATCCTACCCATCAGGAGACCAATTCAAGTTCACATAAGCTGTTCCAGTATAGATACAACACTGGCATCTACCTGACATTGTGAAATGTTTCCCACATGTGTCTCATACACAAAAAGCTGGACAAATCTACCCCGGCCAGTTATCATCGCATCAGTAAAGTGACAGACGGTGTCATCAACAAGCAACACCTGCTCAGCAATAACCTGCTCAGTGACACCCAGTTTGGGTCCTGCCAGGGCCACTCAGCTCCTGACCTCATTACAGCCTTAGTTCAAACATGGACAAAAGAGCTGACTATCAGAGGTGAGGTGAGAGTGACAGCCCTTCACATCAAGGCTGCATTCGACCGATTGTGGCATCAAGGAGCCCCCGCAAAACTGGAATCAGTGAATATCAGGGAGCAAGTTAGTTGGAATCATAACGGGCACGTAGGAAGATGGCTGTGGTTATTGAAGGTCATTTGTTTCAGCTGAGGGCATTTCCAGAGGATTTCCTTAGGGTAGTGTCCTCAGTCCAAACACCTTCCGCTCCTTCATCAATAACCTCTGTCCATCATCAGGCCAGAAGTGGGAATGTTCGCCAATGATTGCACAATGTTCAGCAGCATTTGTGACTCGTATGAAGCAGTCCTTGTCCATGGAAATTGTCCACATTCAAATGCAGCAAGACCTGGACAATAACCACCCATACACTCACAAGTGGCTAGTAATATTCACACCACACAAATGCCAGACAATGACCATCTCCAACAAGAGACAATCTAGCCACCGCATCATGACGTTCAATGATGTTACCATCACTAATTGCCTCACTATCAACCAATGGATTACCATTGACTAGAAACTGATCTGAACTCACCATACAAATATAGTGACTACAAGAGCAAGTCAGATGCTAGGAATACTGCAGTGAGTAACTCACTTTCTGCCTCCCCAGTGTCCATACAAGGAACAAGCAATATTTCCACCCAATTCTTTTTCTCTCTGTGCAGAAATCCAATGTCTGTGGGTGGCAACAACGTCTGGAAATGGAAGTGAATGCTACGTACGGCATTGGCATCATTGTGGGCACCCAGGCAGCTTAAAGGGAAGATCGGGCACAAGGCAGGAGTGTGATGGAATACTCCTCACTTGTCTGAATCAGTTTAGCTACAACAGCACTCAAGAAATTTGACACCACCCTGGACAAAGCAGCCCACTTGAATAGCACCACATCCAAAAACATTAACTCCCTCCACCAAAGATCTTTAGACTGCACTTTCCAAACCTATGAATGCTTCCATCTGGAAGGACAAGGGCAGCAGGTATTTGGGAACACCACCCCCTGAAAATTCCCCTCCCAGCCACTCACCATCCTGACTTGGAAATGTATTGCTGTTCCTTCATTGTCAAAATCCTGGAACATTCCCCTCACCAGAGCTGTGGGCCTTACCAACACTAAACAGATCGGCCCAGTTCAAGAGGGCAGCTCACCACCATCTTCTCTGGGGCACCTAGAGATGGGCGATAAGTGCCAGCCCAGGCAGCTATGCCCGAATCCTGGGATTGAATTTCAAAACAGGGTCTCAGGTTACCACCCCAGTGGGGTGATCCCAGCTGCAGATGGCCAGTCACCAAGCAACGTTCCCAGTAGCTACAACCCAGTGGGGGAAGTGGTATAATCACTTGCTGAAAGGCATCCTGCTCAAATTTGAATCTCACAATCATATTAAAATATTTAAATTAGACAGCTGCTTTCGGAGCTGTTCCACATCCTGCCTCCCTTCAACCTGCAAGTGGATTTGTTGATTTTTAAAAAATATTTAACTCTATCCACACCTTGATGTGAGGGGATATCCAGATGGGTGTCTTTGCTGCTTTGTTATCAAAAGGGTTTAAAGAATCTGACTGGGTCCAAATCGCTGTTAGCTGAAGGAGATTTCATCGTACCCGTTTGGGCTGGAGTTGAATGCAGATGAGGTGAATCAACCACATCCCCCCTCCATCTGAAATCACCAGCTGAGCGCCTTCTTACAGTTAGTGAGCTTCACAATTACTCAATGAGTTGAACCATAGTCACCGATAGAGATAGTTTATTTAGTGACAGGCGGAAATCAGATTCAATTTCAAGTTTACTGATCATAAGTACAGCACATCCAAGCACCCAAGCAGACATAGAGAAGGAATTGTTGCACTGAAGCTGATATCGGCCTAGAGAGAAGCAAGGTAGTCAAGCAGGAGGCTGGAAGAACACTGCATGCCAGGCAGCGTCAGGAGGTGGAGAAGTCAATGTTTCTGGTGTAACCCTTCTTCAGGAGAAGGAAGAACAAAGAGACAGCAAATCTCTGGGCAGTCACTGGGGAAATCGGAGTTGACTCAAGGTGAGGCCTGGCAACGGCCAAGGCGATAGATTTCTGGGAATTCTGTAATAAAAGAAAATGTCAATGAGAGAGTAATAATCACATCTTCTAATGGCTCAGCTTCTGTGTCAGGGCCCTTCAACCCCACGGCATCAATGTGAACTCCACCAGTTTCCGCATTTCCCCTCTCCCCACCGCCTTACTCCAGTTCCAACCTTCCAGCTCAGCACCATCCTCATGACCTCTCCCATCCATCCAACTTCCTTCCCATCTATCCGCTCCACCCTCCTCTCCGACCAATCACCTTCAGCCCCACCTCCATCCACCTATCGCACTCCCGACTACCTCCTCCCTAGCCCCACCACCCCCACCACCCCCACCACCCCCACCACCCCCACAACCCCCCCTCCCATTTATCTCTCCACCCTTGAGGCTCCCAGTCTCATTCCTGCTGATGGGCTCCTGCCCGAAACGTTGATTTTCCTGCTCCTCGGATGCTGCCTGACCTGCTGTGCCTTTCCAGCAACACACTCTTAGTTCTGTATCTGTCAGTCTACAACTACCACTCACTCATTATTGTGGGTGTGAATTCAAAGGTCGAAACTGCTAGTGGAATTACTGTCATGCCCAATGTGGAATTACTGTCATGCCCCATGTCAGCTCTCTGCAACAGCAACTCAGCTGGACATTCTCTCCCTCACCCACCTCTTTTCCTTGTAATTATCTCTCTTCAGGTATTTGTCTAATTCACTTCTGAAATCTAGATTGAATCTACTCCATTACTCAGGCAGATCATTCCATATTGTAACCACAATCTGCACACCAAACCTTTATCCTTCTTTCACCTCCTGCTCTTTTGTTATTCAGTTTATATCTGTATTCTCCAGCTCTCAAACTTTCCAGCAATTTGTACAAGTTCTCCCTGTCTGTCTATGTGAGTACCTCATAATTTTGATTACCTCTGTCAAATCCCCTCTCAATCTTTATTATTATGATTCCCCACAGCGTGGAAACAGGCCCTTCAGCCCAACTAGTCCACACCCACCCTCCGAAGAGTAACCCACCCAGACCTATTCCTTCTGACTAATGCATCTAACACTATGGGAAATTTAGCACGGCCAATTCACCTGACCTGCACATCTTTGGACTGTAGGACGAAACCCACGCAGACACGGGGAGAACGTGCAAACTCCACAAGCCTGAGGCTGGAATTGAACCTTGGACCCTGGTGCTGTGAGGCAGCAGTGCTAACCACTAGGCCACCACGCCACCCCAAAATAGGAGAGGATGGTTTCGATCCATCGACCTCTGGATTATGGGCCCACCACACTCCCGCTGCGCCACTCCGCTCCCACAATACTACCACTCGGCCATCACATTTTCTCAACTTTAATGACAATAACCCCAACCTCTTCATTCCTCTCTGAATCCTTCCCCTCCATTCTAAAATCTGAAGCTTAAAGTTTAACACAAATGCTGCGACCTTTGCTGAACCAGCGTTCATTAAAGACTCAGCGTCGAGAGTGGGGTGCCGGAAGAGCACAACACCCCACTCTCGACGCTGACCTCCAGCATCTGCAGTCCTCATAAAGATTCACCATTGTTTGTCTACTTCTTCACTGTAATAAAAATTTTCAAAACAAAGATTTACAGGTCTGTGCTAGATTAAGGCTTTTTTTAAGATTTAGCAAAGAGGGGAAACACAGTCACAATTCAGATCCCTCTGACCGATAAGGCAGAAAGGGCTTAAAGGCCTAAACAGTTGTCCGGTTTCCATGTCTTTCAAAGGTGGGAACTGCTTATGGTACGCTAACCATTGAGCAAGATGTTTCTCCAGCATTTTTAAAAATAGCAATTGAAAGTTAATGGCGTCCCTCTGAAGCTCATGTTCAGGTGAATCCCCTTATGGCCAGGCCCTTTCATTCCCTTGTAATCTCCTTCAGCTATTGAGCATTTTGCACTCTTCCAGCTTCTGCCCTGGAGTTTCCTCCCTAGCTGCATCTGCCTCCCAACGTTACTCCCCCCTCTAGAACTCTGTTGAAATCTGATCTCTCGACTAAACTTCCTGGTTTGATTTAGTGTATAATTTTTAATTCTGGGGCCCTCGTGAAGTCCCCTGTTCTGGCTGCCTTCATTCCTGGTGCTGGATAAGCACAAACGTGTTCACTGTTTCTACATTGCCCCTATCATGCAGTTCATTCCAAGTTTAAAGGATACTCAGTTACACTAATAAGTCTGTGAAAAAGGAAAGGAGCCGTCCCATTTCCTTTTATTCGGAGATTCCAGGTTCCCAGTGCACGAAAGTTTATCTTATGCAGCCCATGACAGTGAACTGAAGTAGGGTGCTCCACTCATATTTACCAGGAGGTTCGCAGGTGTAGAGCGCTTCCATCGCTGTGACGTACCCTTCGCCCAGTTGTTGGATGAAACTTGTGGTGGGCACTTCAATCAGACATTGAGTATCCTCCCAAAACAGGAGACCCCTGGCATGAAACTTGCTCGAACTGAACATTGCAAACTGGTCCTCCTCAGACCCACCGCGGCCATGTTTGAGCTGCATTGAGAAACCACCGATTACTGATGGAATAAATATACTCTCATGGTCTGTACATGAACTGGCTTTTATTATCAGGACATGTAGTGATGGACATCGATATCTGTCATGTGCTCAATTAGCCTTGAGAGATCCAAACAGTAGGTCACACTCACCTTGACGGGTTTGACCAGACACTGAGCATGGTCACTCAGTGGTTAGCACTGCTACTTCACAGCATTAGGGACCTGGGTTTGACTCCAGCCTCCAGTGACTGTCTGTGTGGAGTTTGCGCATTGTCCCTATGTCTGCGTAAGTTTTGTCTCACAGTCCAAGTTGTGCAAGTGAGGTGGATTGGCGATGCTAAATTGCCCATAGTGTCTAGGGATGTACGGATTAGGTGGATTAGCCAGAGGATATGCAGGGTTACGGGGATAGAGTAGGCCAGGGTCTGGGATCCTCTTCAGAAGGTTGATGTGGACCTGATGAGCAAAATGGCCTGTTTTCACACTGAAGGGATTTCATACTCAGCAATTCTCTCCAATTTTCAAATTTGTCTCTTCTTGAGTTTGGAGAATGGATATTTTTGGGAGGGGACAGTGGTGTGGTAGTGGTGATGTCTTTGGACTCTTGCCTGAGGTTCTGGGATGCGGGTTTGAATCTTACCCGCAAGATGGTGAAATTTTAATCCAATAAATAGCTGGAATGAAAAGCTGGCCTAATGGCAACCATTGTTGGTTGTTGTAAAAGCCCATCTGGTTCACATGTCTTATAGGGAAGGAAATCTTCCATCCTCACTGGGTCTGGTGTACATATGATTCTGGACTCACAGTAATGTAATCAACTCTCAACTGGCCTCTGGATAATTAGGGATGGGCAATAAATGGCAACCTAGCCAAAGATGCCCACATCCCATGAATGAATGAATTAAGTAATGGCATGTGTTTGATCTGAAAACATTCCACTGAAATTGAGAGTTCCAGATGAATTGTTGGCTAGAGTTGGTGGGGGTTATAGCAGGTCAGTTACAGCAGCTACAGCACAGAATGGAAGTAGAGTAAAGCTCCCTCTAAACAGTTCAATCTCAAAGTGCACCAATCTGAAATGTTTGGAAGCGAGCTCAAACCAAAGCCTAAAGACTGTGACTGCTTGTATTCAATTGGTAAAAGCCTGAATGAGAGGTGAGCAGTGCTGGGATTAGAGTGCATTATCTCCACCTACAACTCCATTTTAACTCAATTCTTCCTTTTCTTCCAACCCTCTCTCCAATTTTTGTATTTGTCTGTGTTAATTATTTGTCCAACAGACTAAGTGATTTGGTAGTGAGTTGTATAAAAAGAAGCCCCAAACATTTAGCCAAGC
Source organism: Chiloscyllium plagiosum (assembly GCF_037043375.1). Lineage (NCBI taxonomy): Eukaryota > Metazoa > Chordata > Chondrichthyes > Orectolobiformes > Hemiscylliidae > Chiloscyllium > Chiloscyllium plagiosum. The sequence goes on along the minus strand of NW_028270151.1, from coordinate 78,980,153 downwards.
TCAAATACTCACTTGTTGGTCTTTTAAAAACTGCAGCACTTGATCCCTTTTCTCTGCACGGGATGCAACTGTCTGAGCTGGTACTTGTGCCAAGTGACACGTCTTAAAATCTGTTACTGGAGCCTGAGTGCCATTGAGGCACAGCAGCTTAAAGTCACTGGAGTTGAGACCTGCAGCCCACTCCTCTTGTGAATTACCTTGAAAGTGAAACATCAATTGGTTTAGAATACACAGAGCCGTGGCACACAGATTCAAAACCTTACCTACAGAGCAACTGACCTCAAAATAATCCAGTTGTAGAGATGTACAGCATGGAAACAGACCCTTTGGACCAACTCATCCATATCGAGCAGCTATCCTAATCTAATCTAGTTCCATTTGCCAGCATTTGGCCCATATCCCTCTAAATCATTCCTTTTCAGATGGCTTTTAAATGTTGTCATCGTAGCAGCTTCCACCACTCCCTTCAGCAGCTCATTCCATACACGCACCACCCTTTGCTTGAAAATGTTGCCCCTTAGATCCCTTTTATATCTTTCTCCTCTCACCTTAACCCTATGCCCTCTGGTTTGGGACTCTCCCACCCGGGGAAAAGACCTTATCTATTTACTCTATCCATGATTTCATAAACTTCTATAAGGTTACCCCTCAGCCTCTGAAGCTCCAGGGTAAGAGCCCCAGCCTATTTAATCTCTCCCTATAGTTCAAACCCTCGAACCCTGGCAACATAGTCAAAATTTTTTCCTGAACCCTTTCAAGTTTCACAACATCCTTCCTATAGGAGGGAGACTGAAATTGCACACAATACTCTAAAAGTGGCTGAACCAATGTCCTGTACAGGCATAACATGACTTCCCAACTCCTATACTCAATGCACTGGTCAATAAAGGAAAGCATACCAAAAGCCTTCTTCACTACCCTATCTACCTGCGACTGTACTTTCAAAGAACTATGAACCTGCACTCCAAGGTTCAGCAACACTTCCTAGGACCTTACCATTAAGTGTATAGGCCCTGCTCTGATTTGCCTTTCCAAAATGCAGCACTTCACATTTATCTAAATTAAACTGTATCTGCCACTCCTCAGCCCATTGGCCCATCTGATCAAGATCCTGTTGTAATCTGAGGTAACTTTCTTCGCTGTCCACTACACCTCCAATTTTGGTGTCATCTGCAAACTTACTAACCATACCTCCTATGTTCACATCCAAAACATTTATATAAATGACAAAAAGTAGTGGACCCAGCACCGATCCCTATGGCACTCCACTGGTCACAGGCCTCCTGTCTGAAAAGCAACCCTCCACCACCACCCTCTGTCTTCTACCTGTCACATCACATCACACCTTGATTCTTTTCTTGCCATCACATGAAACAGAACCACTCAGGAAAGAGTGCCCAGAGTGTTCCATTGTTTTATGTGAATCTATTTACCAACACACTGACCGTGTTTGATTGGTCATGCCTGGGCACAGAATCATAGGAAAGTAGAAAAAGTTGGAATCTAGAACTGTAACATGGAGTGGACATTTGAAAAGTGATTAAGCCGATTACATACTTAGGAAATATCACCACCTCTGTATAGACCAATGTGTTTCAGTCATAGAAATCTGCAATACAGAAACACAGGCGGCACGGCGGCACAGTGGTTAGCACTGCTGCCTCACAGCGCCAGAGACCCGGGTTCAATTCCCGACTCAGGCGACTGACTGTGTGGAGTTTGCACATTCTCCCCGTGTCTGCATGGGTTTCCTCCGGGTGCTCTGGTTTCCTCCCACACTCCAAAGATGTGCAGGTCAGGTGAATTGGCCATACTAAATTGCCCGTAGTGTTAGGTAAAGGGGTAAATGTAGGGTAATTAGGTGGGTTGCGCTTCGGCGGGTCGGTGTGGACTTGTTGGGCCGAAGGGCCTGTTTCCACACTGTAAGTAATCTAATCTAATCTAAAAAAACCCTTCAGTCCACCATAGGCGTTTGTGATAAATCTCCAAAAGGAGCAGTTTTCTACAAAAAAATTTCCAATTACACTATTGAGAATAAATTAACTAACAAGTATGAGATTGTATCTTGATCTGAATCAAAGACAATTTTGAATTAGGAAGGTGTAAGCAGTTCATCTAGCCCACTTAAGCAGAACAATGGGGCTTCCCTCATCATATGCAGGTAAAATCTGTCTTGGGTAGTAAAGAATGGTGATCATAAATTTCTCCCTTTGCTTCACACAATGTTCAGTGATTTGGCAAAGAAGCATTTTGTCCCCTTTGTTGAATCAGTGTGAGATTCTGAGTAATGTATAGCACGAATGGGGGTCATTCAGTCTATCGTGTTCTTTCTGACTGGCTGACAATGAGCAATCCCTAAATCTGCTTTACAACTCATTACCAATAGCTTTGTGTGTTACAGCATTCCCAGTACTGATCCACATACTTTTTAAAGACTATGAATATTTCTACCTTTACCGCCCTTTCAAACAGTCAGTTTACAATCACTCCCACCCCTCTTATTCCCACTTACAGGACAGACTAGTACTAGGGCATGGTTTAAAAATAAGGTGACAGAGATAAGGAGATGTTTTTTCTTCCCCTAGAGGGTCATGAGTATGTGGAACTCTCTTCCACAGAGGGCAGTGGTAGGGCTAGAGGGGCCAAAGAGTTGACTGCTGCCGCTAATTTGAAAGAAGCAATCCAATCTTACTGAAAACATATATAAAGAGCTCTAGTTCATAAAATGCTCAAATCTCTGCAGTGGGATTTAGATTTATAGCCCTCTGATTTAGAGGCACAGGAGGTCTATTGAGGCAGTTTTTGCCTATCAAGTCCATCAGACAACTTCATTTACTTATTCGCTTTAATGAATTAATTGTAGTCATAGATCCCTACACTGCAGAAACAGGACCTTTGGCCCAACAAGTCCACACGAGCCCTTCAAAGAGTAACCCACCCAGACACATTGCCCTACCCTGAATTTACCACTGACTAATGCACCTAACCCACACATTCCTGAATACTATGGGATAGCTTTAGCATGGTCAATTTACCTGATCTGCACACCTTTGGACTATGGGTGGAAACCCACACAGACACGGGAAGAATGTGCAAACTCCACACAGTCAGTCGCCTGAGGCTGGAATCAAACCCAGGTCCCTGGTGCTGTGGGGCAGCAGAACCAACCACTGTGCCAATTACATGCATTGAACCGATGTTTGTCCAATAGCCCTCACTGACATATTCACAGGAACACCGTTCCATTAGTTAGTCCATTCCAGGTTCTAAGAGAATACATTCCAAGGGTAGATTCCATAAACATGGCTTGCATTTGTTGGATTAAATTCCTCTGAAAGGATTAATGCCAGAAACTGCATTAAACTCTACCCAATCTGATGGTATTGTTCAATCTTAGATGGAGAAATGAAAATAGCTTTGGACTTGAAGGAGAAAAGTGTGCCATATATGTTTCTCAATATTTTTAGCAATATTGTAACTGATAAACTACATCTTGTAAACTACAAGGGTCTCTTCTTGTTAAGGCTCACTAGCAGTTGTTCCTCTACCCATGTAAACTAAATAAACCCTTACGACGGTGGCACAGTGGTTAGCACTGCTGCCTCACAGTGCCAGAGACCTGGGTTCAATTCCCGCCTCAGGCGACTGACTGTGTGGAGTTTGCACGTTCTCCCCGTGTCTGCGTGGGTTTCCTCCGGGTGCTCCGATTTCCTCCCACAATCCAAAAATGTGCAGGTTAGGTGAATTGGCCATGCTAAATTGCCCGTAGTGTTAAGTGAAGGGGTAAATGTAGGAGAATGGGTCTGGGTGGGTTACGCTTCGGCGGGTCAGTGTGGACTTGTTGGGCCGAAGGGCTTGTTTCCACACTGTCAGTAATCTAATCTAATCTAATCTAATCTAATCTAAACCTGGTCTAAGAAAAAGGATTGGCGTCAATATCCTGCAGCTCACAACTAAATAGCACAGCATCCCCTTTGAGGACATTGAGGAATGATCCAATGAGATGCTTATAGTGTGAATCAGATTCATTTATACAGAAATTCATAATTTTCTAAGTTGGAGACTCAAGAGAAGGAGATACAAAATTAAGATCCAAACCAGGCCATTTAGGAGAGAAACCTGAAACTTATCACCCCAAAGAGGGTCATAGAAATACAAACTCTCTTCCAAAAGACTGTAATGCTGAAGATCAGTGGTGTCTCAGAAGCACTGGCCCCTCAAGCCTATTCCACCATTCAATGAGACCATAGATGATCTCTGATGTAACTCCATATACCTCCCTTTGCCCCATATTTTTAACATCCTTGCTTGGCAAAAATTTATCTAACTCTCAGACTTAAAATTAGCGACTGACCCAGCATCCACTGCCATTTGTGGAAGAGACTTCCAAACATCTACTACCCTCTGTATTTGGAATGGCTTCTTAATCTCTGCTGAACAGTCTAGCCCTACTTCTCAGACTTTGCTCCCTAGGTTTAGAATCTCCGGCTGACGGAAATAATTTATCTTTCTCTATCCTGCTGTTTCCTGTTAATACCTTTAAGACTTCAATCAGATCACCCCTTTACCTTCTGAATTCTGGTAAGAACAGGCCTAATGTGCATAATCTCGTAGCATAAACTAACGCCTGCAATCGAATTACAATATTTGTAAACCTGCGCTGTCAGTCCATCCAAAGCCAATATATCCTTCTGAAAGTGTGGTGCTCAGATCTGCTCACAGTGCTATAAGCCATGCTTAATCAGGTCTTTGTATAACTGCAGCATAACTCCTGTATCCTTCCACTCGATAGAACATCGGTTTTCTTGATTACTTTCTGTGCCTGCTTGTGACATTTTAAAGATCTTGCGCCTGGACCTCCAAGTCTCTTTGAACATCCACTGAATCCAGCTTCATACCATTTAGAAAATACACTGATCTATCCACTTCTCAGTACAAAAGGGATAACCTCACATTTGCTCATACTGAACTCCATCTGCCACAATTCTGCCCATTCACATAGGCTATCAATGTCCTTTGTTATTTTATGTTACACCTACGCTGCCTACAATGCTGCCTAATTTTATGTCATCTGCAAAGTTGAACATATGGCTTTCTGTGCCAAGTCTTTAATGCATAATGTGAATAATTGATAATTAAACATAGATACTTGTGGAATACCACTGGGTCACATCTCCCAAAGTGAGTACTTATCTCGACTGTCTGTTGCCTGCCATTCAACCAATTTCCCAGCCATGTCAGTAAGTTCCCCAGGAATGTTTTTTTTTCCAGAATTTTGACTCAGCAGTGCAGTAAATGTTTCTTTAAATATCTTCCACAGTTTGACCCATTAGTAGATTTTCCCAGTTAACTGTGGACAGTGTGAGTCTCATCCAACTCTCAAGATAAGTTGGATTTTATTGGGGAAAAGTATAAAATAGGGAATTAAAAACAGGTTGGTTGGAGTTAAAGGACGTGATGTGAGAAAATGTGGGAGCAAGTTTGAGGGGTTTAATGTTTCAGCTCCAAAAATAAATTCCACACAAATAAAACTGGCCAGCCAAGCTTTAGAATTGTGTTTAAAATCCACCAGGTGTGTGCTTGTCTCTTTCTTGTCAACACCCAGTCTGAGTTCAGTTACTACTGACAGCAGTATTTAATACTGTAGAATCAGAAACTCACACACATACCATCAGTGTTCTCAAAGGTAGTTGTGTGCTTGATGAATGTAACATCACCTTTCTCCACCAGGCATCTGCAAGAAATTCCAATAAATAATTCTCATTTTAAAATGGATAGGTTTAGCATGGCTTTTACCCAAGATAGCTCTTGCAATATCATGATTATGTTAATGGCCAGAGAAAAAAGTTCAAATTCAAGAAATTATCGGATTGCTGTGACAAAGCAACTGGTTCCTCTGGGGAAGGAGAGCTGCTGTCCTTAGCCAGTCCAGTCTGTTTGTGACCAACATGGCTTGTTAGTAATTGTCCTCTGAACATTCAGCAAGTCACTTAAGTGTATCAGGGCGGCATGGTGGCTCAATGGTTAGCACTGCTGCCTCACAGCACCAGGGACCCAGGTTTGATTCCAGCCTCAGGCGATTGTCTGTATGGAGTTTGCATATTCTCCCCATGTCTGCATTGGTTTCCTCCAGGAGCTCTGGTTTCCTCCCACAGTCCAAAGGTGAGCAGGTTAGGTGAACTGACTATGCTAAATTGCCCATAGTGTTCAGGGATGTGTAGGTTAGGCACATTAGTCAGGGGAATTGCAGCACGATTGGGAAGTGAAGGGGTCAGTGTGGACTTGTTGGGCCAAATAGATCCCCATCAGTGTGGAAACAGGCTATGATATCAAAGTCAGAGCAACCAGGAATGGGGAATAAACTTGCCTTACATTTCATTACAACCTTGGGTGGCTTGCATCCTGATGACTAGTTTTACAAATGACGTGATCATTACAATAGATGGGCATTCAATTTCATTTCCTTTCTGAAGTATAGGTAATAAGGAGGAACACCTCAGAGCGTGGTGTGATGTGGTGTGTTAAGGTGCCAATTGATGGTAATTATTGATTGTTTAAACATCTTGTCGACAGCACAACTCAACTCATTAATATTCAGACTCCCATCTTAACCAAACTCAGCAAACAGGCCTGATGTCGGGAATACTTGACCAGGAAACCAGAAGGGATTCAAAGCATCACTTGATCTATATGATTTCCATGTTGGACACCAGACACTGGCATCTCAGTGCATGTTCCAAGGGCACCAACCACACACACCCCTCTGTCCAATACGCTAGAATTCTCCTCAAACTTTTACTTTCTTCTATGACATCAACTTGCAGCCAGCTATAGGTGTTTAGGTTTTTTTGTTCTGTTGCTCCAAACCTCTGCTAGGTCTTTTCATCAGTGACACCACCTACTGGTGGTATCTGAGAGGATGTTGAGGGTGCACAATAGAAATGTGACTAGAGTATGAGGGCTTCCAAAAGTAATTATTTATATACATTATCCTTACTATACACACCAGCATACCTTCTAAGCTGGTGCCTCCAGAGACTCTCCAGCAACATGTGGTCATCACATCAGAGATCCAGTTAATGTTCTGGGGACCTGAGTACACATCCTGCCATAGCAGATGGTGGAATTTGGATTCATTAAAAACCTGGAATCAGGCCAACTATGAAATCAGCGTCAATAGTCAAGAAAGCTCAAGGTGGTTCACCAATGCCCTTCATTGAAGGAAATGTACCATCCTCATCTGGTCTGACCCACACTTGACTCCAAACCAATGTGGTTGACTCTTAACTGCCCTATGGGCAATTTGGGATGGCAACAAATATTGGCCTAAACATTAATGCACATATCCTGTCGAGGAATAAGAAAGAAAGCTGTATGTAAGAGGAGTTGGATTGACTACAATCATTGGAGTAAAATTTCTTTTGTTGTAACAGAAGGGGCATGCAGAATAATTACAACACTCTGAAACAAGTTATGTACCTTACAGCTCCACTGTAGCCAAAGTATCGCTCATTGTAGTTAAAGGCACACTTGTCCATTCCGGACGATGAGGTGTGCTCTTGGCCAGCACAAAGGGAGCACAGGTTGCTGTCAGGATCTGCCCCAGGCACACAGCTTTCACCGAAATAAGTTGCTTGAATGAGAAAGAAAGCAGAAATTGTCCTCAATTGGCTCAATCGACACAATCATTATTCACAGTTTGATTAGGAATAGAAATGTCTCCTCAAGTAACAGGAATATGTTTGCAGAACAGTGGGAAAGGGGTCAGATCGGTTTACTGAATGGAACAAGAACAGACTTTGTACTGACTGGAATCAGAACAGGCATTTATTCTGAATGGACCAGGAACAAGAGTGTGTACTGTAAGGGGTACAAACAGGTTCACAAGTATAATCTGAATGGGACAGCAATCATTGGTTTGGAGAGAAAGTAACTGAAGGTTCTTATGATGAAGTGGTAGGGAAACCAACTCTGAACCAAAAGGCGCACATTCAAGTCCCACCGACACAAGCCACTTTAACAAGATATAGCCGAGTCCCAGTGGGGAGATACAGCCCCAGTCCCAGTGAGGAGGTACAGCCCATTCCCAAGGAGATACAGCGGAGTCCAAGTGAGGAGATACAGCCCCAGTCCCAAGGAGATATAGCCCCCTCCCAGTGAGGAGATACAGCCCCAGTCCCAGTGACGAGATACAGCCCAGTCACAAGGAGATACAGCCCAGTCCCAGTGAGGAGATACAGCCCCAGTCCCAGTAAGCAGACACAGCCCCAGTCCCAGTGTGGAGATACAGCCCAATCCCAGTGAGGAGATACAGCCCCAGTCCCAGTGAGGAGGTACAACCCCAGCCCCAGTGAGGAGATACAACCCCAGTCCCAGTGAGGAGATACAGCTCCAGTAAAAGTGAGGAGATACAGCCCCAGTCCCAGTGAGGAGATACAGCCCAATTCCAATGAGGAGATACCGCCCAGTCCCAAGGAGATACAGCTCAGTCCCAAGGAGATACAGCCCAGTCCCAGTGAGGAGATACAGCCCCAGTCCCAGTGAGAAGATACAGCCCAGTCCAAGTGAGGAGATACAGCTCCAATCCCAGTGAGGAGACACAGCCCCATACCCAGTGAGGAGATACAGCCCCAGTCCCAGTGAGGAGATACAGCTCAGACTCAGTGAGGAGATACAGGCCCAGTCCCAGTGAGGAGATACAGCCCCAGTCCCAGTGAGGAGATACAGCTCAGACTCAGTGAGGAGATACAGGCCCAGTCCCGGTGAGGAGATACATCCCCAGACCCAGTGAGGAGGTACAGCCCCAGTCCCGGTGAGGAGATACATCCCCAGACCCAGTGAGGAGGTACAGCCCCAGACCCAGTGAGGAGGTACAGCCCCAGTCCCGGTGAGGAGATACAGCCCAGTCCCAGTGAGGAGACACTGCCCCAAACTCCTAGCTGTGTCATTACACCTCTGAATGGGTTGATTAGAAATTGTTGAGAGAGAGTAGCTGGGACTTTGGAAGAGTGAGAGATTAATTGGAAGGGAGACGGAAAGTGAAGCTGGAGGTGGACAGTAGCCAAAGAGGAGACTAACAGGTTTGAAATGTATGCAAAGCCGATGTTGTTCAGTTGCTGACACCTCCGGTCAAACAGAACATTATCTACTTACAGTTATAAAGGCTGCAGTTCTGGATTTTGTCCTGGGCAATCAGCAGCCCCATTGGAATATTCCAACCAGTTCGTTTAAGAGCTGTAATGCATGCCTTCTTGCCTTTCAGAGTGTCCCAGGTCAAAGTCTGATCCTTCACAACAGCCACTATATATACAACTGAAGTCAAACACAACAGCAGTCAACAGTGTATGCACGATCTTCAAGGTACGTTGTGAAATAGAACTGAAAGAAACAAGACTTGATGGGTTCAATCGTTGTCAGGCTGGTTTTTTTTGCATCCAGAAATGCTCTTATATAACTGAACAGTTCTTTTTTTCCCATTGCTAAATCATCAGTGGTATATTTGCACCCTCTATTCACCACCCACTTGTAAATCACTTATATTCTCCTAGTGATCCATTTGTATGCAAAGTCCATTATGAGTAATGTAGACCATTGATGATTAGGGAGGGGTGTAAATTAAAATTGGAGTTGGAGGGAGAGATAAACGCTCTTTCCCCTCCACCGCCAGCTCTCACTCCCCCATGCTGCCCACCTCTCTCTAAAGGCAGCGTGAATATTGGTGGACACTGTGTGCTCCCTCTTCAAGGACACGTGGGTTCAAACATAACCATTGCCTGGTTGTAATTCCTTTAGAATTGAAGATGAAAGTTTAACCTACTTGAGATGTTTAAGGTAATTTAATAGAGAGAAACAATTGTCAATGGTGTGGGAATCCTGCACTAAAAGTCACAGCCTTAAATTTGGAGCTGGGTCCTTTGGTGTGACATCAGAATCTTCAAATCTACATTCTGCCTCAAAAGGAGAAGCTCGTTATCATGAAAGATGAAACCAATAATCCCAAGAATTGGAATAAGCCTGACTGACTCCACAAAGAGCATTTCTTCAAAACAGTCGGTGCCCATTGGAATAACAAATTCGATATAGCAACAAGAGACAAGATGTCAGACTAGATTAGAGTGGTGCAAGCACAGCAGCTCAGGTAGCATCCGAGTAGCAGGAAAATTGATATTTTGGACAAAAGCCCTGCGTCAGGAATGAAGGCAGGGAGCCTCCGGGGTGGAGAGATAAATGGGAGGGGCTAGATGTCAGACTAGTTCAACGCATATTGCCTAGGAATTGGCTTGCAGTTAGACATCCTTCCCCAACTGTCCCCTGAATGCAATTTATGATGTTGAACTGGCCCCAGTTCCAATCAGGAGATACAACCGGTACAAACTTGATGGGCCAAAGGGCCTCTTCTGTACAGTATGATTCTATGATTAATGCACTGCTAGTGAGGAGATATGCTGTGTCCTAGTGAGGAGGCAAAATTCAACTGTATTTAACATACTAAGTTTAAGCACTTTATTGCAATTCCTATAAATATTTATTACAAAAACATAACTTCTGAAACTCACATGGATCTGTGTATGGTGCTGAGCTCCTACATGGTTCAAGATTCTCTGTAGATAAAAGGAAAAAATGTAAAGAGCATGTACCACGTGCTCAGATTGAAGGGTTGACCTCTACTCTCTGCTTCCTATTTTAGCAATTGAGTGGTGACTGGGGACTGGTTTGGGTCTGTGTCACAGAAGTGAGTTCCTAAACCTGCCCCCCCCAGAGATTGTGCTGCAGATTGGTGACAGACAGTCACTAAGGTTTAACGATGTGGAGTTGTTCCAACTGATCCAGACTGGGACTGATCCAGGAGTAAATCGGGGGTAGGTCTCTGAATGATGATGTAAATGATAATGCTAGTCAGATAACAAAAGGGACTGAGAGGGCAAGAGTAGCGAAAATCTTGTCATGGAGCAGGCTAGAGATAAACTGTCCTGGAGAGAGTTATATTCAGTTTATTCAGTGAAGAAAGAGTGTTACAGTATGAAAGGGAGTGAGGCAGCCTTACTTCAGGGGAAAGATACCCAGGAAGGCTTAGATATTGTGTGTTTTGCCATCCATGTAATCTGAGTGTGAGCATTATTTAGTGGCCAATGTGATCGAGTGTGTGTGAACATCTAGTTTCAGTTCAAAAGAGAAGAGTCTTATAGTGTAATTAAGATGTCGTATGTTGCATGTCTGCAACCATTTATAGCTTATTTGAACAGGAATAGCGTTTACATTACCACAAAGACTGTCTTATGTCTATCTCTACTAAGAACCTAATTTGCTCTCTCAACAAGTCCTCATGACATCAATATGGTGGGCGGCGCTTATTACACGCAGACAAGAATTAACCCTTTCAGAGCCACGTGCAAGACAAGGGATCAGTAGCAGTCGACTAAGAACAAATCAATCCATAGACTTATTTGCAGCACTCTAAGACAGAGTTAAAACAGAGTTGTCTCAAAGCATCCCAGTCACTCGATGGTACCACTTCCTTTTTTAGCTATCGAGGAAAACCAATGAGTTACTTGCTTCACATGAGTGCAGCTGTTTAACAAGGCTGACAGATACTGTAGCCTGAAATGTTCCTGCAAGGGAAAGGCTAAAGGCAAAGGTGGCCCTGATAGCTCCTGCCAGACCGTGTGTAGAGTGGAGACATGGTTCACTGTCACATTGCTGTCTGATCACCCCTTTGTGAATGAAGTTTCAGTCACAGCCAGTGCTGCTAAATGTATGAATCCTTCTGGGTGGCACGTGCGCCTGGTGTATCTGAGCATCCGTCCCGGAGCTGCTGCTCTTATTTTAAGTGACAAAGTATAACTGTGCCCTCCTCAGAATGCCAGTGCACAGGTATAGGGTGGCTTTTGAGAAAATCGTGTACATGTGGCTGGTATTTTGGAAAAACAAACAACAGCCTCGAAAAGAAAATATTTGAACCTCTCTCTTTGAATTTATACCTATTAAGACAACACTGGATACTATTTGATACGGCTGGTGGAGAGTCAGCCTGGGTGAGGTTGAGGATCACTACATGTGGGGGAAATGGCACCAGAACATCGGCTGATTGTGGAGGGGACTGGGGAATGGAGAGGAACCGTTGTCTGATCAGTTACTGACACATTATCAGGTCGGTCGATAGTGGGAAATTGAGATTGTTACTGTCCACGAGCACAGAGAGAGGAAGGTAAGTCTGAGAGTCAGTGCGGAGACACACCTACCTTTGTTGTAATATTCAGTCATAACTGGGACTAGACCGCACTTTTCTGCAATAATCATTAATGAGCTGTGAAGAACAACAGCATCAGCTTCAGCCAGCTGCAAAACAAAAGACTCTGTGAGTGAACTGACTTCCTCAGAGTAGATGTTACATATTCATGAACTTGTGATTGGCCCCTCCTTTGTTGTGAACCTCTCACCTCTGTCACTCTCTAAAGTTCTTCTTCCCCTGATTCCAACTAAGCCCTCTCACTCACAAACGTGGGTTACAACTCCGCTGCCAGCCACAATAATGCAGAGTTGACTTCCTGCAATATGTTTGCAGATCGGTCCTCAGTGCTGAGGGAGGGGTGCAAGTCAGAAAGCTGCAGCCCTCGCCAACAACTTGGCATCAGAACCAGGAGGTCTGGCTGAAGATTGCTGTAAAATGGAATCTAGGGAGACCGTATTATCCTTGCTTCACTCGGAATAAAGATATTAACACTTTCATTGTTGTTGGCTCACTGTTTTGTTCAGTCATGAGATGTAGAACTCACCAGATGACCGACATTTGTAGCCCGCCTTACTGTTCCTCCATTAGGACTTATGCATGGCCATCTCATGGGGAGTTTAGATTCAGTTCTATTGCTGTAGGTCTTGATTCATATGTAGACACGACCAGATCTAGTCGTGAACTTAATGGGTTTTTCTGACAATTCTGTAGCTTCATGGTCACCATCACAGAGACTATTATTTTTTAGTTCAAAATTCAGCGATTAAGAAAATTGAACTCCTGTCTCAGAATTGAACACAGTATTCCAACAGTGGCCTAACCAACGCTCTGTACAGCTGCAGCATGACATCCCAATTCCTATATTCAATGCACTAAACCAATAAATGCAAGCATGCCAAGTGCCTTCTTCACTATTCTGTCAATCTGCAATTCCACTTTCAAGGAACTGGCTGACTCTTTGGCTGGCAACACTCCCCAGGACCCTACCATTATGTACATAAGTCCTGTCCTGGTTTGCCTCCCCAAAATGCAACATCTTACATCTATCGAAAATAAACTCCATCTGTTACTCCTCAGCCCATCAGTCCGTCTGATTGAGGTCCCATTGTAATCTGAGACAACCTCCCTCACTGAGCACTAATTTTGGCGTCATCTTCAAGCATACTAACCATGTTGATTTACTTTAATAAACTAAAATATAGAAAGGAATATCCAATCCTAGGTGAGATTATGCCATCTTTGCATTAAACTTGTGCTGTCTTGTTAGTAAGTGTGAGAGGTAATTTCGGTTTAAACTTTAAGATGTGCCTGGACCACAGACTGATCTATAATAAAAGACAAAACCTTTGTTTCTTTTCTAACAACCATTTTATATACTCAAAAGTAGAGTAGTTTAAATTGTGCAGAATGCTGACAATTTGTGAGCGATAGTAAAAGCAAGCAGGCTCTTGATTAATGAAGCCATTCACACAGCAGAGAAGGATGAGTCCTTGGCTGATAAGACTCCAGGATGGGAGTACGACTTGAGACATCTGTTTCAGATTAAAGCTTTTGACTGATAAGACTACAGGGTGAGAAAAACAACAAACTTTGGAGACTCTGGAGACTTTTGTTGCAGACTTTGTGATAAAAATAATGATGTTTTTAAGAATGTGAACCTCATGGCTTGTTGGAGCCAAGGAGAGGAGGGACTTGTCCTATAAATAATGGAGACTTTGTAAGCCTCAGCGCGCCTTTTCTTTAAGGGTGCCCGACTCTGCAGACTTGACTTGTTAATAAAACTTTGTTTTCCTGAATTTGTCTAGAGCGATTATTGAGAAGCGATTTTCGTTTCTAACAACTTGGGGGCTCGTCATCCGGGATCAACACTCCGGCCGCAAGGGGAGTTGAGGAAGGATATCGGAGAAGGTGCACCCTGCTGAGTTCAGCAGTCCCTGATTCCTTGCTTGTCGCCCCGCGCGGCTTGAGCGAGTGATATCCGGGAGGCTCAGGAAAACAAAGGAGGGGTGTACCCGAGGCAGTGGGGACGGTTAACGATCGAGTAATTTCGGTGTACCGAACCCAGGTAAGACAAAACTTGCGGGGACCGTGTTTCCGGAGGACTGGGTACCTACGGGGTGCCTGTGGATTTTTTTTTTTCTACAGAGACGTGGGACTCAGGAATCTGGAGACCGGGGCTCGCCTGTGAGGGATTTTGCAGAGACCGTGTTTGAGGAGGAACGTGTACCTACGGGGTGCCTGTGATTTGTGTCACAGAGACGTAGGACACAGGAATCCAAAGACCGGGGGTGCCTGCAAAGGAACCTGGGCGATCACGGGACTGAAGGTCCGGGAATTGGCTACATTGTGATAGATTATCACGGGAAAAATACGAAGTCCTCGGAAATGGGAAATAAGGGATCTAAGGTGATTAAGGGAAAGGTAGGCTTAAACAGGGACAATGACACATACCCCGGGGTACCTGACGATAGTCCGTTAGGGAAAATGCTAAATAATTGGGATCAGGGTGGAAGAAAGGGAAAATCTAAAAGGAAGATGGTAAAATACTGTCAAAAGTGGTCCCAGAAACCTATTCAGGGCGACTCAGTGTGGTGGCCTAGATTCGGTACTGACGAAGACTGGGTCCGGCAAGCCCTCATTTTATATGTCAATTCAAAACCTGATGTTAATCTGGAAGAAAGTGATTATGCCCTTTGTTGGCTGCCGGTTACGATATCTTGTCAAATGCAGGTAACTAATAAAGACTCGAAAGGGCAGAAAGAATGGGACCCTTTAGATCACTTACCGCCGCCCTACGTGACCCCGTCTGCCCCACAGAATGTTCCTTCGGGTGACGACGATTCAGGGGAAGGAGAAGAAGATGGGGAGGAATCACAAACTACCTCAGGGGTACAGACCAGATCTCAAGCTGGAAAGGGTCACAGACAAGACCCTGTCTCGATTGCAAGAATGAATCCACTCCGGGAAGTGCCCATGGGGGGCGAGGAAGGAAGGACGGGATATGTGAACGTTCCCTTGACGAGTACTGAAGTACGGAATTTCAGGAGGGAGATGAAGGGTCTACTAGAGGACCCCATGGGACTTGCTGAACAATTGGATCAGTTCCTGGGTCCGAATACTTACACGTGGGAAGAGATGTGTTCCATCATGAAAACATTGTTCTCTAGCCAGGAGCGTCAGATGATACGACAAGCTGCGCTCTTGGTCTGGGAGAGAGAGGGGGGAGAAGGAGGGGAGCAGAAGTTTCCCCTCACCGACCCCGAGTGGGATAAGAACACGGAGGGAGGACGGCGCAACATGAGAGATATGCGGGAATATTGGATAAAAGGAATAAGACACGCAGCCCCGAAGGGGCACAATTTTACCAAGGCCTTTGGTAATCATCAAAACCCGGAGGAAACCCCTACGGACTTCCTAGACAGGATTAGGAAGAATGTGCAGCAGTTTGCTGGGGTGGACCCTGAGACGGACGTGGGGCAACAACTCATACGGGTAGAGTTTGTATCAAAGGCCTGGCCGGACATACGAAAGAAGTTAGAGAAAATGGATGATTGGGATAGTAAATCTTTAAGTGAATTACTACGGGAGGCGCAAAAGGTGTTTGTGAGAAGGGACGATGAGAAGCAAAAGAAGGTGACAAAGATAATGATGCAAACGGTGCAACAAATGACAGTTGGAAGAAGGGAAAAGGGAGAGCCGTGGCAGAAACAGGAAAGGGGAGAGTCGTGGCAAGAGCAGAGGAAAAGAGAACCATGGCCGGAACAAAGGAAGAGTGGAGGAACGCGAGACCGCGACAGGGAAACGAAGAGGACACTCAGATGTTACTATTGTAATGAAGAGGGACATTTTAAACGGGAGTGCTCCCGCTACAAGCGGGAGGTGAGGTCGTACGCCCTGATGGAGGAAGATTAGGGAGGTCGGGGGTTCCTACCCTTGGGGCAAAAGGACTATCGACAGGAACCCCTGGTAAACTTGAAAGTAGGGCCCCAAGGATCGGAGATCACATTTATGGTGGACTCGGGAGCCGAAAGATCAAGTATAATCCAAATACCCCCCGGCACCCGAGCAGGAGGAAAAGTTATGGGGGTATCTGGAATTGGAGGACAGAAATTACAAGTCCCAGTGGTAGAGGACGTGGAAATTGGATATGAAAACAGAACTACTAAACGAGACCTCCTTCTACTGCCATCGGCGGGATTTAATTTGTTAGGAAGAGACTTGCAGGTCAAACTAGGGATCGGAACGGTACCAAGTAACGGGGAAATGGTGGTAAGGTTGTTCGCCCTCACCGAAGAAGATGATCAACAAATAGACCCGGAAGTTTGGTACCGAGAGGGGAACAGAGGGGGTCTAAACATCAAACCTCTCCAAATCACCATGTTACCAGGAAGAGGCCCGGTAAGAAGGAAACAATACCCGATTGCTATGGAAGGACGGGAGGGGTTACAACCTGTGATAGAAAGATTAATCACAGATGGACTACTGGAGGAATGCATGTCCCCTTTCAATACTCCAATACTCCCTGTGAGGAAGCCGGACGGGACATATAGGCTGGTGCAAGACCTGCGGGGTTTAACGGAAGTAGTCCAGGCTAGATACCCGGTGGTACCTAATCCCTACACGTTAATGAGTAAAATTCCCCCCGAACATGAATGGTTCAGCGTAATAGATCTGAAGGATGCTTTTTGGAGTTGCCCCCTTGACGAAGAAAGTCGGAACCTTTTTGCCTTTGAATGGGAGAATCCCTTCACAGGACGAAAGCGACAGTTAAGATGGACGGTCTTGCCGCAGGGATTCACGGAGTCACCCAATTTGTTTGGACAAATACTGGAGCAGATCTTAGAAGGATTTCAGTGTAACGCGGAGAATCAATTGCTCCAATATGTCGATGATCTCTTACTCTCAGGACCAAGAGAAGAGGAGGTACGAGCAGACACCGTTGCCCTGTTGAACTTCCTGGGGAAACAGGGTCTACGCGTCTCCAGGACAAAACTCCAGTTTGTGGAGCGAGAAGTAAGATATCTGGGCCATCAAGTCAGTAAGGGGCACCGCCGTATCACGCCAGAACGAATATCAGGAATTACGGGTATGCCAATACCCAGGACGAAGAAGGAAGTCAGACAATTCCTGGGACTAGTAGGGTATTGCCGGATATGGATTGAAAGTTACACCACTTTAGTAAAATTTTTGTACGACAAACTGGGACAAGAAGGACAAAAGGTGGACTGGTCAGATGAGGAGGAGCAGCGATTTAATATTATTAAAAATAAACTGATTCGAGCTCCGGTATTGGCTTTACCCACCCTGAAGGAACCGTTCCAGTTATATGTTAATAGCGCCGGCGGAATTTCCCAGGGTGTGCTCACTCAGCTGCGGGCAGGGAAACGTCAGCCGGTTGCATTTTTGTCAAAAATGTTAGACCCTGTGTCATGTGGATGGCCGACCTGTATACAGGCAGTGGCAGCTACGGCAATGTTAGTAGAAGAGGCCCGAAAACTTACCTTTGGAGGAAGGATCACAGTATACTCCCCACATTCGGTTAGTGCCATACTGGCTCAGAAGGCTCACCGCTGGTTAACAGACTCTCGCATCCTAAAGTATGAGACGATTTTGATGACCGGGAACGATCTCAATTTTGCAAAAGATCTCAGTTGCAACCCAGCCCAGTTTCTGTATGGACGTCCTGCAGACGGGGAACAGGAGCATGATTGTGTGGAATTTGTGGACTTGCAGACCAAAAGCCGAGAGGACCTGCAAGAAGCCCCGCTGGGTGAGGGACAGGAACTGTATATCGACGGGTCCTCCCGGTGCATCAGTGGAGTACGATACAGTGGCTATGCTGTTATAGATGGTGCAACGAAACGGACGATTGAGTCTGGACGACTGCCCGGGAAGTGGTCAGCCCAATCCTGTGAGTTGTACGCCCTCCAGAGGGCCCTGAAGCTGTTGGAAGGGAAAGTGGGGACCATATATACTGACTCAAAGTATGCATACGGAGTCGTTCATACTTTCGGGAAAATCTGGAAAGAGCGAGGATTGATAACTTCCCGGGGAAAGGAATTAGCTCACGAACAAATGATCAGCCTAACGTTGGAAGCCCTGGCGTTACCTACGGAACTTGCAGTAGTCCATGTACCCGGTCACCAGAAGGGGTCGACACCGGAAGCGGTGGGAAACCGGCTGGCAGACGAGGAAGCCAAGCGGGCAGCGGTCGAAAAATCCGTCCAATTGTTAACGTTAATACCGTTGAGGGAGGGCCTCGCTAAACAACCCGTCTTCACCCAGGGGGAGATTGATAAAATGGATCAATTGGGTGCCCGGCTAGATACTAACGGGAAGTGGACGGTTCCTGATGGGAGACAAGTACTGAACAAACAGGTCACCCGGGGTATTCTGCACCGATTACACCATCAGACCCACTGGGGGGTGCAAGCCATGTGTGACACAATCCTGAGAGACTATGTATGCAGGGGGATATACACATTAGCCCAACAAGAGGTAGTCGGATGCCCCACTTGCCGGCGTATTAATCAGAAAACCATGCGTTCTATGCCAGCTGGTGGTCAGCCCCTAGCAATTAGGCCATTTCAGAGGATCCAAGTTGACTTTACAGAATTACCCCCAGTACAGAGATGGAAATATCTGCTAGTAATAGTAGACCATTTCACTCACTGGGTAGAGGCTTTCCCAACTGCCAAAGACGATGCACCAACCGTGGCCCGACTGTTGTTAAAGAACATAATCCCGAGATATGGCGTAATGGAATCTATTGACTCCGATTGCGGGACGCATTTTATTTCTAAGCTACACCATTTGATCTGTAATGCCCTGGGCATCCAATGGAAATTCCACATACCCTGGCATCCTCAGAGTTCGGGTCGAGTTGAGAGAATGAATGGCACGCTCAAGACCCAATTGACTAAGCTGATGTTAGAAACTAAGTTACCCTGGCCAAAGTGCCTGCCCATTGCCCTAATGAGGATACGTACGGCACCTCGCCGAGATGTCGGGGTTTCCCCCTATGAAATGCTCTTCGGATTACCGTATTGGAGTAAGGTTGATGGATGTCCCACTCTACAAGGGGGGGATGTATTTATCCGAACCTATTTACTGGCCTTATCCCGTTCTTTTGCAGAACTCCGAAGGAAAGGTCTCCTGGCTCAGACTCCGCCGCTCGACTTCCTCCTGCATAAGGTGGAGCCCGGAGATTGGATACTTGTTAAGACCTGGAAGGCCGAAAAGCTCCAGCCACGGTGGGAAGGACCGTTCCTGGTTCTGTTAACAACTGAGGCAGCTGTTCGAACGAAAGAAAAAGGGTGGGTCCACGCATCAAGGATAAAGGGGCCCGTTCCGCCTGAAGAAGAAAGCACCTGGACATGCGAGCAAGGGGACAAACCGTTGTCGGTAAAACTGAAAAGACAGCAATAATGAACTCTACTTGGACTGTATTGGTGGGGATATTGATCAGTTTACTCCTGTATGTGGGGGAGGGTGAGGGGAGATGTGACAAATGTCGAACGACAGTAAGACTTGGGATTCGAATCTATTCGGGATCATTTGTGTCCCATTCCTATGTGGACGATAGGTGTTACGATATGAGTGCACGCCATGAATGTTGGGAGGATGGGAGACCCTATTATCAGGTATATAATAAAGGATACGGTGGCAAAATCCATGGATGCCCTATAAATGACCGCTGGGTGTGTATTAGCAAAACTGGGAGGCGGGACCTATCCTCCGTGTTGCTCAGGGAGCAGGTTGACAGAGTCAAGGAGACCAAGATACAGATCCCTGATCGGGGGTTGGGGAAAGAGCAAGACCGTCAGGGAACGGTCGTGCTCCCTAAAGTGCCATCTGTATACGAAGAGGTAGAAGGACAGATTGAACTCCCTGATGTTACACAAAACCTGTTTATTGATCTCACCTCTAGAATAGCCACTGTTTTAAATGTTAGCAATTGCTGGGTCTGTGGGGGGCCGCATATGTCGGAACAATGGCCGTGGACTGGTCAAAGCTTAGACATAGGGGAATTGCTGCAAACCACTTGGACTCATGACAACGACAGAAAAAGCCAGGGGTGGAGACTGACAAACAGCCCTGAGGGCCAGTTCTGTATTGAAGGCAAGGGGACCGTGAAGGTAGGGATTAGCCCCTGTCAGAATATATTGGATGCAACCACGCGAGTATGGTGGCCTGAGAATATTGCTTGGTACATTGCAAACCGAGATCATCAAAATTGCATTCGGTTACGTTCTGATCCCTCCTCTTACGAGCTCAGTGCTGACCCTTCCGATGGCATGAAAAGAGTGTGGAGCGGTGGTTGTCAGGGGAATTAATGCTGGAATAATCCTGTCCAGACTCTGCCACGGGGTCAACAATCCGAATACTGGAATTGCAGTGGTCCTGGTCCTTATGAGGGCGTCCCTGGGGTAAAGGAGTTGTGGGATGACGTTGTGAGGCAGGGAGGGCCTGCTCCAGATGGTCTATTTTGGATATGCGGTAATCAGGCATACTCCAAACTGCCCATGGGATGGGCTGGGGTATGCTTCCTGGGTCTAATACGACCTGCGTTCTTCCTATTACCCCGGGAGGAAGGCGATGATTTGGGAGTTAAACTCTTTGACTCCCTGCGTAGGTCGCCAAGGGATATCCAAGTCGGTGATTGGGGGGATGAGTGGCCACCGGCCCGGATTATTGAATACTATGGGCCGGCTACTTGGGCACAGGACGGATCATGGGGATATCGTACTCCTATCTATATGCTAAATCGAATTATCAGGCTCCAAGCAGTCGTAGAGGTCATTACTAACCGGACTGCCCTGGCCCTAGAGCTGTTGGCTCAGCAGCAGGATCAGATGAGGGCTGCTATATATCAAAACCGACTTGCCTTGGATTATCTGTTGGCCTCGGAGGGGGGTGTGTGCGGGAAATTTAACCTGACAAACTGCTGTCTAGAAATTGACGATAATGGTAAAGCGGTTTTGAAAATTTCCAATGAAATTCGGAGATTGGCCCATGTGCCAGTACAATCTTGGCGTCCTCTTAGTGGCATCGGATGGTGGGATGGTTTCCTAGGTGGTAGCTGGTGGCGCACGGCGTTGCTGGTGGTTGGGGGCGGCATGATTCTTCTTCTCGTATTACCCTGCCTAACTCCCTGTATTCAGTTTTTAATTCAGAAAAATATTTCCCGACTCCAGGCAGTGGTGGTTCCACAACATGGGACACGGGAACTTAAAGTGATGTTGCTGCGAAAGACCAAGGATTTCCCGGGCCCTTGAGGGAAGGGGGGGGCTTATCTTGGTCAGGCACATCTTAAAGAAAGAAAAGGGTGGAATTGTGAGAGGTAATTTCGGTTTAAACTTTAAGATGTGCCTGGACCACAGACTGATCTATAATAAAAGACAAAACCTTTGTTTCTTTTCTAACAACCATTTTATATACTCAAAAGTAGAGTAGTTTAAATTGTGCAGAAAGCTGACAATTTGTGAGCGATAGTAAAAGCAAGCAGGCTCTTGATTAATGAAGCCATTCACACAGCAGAGAAGGATGAGTCCTTGGCTGATAAGACTCCAGGATGGGAGTACGACTTGAGACATCTGTTTCAGATTAAAGCTTTTGACTGATAAGACTACAGGGTGAGAAAAACAACAAACTTTGGAGACTCTGGAGCCTTTTGTTGCAGACTTTGTGATAAAAATAATGATGTTTTTAAGAATGTGAACCTCATGGCTTGTTGGAGCCAAGGAGAGGAGGGACTTGTCCTATAAATAATGGAGACTTTGTAAGCCTCAGCGCGCCTTTTCTTTAAGGGTGCCCGACTCTGCAGACTTGACTTGTTAATAAAACTTTGTTTTCCTGAATTTGTCTAGAGCGATTATTGAGAAGCGATTTTCGTTTCTAACAGTAAGGTTCCTTCACTTTTAGTATAGAAACCTCCAAACTCCATTGATAGTTCATGGTGTGTCAGGATCAACAGAACCTTGATACAAGTTCTCCCTATATTTACAATTGCCCAACTAATTCTATCCCTTGCATTCCAAATATACCCCTTACATTCCAAATATAATCCATCACATTCTATTTAGACACTCAACTTTTCAAATATGGCTGTCAAATTCCATCTATCCCTCAGATTCAAGTTCACCCCCACTTTCCAGAAACATTTGCATATGCTAAATGTACTTCTTATATTTCAAATATGGTCTCCAATTCTCAATGTGCCCCTGTCAGATTCCAACTTTGCCTTCTCAAAATTCAAATGCATCCCTACATTCTAACATACACCCAACACTCCTTTCATCCACCTTTCTAGCTGATATAATTAAAGCTGACAAAACAAGTCATTTCTCTATGTATTGGTACCTTGGGAACATGCAACATTTCCATTCTAAGTTGGATTGAGAAGTCTTATTCTTGACCTCTTTCAAAGCCCCTCCATGAAAAGAGGGCTAGCTAAGATACATTAATCGTCCTCTACAAGTGTCTCAAACTCATTTGATATTTCACCCTTCAGGGTTAACTGGACAAGCCTGTGTGTTTCACATTTTGTACAGTGACCTTAATAAATATATTGTTGACATTTACCGCAACTTTCTGAATGCAGTCTCTCATGGAGTCAGCCTGGACACAGCTGACTGACGTCCAGTTGTTGCACTTAATTTGTTCTTGCTCACTGATGGTGCACCAGCGTAATTTATCACCGGCAGATGCAGTGACTCCACCTGAGGGACAGGAGCACATTGACATGCCTTCATTCTGTATTCATCATAAAATCTATTATAAACCTCCCCCACCCCATAAGATTGGAATCCCTGACTAAAGAAGCAGTCAGCTTAAGTCAGGCAATGGGGGGAGTTGGATTAAGTTGTGCAGTCAGTTCAGGTATAGGGGTTGGTTCTGTGGGAGAGGTGAAAGAGGTGGGCTGTGGAGTTCCACAGTTAATAATTAAGCTACATCCATGCTTAAATCGTAATGTTTCTAGGGTTTGTATTCATGGTGAGAAAAACCCGTAACATTGAGGAATTCAGAGGGTTCAGCATCCACCAAGTTATCAAGGAAACGTTAGGCAATTAAAAACCTATTTAACTCATTGGTCACTATGAAGTTTACCCACAACTTATCACTCTCTACACATCACACGCTATACCCCCTATAACCTCCTGATAAAAATTGCAGAGCCCGGCATTAATGTAAAATATAGGAGCAGAGTGGCAATTCTTTTATTCACACAGAGGATGTGGGCATCACTGGTCGGGGGCAGCATTTGTTGCCCTTCCCTGGCTGCCCTTGAGAAGTTGGTGGTGAACCGCCTTCATGAACGGCTGCAATCCAAGTAGGTAGACCCACAATACCTTGAGGGAGGGAGTTCCAGGATTTTGACCCAACAACAGTAAAGAAACAGCAATATTTTTTTCCAAAGCAGGATAGAGAGTGGCTTGGAGGGGAAAACTGCAGGTGATGTTGTTCCAATATATTCGCTGCCCTTCTTCTTAGTCTGACTGCGATTATCCCCTCTCAGGATATCAAGGCAGTACAAATCAGTTCAAACTTCCAAGCAATTACAGACCACCATACACAGATCAGAGCTTCCGACAGGTTCTAAGTACAACTGCAACTTAAATCACTCTCTTGATAACAAAACATCAAGACAATATTTTCTGTTAAACCATCAACATTTTTACTTGCAAAGAGTATAATAGCTTACCTCTGCTCTGGGCATTTGATGATTAAAATGCCTTCTCCATGAATAGACATTACCCTCCCATGCAAAAATTCTGACAGGGTCCCAAATGTAGTAACTTTATCCCTGCAGAGCAAGCTGATACTGAAATGTGAGCAGTCAATAAAAATAAAAATAATTGTACAAAATTGGCATTGACTTACCAATAATTCCTAAAACCAAAGCTGTGCACAGCAGCCTCATCTTGCCGCACATCTTGAAGAACTGGAGAAAATGAGAAGCAATCCGTCACTGGCAGGTCTCAGGAGGTCTCTATGCTTCACAGTCAGTTTTAAAGAGTTCTGGAGTTGACAAAGCTGATCTCTGTTTACTGAGTGTTTCACAACAATTTACCAGAACAAATCAACCTTTGCAATTTAAACAGAACTTATATAGTTGGGAAATCTGATTAATAATTTGAAATACATGACACTAACTTAGTAATGGTAAATTTAGAAAGATTGTGCAAAGTGTGTTCAAGAACTGATTTCCCAACCTTCCCTTTCCTCATAGCACATAGAACATAGAACATAGAAAAATACAGCGCAATACAGGCCCTTTCGCCCTCGATGTTGCGCCGATCCAAGCCCACCTAACCTACACTAGCCCACTATCCTCCATATGCCTATCCAATGCCCGTTTAAATGCCCATAAAGAGGGAGAGTCCACCACTGCTACTGGCAGGGCATTCCATGAACTCACGACTTGCTGAGTAAAGAATCTACCCCTAACATCTGTCCTATACCTACCACCCCTTAATTTAAAGCTATGCCCCCTCGTAATAGCTGACTCCATACGTGAAAAAAGGTTCTCATGGTCAACCCTATCTAAACCCCTAATCATCTTGTACACCTCTATCAAGTCACCCCTAAACCTTCTTTTCTCCAATGAAAACAGCCCCAAGTGCCTCAGCCTTTCCTCATACAATCTTCCTACCATACCAGGCAACATCCTGGTAAACCTCCTCTGCACCCGTTCCAGTGCCTCCACATCCTTCCTATTGTATGGCGACCAAAACTGCACACAATACTCCAGATGCGGCCGCACCAGAGTCTTATACAACTGCAACATGACCTCAGGGCTCCGGAACGCAATTCCTCTACCAATAAAAGCCAGTACGCCATATGCCTTCTTCACCGCACTATTTACCTGGGTGGCAACTTTCAGAGATCTGTGTACATGGACACCAAGATCCCTCTGCTCATCCACACTACCAAGTATCCGACCATTAGCCCAGTACCCTGTCTTTTTGTTACTCTTACCAAAGTGAATCACCTCACACTTAGTTCCCCTAAAACCGGTAACATTTTATTATCTTTTCAATAAATGATATCCTAGATGCACTGATCTTAGCCCACCAGCAGGATTAATCCCATTGGGCTGGGGAAGGGAAAAATTTGACAGGGTTCTCATTTCCCTGTTGCGCCTCATAACTAAAG
This sequence comes from Chiloscyllium plagiosum, assembly GCF_037043375.1. Lineage (NCBI taxonomy): Eukaryota > Metazoa > Chordata > Chondrichthyes > Orectolobiformes > Hemiscylliidae > Chiloscyllium > Chiloscyllium plagiosum. Next base: position 78,954,766 of record NW_028270151.1, on the reverse strand, counting down.
CTCTTGTGGGTGGCAGTGCTGAGGGCAGACAGCGAACAGAGGAGCTGGCTCAGCTCAACGGCCTCTTCTTGGAGGAGCGAGTTACTGTGGGAAAAGGAGGCCTGAACGGGAGGACCATCATACCATCAAAGCACTTCCTCAATTAGATGTGAACCATAGACTTAATTCCATTTGAAAATTGTGTGTCTTTCACACTTTACCTTCGTTTTACTTCACGTTGTCACCATCCAAGATGGCGGCAGAATAATGCGCTCCAGCCAGCAATCCTTTGCTCTGCCCGTTCTTTTTCTTTTTTATCCCCTCTGTTTTTTTCAAATATTGAACTTTAACTTACCGGAGGCGAATGGAGGAGACCGGAGGTCGTGGTGAGTCCCGGAGGCAGTCCCGGGTCAGGCCGGCATGTGGGGTGCCGAATACAGGAGACTGGAGGGACTGGAAACAAAGCCATGAGGTTTGAAGCCCAGTGTTTTGGCCCGGCAGTCTGAAGGTTGGCACGGACTTGGTGAAAAGACTAAAATTGGAGTGCTTTTTAAAAAAGAAAACTTCTTTATTCTGTATCCATATGCTGAACTTTTACTTATGATCCTCGCATGTCTTTAACACATACTTAAGTATTCTGTACCTAGGTACCCCGTACCTCGGATGGTGTCAGAGCGATTGCGTTACAAACTTTTCATGTGACTATACAGGCTAATTCAATTCAATGAGTTGATTCCAGTGGCATAGAGGATCCTTGCTTCGTGACCTTTGGGGGGATAAATTCTCCAAGAAGTTGATTTTATTTTTCATATTAGAAAAGAGAGATGTTGCCGGAATGATAAGTTTCTTCACACAAATGCCTGTCCTACCATCTTTCTCCTGTTTTCTCTCTCCTCAGTCTTCCAGCTATCAAAGCCCTAGAACCATAGAATTTTTCAGTACTGAAGGAGGCCATTTGACCCATCTTGTCTGTACCAGCTATGCCTTATCATGTCCATAAGTCAGTGGTTATTACTCCCCTGGCAGTCCTTCTGGTTGGAGAAGGTGAGGACTGCAGGTGCTGGAGAATCAGAGTTGAAAAGGGTGGCTCTGAAAAAGCACAGCTGGTCAGGCAGCAACCGAAGAGTAGGAGAGTCAATGTTTCAGGATGAAGGACTTATGCCCGAAACGTCAACTCTATGCTCCACCGATGCTGCCTGACCTGCTATGCTTTTCCAGTGCCACTCTTTCTGACTCAGAGCTCCTGTATGTCTTAGTACAGAAGCCAGGTGTATATGTTTACGTTCATTTTTCATGGCTTATTTTTACACATCATTTTTTTTTTATCAGTCAGTCCTTGGAGCCTGAGCATGATTTTCTTCCACGGTGGATTTCTGAGCGCTGAGGTGACTGAACAGTCCGATGCTGGATCCACATACCCTGCTGTGAGGTGAGGAAGATGACGTCTGAGGAGGAGAGTGGTTGGGATTCTTTTAGATTCGATTCAGATTAGATTCCCTACAGTGTGGAAACAGGCCCTTCGGCCCAACTGGAAGAGCAACCCACCCAGACCTTCGGGGTTTAATTTTTTGCACCACTCCCGCTGTCTGAGCTTGGCTTCCCAACTGGGCTTTCCAGAAATGCTCAAGATGGTTAGTACCTCCGTGAATGCTTCTTTACTGGTTTGGGCTGTTTTATTCAAGAGATTCTCAAGAGCTGTGAGGGATGTTGTGCTTGTTTTTCAAAGAAGCTTGAAGGATGTTCTTGAATAGTTTCTTTGCCTCCCTAGTATCTGCTTTCCATGACAAAGCTCAGTGTGTAGAGCTTGTTTTTATTTCCAAATAAAGCCAATAGCTCCTAATCTAACAATTACAATTTTAACCTTTCCCTATTTACAGGGGATGAACTGAATCCCCAGTTAATGTTCACCTAATGACTGTCATTAATCAATTTATAAAAAACAATAATAGTATATCATACAATATGCTCAAAGTAATTTGTTCCACAAACCTCAAGCTCATCTAAAACTATATATTTCAATCCCATACAAGTCCCACTTGTACCTCATACCCCTGCTCAATGAGCTACATTGATTGCCTGTCCATCAACACAGGGATGTGGGCATCTCTGACTGGCCAGCATTTATTGCCAGTCCCTAGTTGCCCTTGAGAAGGTGGTGGTGAGTTTCCTTCTTGAACCACTGCAGAATACCTGCTGTGGGTTGACCCACAAGAGAGCAAATTCCAGGATTTTGACGCAGTAACATTGAAGGAATGGTGATCTATTTCCAAGTCAGGATGGCGAGTGTCTTGGAGAGTATCTTGCACGGGATGGTGTATCTGCTGCCTTTATCCTTCTAGATGGAAGTGGTCTTGGATTGGAAGGTGCTGTTAAGGAACTTTGATGAATTTCTGCAGTGCATCTTGTAGATAGTACACACTGCTGCTACTGAGCATTGATGGTAGAGGGAGTGGATGTCTGTAGATGTAGTGAAAAATCAAGCGGGCTGCTTTGACCTGGATGGCATCAAGCTTCTTGAGGGTTGTTGGAGTTGCCATCCAGGCACATGATGACTATTCTATCATACTCCTGACTTGTGCCTTGTTGATGGTGAATGGGATTTGGGGTGTTAGGAGGTGAGTTACTTGATGCAGTATTCCTAGCCTTCAAGTTTGTTATTTTCACCATTGTGTTCAGTTGCCCTCTCTCCCTGTGGCAGAAATATAGGTCCTCCTTAACTTTTTTTTGCTCTGATTCCACTGTCTGTTACATCCTCTGCTCCCTCAGTCCTAGCTTTAGATTGTTGGTCCCACTCTCTGGGAATCCCAGTTAAATCCACTTGTCTCTCCACTTCCTTTAAAGACCTCCCTTAAAGGATAAACAATGACAGAATTTGGTTGCCCCTCTGAATGTCTCTTTTCCTGGCATGTCTTCTCCTTTTACCCTCCTTTGCATTTTTTTCCTTGTGTTAATCACTCTCACATGATTGAGTTATGGTTGTTGGGTGGCACGGTGGCACAGTGGTTAGCACTGCTGCCTCACAGCGCCGGAGACCCGGGTTCAATTCCCCCCTCAGGCGACTGACTCCCCGTGTCTGCGTGGGTTTCCTCCGGGTGCTCCGGTTTCCTCCCACAGTCCAAAGATGTGCAGGTTAGGTGAATTGGCCATGCTAAATTGCCCGCAGTGTTAGGTAAGGGGTAAATGTAGGGGTATGGGTGGGTTGCGCTTCGGCGGGTCAGTGTGGACTTGTTGGGCCGAAGGGCCTGTTTCCACACTGTAATGTAATGTAATCTAATCAAAGTAAACAGTGTTCTTTAATGATTCGCTTCCGATAAATGCAAAACAGGATGAATGCAAATTTATTAAAGTCAGGCACAATGGCTGGAAATTTCCTCAGGGGCCTAGCTGCTGTAAAGTGCCTGGGATTGTCAGCGGAATTTATGCGGGATTCCCTTTGGAATTTCAGCTACCAAGAGGACGATAACGATAATTGCAGGGCCATTACGGATGAAAGAAAATGCGGGGAATCTGACCTGTAGCTTTGAGAGGCAGTTAGATCAGGCATGATGTTCATTAGAGGTGGTTTACAGCAGGCTTATCAGATTGATACTAAATGAAAAGGTTGTTTATGAGGAAAGGCTGGGCAAGTGGCCGCATGGTGGCTCAGTGATTAGCACTGCTGCCTCACAACGCCAGGGAGCCTGGTTCGATTCCAGCCTCAGGTGACTGTCCTTGTGGAGTTTGCGCATTCTCCCTGTGTCTGTGCATGTTTCCTCCCACAGTCCAAAGACATGCAGGTTAGGTGAATTGGCCAAGCTAAATTGCCCATAGTGTAGGTGCGTTAGACAGGGGGAATGGGTCTGGGTGGGCTACTCTTCGGAGAGTTGGTGTGGAATTGTCAGGCCAAATAGCCAGTTTCCACACTGTAGGGACTCTAAATTCTAAAGCTGCAATTTCTTCCACTGTGTTCAGAAGAATAAATGTTAACTCGATTGAAGTGAGTAAGATTCCAAATGGCCTTGACAAGGTGGATATGGAAACACTTGTGGATCAGTCCAGAACTTGAAGGCATGTTGCTTAAATTAGAGGTTGCATGATGATGAGGATAATGTTTCTCAGCGGGTTGAATGACTTCAGACCTCTGTGCCTCAGAAGATAGCTAAATTCTGAGGAAGGTGTACTGGACGTGAAAATTTCTCTCCACTGAGGCTGTCAGATTTGCTGAGCATTTCTAGCAATTTCTGTTTTTAATTTCCACTGTTCTTTCAATTTTTGAGTTTAAATAGATTCTAGTCAAGCAAAGGAGTCAAACATTTATCAGGAGAAGCTGGGAATGTGGAATTTGGAACATAAGCAGATCAGCCATATTTAGATTAGATTCCCTACAGTGTGGAAACAGGCCATTTGGCCCAATAAGTCAACACTGACCCTTCAAAGAGTAACCCACCCAGACCCATTTCCCTCTTCTAATGCTCCTAACACTACGGGCAATTTAGCCAGGTCAATTCACCTGACCTACACATCTTTGGATTGTGGGAGGAAACCAGAACACCCAGAGACACAGAGAGAATGTGCAAATTCCACACAGACAGTTGCCCAAGGTGGGATCGAACCCAGGACCCTGTGAGGCAGCAGTGCTAACCACTGAGGCACCATGCCACCCGTTTGTCCTGATCTGGGAAAATTCTTACAGTGGGTTGGGAAGGATTCAGAGACCACGGTGTACATTGGCAAAAATGGCGTAAATAGAACTGAGGAAGTGGTTCTGCTGAGGGACTGTGAGAAGTTACATGCTGATTTAAAGCACAGATCATCAAAGTAAATACTCTATTAATTTCCAATTAAGCCACATGCAAATTGGGGTAGGATGAATAAGATTCGACACGTGAATCTGAATTAAAGAATGGTGTGCGGGAAGTGGGTTCCATTACATGGGGCACTGGCACTATTACTAGGGAAAGTGGGATCTGTACCATTTGGATGGGCTATACCTGATCCTTGCCTGGACTGGTATTGTCAGAAGCTGAACAATTATGGACGTAGAGAGGGTTGTAAACTAAACAAGGGTGGTGAGGGATCGAACTTGGCTAAATGTAGAACGCTCCAACCAGAGTTCCTTTGCTTTCCAGTTCCTTTTCCTTTGCTTTCCCTCTTTTTTGCAGTTTTTCTACCTCCACACGCACCTTTTAACTCATTAAACCACCCTACCCGGAGGGAACAGTGAGTGGAGGTGAGTCCAGGTCCAGCCCGAAGTGAGAGATGAGTTGGTTACCGTGCCAGTGCGGGAGGTGAGTCCTGGAAGTGAGTCATGGCTGGGTTCCAGAGCAGGAGCAGACTTAGCCCAGGCCAACCTGGGAGACAAGTCCTGGAGGCAGGTCCAGGCCGGAGACCAATACGTGGAGTTAGCGATGCCTTCGCGTTCTGGAGCCCAGTAAGCATGGAGTCAGTAAAGCACAAACCGGAAAACTCAGATCTTCAGCAGTCACCATGATGGGGAGGTCATATAATGACTAATATAATGTCTTCATGGAAGCATCTGAGAGCGGCATGTTCTGGAACTTATCCAAGTGCAGGCTATACCAGACTTGCTATCGCATAATGTGACAGCATTAGTGAATGACCTCAGATTAATGGCACCTCTAGGTAGCAGCGATCATAACATGATTGAATTTTATATCCAGTTTAAGAAGTGGAGCGGGTCCACGGCTAAGATTTCAGACTTATAAAAGACATGTTGGAAAAGTTGAGCTAGCTGAAGTGAGTTAGAATATTGGGCTAGAAGATAGTTGTGCAAGCATGTGAAGGGAACTTTTAGAATACTCAGAATAAGAGCAGTCTGACTATAAAGAAAAATTCCAAAGGCAGGGCCCACCATCAAATAAAAAGGAAGTGAGTGAGGCGATTGAAGGCATGGTGGCTAAGTTGGAGATGTCACAAAGATTGGTAGGAAATTAGGTTATTGAAAGAACAATGGTTCATTTTGGCAAGAAAAATAAAGAAAAACATATTATTCCAACAGCGAATGACTGCAAATTTCCAAGATGCAGAGGAGTCTAGGTGTTCAAATATGAGTCACAGTAGTTGAGAATGTGGATACAGTAAATGAAGGTTAATGGAGTGCCATCCTTTATTCTAAGAGGAAATTATCATAAAAGGACGGATGTTATGCTATAATCATTGAGGATATGGAGAGACTAGGCTTGTTTTCACTAGAATTTAGAAGACCAATAAGTGTTTTGATTGAAGTTTATAAGGTTTATAAGGTTATAATAGTTTTGACAAGAATACAGAAAGGATTTTTCCTCCCGTGGATAGATCCTGCCTTAAAGTTAGGTGTTTCCCTTTTAAGACAGAGATGAGGGGAGTTCTTTTCTCTCAAAATGTTGTCTGGGTTTAGAATTCTTTACTTCAGAAGACAGTGAAGGTGGAGTTGCTAAATATTGTAAAGGCAGAATCAGAATCAAAGGATATTGGGGATAAATGGGAAAGTGGAACTCAGACCAAACAGATCAACCATGATCTTATTGAATGGTTGCACAACTTTGAGGGAGCAAAATAGCCTACATGAGTTTCTAATCCAAACGTTGGCGTGTTCGTGTATGCACTACATGGACTGGAGCAGTTCAAGAAGGCAATTCAGTACAACCTTCTCTGGGGCAAATAGGGATGGGCAATAACTGTTGACCTTGCATATGAAGTCATTTTTAAAAAAAATACACTTTCCAGCTCGGCACTTTACAGGATTGAAATGAGAAGGAAAATTCACAAAGAGCCAACAAAGGAGGCATTTGAAGCTGGTGAACAAAGATTAAACAACTTGATTTTGAGGTGGATCTTAAAGAATGAAAATGAGGAGATGAAGTTGAGGAGATTTCTCAAGACAGTGGGTACAACTTACTGAGAACATAACTGCACTTAATGAGGCGAACAGCAAGATGTCCAGAGACTCAGCAGTGAATGTTTAAATAAAAAACATGTAGAGATAGGATGGGCAACTTCATGGAGGAATTTAAATACAAGGTTGAGAAATGTGAATTTCAGAGTTTGGAACATCAGTAACCAATAGATTAAGTGAGAGTAGGGTGGAGAATAAGTAGGTCAAAGATTGTGGTAGTGGAAAAGCACAGCTGGCCAGGCAGCATCCGAGGAGCAGGAGATTCGACGTTCCAGGCATAAGCCTTTCATTATTCCTGATGAACAGCTTATGCGTGAAACATTGACTCTCCTGCTTCTCAGGTGCTGCCTGACCGGCTGTGCTTTCCCAGCACCACACTTACTGACTCTGATCTCTGCAGTCCTCACCTTCTCCTGCTGAATGAATGGGACCTACGGGAAAGGTTATAAACAGTTTTTCACCCTTCCTAATTCTTTGGTTCATAGGAAGTTTCAGTGGAAGTTATAACTTATCCAAGACTGGAACTTAAATACCTCACCTGACATCAATTGAATGATTGAACCATTGCCAATAATGTCTCTTTGTCACAGCACACACTAAGCTAATTCATCTCCTTGACAAAAATGCATGTCTAGAGTAATGGCTTTTGAGATTGAGTACATTTTCAGTTTGATAAATATTGGTTTCCAATATGAGGCATCTGGGTGAACTTGTGTGTCATTTACTGTGGATGATATCATGACCTGGAGTTAAAGTGTTAAGTATTAACTTATTTCTCTGACATTATCGCGTATGCTGATGTATGTCCCAAGTTTGTCCATCCTTTCTTGAAGATGAATATATATGTATAGATTAATCAGGATCAGATCATACTCCTTCAAGCCTGTTGTTTTTTTATTTCAAGTACATACTTTATTTATGAAATAACTTTGTATACATACATTGTCACAAATGTAGTTTGTTTCTGTACAGTAGCATATAAAGTAAACAAACAAACATTTGAGTTTGATTCTATTCCAACAAACCAAAGGCATCTTTTGCACGTACAAGACCATAGTGACATGCATTGAGGCACTAGAAGGGTTCAAAAATTGAACGTAGCCCAAGTAATTTCAGCAGAAAGACCTCAGACAATGGCATTTCCATACTGCACCTTGGGGGCTGTTGTTCAAAGCTTCAGAGCCTCTCTCCACACATAGCCCTGGACTTTGGAATGTGCCAGTCTACAACACTCTATCAATTCCTTGTTCTGGAAGACCAACAAGTTTCAGGCAGACTAAAGAGGCGTCTTTCACCAAGTTGATGGTGCTCCAGGCACAGTCGATGTTTGTTTTAGTGTGCACCCTGGGGAATAGGGTCGAAAGCACAGAGTCCTACATCATGGAGCTGCTCGGGATGAATCTCAACAAAAATTATTGCATCTCTCCCCAGACCTCCTTTACAAAGGTACACGATGTGTGACAGTCTCAACTTCTCACACAGCTGTTTCAAAGGTAGCGTGCCCTGGCACAGACCGACTGGGTGTACATGAAGAATCTCACAGGTTCTTGCCACAGCCAAGTGGGCCCTTGATGCTTATTGGAAAGTTCTGGTGATGAGGCATTGTATCAAATAATTTTGACAGTCTGCTCAGGGAACCACGCGACAGGATCCATGTTCCTTCAGGTCTCAAGGAATTTATGTGCTGACAATTTCCTGACAGACTTGTTGTCAAAGGTGTTTTCTTTGTAAGTTTCTCCATGAAGGGCAGGGGATATGGAATGGTCAAACTACTTGGAGCAGTCCACATAAGAAGACCAGTCCCATCCAACACAACACCAGGGACAGATAGAACTTCAGTACATAGTGACACTTGGTCTTTGCACAGTTTGGTGCAGCCACACACAAAGGTGTCCATCAAGACATCGGATATGTTCTTCACTCCCTTATCCAGAGTTTTGTATATGAAGTCCCCTGCAGATATAGTTCATTTTAGACCTCCAGAAGAAGTGGAAGATGCTTGAGCCTGCTGTTCCATCAAATTAGATCATGGTTGACCTTTGATCTGAACTTCATTTTCCTATCAAATTTGTGCAAGGTTTCAACATTTTATTCTGTGTGATGTATCTATCGAAAGTTTCCAAATTACTCATTATTTCTCCTGTTTATACTTCTCCACATTAAATTCACCACCAAAGTTTCCACTTCTGCAGTTTAATTTGTCTGTACATGTACCAGTTCACCAATCATTTGGATATTCCAATTGGCATTTCTTAACCTGACTTTGACTTGACTGACGTCACCTGATTGCAGAAGAGCACAAGAAATAGGAGCAGAAGTATTCTATACAGTCTAACAGGTCTGCTCTGTCATTCAGTTTAACCATGACTGGGCTTCAACTCTACTTTCTTACCCACTCCCCATATCCCTCAATTCCCCAAGAGACCAAAAACAAGTAAATCCGACTCTTAAATGCATTCAACAATGAAGCATCCACAACCCTCTGGGACAGAGCATGCAGTAGATTCGCTACTTTTTGAGTGAAACAAATTCTTCCCAGTCCAAAAAAAATCAATCCATTATCCTAAGATTATGCCACAAACCCCACGATTTAGATTCCCTAAGCAGTGGAAACAATCTCTTAGCATTGGCCCTATCAACCTTCTTCAGCACCTTCTGTGCTTCCATGACATAGTTTAGTATCCTTTCATCAATTTTAATGCAACCCTTGAAGTAGCTTGAATCCCAAGCTCTTAGTTGAGTTGTAATGTGGATGAATTTTGTCAATGCAAAGCTATTGGAAGAAGTAATCTGGTTTGCTGTTAACTCTGGCTAAGTCTATAATGTAACAGGTTAGCTGAGTTGATGATCAGGCTCGTTGTTGGCCGCAACAGCCCTAATCTAGGAAAAGGAATATTAGGCAGAGTCAGGGTTTCACACTCCTGAACTGGGAGCCCATGCTGGAAGTGCATGTTCACAGAGGTGTGTGGAAGTGTTGAATTGCATTTCCCAGAATACTCCTTGGTTGAATGACAATGCATTTTGGTCAGTCTCATGCAGAAAGGCTCAGGCCTAGAACAGTAGAATGAGCTTCCATTATGAATGAATGAGATTGGTGCACCATGTCGAAATAATGGTAACTACCTGGAAATCTGGAGCACACATCCATGATAAAACTTTGGCGGGAAATTGGAATTGAAGCCCAAGGTCAGCCAATGTGTATATTGAATAGTGGAGCAGGTACAACAGGCTGTTTGGAATAATCTTGCTCTTATTTCTTGAATACCCACAGTTGTTACAAGCCATCTGACCACTGAGGGAGTGCAATTCCTTCCAGTTGATGACATTGGATGATAATTTGCCTTGATTTGCACTTAAGTTCAATCTATGATTTCCTGGATTTATGAAAACCCAGCCACTCTAGCAAAGGCAAGAGCCCTCTGTGTCTGATTAGTGTCATTAGTGTCAAAGTATACAAATTGGAAAGCCTTGGCATGCATAAGCCTCTCTGAGTTGGGCTGCACATTAGACACCGGTACCAACACGTACCAGTTCCCGAGATCCTTATGTACATCTCCAATTCACTTACACTGTATTTCTGCACTCCGATGCTGCACCTTGGAGTTAAACGGCAATTCTTACTGTAATGCTGCCACAAGGATACTGTGTGCTCAGGGACACACACTCAGCTCATGGTCAGACCAGGCTGCATCTCTGGCCTGTTCACTTCCTGTCAAAGTGTTCACTAAATCTGAGCCTACCTGGATGCCCTCAGCATCCCTGCTTTCTCTTGGCTGTTTCCAGAGCTACCAGGCACACAGTAATGATGTTGTCATTGTGCTGTTTTAAGGTAATTGTATTTGTTCCACCATCTCCCCAGGCAATGCATTCCAGGCACTTACCACCCTCTGTGTAAAAGATTTACCTCTGACATCTCTGTTAAATTTACTTCCTTTTACCTTAAACCTATGTCTCATGGTAATTGACATTTCTCCCGAGGAGAAAGACTCTGACTATCCATGCCTCTCATAATTTTGTAAACTTCTGTCAGGTCAATTTCTCATCTTTTGATGCGCAAGTAAAAACAAACCAAATCAGTCCAATCTCTCCTCATAGCTAACACCTTCCAAATAGCCAACATCCTACTAAATTGTTTTTGTACCATTTCCGAAGCCTCCACATCCTTATGATATTATGGTGACCAGAATTGTACACAATATTCCAAATGCAGCTGAAATAAAGTGCTATACAGCTGCAACATGACTTGCCAATTTTTATACTCTATGCCATACATCTTATTGACCACCTTATCCACTTGTGTTGCCACTTTTAGGGAACTGTGGGCCTGTATGCCAAGATCCCTCTGTATGTTTATGCCACTAAGGGTTCTGTCGTTTACTGTTATTCCCTGTTAACTTTGTATTGTTCAAGGGCTTTGTATGTCTTCAGATTCCTAAACTTTATGTATGCCTATTTTTGCTTTTGATTAAGCTCTAAATTTATCTTGTTAACCAACATTCCTAAATCTTATCATCCTTATCCTTCACTTTCACAGGAACATGCTGGTCCTGAACTCTAATCAACTGGCCTTTCAAAGATTCCCACATGATAGAGGTGAATTTACCCTCCAACAGCTGTTCTCATTCTACATGCTCCAGTTCCTGCCTAATATTGCTGTGGTTCGCCTTCCCCCAATGTGGAAAATTCACCCAAGTGCCACTCCTTCCTTATCCATAAGTGGTTTAAAACTTACAGAATTATGGTCACTGCTCACCCACTGAAACTTCAATCATCTGGCTGGGCTCATTCCCCAATACCAGGCCTAGTCTGGCCCCTTCATTAGTTGGACTAGTTTCTAAAAAAAATCCTATACACCTAACAAACTCTCCCCTGGCACTACACGAGTCCCAATCAATAGAGGAGAAATTTAAATCAACTACCGCAACAATCCTGTTGTTTTCACTTCACCCTGTGTCTGGTCTTTGCAAACCCAAGCTTTAAAAACCCCAAACATTCACAGTTAAGTCAGACAAAAGACAGATGGTTTGACACAAATATAATAGGGGGAGAAAAATTATGAACAGATTGCGAAAATTAACAGTCCTGATTTCAGAAGTGTGTTAGATTGTCTCACAGATTTCCTCTGGATAGTTAGTAGTGATTTCATGCTGCCGTCCCATAGCAATGGATCCAGTGCATCTTTGTTTCTTGTTAGAATTCTTTCTTTTATATTTTATTGCTTTCTTTCTGTCTTTTTCCTCACACGGAGGGAGAGGTGAAAGCTTTCCATTTACAGGCTCTGGATCTTTCTGCATCCTTCACATTTACAGTTCTGTAACAAACTGCAACTCAATCAATCATCAGGGAGAACGTCTTCCACTCAAAAATTCTCAGTGTCACTGAGTCTCAAAATCTCTCTCTCACTGCTTGGAGAAGCAATATTGGCAGAGCTAAGTTACAAAGCTCTCCTAGTATTTGTGATGATGGTGTGGCTTTAAAAGGTGTGTTTTGTCCTGGTTTCTTTTCAGGAAGGATTGGAGAACAGGTCTCGAGCAGTCTATGAGAAGATAAAGCACTTGTGAGATGTTGGGTTTTTCTTTTGAAGTTGAAACAATAAAGGCAACCTGGATGGGCATGGCAAGCTCTCACAGACCCGGGATTTCTAGGACTTTTTTGTAGATTTTTAGGTTTAGCTTTAAGCAGTTGCTGCTGTCAGCTTGAAGAAATGGAAGCTATGTTTCCATCTCTCAATTACAGTCAAAAGCTGGGGGGGGGGGGGGTGTTCCTTTCCTAGGCTGCAAAGATTGTATTGATGGGATATTACTATATTGAAACAGTTAATTAGTAGTAGTTACTGTTTCTAACAGTCTGATAAGTTTTCCAATAGAGTGAAGTCATTTTATGTTCTTTCTTTTGTTGCATTTTAATGATAGTGTTTGAATAACTTGTGTTTTGCTTGAGTAGTTTGACCAGTCAAATTGAATCTGGGACACAGCACTTCACATTTGCCTTTAAAATAGGAAAACGTTAGGGTCTAAACTACCTTCTTAAAATATTTTGAGTGGGTCTGGTCTGGTCCGTAACATATTTCAGCTATAAAGCTATCCAAATCCCATTTCAGTTTATTGCCTGTTAAAAGAAAAAGAACGTGGTGTCTTCTGAAAGGACAAGTCAGGAGGATGATGGGGCATTCTTCGCTTGCCTGGATAATTATAGCTTCAGCAACATTAGAAACTTGAGACCATCATAATGATGACACAGAGCTGGTTGGGAGGGTGAACTGTGAGGAGGATGCAAAGATGCTTCTGTCTAATTTGGACAACTTGAGTGAGTGGGAAAATGTACTACAGATGAAGCTTAATGGGGATAAATTTGAGGTCATCCACTTTGGTAGCAAAAACCTGAATGCAGAGTATTATCTGAGTGGCAATATATTGGGAAAGGGGGAAATGTAATGATACATAGGTGTCCTTGTGCACCAGTTGCACATAGTGACCATGTAGGTATTACAAGAGCAACTGATTTCCAAGATGGCAGGGTAACATATTAAGAGAGGTTGGATCAGTTAGGACAGGAATTTAGAAGAATAAGGGGAATTTCATAGAAACCTGTAAAACTCTAAGAGGACTAGACAGAGTAAATGCAGGACAAATGTTCCCGGTGACCAGAGTCCAGGAACAGGGGTCACACTCTCCGCGTACAGGGTGAGTCATTTAGGACTGAGATGAGGAGAAATTTCTCAAGCTGAGAAGAGTCTGCCACAGAAAGAAATTAAGGGAAGATTTGGGAATGGGAGAGATGAGTCTCTTTGGAAGTGATGTAGAGCTGGAAGGAAGGTGTCTGATGGGGAAGTTTGGGAAACAGATTACCGTGAGAACTGGAAAGAAACACACCTCTCTCTCTTGACCCACAAGAATGCCTGGAAAATTGCTTACCTGCTGGATCTGGCCATTCTCACCTTGCTTAACTGCCAAGATTCCCAAGATCTGGGCTATCGACTTAAACCAAAGCTAACATCAGAAGCCCACAGCTTCACTGAAATATTGAAAATTGTGATGTCTTCTGGAGAACAGGCAAGTCGTCTGATAGAGGTTGATCCTAAAGTTGCTGTTTTAGGAGCTGTTCTCTCATTTTTGTGTTTGTAATCTTTTCCAGGCTGTCCAGGAGAATTAAAACCCTCTCAATATCTCAACCCATGTAGTCTATATTATCCATTATTTCTGTCCCCATTAGTAAAAACAAATATGATCAACATCCACATATTTACAAATTCACTAGCACTAACACATAATGATAAATATTGAGATTTGACTAATTTAACCAAGAAAATTTATTTTCCTGTTAACTCAGAGCAACTAATTGCTTATGTACTAAAGGCAATGCTGAATGCAATACATGCCACATGGTCTCAATAAATGTGAGGGGCATCCACATTGGTGTTTTTGATGGTTCTTTATTGAAGCAATTTAAACGTACAAGACTGTAACTGAGTCATAACACAACGGTGGCCAATCAGAGGAGATGTCATTGTAATGTCTGGGTTAGATTTGAATGCATGGTTTGACATAAAGTGTGAATCAACTGTATCTCCTCGCATTTGTGCATCTTCCCACATTTGCTAAACTTCACAACTACAGTTTAAATGGATTAAAATTCTTGCCGGAGGTCACGTTTTTGTAATAATGGAGGTTTAGTAAGTTCAGTGTGTACAAATAATTCAGCAGGAAATAGAGGGGCTATCACTGAACTGAGGCTGGTATCAGCCCGGCGAGAGGGAAGAATGAAGAGATAGCAAGGTCAATGGAGAAATCGTACCCGACTCAACGTGGGGCCTGGCAATGGCCAAGATGATAGATTTCAGGGAATTCTGTAATAAACGAAAATGTCAATGAGAGAGTAATAGTCAGATCTCCTAACGTCTCAGCTTCTGGTCCATCAGTCTACAACTTCCACCTGTTCATTATTATGGAAGGAAATTTTCAAAGGCTGACAAACTCAGCTTCTATTTAATTTGCTTGCTCTTTGACATCCAAATGCATGTGACCAGTTCTGAACAGCAAGGTGGAGACTGGGTCAAACATTCAATAAGAACATACAAAGCCCACCCAGGCTGCTCTGTCATTGAATATGATCCTGGCTGATCATATAATCTTCAACTCCACTTTCCTGCCCTTTCCCGATAACCCTTGATTCTGTTACTGATTCAAAATCTGTCTATCTCAGTCTTGAATATATCTACCAAAGCAGGCTCTACAGCCCTCTGGGGATAAAATTCCACAGATTCACCAGCCTCTGAAGTAAAAGATTGTCCTCATAAATACACAATCCCTTACTCTAAGATTATGCCGTCTGGGTACAAGGGGAAACAAATTCTTTATTCTTCCTGCCAAAGTGCATAAGGTCACACTTACCCGCATTGAATTGTATTCTGTCTACCCCATTTTTGCCCACTCACTTCAGCTGTCAATATCCCTCTGTAAACTCTTTGTTTCACCCTCACCACTTACATTCCTATTTTTAAAATGTTGGTAGTCTGGGGCATATCGCTATTAAGAAGGAGGAGGTGTTGGGTATCTTGAAAAACATTAAGGGAGATAAGTCCCCAGTACCTGAGGGGATCTATCCCAGAATACTGAAGAAGACAAGGGAGGAGTTTGCAAGGGCCTTGACAGAGGTCTTTGTATTGTGTTTAGCTGCAGGCAAAGTCCAAGTACACTGGACAATAACCAATGCTGTACCTCTGTTTAAGAAGGGCAAGAGGGATAATTCAGAAACTGATAGGCCAGTGAGCCTTACATGAGTGGTAGGGAAGTTATTGGAAAGGATTATTAGGAACAGGATTAACTTGCGTTTGGAAAAGAATGGACTTAATAGGGATAGTCAGCTGGTTTTATGAAGGATGGGTCTTGACTCACAAACTTGATTGAGTTGTTGATGAAGTGACGATGACGATTGATGAGTGTGAGGCAGTGGATATTGTCTACGTGGCCTTTACTAAAGTATTTGGTCCCACAAGTAGGCTGGTCCTAAAGATAATGTTGCACGGATCCATTGTAAGTTGGCAAATTGGATGTAAAATTGGCCTTTCACACTCTGGGACTGGTTGGGACAATGGGTCAGACACTGTCCTTTCACGCTCTGGGACTGACTGGGACAGTGGGTCAGACACTGTACTTTCACACTTTGGGACTGACTGGGACAGTGGATCAGACACTGTCCTTTCACACTCTGGGACTGACTGGGACACTGGGTCAGACACTGTCCTTTCACACTCTGGGACTGGTTGGGACAATGGGTCAGACACTGTCCTTTCACGCTCTGGGACTGACTGGGACAGTGGGTCAGACACTGTACTTTCACACTTTGGGACTGACTGGGACAGTGGGTCAGACACTGTCCTTTCACACTCTGAGACTGGCTGGGACAGTGGGTCAGACACTGTCCTTTCACACTCTGGGACTGACTGGGACAGTGGGTCAGACACTGTCCTTTCACACTCTGGGACTGACTGGGACAGTGGGTCAGACACTATCCTTTCACACTCTGGGTCTGGCTGGGACAGTGGGTCAGATACTAATCTTTCACACTCTGGGTCTGGCTGGGACAGTGGGTCAGAAACTAATCTTTCACACGCTGGGACTGGTTGGGACAGTGGGTCAGACACTGTCCTTTCACACTCTGAGACTGGCTGGGACAGTGGGTCAGACACTGTCCTTTCACACTCTGGGACTGGCTGGGACAGTGGGTCAGACACTGTCCTCTCATACTCTGGGAATGACTGGGACAGTGGGTCAGACACTGTCCTTTCACACTCTGGGACTGGCTGGGACAGTGGGTCAGAAACTAATCATTCACACTCTGGGACTGACTGGGACAGTGGGTCAGACACTATCCTTTCACACTCTGGGTCTGGCTGGGACAGTGAGTCAGAAACTAATCTTTCACACTCTGGGACTGACTGGGACAGTGGGTCAGACACTATCCTTTCACACTCTGGGTCTGGCTGGGACAGTGAGTCAGAAACTAATCTTTCACACTCTGGGACTGGCTGGGACAGTGGGTCAGAGACTGTCCTTTCACACTCTGGGACTGACTGGGGCAGTGGGTCAGACACTGTCCTTTCACACTCTGGGACTGGCTGGGACAGTGGGTCAGACACTGTCCTTTCATACTCTGGGAATGACTGGGACAGTGGGTCGGACACTATCCTTTCACACTCTGGGTCTGGCTGGGACAGTGGGTCAGAAACTAATCTTTCATACTCTGGGACTGGCTGGGACAGTGGGTCAGACACTGTCCTTTCACACTCTGGGACTGGCTGGGACAGTGGGTCAGACATAATATGGATGTGTGCGACAGCTGTTAGCCTACAATTATCTTGTTATAAGCACAACAGATCCTAGTAACACACTGCTCTAGCCATAACATAATTTACATAGGCAGCCAGGTGAAAGAGGGTAACTGGATTTTTGATAAAAGGGCAAGAACAAAGAGATGATACAGTCTTTCAGCAGTGCCTGTTTTGGTGGCACACCATCCAACGATTTGTATCCCCTCTTCTCATAGCTACCTGTTCTCCCAATCTACCACCATACCCCTTGCCCTCTCTCTAAGTTGGTCAATCCACTCCTACCAATATTCCTGCCTTACCTTGGCCCAGGATCCCTGGCTCCCTTCCTCATGGAGAAAGTGAGGACTGCAGATGCTGGAGATCAGAGCTGAAAAATGTGTCGCTGGAAAAGCGCAGCAGGTCAAGCAGCATCAAAGGAGCAGGAGAATCGACGTTTCGGGCATAAGCCCTGAAACTTGTGGTGGGCACTTCAATCAGACACCGAGTTGCGTCTGAAAACAAGAGCTGCCTGCCGTGATATTTGGTCGAATCAAACATTGCAAACTGGTCCTCCTCAGACCCACCATGACCATGTTTGAGCTGCATTGAGAAACCACCGATCACTGATGGAATAAATTTACTCCCATGTTCTGCCCATAAATTATATTTTACGGTCGGATGAGGGGAGACACTGACTGGCACTAATTTCTTACATAATTAATTAACCCGGTGGGTAATTAACACGGTGCCTCAGTGGTTAGCACTGCTGCCTCACAGCACCAGGGGCCCAGGTTCAATTCCCACCTCAGGTGACTGTCTGTGTGGAGTTTGCACATTCTCCCCATGTCTGCATGGGTTTTCTCTGGATGCTTTGATTTCCTACCACAGTCCAAACATGTGCAGGTCAGGTGAATTGGCCACGCTAAATTTCCAATAGTGTTAGGTGCATTAGTCAGAGGGAAATGGGATTGGGTGGGTTGCTCTTCGGAGAGTCGGTGTGGACTTGTTGGGCTGAAGGGCCTGTTTCCACACTGTAGGGAATCTAGTCTACTACTCTTCATAAAAACCCAGAGCAAGAGTGGACAAATATTTCAGCGCAATGGCACACCAATACACAAAGATTACCAGAGGAGCATAAACCTTGTGTCATATCTCAAAGAAAATGCTCATTTCTTACCACTTCCACATTACCAATTTTCTCAAGGTGCAAGATATACACCACTCTCAATCCCTACAATAGTCATCAGTCTTATTCCAGAGGTCTAACCCTTAGCTGCACCTCTGACAGGATCAGCAGATGGTTTTTCAACTCTACTTTTACTTACGGCATGAACAATTAATCATTGAGATATTCGAGTCCAAATTGAGAGTTCCCAAAGCTCTCGGCCTGACATGACCGCAGCGTGATCTCCTGGTCTTGAGGTGATACTAGGACAGTCTCCGATCCTCATGATCCTCAAGGTGAAGCTTAGTGCAGTCTACAGCCAGGACCTGGAGCAGCCTAGAGTGCGATGTGAGTGAAAAACCATTATTCTGAACTTTTATTTCTGCAATGCTGGGCATTTTATTTCTCAATTTGCTAAGTTTTAAAAAAAAATTAATAACAAAAATATACTTGATTCATAGAAATCCTTGGTACATGTACAGTTGATGATGCCATTCAGGTATATACTGCCTTTACTTTCAGGGAACAAATCGAGTCATTGATGTTCACAATTATCTATGTTTACCATCAACTTCTTGGCATTTAGCTGAGTCATCAGCGGGGCCCAATTGCTGAATGCACCCCCATTATTCTTCGGCAGAAGGACCTTACACCGTGGTCTTTCCCCACCACCCCACATCTTGGCAGCAGCTGCCCCAAGCTTCAACGCGTCCCTCAGCACATAGTCCTGCTTCATTAATGTGCCAGTCTGTAACACTCAGTCAGGGTCTACTCCTTCAACTGGAAGACCAACATGTTTGAGGCAAACCAAAGCGCGTCTTTCACTGAGTTGATGGTCCTCCAGGCACAGTTCGTCTCGGTGTGCGACCGGGCAACAGACCATAGAGCACGGAGTCCCACGTCATGGCACTGCTCGGGACAAACCTTGACAAACACCATTGCATTCCTCTATAGTCATCCTTTGTATAGGCACATTCCGGAAGGAGGTATGTGACGGTCTCGTACCTTCCACAGCCGCTTCGAGGGCAGCATGCAGTGGTGCAGAGAGTCCGGGCGCGCATGAAGGATCTCACAGACGTAGCCCTTCTCACTACCAGCCAAGCCACATCTTGGTGCTTGTTGGAAAGTTCTGGCGATGAGACATTCTGCCAAATGACTTTGACAGTCTGCGCAGGGAACTGCTTGACAGGCTCCACCTTCTCCTTTTTCCAAAAGCTCTCAAGGCCACTGGGTGCTGATCACTTCCTGATGGACTTGTGGTCAAAAGTGTTTCTCTTACAAAGGACAGGTGATACGGAACGGTCCAACTACTCGGTGCGTTCCGCGGCAGCGAGGCCAGGCCCATCCTGCGCAACACCGGGGACAGGTAGAACCTCAGTATGTAGTGACACTTGGTGTTTGCGTACCGGGGATCCACGCACAGCTTGATGCAGCCACACACAAAGGTGGCCATCAGGGTGAGGGTAGGGTTGGGTGTGTTTTCTCCCCCTTCGTCTAGATCTTTATACATTGTGTCCCTTCAGATACGGTTCATCTTCGATCTCCACATGAAGTGGAAGATGGCCCAGGTGACTGTGGCAGGTATGGGGAATAGGCCAGACCTGCGCCACGTACAACAACACTGAGAGTACTTCACACCGGATGACCAGATTTTCACCCACGATGGAAAGTGACCAGTTTCTGCCTTATTTTAGTGACATGTTCCTCCCAACACTTAATACATGCCCCAGCCCCTCTGAATCAAATACCCAGCACCTTCAGCTGGTCTGT
Organism: Chiloscyllium plagiosum; assembly: GCF_037043375.1. Classification (NCBI taxonomy): domain Eukaryota; kingdom Metazoa; phylum Chordata; class Chondrichthyes; order Orectolobiformes; family Hemiscylliidae; genus Chiloscyllium; species Chiloscyllium plagiosum. Next base: position 78,934,669 of record NW_028270151.1, on the reverse strand, counting down.
CTTGATGGTGAAGGGGATAGAGGATTGGTCGGCCCAGTTTCCAAAGAGCATGGCCTCACTCTTGCCTTGATTGACCTTGGCCCCCGGAAAATAAAATAAAGTGTCTGTGAACTGACAGTGGATCCAAGCAGAAGGTGGTGACATCATCCAATGTACAGGGAGGCCTTAACTGTAGAACCACCACTGCCAGCAATAGTCACTCCTTTCAGGCTCGCATCCTTCCTGATGGTCTTGGCAAATGGTTCTATACATCACACAAACAAAGCAGGAGGGAGAGGGCAGCCCTGCCTGACTCTGGATCTGATCGAGAAGCTTTCTGATTCCCACCCATTGATTGAGACTGCACTGACAATGTTGGTATAGAGCAGTTGGATCAAATTGCAGATTCCATCCCCAAAGTCCATTTTGGAGAGAACATCTCCCAGGTACGCGATATCCTGTCAAAGGCATACTCCTGGTCCAAGCTGATGAGGCAAGTGTCCACCCCCTTATCCTGCATGTAGGTGATTGTATCCCTGAGGAGCGCAAGACTCTCAGCGATCTTCCTGTCCGGTACAGCACAGGTTTACCCGCTCGGGCACATGCATTAATCAGTCTCAGGGGTGCATTCCTGTATATGACGTCAATGACAAGGAGGCGCCCGCCCACCACCTCCTTAACCTCAGAGATGGTGAAGTTGCCTCCTCGCACACACTTGCATCTTCTCAGAGACTTAGACCACTCTACACTCATGCACACATATACACTCTCTCTCACAGACACTCACAAACCCCCACCCCAGACACACACACACACACGCATATACATATACGCTTGTGGGGTGAATTTGTACTTGTAGAGTTACATTGTTCTTTGCTCATAAACTGCATGAATTTATGTAAGACTCTGTTAACTCATTTTTTAGATTAGAATCAGTCTAAACATTATGGCACAGACAGAGAACACAGGGGGCTAACACCTTCAACATTTTGTCTAGCTAACACCCATTGTTACAGTTAACCTGAGAATGCAACTTTTAAAAAAAGTTTTGTGATTTACACATGAAAGAAGTGAAACTATCATGGCATTCGAACAGATGAAAGACTCCACAAACAATCAAGGTATTTTTCAATGTATAATTTCAGTTACATCACACTGTAAACTTTTGCTATAAATTCTGTGTCTTACAATTGAGCCCTCCACAACCACCTGATGAAGGAGCAGCGCTCCGAAAGTTAGTGTGCTTCCAGTTAAACCTATTGGACTATAACCTGGTGTTGTGTGATTTTTAACTTAGATTAGAGTGGTACTGGAAAAGCACAGCAGGTCAGGCAGCACAAGTTGACACCCATTCTGATAAGAATAGATCTGAGCCAAAAGGCTAAGATCTTGTATCTGAAGAAGCTGTATCTAGTTACTTTTGTATCTACAATGGTGCGGTAAGTGGTGACGTATAAACTTTTCACTGTATTCAATTGAGCATATGCGACAATAAAGCGCACTCTAATTCAATTCAATTTAGCAATTCAATTCAACAATAGTCCAGTGAGCTTTGTATCTGTGGTGGGTAAGTTACTTGAGAAGATTGTGAGAGATAAGATATACATTCATTTGGAAAGATAAGGTTTGATTAGGAGTAGTCAGCATGGCTTTGTGCATGGGAGATCATGCCTCACAAATTTGTTAGAATTCTCTAATGAAGTCAACAGGAAAGTTGACGAGGGCAGAGACATAGATGTAGACTATATGATTTGGAGATGCCAGTGTTGGACTGGGGTGTACAAAGTTAAAAATCGCACAACACTAAGTTATAGCCCTGGAAGCACTAGCATTCAGAGTGCTGCTCCTTCATCAGGTGGTTGTCTATATGGATTTCAATAAGGCCTTTGTTAAGTGTCCACATGACAGGCTTCTCTGGAAGGTTAGATTATATGGAATCCGGGAGCATTGGATACAAAATTGGCTTAATGGTAGGAAGCAGAGGGTAATATTGGAAGGAAGGATGCTTGTTGGATTGGAGGCCTGTGACTAGTGGAGTGCCTCAGGGGTCGATGCTGGACCCATTGTTGTTTGTTATCTATATCAATGATGAGAATGTACAAGGCATGATTAGTAAATTTGCTGATGACACTAAAATAGGTAGTATCATGGACAGTGAGGAAGGTTATCAGAAATTGCAGCAGGACTTTGATCAGCTGGGGAAGTGGGCCTGGAAATGGCAAAAGGAGTTTAATAGAGATAAGTGTGAGGCCTTGCATTTTGGAAAGTCAAGTCAAGTCAAGGTAGGAGTTTCATGGTAAATGGCCGGGCTTTAAGGATTGTAGTGGAACAGAGGGATCTTGGAGTTTGGGTTCACAGTTCTCTGAAAGTGGAGTCACAGGTAGACAGGGCCATGAAGAATGCTTTTGGCTCACTGGTCTTCATCAGTCAGGGATTGAGTATAGAAGCTGGAAAGTTGTGTTGCTGTTATCCAGGACATTGATGGGGCCAGACTTGGAGTATTGTGTTCAGTTTTGGTCTAGGAAGGATGTTATTAAACTGGAAAGAGTTCAGGAGAAATTTAGAAGGATATTGCCTGATCTCAATGATGTGAATTATAGTTAGAGGTTGAACAAGCTAGGACTTTTTCCTTTGTGCAGGAAGTATAGAAGACTGAGGGGGCACATTATAGAGGTATATAAGATCATGAGAGGCATGGATAGGGTGAATGCACTCAGTCTTTTTCCCGGGGTTGGGGAATTGAGCACGAGAGGGCATCAGATTAAGATTAAAGGGGAAAGAATAAAAGGGAACCTGAGGGGCAACTTCTTTTACACAGAGGATGATATGCATGTAAAATGAGCTGTGGAAGTGGTTGAGGCGGGTACATTATCAACATTTAAAAACCATTTGGACAAATGCATGGATAGGAAAGGATTAGAAGGATATAGATTAAATGCAGGGAAATGGGGTTAGTATAGATGGACAGTTTGGTCAGCATGGACCAATTTGGGACAAAGGCCAGACTCCGTGCTGCATGATTCAATGACTCTCTAACAACTAGAACAGTATTTAATCTCTTGACCTAATCAATTGGTTGTATTTAGAGGTAGTGAAAATCAATCCTGTTAATGCTGATAAGGATTTCTAATCATTTAGCCTTTGGGAAAGCCACAGAATCCCTACAGCTTGGAAACAGGCCACTCAGCCCAACAATTCTGCACCAACTCTCCGAAAAGCAACCCACCCAGACTCACACCCCTACCTTATTCCTCCATTTCCTTTGGCTTGTCCACCTAACCAACACATCCTTGGGCACAATGGGAAATTTAGCATGGTCAATTCACCTAACCTGCACATCCTTGGACTGTGGGAGGAAACCGGAGCACCCGGAGGAAACCCATGCAGACATAGGGAAAATGTACAAACTCCATACAGACAGTCATCTGAGGCTGGAATTGAGTTCCTGACACTGTGAGGCAGCAGTGCTAACCACTAAGCCACCATGCCACTAGCAAGCATTTCACAAAGCTACAGTATTTATAAACAGATTCCAAAAATGTCACTGTAAGTGTAGTTTTTCAGGTTAATTAGAATTTAACATACCCATGATATTTGTGGAATTCTAATAAAATGGTTGCACATAAAATTGAAGTTTTACAAAAAAAGTCACATTTCCTGCCCAGTAGACTAATGCTTCCATTATCCTCAAATAAGTTTTGATCACTCAGGTTTAAGATTCGGATGCTGGTAAAATAAAACCTTGCCCTCCCCAAGTAAATTCTAATATGGTTAGGTTATTAAAACATGGCTGAAAAGAGACATAAAGTCAAAGCCTTCCACTCATCAAAATTCGAACACAAAGAACCCAACTTAGGAGAGGGAACACCAACTTATATAACATGAGAACAAAGTGCTGATAGCTTAAGCCATGATTGACGTGGTGATACTGTCGGAACTGTTAACTTTCAATGTCTTCGTTAGCTCAAAAAGATTGGGCTAGGCAGGTAGATTCTGATTGCTCAGTGTGTTACCATGGAGAGACAGCATTTTTGGCAGCTTCCAAAGACAAAGGTGCAATATATGGCCAAATTCTGCTTGTCTACACAGAAAAGGGTCCTGTGCACGAATACATATCGCTTCCATAACATGCAAATAAATCACACAGTCACATCTTGTTCAGCTCGTTTCTAGTGTAATCCTCAGCACAGTGGGAATTATTTAGTTAATGTTATTCAATAGTAGAATCAAATTTAATATGTAGGACACTATGTTCTGGGTTTAGCAAGCAGGGTCTGGTAGAACACATTTGGCATACTGCCAACACAAACAAGCAGAGAGACATTTGATACAATCCACCAGTTATTGGGATGTAGTGCCTACAAACCTGGTATCACACCTGAGTGGTAAGCAAAACATCTTTGGTTAGACTGATGGTTGTGTCCTGTTAAGGAAACTACTCAACTGTTTACTGCAAAAGAACAGTGTGAGTTGTCTAGCTTCACCGGCTTGTCAAAACATTTTGTGATAGTTTTCCCTTCCAGGGTACTCTGGTTTAATCCAGTCATCTTTCATGCTTGGACCACAACACAAATACTACAGGATGAGATGATAAACCTTTTACTGAGTTTCAGGACATAGAAGGAGATGTTTCCTGTCTCTGAACTGTGAGGATTTATGGATTATGTTGAGTGATGACTCAATTTCAAGAAGGGGTTCTTACATTTCCCAGGAAATATCCACACCTGGTTGGTTGCCAGACAAACCTGAAAAATCCTACTGGAGTTGTTTAACCCTGGGTACAGTCAGATACCATGTTAAAATTCACATGGTCCACTCCTGTCCAATGAGATACACCACTCCCACACTGATGATTAGATTCCCTACAGTGTGGAAACAGGCCCTTCAGCCCAACAAGTCCACGCCGAACTGCCGAAGCGCAACCCACCCAGACCCATTCCCCTACAACTAACAGTACGGGCAATTTAGCGTGGCCAATTCACCTAACCTGCACATGTTTGGACTGTGGGAGGAAACCGGAACACCCAGAGGAAACCCATGCAGACACGGGGAGAACGTGCAAACTCCACACAGACCGTTGCCTAGGCAGGAATTGAACCCAGGTCTCTGGCCCTGTGAGGCAGCAGTGCTAACCACTGAGCCACCATGCCTGAGATTTGATCATTGCTCAGCAATACATTCTCCCTCCAATTTTCAGACATGTCTTTTTCTGAAGCTAGAGAACGCCCATTACTGATTAGTGTGTCACATTTAAATAAACTACGCTGAAATTTTCAAGGGAAGTTATTATTTTCTCTGCCAGGTGAGGAATAGACCAGGTCTGGTGCAGCACAGATTAAATACAGTGAATACTCTCATACACTGCCTCAAATATTCCCAGTAAGGTACAGCATTGATTAAATGCTTTTCCATTGTCCAATTCTCCTAAGGCAGATGCATCATAAGTCAGGTACTGAGTAAAGTCCATTCCTGATCGTACACCATTCTGAAATGTTTGCAATGAGGTCAACGATGAGGTCAATGATTTTTGGTGATCTTGCCAATTGGATACATAATTGGCTTAATGGCAGGAGACAGAGAGTAATGGTGGAGGGTTGCTTTTCAGACTGGAGGCCTGTGACCAGTGGTGTTCTACAAGGATCGGTTCTGGGTCCTCTTTCATTTGTCATTTATATAAGTTATTTTGATGAGAATATAGAATGCATAGCTAATAAGTTTGCGGATGACACCAAAACGGGTGACAGTAAAGAAGGTTTTCTAAAATCACAAAAGGATCTTGATCAAATGGGTCAATGGGTTGAAAAATGGCAGATGGAATTCAATCTGGATAAATATGGGAAGGGCTTATACAATTAATGGTTAAGCCTTGGCAGTGTTGTAGAACAGAGGAACTTAGGAGTGCAGGTATATAATTCTTTAAAGTTTGTGATAGCTTAAAGTTGGACTGAAGGATCTTTTTCCAAACTGTATGACTCCATAACTCAAACCGAAAGATTGATTCTGATTATAATTAAACAGTAAACACTAAACACAGTGTACACAGGCAAGCCCCAAACATTTAGTCAAACCCAAATACTCACTCGTTGGTCTTTTAAAAACTGCAGCACTTGACCCCTTGTCTCTACACAAGATGCAAATGTCTGAGCTGGTACTTGTGCCAAGTGACACGTCTTATAATCTGTTACTGGAGCCTGAGTGCCATTGAGGCACAGCAGCTTAAAGTCACTGGAGTTGAGACCTGCAGCCCACTCCTCTTGTGAATTACCTTGAAAGTGAAACATCAATTGGTTTAGAATACACAGAGCAGTGACACACAGATTCAAAACCTTACCTACAGAGCAACTGACCTCAAATAATCCAGTCCTTCCATCACATCACATCACATCACAGTTTGATTCCCTTCTTACCTCACGTGAAATAGAACCACTGAGGAAAGTGATCCCAGGCTTCTTTGCTAATACTCCAATAAGAAAGCCTCAGAATGGTTAATAATAAAATAATTAACATTTCCAAGATGACTTTGAAAGTAAATTAATATGGGACTGAATATGAGGCTGTATAAGCTTCTGTACTAGATCAGAAAGTAGCTTTGGATTGACTTCATGAAGGTGAAATTTGTCTTGGGTAGTAAAATGGAATGATCGATAGTGAATTACTCCCTTTGTTTTACATGGTGCTGACTCTCAGTTCCCAGTAACTTGGCAAAGGTGAAGCATTTCCTCCATGTCTGTTGAATACCTCATTAATTTTATCAGAACCATTCCTCTGATCTCAGTTTTTTTCCTAATCTTGTCTCTAATCCACAATACTGCACTCAAGCATCCAACAAAAGTTTCTGCTCAAATATTTGCAGTCAGATCTAAAACCACATGTGCTGACTGAGACAGAGTGCTATTGTTGAGGCAATGTTACTGTTTATTGAGTTCTTAGGGTTTCTTTAGTTTACTTATTCACACATATTTTTCCTATAGATTTGCTTAAATGTGTCACTGATATGTCTCAAAAAACTCTGTATCATTAGGGTTTGTCCGACAGGGTACAATTCTCTAAAGGGCCTGAATAGAGAGTGTTGGGACGACATATGCATGAATCAATAAAGATGACAGGGCAGGTTGAGAAAGGCACAAGGCTTTGAACTTTGTTAGTAAAGGCACAGAGTACAAAAACAAGAACATTATAATGACCTTTTGGTTCAGTCTTAACTAAGAATTCCAGAGCATTACATTTTAGGAAGGATATTAAGGCTTTGGCGAGGTTGCAGAAAATATTTACAAAAATGTTTTTGATATGATGTGATTTATTATTGTCACATGTACTTAGTTACAGTGAAATGTTTTGTTTTGCATGCGGTACGGGCAGATCATATCACACAAAGTGCAGAAAGCTAATAGAACAGAGTGAGGAATACAATGTTACGGCTGCAGAGAATGTGCACAAAGAGTGAGATCAACATTAAATTTAAAATTTGAGAGGTCCATTCCATTTAGAAGTCCAACAACAATGGGAAAGAAGCTGTTCTTGAATCTGTTGGTACATGTGTTTAAGCTTTTGATGATTTTTGGAGTGAGGGACTTTGGTCATGAAGGTAGACTCGAGAAGCTGAGTTCTTCTCTTCGGAGAAGAGGAGGTTGCAAAACAATGAGGATTTAGATAAAGTCGCTGAGTGCCTGAGAATGAGGCACCTTCCCTATCATGGGGCCATTGCAATATCTGACAGGGTTCATTGGACAGCCTTCAGGAATTATAGGCCAGTTCCAGGAAACCTGGAACCACCTGTAAATCTAGGTGGCCTTGGGGATAATTGGCTTTAAATCGTATTCACGAGTCAAGATTCCCGAGCCAAACCTTTCTCAGGTAGATGCACCCATCCAACTCTTCTGGACAGCAGCTCCCATCATGCCTGCTCTGGTGGGCCATCCAATTTAGCCATGGAATTTTGTTGGATATGATTATTAAAGTGTATGGGGAATATGGAGGATTATCAGATCAGCCATGAGCTCACTGAAAGCCAGAGCAGACTCACTGGGCTGAATGGCCTTCAAGACCTTCTCAGGGGCAATTGGGGACGGGCAATAAACGCTGGCCAGCCAGCGGTGCCTACGTCCCACAAATGAATGGAAAAAACATCTAATGGTCTAAAATGTAGGTCTCATGGAGTTCCAGGGCCTATTAACCATACAATGATGGAACACATGTTACCCCGATACCTACTCTCTCAATTTCATCAAATAATTAATATGGATCAAACTGGACGACTGAATAGAAGGTTCATTCATTGAATGATCAGATGGTGTTATCTCGTATATGGAGCATTAAAGGACACATACCATCAGTGTTGTCGAAAACAGTTGTATGCTTAATGAATGTAACATCCCCCTTCTCTGCCAGGCACCTGAAAGAAATTTTAATCAGTAATATGTTTTTAGAAATTATGGAATTGGTTTGATTTTCACTCTCAGCAGTCATGTTGTCATTACGCCAAAGATTTCAGAAATCAATGAAAAAAATTCAATCAAGGATCTATCAGAAACATAGCTAGCTGATTGATGGGAAACGTACAGGGATAGTGTGGGGTTTGGCTGGGGTGTGATCCACTTTGGAGGGTTGGTGCAGACTCGATGGGCCGAACAAACTGCTTCCACACCGTAGGGATTCTATGATCTCACACCCCTCCCAATCTCCCACACTGCTCAAAGCACCTCACTCCCATTGTCCGCAATAGCATTCTCTGAAGCAGGACCTCATTGGAATACTCATAAACTGCTGCCAATGTCTCACCGTATCTACATCCAACTAGTGACTTAACTATGGTTTAGGAGCATCGGTCAACCACAGGGGTACAGAATAACTGCCACTCCACCTTCTCCCTTGACACAGGATATTGACACACTTTGGATATGGGGATAGACTGATTAGATTAAATTAGATTAGATTCCCTACAGTGTGGAAAAAGGCCCTTCGGACCAATAAATTGACACTGACCCTCCAAAGGGTAACCCACCCAGACCCATTTCCCACTGATTAATGCACCGAACACTGGGCAATTTAGCATAGCCAATTCTCCTAACCTGCACATCTTTGGACTGTGGGAGGTAACCGGAGCACCCAGAGGAAACCTACACAGACATCGGGAGAATGTGCAAACTCCATACGGATAGTTACCCGAGGCGGGACTAGAACCTGGGTCCAGGTTTGATTCCGGCCTTGGGCCATAAAGTATCCCCAGCTTCTTCAATCCTGTCTGGTGATGTGAAAAAATACTTTTTAACTCAGCAAGTCAGTTAGCTCTGATGACTGGATAGCAGGTTTATCATGTCGAGTGATGCTAATAGTGTGGGCTCAGTTCCTGCATCCACTTTTGGACTCTTGTCACTCTTTCCCCCTTGCCTGAGGTATGATGACCTGCATGTTCAGCATGTAGTTGTCACTTTCTCTAATGGGAAAGAAGCGCTCTGTTCTGGTAAATGATTTTACCTTTTAGATAGGGCATGGAATGCTCTAGCTGGTAATGTGGTGAGGCATTCAAACAGGCATTAGATAATATTTGGCTAGGAACAGTGCACAGGGATATGGAAAAAAGGCAGAAGATTTGCCTGAGGTAATAGAACCAGTATAGGCACTTCGGGCTGAATGACCTCCATCTACACTGTAACAATTGTATGATTCAACAGAGGACAGAAACATAGAACTGGTGAGGTATAGAATCATTCGTAGAATCCCTACAGTGCAGAAGCAGGCCATTTGGTCCATCGAGTCCACACTACTCCCCTGAACAGCATCCCACATTCCTATCCCCATAACCCTGCTGTTTCCAAGGCTAATCCACCTAGCCTGCATATCCCTGGACACTATGGGCAATTTTGCATGGCCAATCCGGATAACCTGCACATCTTCAGACTGTGGGAGGAAACCAGAGCATCCAGAGAACACGGGGAGAGTGTGCAAACTCCACACAGACAGTTGCCTGGGTTCCTGGTGCTGTGAGGCAGCAGTACTAATGGCTGAGCCACCATGCGACCCTATGCCTTTATGCCCGCAACCTGTCAAATTAGACAGGGCTCCACATTTACAGCAGAGGTTGTTTGACATCTGAGTACTGAAACTCCCAGTGTGACCACATCTCGGCTGTGGAAGGTTGTAAAACGGCCTCCAGACAACTGACATGTGGGTCTCCCAGTCTCTGAGTTCCAAATGGATATAAAAGGTCGGGCAAATATAAAGTGGCCTGATGATTTCCAATCACCTGTTGTGAATTGTTACGCAAAGAGCTCGGAAACAAGCTGTGTATCTGAAAGCACACTGAGAGTACAGCTTGGAGTCAGGATCTACCCCTGCAGCACAGCTTTCACTAAAGAACGTTGATTTGTTGCAAAAGTAACAGTTGTTAGCAGCAGCAATAGGAATTCAACACAGTCACCATTGGAGGCAGAATCAAGACAAAAGGGCCAGATATTTGGAACAGGAAAGGTTCTGCATCACTACCACAGTACAGCAGGAGTACATTTGGCCCATCCAGGTCTGGGCCAGCTCCTTCAGAATGGGAAGACAGGTCTCACTGTGTATAACAGAATGGAGAGACAGCAAATTGTGGAAGCAGGGATACGGGTGATGCGGGTTTGGTTAAGGACGTGAAAGAGGGAGTTAACATAACATTGGAAAACCTAGAAGGAAGATGTCTAATGGAAAGGTACGGCTGCTATGAGGGAGGTTTGCCAAGCTGGTGACAGGAGAGAGAGTTGCGAGATGGTTATGGGAAAAAGTGAGATCTTGAGGACTGGATTGAAAGGACACTGTCAGAACAAGAAGGCCACAACTCTCTTTACTTAAATGAGCATAGGATCAGTCTCTCTATTTTTAACATCAATCCAGTATTCCAAATCACCTATTGACTCCAAGTACGTTTTCCTACGGCGTAGTGGGAAGTAGCAGAGTCCAAAGAGATTGAGCTCACATGGAGCTAAGTCTATCAATGGTCAGAGCTGCAGTAACAACTCAGATAAACTTGGCTAAGACTGTGAGTTCCTGACAGAGATCCCACCACAGCAATCAACAGTGAAAGGAAGTGTAAAGGAATCACATCTCATAGAATCCCTACAGTGTGGAAGCAGGTCATTCAGATCATTGAGTCCACACTGACCTGTCAAAGAGCAGCTTAACCAGACCCATGCCCCTCCCCTATCACTGTAGGCCTGCATATCCCATGGCTAATCTACTTAACCAACATATTCCTGGCCACAATGGGCAACTTAGCTTGGCCAATCCACGTAATCCTTGAACTGTGGGAGGAAACCGCAGAGTGCCCAGAGGAAACTCACATAGACACGGGGAAAATGTGTAAACTCCACACATACAGTCGCCTGAGGCTGGAATTGAACCTGGATTCCTGCTGCTGTGAGGCAGCAGTGCTAACCACTGAGCCAACATGTCCCCCCATGGCTAGAGGATAGGAAATCATGGCTGAGAAAACAGAAATACTTCACCATTAGGCAGCCACTAGCCACAGTGTTCACAACACAGATAAAGGGATGGGAACGAGGTTCTGACTGAACAAAGCTAATGTTATCCAATAACATATACTTCCAGTCAAACAAAACAGCATCTACTTACAGTTATAAAGGCTGCAATTCTGGACTTTGTCCTGGGCAATGAGCAACCCCATTGGAATAATCCAACCAGTTCGTTTAAGAGTTGAATTGCATGCCTTCTTGCCTTTCAGAGTGTCCCAGGTCAAAGTCTGATCCTTCACAATAGCCACTATATATACAACTGAAGTCAAACACAACAGCAGTCAACAGTGCATGCACGATCTTCAAGGTACGTTGTAAAATCAAGACTGAATGGGGTAAGTCATTGCCAAACCACATAATCAAGACCTGTAGTTCCTTCAGAGTTTAAGATGAAAGAATAATCTAATTGAAGTGTTTAAGATAAGATAAATAGAACTAATCACAGATGGTGTGGGAATCCCAAACAAGATGCACAACCTTAAATTTACATCTGGGCCATTTGTTACGACATCCAAATCTTCAATGCGATAGAGGCACAAGACACCATGGAATTCTATAACTCTCTCCCCTGGAAAACTATTGCACAGAAGTCCAAATCTAGAGGGCACAGATTTAGGGTGAGAGGGGAAAGATTTAAAAGGGACTTAAGGAACAACTTACTCACGCAGAGAATGGTGTGTGTATGGAAGGAGCTGTCAGAGGAAGTGGTGGAGGCTGGTACAATTGCAACATTTAAAAGACATTGGGTATATGAATAGGAAGGCCAAATGCTGGCAAATGGTACTAGAATAATGTAAACTATCTGGTGGGCATGAACAAGTTGGACCGAAGGGTCTGTTTCCATACTGTACATCTCAATGACTCTACCGATTTCAGAGGTCTAAACAAAGAGTCACACAAATGTGCTTGAAGAGATTTTTGTTAGGCAAAAGCCTTCAGTGTTATAGGAGGAAATAACTTTCTCCGTCCAGGAACAATTTGTCTCTAGTTTGTACTCCCATGTCAGCATGGACCATTTTGTTGTATAATTGCATTTCATGCATGAACTGCAGAAAACAAACGTGGTACTCATCATCTGTCCCTGGTTGACCTGTGATTGGTTTTTAAGACTGAACACAAAAGCGATTCAAAGATTCAACTTAGTGGTACAGTGTGGGACTTAAGTTTCATATTGAAGGACTGTGCAATCTAAAATGGAAAATAACTCCACAACTCAGAAGCCAAAATTAACATCTTTTGACATGCGATAGAGGCAAAAACGTGGTTCAGATTAGATCATTAGTATTGCATTAGGCATGCCTAGCAAGCAGGTGGAGTCAGATAAATCCAATTTTAAACACTGATGTTATAGCATTTGACACATAAAGATCTCTTGGTAAAAACCTTAAAATTGAATTATTCATACTCCTTTATAAGACACAGAATCAAAGAGCGAAGGAATGGTTATAGTGCAGAGGGAGGTCATTTGGGTTTTTGTATATGTGCCGATTCATTTGCTTCAAAACTCCAATCTCTTCTTCAAATTTGTCTCACAATATTTATCTTCTCAGATCATTGAAAGCCGCAATCAAATCTCCTCCCACAACATTCCCATTCCAGATTCTAACCATTTGTAATGCAGGAAGGTTATTCCCCATGTTGTCTTTGGTTTTTTTGCCAATCCCCTTTAATAAGTGTCCAATGGTTCCTCATTCTTCCACCAACGGGAACAAGTTCTTTATGTAGTGATTCATCCTCCATCCTCGTGTATAACTAGCTGCCCTTTCTCTTTGAGGCAAGGTGGGAGTGTGCCAGTAATTTTACTGAATGAATAATCCAGAGGCCTAGCTCTCTGCTTCGATCCTTCTAATTCACGGGGATTATAGTTTTCCCCTTTAAGGGCAACTATTTGCGTCTTTTTTTTCCCTATTCGTTCTCTGAATTTGGGCACCACAGACGGGGCCAGTGTTCATTTTTCTTCCATAATTTATGTTGAGCAATGCAGCCTTCTTGAACACAAGAATTGGGTGGCTGGCCAGGGCTTTTTAGAGCAGTAGTTCAGACAGTCGCAGAATTGGTACAATGTAGAGAGAAGTGATTGATTAAGAATCAACCACATTTCGACAGGCCTGCTGCACCTGGCCAGTGGTGAATAGATGAGGTTTTGTGAAGATCTCGTTATTTCGTGCATACAATTAATAAGTCCAGATATATTTAAATGCTGGATTTAATCATCATCAGCTGATGTTGTGGGATTTAAACACATATTTCTGGATTGTTAGGCTGGCATCTAGGTTACTAACCCAGTAACATAACCACAAGACCACTGGAAATCTGAACAAACCTGTTTCCTTTTAACAGCGGCCGCAACGTGAGCCACTGACACCCATCAGAACCTGAGCATCCTCACGGGAAGAAATACAAAAGGGTCCAGAGGGACATTTCTTTCACACAGAGAGTGGTCAGTGTCTGGGCTGCTAGACACAATGGTGGCAGCAAGTACAATTTTGTCATTTAAAAAACAGATATTTGGATAGAGTAATTATGGAAGGATATGGACCAAGTGCAGGCAAACGGGACGCGATTACTGTGTAAAGTGGGAGGCATGGACAGGTTGGGCTGAGGGGCCTGTTTCCATGCTATAAACCGCTATGACTCTAAGTATTTGCACTTCTCTAAGTCACTGTGGTGGACAGTGAACAATCAGCCCTGTGATCTGTCTGAGGCAGGAACATCGCATCAATACTTTTAAAACATAGAATCTCATCATCTATAATAACTCTTGACGAAAGAGACAACTTCAAGCTTACAGCACTGGAAGACAAATCTTCAAAAGTGGCCCAGTGCCAGTGAGGAGACATAGCCCCACCCCGAGTGATGAGATGCAGCCCCAATCCCAGTGAGGAGAAGCAACCCAGTCCCAGTGAGGAGATACAGCCCCAGTCCCAGTGAGGAGATACAGCCCCAATCCCAGTGAGGAGATACAGCCCCAGTCCCTGTGAGAGGATACAGCCCCAGTTCCAGTGACGAGATACAGACACAATCCCAGTGAGGAGATACAATCCCAGTCCCAGTGAGGAGACACAGCCCCATTCCCAGTGAGGACATACAGCCCAGTCCCAGTGAGGAGATACAGCCCCAATCCCAGTGAGGAGATACAGCCCAGTCCCAGTGAGGAGATACCGCCTGAGTCCCAGTGAGGAGATACAGCCCCAGTCTCAGTGAGGGGACCAGGCCCCAGTCCCAGTGAGGAGATACAGCTCCAATTCCAGAGGCGAGATACAGTCGCAGTCCCAGTTACGAGATACAGACCAAGTCCCAGTGAGGAGATACAGCCCAATTCCAGTGAGGAGATACAGCCCCAGTCCCAGTGAAGAGTCACAGCCCCAGTCCCAGTGAGGGGATACAGCCCAATTCCAGTGAGGAGATACAGCTCCAATCCCAGTGAAGAGACACAGCCCCAGTCCCAGTGAGGAGATACAGCCCCAGTCCCAGTGAGGACATACAGCCCAGTCCCAGTGAGGACATACAACCCAGTCCCAATGAGGAAATACAGCCCAGTCCCAGTGAGGAGACACAGCCCCAGTCCCAGTGAGGAGACACAGCCCCAGTCCCAGTGAGGAGATACAGCTCCAATCCAGGCGAGGAGGTACAGCCCCAGTCCCAGTGAGGAGATACAACCGAGTCCCAGTGAGGAGATACAACCCAGTCCCAGTGAGGAGATACAGCCCCAGTCCCAGCGAGGAGGTACAGCCCCAGTCCCAGTGAGGAGACACAGCCCCATACCCAGTGAGGAGATACAACCCAGTCCCAGTGAGGACATACAGCCCAGTCCCAGTGAGGAGATACAGCTGCAGTCCCAGTGAGGAGATACAGCTGCAGTCCCAGTGAGGACATACAGCCCAGTCCCAGTGAGGAGATACAGCCCCAGTCCCAGTGAGGAGATACAGCCCAGTCCCAGTGAGGAGATACAGCCCCAGTCCCAGTGAGGAGACACAACTCAGTCCCAGTGAGGAGATACCGCCCCAGTCCCGGTGAGAGGATACAGCCCCAGTCCCAGTGGCGAGATACAGACACAATCCCAGTGAGGAAATACAGCCCCAGTCCCAGTGAGGACATACAGTCCAGTCCCAGTGAGGACATACAGCCCAGTCGCAATGAGGAGATACAGCCCAGTACCAGTGAGGAGACACAGCCCCAGTCCCAGTGAGGCGACACAGCCCCAGTCCCAGTGAGGAGATACAGCTCCAATCCAGGCGAGGAGGTACAGCCCCAGTCCAAATGAGGAGATACAACCGAGTCCCAGTGAGGAGATACAACCCAGTCCCAATGAGGAGATACAGCTGCAGTCCCAGTGAGGAGATACAACCCAGTCCCAGTGAGGAGATACAGCCCCAGTCCCAGCGAGGAAGTACAGCCCCATACCCAGTGAGGAGATACAACCCAGTCCCAGTGAGGACATACAGCCCAGTCCCAGTGAGGAGATACAGCTGCAGTCCCAGTGAGGAGATACAGCTGCAGTCCCAGTGAGGACATACAGCCCAGTCCCAGTGAGGAGATACAGCCCCAGTCCCAGTGAGGAGATACAGCCCAGTCCCAGTGAGGAGATACAGCCCCAGTCCCAGTGAGGAGACACAACCCAATCCCAGTGAGGAGATACTGCCCCAGTCCCGGTGAGAGGATACAGCCCCAGTCCCAGTGACGAGATACAGACCCATTCCCAGTGAGGAAATACAATCCCAGTCCCAGTGAGGAGACACAGCACAGGTCCCAGTGAGGAGATACAATCCCAGTCCCAGTGAGGAGATACTGCCCCAGTCCCAGTGAGGATATACAGCCCCAGTCCCTGTGAGGAGACACAGCCCCAGTCCCAGTGAGGAGATCAGCCCCCAGTCCCAGTGAGGAGATACAGCCCCAGTCCCAGTGGCGAGATACGGCCCCAGTCCCAGTGAGGAGACACAGCCCAATTCCAGTGAGGAGATACAGCACCAGTCCCAGTGAGGACATACAGCCCCAGTCCCAGTGACGAGATACAGCCACAATCCCAATGAGGAGATACAGCCCAGTCCCAGTAAGGAGACACAGCCCCAGTCCCAGTGAGGAGACACAGCCCAATACCAGTGAGTAGATACAACCACAGTCCCAGTGAAGAGACACAGCCCCAGTCCCAGTGAGGAGATACAGCCCCAGTCCCAGTGAGGAGATACAGCCCCAGTCCCAGTGAGGAGATACAGCCCCAGTCCCAGCGAGGAGGTACAGCCCCAGTCCCAGTGAGGAGATACAGCCCCAGTCCCAGTGAGGAAATACAACCGAGTCCCAGTGAGGAGACACAACCCAGTCGCAGTGAGAAGATACAGCCCCAATCCCAGTGAGGAGACGCAACCCAGTCCCAGTGAGGAGATACAATCCCAGTCCCAGTGAGGAGATACAGCCCCAGTCCCAGTGAGGAGATACAGCCCCAGTCCCAGTGAGGAGATACAACCCAGTCCCAGTGAGGAGATACAGCCCCAGTCCCAGTGAGGAGACACAACCCAGTCCCAGTGAGGAGATACAGCCCCAGTTCCTGTGAGAGGATACAGCCCCAGTCCCAGTGACGAGATACAGACCCAATCCCAGTGAGGAAATGCAATCCCAGTCCCAGTGAGGAGACACAGCACAGGTCCCAGGGAGGAGATACAATCCCAGTCCAGTGAGGAGATACCGCCCCAGTCCCAGTGAGGAGACAGAGCCCCAGTCCCGGTGAGGAGATACTGCCCAGTCCCAGTGAGGAGATACAGCCCCAGTCCCTGTCAGGAGACCAGGCACCAGTCCCAGTGAGGAGATACAGCCCCAGTCCAAGTGAGGACATACAGCCCAGTTCCAGTGAGGAGATACAGCCCCTGTCCCAGTGGCGAGATACAGCCCCAGTCCCAGTTACGAGATACAGCCCCAGTCCCAGTGAAGAGTCACAGCCCAGTCCCAGTGAGGAGATACAGCCCAGTCCCAGTGAGGAAATACAGCCCCAGTCCCAGTGAAGACATACAGCCCAGTCCCAGTGACGAGATACAGCCCCAATCCCAATGAGGAGATACAGCCCAAGTCCCAGTGAGGAGACACAGTACCAGTCCCAGTGAGGAGATACAGCCACAGTCCCAGTGAGGAAATACAGCCCCAGTCCCAGCGAGGAGGTAGAGCCCCAGTCCCAGTGAGGAGATACAGCCCCAGTCCCAGCGAGGAGGTACAGCCCCAGTCCCAGTGAGGAGATACAGCCCCAATCCCAGTGAGGAGACACAGCCCCATACCCAGTGAGGAGATACAACCCAGTCCCAGTGAGGACATACAGCCCAGTCCCAGTGAGGAGATACAGCTGCAGTCCCAGTGAGGAGATACAGCTGCAGTCCCAGTGAGGACATACAGCCCAGTCCCAGTGAGGAGATACAGCCCCAGTCCCAGTGAGGAGATACAGCCCAGTCCCAGTGAGGAGATACAGCCCCAGTCCCAGTGAGGAGACACAACCAATCCCAGTGAGGAGATACCGCCCCAGTCCCGGTGAGAGGATACAGCGCCAGTCCCAGTGACGAGATACAGACCCAATCCCAGTGAGGAAATACAGCCCCAGTCCCAGTGAGGACATACAGCCCAGTCCCAGTGAGGACATACAGCCCAGTCGCAATGAGGAGATACAGCCCAGTCCCAGTGAGGAGACACAGCCCCAGTCCCAGTGAGGAGACACAGCCCCAGTCCCAGTGAGGAGATACAGCTTCAAACCAGGCGAGGAGGTACAGCCCCAGTCCCAATGAGGAGATACAACCGAGTCCCAGTGAGGAGATACAACCCAGTCCCAGTGAGGAGATACAACCCAGTCCCAGTGAGGAGGTACAGCCCCAGTCCCAGTGAGGAGATACAGCCCCAATCCCAGTGAGGAGACACAGCCCCATACCCAGTGAGGAGATACAACCCAGTCCCAGTGAGGACATACAGCCCAGTCCCAGTGAGGAGATACAGCTGCAGTCCCAGTGAGGAGATACAGCTGCAGTCCCAGTGAGGACATACAGCCCAGTCCCAGTGAGGAGATACAGCCCCAGTCCCAGTGAGGAGATACAGCCCAGTCCCAGTGAGGAGATACAGCCCCAGTCCCAGTGAGGAGACACAGCCCAATCCCAGTGAGGAGATACCGCCCCAGTCCCGGTGAGAGGATACAGCCCCAGTCCCAGTGACGAGATACAGACCCAATCCCAGTGAGGAAATACAATCCCAGTCCCAGTGAGGAGATACTGCCCCAGTCCCAGTGAGGATATACAGCCCCAGTCCCTGTGAGGAGACACAGCCCCAGTCCCAGTGAGGAGACCAGACCCCGTTCCCAGTGAGGAGATACAGCCCCAGTCCCAGTGGCGAGATACGGCCCCAGTCCCAGTGAGGAGATACCGCCCCAGTCCCAGTGAGGAGATACAGCCCCAGTCCCAGTGAGGACATACAGCCCCAGTCCCAGTGACGAGATACAGCCACAATCCCAGTGAGGAGACACAGCCCCATACCCAGTGAGGAGATACAGCCCCAGTCCCAGTGAGGAGATACAGCCCAGTCCCAGTGAGGAGATACAGCCCCAGTCCCAGTGAGGAGACACAACCCAATCCCAGTGAGGAGATACCGCCCCAGTCCCGGTGAGAGGATACAGCCCCAGTCCCAGTGACGAGATACAGACCCAATCCCAGTGAGGAAATACAATCCCAGTCCCAGTGAGGAGACACAGCACAGGTCCCAGTGAGGACATACAATCCCAGTCCCAGTGAGGAGATACTGCCCCAGTCCCAGTGAGGAGATACAATCCCAGTCCCAGTGAGGAGATACCGCCCCAGTCCCAGTGAGGAGATACAGCCCCAGTCCCAGTGAGGACATACAGCCCCAGTCCCAGTGAGGAGATACAGCCCCAATCCCAATGAGGAGATACAGCCCAGTCCCAGTGAGGAGGTACAGCCCCAGTCCCAGTGAGGAGATACAGCCCCAGTCCCAGTGAGGAGATACAACCGAGTCCCAGTGAGGAGACACAACCCAGTCGCAGTGAGAAGATACAGCCCCAATCCCAGTGAGGAGACGCAACCCAGTCCCAGTGAGGAGATACAATCCCAGTCCCAGTGAGGAGATACAATCCCAGTCCCAGTGAGGAGATACAGCCCCAGTCCCAGTGAGGAGATACAACCCAGTCCCAGTGAGGAGATACAGCCCCAGTCCCAGTGAGGAGACACAACCCAGTCCCAGTGAGGAGATACAGCCCCAGTCCCTGTGAGAGGATACAGCCCCAATCCCAGTGACGAGATACAGACCCAATCCCAGTGAGGAAATGCATCCCAGTCCCAGTGAGGAGACACAGCACAGGTCCCAGCGAGGAGATACAATCCCAGTCCAGTGAGGAGATACCGCCCCAGTCCCAGTGAGGAGACAGAGCCCCAGTCCCGGTGAGGAGATACTGCCCAGTCCCAGTGAGGAGATACAGCCCCAGTCCCTGTCAGGAGACCAGGCACCAGACCCAGTGAGGAGATACAGCCCCAGTCCCAGTGAGGACATACAGCCCAGTTCCAGTGAGGAGATACAGCCCCTGTCCCAGTGGCAAGATACAGCCCCAGTCCCAGTTACGAGATACAGCCCCAGTCCCAGTGAAGATTCACAGCCCAGTCCCAGTGAGGACATACAGCCCAGTCCCAGTGAGGAAATACAGCCCCAGTCCCAGTGAGGACATACAGCCCAGTCCCAGTGACGAGATACAGCCTCAATACCAATGAGGAGATACAGCCCAAGTCCCAGTGAGGAGACACAGTACCAGTCCCAGTGAGGAGATTCAGCCCCAGTCCCAGTGAGGAAATACAGCCCCAGTCCCAGCGAGGAGGTAGAGCCCCAGTCCCAGTGAGGAGATACAGCCCCAGTCCCAGCGAGGAGGTACAGCCCCAGTCCCAGTGAGGACATACAGCCCAGTCCCAGTGAGGAGATACAGCTGCAGTCCCAGTGAGGATATACAGCCCCAGTCCCTGTGAGGAGACACAGCCCCAGTCCCAGTGAGGAGACCAGACCCCAGTCCCAGTGAGGAGATACAGCCCCAGTCCCGGTGAGAGGATACAGCCCCAGTCCCAGTGACGAGATACAGACCCAATCCCAGTGAGGAAATACAGCCCCAGTCCCAGTGAGGACATACAGCCCAGTCCCAGTGAGGACATGCAGCCCAGTCGCAATGAGGAGATACAGCCCAGTCCCAGTGAGGAGACACAGCCCCAGTCCCAGTGAGGAGACACAGCCCCAGTCCCAGTGAGGAGATACAGCTCCAAACCAGGCGAGGAGGTACAGCCCCAGTCCCAATGAGGAGATACTACCGAGTCCCAGTGAGGAGATACAACCCAGTCCCAGTGAGGAGATACAACCCAGTCCCAGTGAGGAGATACAGCCCCAGTCCCAGCGAGGAGGTACAGCCCCAGAACCAGTGAGGAGATACAGCCCCAATCCCAGTGAGGAGACACAGCCACATACCCAGTGAGGAGATACAACCCAGTCCCAGTGAGGACATACAGCCCAGTCCCAGTGAGGAGATACAGCTGCAGTCCCAGTGAGGAGATACAGCTGCAGTCCCAGTGAGGACATACAGCCCAGTCCCAGTGAGGAGATACAGCCCCAGACCCAGTGAGGAGATACAGCCCAGTCACAGTGAGGAGATACAGCCCCAGTCCCAGTGAGGAGACACAACCCAATCCCAGTGAGGAGACACAGCACAGGTCCCAGTGAGGAGATACAATCCCAGTCCCAGTGAGGAGATACTGCCCCAGTCCCAGTGAGGATATACAGCCCCAGTCCCTGTGAGGAGACACAGCCCCAGTCCTAGTGAGGAGACCAGACCCCAGTCCCAGTGAGGAGATACAGCCCCAGTCCCAGTGGCGAGATACGGCCCCAGTCCCAGTGAGGAGACACAGCCCAATTCCAGTGAGGAGATACAGCCCCAGTCCCAGTGAAGAGACACAGCCCCAGTCCCAGTGAGGAGATACAATCCCAGTCCCAGTGAGGAGATACAGCCCCAGTCCCAGTGAGGACATACAGCCCCAGTCCCAGTGACGAGATACAGCCACAATCCCAATGAGGAGATACAGCCCAGTCCCAGTGAGGAGACACAGCCCCAGTCCCAGTGAGGAGACACAGCCAAATTCCAGTGAGGAGATACAACCCCAGTCCCAGTGAAGAGACACAGCCCCAGTCCCAGTGAGGAGACCAGGCCCCAGTCCCAGTGAGGAGATACAGCCCCAGTCCCAGTGAGGAGATACAGCCCCAGTCCCAGCGAGGAGGTACAGCCCCAGTCCCAGTGAGGAGATACAGCCCCAGTCCCAGTGAGGAGATTCAACCGAGTCCCAGTGAGGAGACACAACCCAGTCGCAGTGAGAAGATACAGCCCCAATCCCAGTGAGGAGATACAGCACCAGTCCCAGTGAGGAGATACAGCCCCAGTCCCAGTGAGGAGATACAACCCAGTCCCAGTGAGGAGATACAGCCCCAGTCCCAGTGAGGAGACACAACCCAGTCCCAGTGAGGAGATACAGCCCCAGTTCCTGTGAGAGGATACAGCCCCAGTCCCAGTGACGAGATACAGACCCATTCCCAGTGAGGAAATACAATCCCAGTCCCAGTGAGGAGACACAGCACAGGTCCCAGTGAGGAGATACAATCCCAGTCCCAGTGAGGAGATACTGCCCCAGTCCCAGTGAGGATATACAGCCCCAGTCCCTGTGAGGAGACACAGCCCCAGTCCCAGTGAGGAGATACAGCCCAGTCCCAGTGAGGAAATACAGCCCCAGTCCCAGTGAGGACATACAGCCCAGTCCCAGTGACGAGATACAGCCCCAATCCCAATGAGGAGATACAGCCCAAGTCCCAGTGAGGAGACACAGTACCAGTCCCAGTGAGGAGATACAGCCACAGTCCCAGTGAGGAAATACAGCCCCAGTCCCAGCGAGGAGGTAGAGCCCCAGTCCCAGTGAGGAGATACAGCCCCAGTCCCAGCGAGGAGGTACAGCCCCAGTCCCAGTGAGGAGATACAGCCCCAATCCCAGTGAGGAGACACAGCCCCATACCCAGTGAGGAGATACAACCCAGTCCCAGTGAGGACATACAGCCCAGTCCCAGTGAGGAGATACAGCTGCAGTCCCAGTGAGGAGATACAGCTGCAGTCCTAGTGAGGACATACAGCCCAGTCCCAGTGAGGAGATACAGCCCCAGTCCCAGTGAGGAGATACAGCCCAGTCCCAGTGAGGAGATACAGCCCCAGTCCCAGTGAGGAGACACAACCAATCCCAGTGAGGAGATACCGCCCCAGTCCCGGTGAGAGGATACAGCGCCAGTCCCAGTGACGAGATACAGACCCAATCCCAGTGAGGAAATACAGCCCCAGTCCCAGTGAGGACATACAGCCCAGTCCCAGTGAGGACATACAGCCCAGTCGCAATGAGGAGATACAGCCCAGTCCCAGTGAGGAGACACAGCCCCAGTCCCAGTGAGGAGACACAGCCCCAGTCCCAGTGAGGAGATACAGCTTCAAACCAGGCGAGGAGGTACAGCCCCAGTCCCAATGAGGAGATACAACCGAGTCCCAGTGAGGAGATACAACCCAGTCCCAGTGAGGAGATACAACCCAGTCCCAGTGAGGAGATACAACCCAGTCCCAGTGAGGACATACAGCCCAGTCCCAGTGAGGAGATACAGCTGCAGTCCCAGTGAGGAGATACAGCTGCAGTCCCAGTGAGGACATACAGCCCAGTCCCAGTGAGGAGATACAGCTGCAGTCCCAGTGAGGAGATACAGCTGCAGTCCCAGTGAGGACATACAGCCCATTCCCAGTGAGGAGATACAGCCCCAGTCCCAGTGAGGAGATACAGCCCAGTCCCAGTGAGGAGATACAGCCCCAGTCCCAGTGAGGAGACACAGCCCAATCCCAGTGAGGAGATACCGCCCCAGTCCCGGTGAGAGGATACAGCCCCAGTCCCAGTGACGAGATACAGACCCAATCCCAGTGAGGAAATACAATCCCAGTCCCAGTGAGGAGACACAGCACAGGTCCCAGTGAGGACATACAATCCCAGTCCCAGTGAGGAGATACTGCCCCAGTCCCAGTGAGGAGATACAATCCCAGTCCCAGTGAGGAGATACCGCCCCAGTCCCAGTGAGGAGATACAGCCCCAGTCCCAGTGAGGACATACAGCCCCAGTCCCAGTGAGGAGATACAGCCCCAATCCCAATGAGGAGATACAGCCCAGTCCCAGTGAGGAGGTACAGCCCCAGTCCCAGTGAGGAGATACAGCCCCAGTCCCAGTGAGGAGATACAACCGAGTCCCAGTGAGGAGACACAACCCAGTCGCAGTGAGAAGATACAGCCCCAATCCCAGTGAGGAGACGCAACCCAGTCCCAGTGAGGAGATACAATCCCAGTCCCAGTGAGGAGATACAGCCCCAGTCCCAGTGAGGAGATACAGCCCCAGTCCCAGTGAGGAGATACAACCCAGTCCCAGTGAGGAGACACAGCCCCAGTCCCAGTGAGGAGACACAACCCAGTCCCAGTGAGGAGATACAGCCCCAGTCCCTGTGAGAGGATACAGCCCCAATCCCAGTGACGAGATACAGACCCAATCCCAGTGAGGAAATGCATCCCAGTCCCAGTGAGGAGATACAGCCCCAGTCCCAGTGAGGAGACACAACCCAGTCCCAGTGAGGAGATACAGCCCCAGTTCCTGTGAGAGGATACAGCCCCAGTCCCAGTGACGAGATACAGACCCATTCCCAGTGAGGAAATACAATCCCAGTCCCAGTGAGGAGACACAGCACAGGTCCCAGTGAGGAGATACAATCCCAGTCCCAGTGAGGAGATACTGCCCCAGTCCCAGTGAGGATATACAGCCCCAGCCCCTGTGAGGAGACACAGCCCCAGTCCCAGTGAGGAGATACAGCCCAGTCCCAGTGAGGAAATACAGCCCCAGTCCCAGTGAGGACATACAGCCCAGTCCCAGTGACGAGATACAGCCCCAATCCCAATGAGGAGATACAGCCCAAGTCCCAGTGAGGAGACACAGTACCAGTCCCAGTGAGGAGATACAGCCACAGTCCCAGTGAGGAAATACAGCCCCAGTCCCAGCGAGGAGGTAGAGCCCCAGTCCCAGTGAGGAGATACAGCCCCAGTCCCAGCGAGGAGGTACAGCCCCAGTCCCAGTGAGGAGATACAGCCCCAATCCCAGTGAGGAGACACAGCCCCATACCCAGTGAGGAGATACAACCCAGTCCCAGTGAGGACATACAGCCCAGTCCCAGTGAGGAGATACAGCTGCAGTCCCAGTGAGGAGATACAGCTGCAGTCCCAGTGAGGACATACAGCCCAGTCCCAGTGAGGAGATACAGCCCCAGTCCCAGTGAGGAGATACAGCCCCAGTCCCAGTGAGGAGATACAGCCCCAGTCCCAGTGAGGAGACACAACCAATCCCAGTGAGGAGATACCGCCCCAGTCCCGGTGAGAGGATACAGCGCCAGTCCCAGTGACGAGATACAGACCCAATCCCAGTGAGGAAATACAGCCCCAGTCCCAGTGAGGACATACAGCCCAGTCCCAGTGAGGACATACAGCCCAGTCGCAATGAGGAGATACAGCCCAGTCCCAGTGAGGAGACACAGCCCCAGTCCCAGTGAGGAGACACAGCCCCAGTCCCAGTGAGGAGATACAGCTTCAAACCAGGCGAGGAGGTACAGCCCCAGTCCCAATGAGGAGATACAACCGAGTCCCAGTGAGGAGATACAACCCAGTCCCAGTGAGGAGATACAACCCAGTCCCAGTGAGGAGGTACAGCCCCAGTCCCAGTGAGGAGATACAGCCCCAATCCCAGTGAGGAGACACAGCCCCATACCCAGTGAGGAGATACAACCCAGTCCCAGTGAGGACATACAGCCCAGTCCCAGTGAGGAGATACAGCTGCAGTCCCAGTGAGGAGATACAGCTGCAGTCCCAGTGAGGACATACAGCCCAGTCCCAGTGAGGAGATACAGCCCCAGTCCCAGTGAGGAGATACAGCCCAGTCCCAGTGAGGAGATACAGCCCCAGTCCCAGTGAGGAGACACAGCCCAATCCCAGTGAGGAGATACCGCCCCAGTCCCGGTGAGAGGATACAGCCCCAGTCCCAGTGACGAGATACAGACCCAATCCCAGTGAGGAAATACAATCCCAGTCCCAGTGAGGAGACACAGCACAGGTCCCAGTGAGGACATACAATCCCAGTCCCAGTGAGGAGATACTGCCCCAGTCCCAGTGAGGAGATACAATCCCAGTCCCAGTGAGGAGATTCCGCCCCAGTCCCAGTGAGGAGATACAGCCCCAGTCCCAGTGAGGACATACAGCCCCAGTCCCAGTGAGGAGATACAGCCCCAATCCCAATGAGGAGATACAGCCCAGTCCCAGTGAGGAGGTACAGCCCCAGTCCCAGTGAGGAGATACAGCCCCAGTCCCAGTGAGGAGATACAACCGAGTCCCAGTGAGGAGACACAACCCAGTCGCAGTGAGAAGATACAGCCCCAATCCCAGTGAGGAGACGCAACCCAGTCCCAGTGAGGAGATACAATCCCAGTCCCAGTGAGGAGATACAGCCCCAGTCCCAGTGAGGAGATACAGCCCCAGTCCCAGTGAGGAGATACAACCCAGTCCCAGTGAGGAGATACAACCCCAGTCCCAGTGAGGAGACACAACCCAGTCCCAGTGAGGAGATACAGCCCCAGTCCCTGTGAGAGGATACAGCCCCAATCCCAGTGACGAGATACAGACCCAATCCCAGTGAGGAAATGCATCCCAGTCCCAGTGAGGAGACACAGCACAGGTCCCAGCGAGGAGATACAATCCCAGTCCAGTGAGGAGATACCGCCCCAGTCCCAGTGAGGAGACAGAGCCCCAGTCCCGGTGAGGAGATACTGCCCAGTCCCAGTGAGGAGATACAGCCCCAGTCCCTGTCAGGAGACCAGGCACCAGTCCCAGTGAGGAAATACAGCCCCAGTCCCAGTGAGGACATACAGCCCAGTTCCAGTGAGGAGATACAGCCCCTGTCCCAGTGGCAAGATACAGCCCCAGTCCCAGTTACGAGATACAGCCCCAGTCCCAGTGAAGATTCACAGCCCAGTCCCAGTGAGGACATACAGCCCAGTCCCAGTGAGGAAATACAGCCCCAGTCCCAGTGAGGACATACAGCCCAGTCCCAGTGACGAGATACAGCCTCAATACCAATGAGGAGATACAGCCCAAGTCCCAGTGAGGAGACACAGTACCAGTCCCAGTGAGGAGATTCAGCCCCAGTCCCAGTGAGGAAATACAGCCCCAGTCCCAGCGAGGAGGTAGAGCCCCAGTCCCAGTGAGGAGATACAGCCCCAGTCCCAGCGAGGAGGTACAGCCCCAGTCCCAGTGAGGAGATACAGCCCCAATCCCAGTGAGGAGACACAGCCCCATACCCAGTGAGGAGATACAACCCTGTCCCAGTGAGGACATACAGCCCAGTCGCAGTGAGGAGATACAGCTGCACTAGTGAGGAGATACAGCTGCAGTCCCAGTGAGGACATACAGCCCAGTCCCAGTGAGGAGATACAGCTGCAGTCCCAGTGAGGATATACAGCCCCAGTCCCTGTGAGGAGACACAGCCCCAGTCCCAGTGAGGAGACCAGACCCCAGTCCCAGTGAGGAGATACAGCCCCAGTCCCGGTGAGAGGATACAGCCCCAGTCCCAGTGACGAGATACAGACCCAATCCCAGTGAGGAAATACAGCCCCAGTCCCAGTGAGGACATACAGCCCAGTCCCAGTGAGGACATACAGCCCAGTCGCAATGAGGAGATACAGCCCAGTCCCAGTGAGGAGACACAGCCCCAGTCCCAGTGAGGAGACACAGCCCCAGTCCCAGTGAGGAGATACAGCTCCAAACCAGGCGAGGAGGTACAGCCCCAGTCCCAATGAGGAGATACTACCGAGTCCCAGTGAGGAGATACAACCCAGTCCCAGTGAGGAGATACAACCCAGTCCCAGTGAGGAGATACAGCCCCAGTCCCAGCGAGGAGGTACAGCCCCAGAACCAGTGAGGAGATACAGCCCCAATCCCAGTGAGGAGACACAGCCACATACCCAGTGAGGAGATACAACCCAGTCCCAGTGAGGACATACAGCCCAGTCCCAGTGAGGAGATACAGCTGCAGTCCCAATGAGGAGATACAGCTGCAGTCCCAGTGAGGACATACAGCCCAGTCCCAGTGAGGAGATACAGCCCCAGACCCAGTGAGGAGATACAGCCCAGTCACAGTGAGGAGATAGAGCCCCAGTCCCAGTGAGGAGACACAACCCAATCCCAGTGACGAGATACCGCCCCAGTCCCGGTGAGAGGATACAGCCCCAGTCCCAGTGACGAGATACAGACCCAATCCCAGTGAGGAAATACAATCCCAGTCCCAGTGAGGAGACACAGCACAGGTCCCAGTGAGGAGATACAATCCCAGTCCCAGTGAGGAGATACAGCCCCAGTCCCAGTGAGGATATACAGCCCCAGTCCCTGTGAGGAGACACAGCCCCAGTCCCAGTGAGGAGACCAGACCCCAGTCCCAGTGAGGAGATACAGCCCCAGTCCCAGTGGCGAGATACGGCCCCAGTCCCAGTGAGGAGACACAGCCCAATTCCAGTGAGGAGATACAGCCCCAGTCCCAGTGAAGAGACACAGCCCCAGTCCCAGTGAGGAGATACAATCCCAGTCCCAGTGAGGAGATACAGCCCCAGTCCCAGTGAGGACATACAGCCCCAGTCCCAGTGACGAGATACAGCCACAATCCCAATGAGGAGATACAGCCCAGTCCCAGTGAGGAGACACAGCCCCAGTCCCAGTGAGGAGACACAGCCAAATTCCAGTGAGGAGATACAACCCCAGTCCCAGTGAAGAGACACAGCCCCAGTCCCAGTGAGGAGACCAGGCCCCAGTCCCAGTGAGGAGATACAGCCCCAGTCCCAGTGAGGAGATACAGCCCCAGTCCCAGCGAGGAGGTACAGCCCCAGTCCCAGTGAGGAGATACAGCCCCAGTCCCAGTGAGGAGATTCAACCGAGTCCCAGTGAGGAGACACAACCCAGTCGCAGTGAGAAGATACAGCCCCAATCCCATTGAGGAGATACAGCACCAGTCCCAGTGAGGAGATACAGCCCCAGTCCCAGTGAGGAGATACAACCCAGTCCCAGTGAGGAGATACAGCCCCAGTCCCAGTGAGGAGACACAACCCAGTCCCAGTGAGGAGATACAGCCCCAGTTCCTGTGAGAGGATACAGCCCCAGTCCCAGTGACGAGATACAGACCCATTCCCAGTGAGGAAATACAATCCCAGTCCCAGTGAGGAGACACAGCACAGGTCCCAGTGAGGAGATACAATCCCAGTCCCAGTGAGGAGATACTGCCCCAGTCCCAGTGAGGATATACAGCCCCAGTCCCAGTGAGGAGACACAGCCCCAGTCCCAGTGAGGAGATCAGCCCCCAGTCCCAGTGAGGAGATACAGCCCCAGTCCCAGTGGCGAGATACGGCCCCAGTCCCAGTGAGGAGACACAGCCCAATTCCAGTGAGGAGATACAGCACCAGTCCCAGTGAGGACATACAGCCCCAGTCCCAGTGACGAGATACAGCCACAATCCCAATGAGGAGATACAGCCCAGTCCCAGTAAGGAGACACAGCCCCAGTCCCAGTGAGGAGACACAGCCCAATACCAGTGAGGAGATACAACCCCAGTCCCAGTGAAGAGACACAGCCCCAGTCCCAGTGAGGAGATACAGCCCCAGTCCCAGTGAGGAGATACAGCCCCAGTCCCAGTGAGGAGATACAGCCCCAGTCCCAGCGAGGAGGTACAGCCCCAGTCCCAGTGAGGAGATACAGCCCCAGTCCCAGTGAGTAAATACAACCGAGTCCCAGTGAGGAGACACAACCCAGTCGCAGTGAGAAGATACAGCCCCAATCCCAGTGAGGAGACGCAACCCAGTCCCAGTGAGGAGATACAATCCCAGTCCCAGTGAGGAGATACAGCCCCAGTCCCAGTGAGGAGATACAGCCCCAGTCCCAGTGAGGAGATACAACCCAGTCCCAGTGAGGAGATACAGCCCCAGTCCCAGTGAGGAGACACAACCCAGTCCCAGTGAGGAGATACAGCCCCAGTTCCTGTGAGAGGATACAGCCCCAGTCCCAGTGACGAGATACAGACCCAATCCCAGTGAGGAAATGCAATCCCAGTCCCAGTGAGGAGACACAGCACAGGTCCCAGGGAGGAGATACAATCCCAGTCCAGTGAGGAGATACCGCCCCAGTCCCAGTGAGGAGACAGAGCCCCAGTCCCGGTGAGGAGATACTGCCCAGTCCCAGTGAGGAGATACAGCCCCAGTCCCTGTCAGGAGACCAGGCACCAGTCCCAGTGAGGAGATACAGCCCCAGTCCAAGTGAGGACATACAGCCCAGTTCCAGTGAGGAGATACAGCCCCTGTCCCAGTGGCGAGATACAGCCCCAGTCCCAGTTACGAGATACAGCCCCAGTCCCAGTGAAGAGTCACAGCCCAGTCCCAGTGAGGAGATACAGCCCAGTCCCAGTGAGGAAATACAGCCCCAGTCCCAGTGAGGACATACAGCCCAGTCCCAGTGACGAGATACAGCCCCAATCCCAATGAGGAGATACAGCCCAAGTCCCAGTGAGGAGACACAGTACCAGTCCCAGTGAGGAGATACAGCCACAGTCCCAGTGAGGAAATACAGCCCCAGTCCCAGCGAGGAGGTAGAGCCCCAGTCCCAGTGAGGAGATACAGCCCCAGTCCCAGCGAGGAGGTACAGCCCCAGTCCCAGTGAGGAGATACAGCCCCAATCCCAGTGAGGAGACACAGCCCCATACCCAGTGAGGAGATACAACCCAGTCCCAGTGAGGACATACAGCCCAGTCCCAGTGAGGAGATACAGCTGCAGTCCCAGTGAGGAGATACAGCTGCAGTCCCAGTGAGGACATACAGCCCAGTCCCAGTGAGGAGATACAGCCCCAGTCCCAGTGAGGAGATACAGCCCAGTCCCAGTGAGGAGATACAGCCCCAGTCCCAGTGAGGAGACACAACCAATCCCAGTGAGGAGATACCGCCCCAGTCCCGGTGAGAGGATACAGCGCCAGTCCCAGTGACGAGATACAGACCCAATCCCAGTGAGGAAATACAGCCCCAGTCCCAGTGAGGACATACAGCCCAGTCCCAGTGAGGACATACAGCCCAGTCGCAATGAGGAGATACAGCCCAGTCCCAGTGAGGAGACACAGCCCCAGTCCCAGTGAGGAGACACAGCCCCAGTCCCAGTGAGGAGATACAGCTTCAAACCAGGCGAGGAGGTACAGCCCCAGTCCCAATGAGGAGATACAACCGAGTCCCAGTGAGGAGATACAACCCAGTCCCAGTGAGGAGATACAACCCAGTCCCAGTGAGGAGGTACAGCCCCAGTCCCAGTGAGGAGATACAGCCCCAATCCCAGTGAGGAGACACAGCCCCATACCCAGTGAGGAGATACAACCCAGTCCCAGTGAGGACATACAGCCCAGTCCCAGTGAGGAGATACAGCTGCAGTCCCAGTGAGGAGATACAGCTGCAGTCCCAGTGAGGACATACAGCCCAGTCCCAGTGAGGAGATACAGCCCAAGTCCCAGTGAGGAGATACAGCCCAGTCCCAGTGAGGAGATACAGCCCCAGTCCCAGTGAGGAGATACAGCCCAGTCCCAGTGAGGAGATACAGCCCCAGTCCCAGTGAGGAGACACAACCCAATCCCAGTGAGGAGATACCGCCCCAGTCCCGGTGAGAGGATACAGCCCCAGTCCCAGTGACGAGATACAGACCCAATCCCAGTGAGGAAATACAATCCCAGTCCCAGTGAGGAGATACTGCCCCAGTCCCAGTGAGGATATACAGCCCCAGTCCCTGTGAGGAGACACAGCCCCAGTCCCAGTGAGGAGACCAGACCCCGGTCCCAGTGAGGAGATACAGCCCCAGTCCCAGTGGCGAGATACGGCCCCAGTCCCAGTGAGGAGATACCGCCCCAGTCCCTGTGAGGAGATACAGCCCCAGTCCCAGTGAGGACATACAGCCCCAGTCCCAGTGACGAGATACAGCCACAATCCCAGTGAGGAGACACAGCCCCATACCCAGTGAGGAGATACAGCCCCAGTCCCAGTGAGGAGATACAGCCAGGTCCCAGTGAGGAGATACAGCCCCAGTCCCAGTGAGGAGACACAACCCAATCCCAGTGAGGAGATACCGCCCCAGTCCCGGTGAGAGGATACAGCCCCAGTCCCAGTGACGAGATACAGACCCAATCCCAGTGAGGAAATACAATCCCAGTCCCAGTGAGGTGACACAGCACAGGTCCCAGTGAGGACATACAATCCCAGTCCCAGTGAGGAGATACTGCCCCAGTCCCAGTGAGGAGATACAATCCCAGTCCCAGTGAGGAGATTCCGCCCCAGTCCCAGTGAGGAGATACAGCCCCAGTCCCAGTGAGGACATACAGCCCCAGTCCCAGTGAGGAGATACAGCCCCAATCCCAATGAGGAGATACAGCCCAGTCCCAGTGAGGAGGTACAGCCCCAGTCCCAGTGAGGAGATACAGCCCCAGTCCCAGTGAGGAGATACAACCGAGTCCCAGTGAGGAGACACAACCCAGTCGCAGTGAGAAGATACAGCCCCAATCCCAGTGAGGAGACACATCCCAGCCCCTGTCCCAGTGAGGAGATACAGCCCCAGTCCCAGTGAGGAGATGCAGCCCCAGTCCCAGTGAGGAGATACAACCCAGTCCCAGTGAGGAGATACAGCCCCAGTCCCAGTGAGGAGACACAACCCAGTCCCAGTGAGGCGATACAGCCCCAGTCCCTGTGAGAGGATACAGCCCCAATCCCAGTGACGAGATACAGACCCAATCCCAGTGAGGAAATGCATCCCAGTCCCAGTGAGGAGACACAGCACAGGTCCCAGCGAGGAGATACAATCCCAGTCCAGTGAGGAGATACCGCCCCAGTCCCAGTGAGGAGACAGAGCCCCAGTCCCGGTGAGGAGATACTGCCCAGTCCCAGTGAGGAGATACAGCCCCAGTCCCTGTCAGGAGACCAGGCACCAGTCCCAGTGAGGAGATACAGCCCCAGTCCCAGTGAGGACATACAGCCCAGTTCCAGTGAGGAGATACAGCCCCTGTCCCAGTGGCAAGATACAGCCCCAGTCCCAGTTACGAGATACAGCCCCAGTCCCAGTGAAGATTCACAGCCCAGTCCCAGTGAGGACATACAGCCCAGTCCCAGTGAGGAAATACAGCCCCAGTCCCAGTGAGGACATACAGCCCAGTCCCAGTGACGAGATACAGCCCCAATACCAATGAGGAGATACAGCCCAAGTCCCAGTGAGGAGACACAGTACCAGTCCCAGTGAGGAGATACAGCCCCAGTCCCAGTGAGGAAATACAGCCCCAGTCCCAGCGAGGTGGTAGAGCCCCAGTCCCAGTGAGGAGATACAGCCCCAGTCCCAGCGAGGAGGTACAGCCCCAGTCCCAGTGAGGAGATACAGCCCCAATCCCAGTGAGGAGACACAGCCCCATACCCAGTGAGGAGATACAACCCTGTCCCAGTGAGGACATACAGCCCAGTCCCAGTGAGGAGATACAGCTGCACTAGTGAGGAGATACAGCTGCAGTCCCAGTGAGGACATACAGCCCAGTCCCAGTGAGGAGATACAGCTGCAGTCCCAGTGAGGATATACAGCCCCAGTCCCTGTGAGGAGACACAGCCCCAGTCCCAGTGTGGAGACCAGACCCCAGTCCCAGTGAGGAGATACAGCCCCAGTCCCGGTGAGAGGATACAGCCCCAGTCCCAGTGACGAGATACAGACCCAATCCCAGTGAGGAAATACAGCCCCAGTCCCAGTGAGGACATACAGCCCAGTCCCAGTGAGGACATACAGCCCAGTCGCAATGAGGAGATACAGCCCAGTCCCAGTGAGGAGACACAGCCCCAGTCCCAGTGAGGAGACACAGCCCCAGTCCCAGTGAGGAGATACAGCTCCAAACCAGGCGAGGAGGTACAGCCCCAGTCCCAATGAGGAGATACTACCGAGTCCCAGTGAGGAGATACAACCCAGTCCCAGTGAGGAGATACAACCCAGTCCCAGTGAGGAGATACAGCCCCAGTCCCAGCGAGGAGGTACAGCCCCAGTCCCAGTGAGGAGATACAGCCCCAATCCCAGTGAGGAGACACAGCCCCATACCCAGTGAGGAGATACAACCCAGTCCCAGTGAGGACATACAGCCCAGTCCCAGTGAGGAGATACAGCTGCAGTCCCAGTGAGGAGATACAGCTGCAGTCCCAGTGAGGACATACAGCCCAGTCCCAGTGAGGAGATACAGCCCCAGACCCAGTGAGGAGATACAGCCCAGTCACAGTGAGGAGATACAGCCCCAGTCCCAGTGAGGAGACACAACCCAATCCCGGTGAGGAGATACCGCCCCAGTCCCGGTGAGAGGATACAGCCCCAGTCCCAGTGACGAGATACAGACCCAATCCCAGTGAGGAAATACAATCCCAGTCCCAGTGCGGAGACACAGCACAGGTCCCAGTGAGGAGATACAATCCCAGTCCCAGTGAGGAGATACTGCCCCAGTCCCAGTGAGGATATACAGCCCCAGTCCCTGTGAGGAGACACAGCCCCAGTCCTAGTGAGGAGACCAGACCCCAGTCCCAGTGAGGAGATACAGCCCCAGTCCCAGTGGCGAGATACGGCCCCAGTCCCAGTGAGGAGACACAGCCCAATTCCAGTGAGGAGATACAGCCCCAGTCCCAGTGAAGAGACACAGCCCCAGTCCCAGTGAGGAGATACAATCCCAGTCCCAGTGAGGAGATACAGCCCCAGTCCCAGTGAGGACATACAGCCCCAGTCCCAGTGACGAGATACAGCCACAATCCCAATGAGGAGATACAGCCCAGTCCCAGTGAGGAGACACAGCCCCAGTCCCAGTGAGGAGACACAGCCAAATTCCAGTGAGGAGATACAACCCCAGTCCCAGTGAAGAGACACAGCCCCAGTCCCAGTGAGGAGACACAGCCACAATCCCAATGAGGAGATACAGCCCCAGTCCCAGTGAGGAGATACAGCCCCAGTCCCAGCGAGGAGGTACAGCCCCAGTCCCAGTGAGGAGATACAGCCCCAGTCCCAGTGAGGAGATTCAACCGAGTCCCAGTGAGGAGACACAACCCAGTCGCAGTGAGAAGATACAGCCCCAATCCCAGTGAGGAGATACAGCCCCAGTCCCAGTGAGGAGATACAGCCCCAGTCCCAGTGAGGAGATACAACCCAGTCCCAGTGAGGAGATACAGCCCCAGTCCCAGTGAGGAGACACAACCCAGTCCCAGTGAGGAGATACAGCCCCAGTTCCTGTGAGAGGATACAGCCCCAGTCCCAGTGACGAGATACAGACCCAATCCCAGTGAGGAAATGCAATCCCAGTCCCAGTGAGGAGACACAGCACAGGTCCCAGTGAGGAGATACAATCCCAGTCGCAGTGAGGAGATACAGCCCCAGTCCCTGTGAGGACATACAGCCCAGTCCCAGTGAGGAGATACAGCCCCAGTCCCTGTGAGAGGATACAGCCCCAGTCCCAGTGACGAGATACAGACCCAATCCCAGTGAGGAAATGCAATCCCAGTCCCAGTGAGGAGACACAGCACAGGTCCCAGCGAGGAGATACAATCCCAGTCCCAATGAGGAGATACCGCCCCAGTCCCAGTGAGGAGACAGAGCCCCAGTCCCGGTGAGGAGATACTGCCCAGTCCCAGTGAGGAGATACAGCCCCAGTCCCTGTCAGGAGACCAGGCACCAGTCCCAGTGAGGCGATACAGCCCCAGTCCCAGTGAGGACATACAGCCCAGTTCCAGTGAGGAGATACAGCCCCTGTCCCAGTGGCGAGATACAGCCCCAGTCCCAGTTATGAGATACAGCCCCAGTCCCAGTGAAGAGTCACAGCCCAGTCCCAGTGAGGAGATACAGCCCAGTCCCAGTGAGGAAATACAGCCCCAGTCCCAGTGAGGACATACAGCCCAGTCCCAGTGACGAGATACAGCCCCAATCCCAATGAGGATATACAGCCCATGTCCCAGTGAGGAGACACAGTACCAGTCCCAGTGAGGAGATACAGCACCAGTCCCAGTGAGGAGATACAGCTGCAGTCCCAGTGAGGATATACAGCCCCAGTCCCTGTGAGGAGACACAGCCCCAGTCCCAGTGAGGAGACCAGACCCCAGTCCCAGTGAGGAGATACAGCCCCAGTCCCGGTGAGAGGATACAGCCCCAGTCCCAGTGACGAGATACAGACCCAATCCCAGTGAGGAAATACAGCCCCAGTCCCAGTGAGGACATACAGCCCAGTCCCAGTGAGGACATACAGCCCAGTCGCAATGAGGAGATACAGCCCAGTCCCAGTGAGGAGACACAGCCCCAGTCCCAGTGAGGAGACACAGCCCCAGTCCCAGTGAGGAGATACAGCTCCAAACCAGGCGAGGAGGTACAGCCCCAGTCCCAATGAGGAGATACTACCGAGTCCCAGTGAGGAGATACAACCCAGTCCCAGTGAGGAGATACAACCCAGTCCCAGTGAGGAGATACAGCCCCAGTCCCAGCGAGGAGGTACAGCCCCAGAACCAGTGAGGAGATACAGCCCCAATCCCAGTGAGGAGACACAGCCACATACCCAGTGAGGAGATACAACCCAGTCCCAGTGAGGACATACAGCCCAGTCCCAGTGAGGAGATACAGCTGCAGTCCCAATGAGGAGATACAGCTGCAGTCCCAGTGAGGACATACAGCCCAGTCCCAGTGAGGAGATACAGCCCCAGACCCAGTGAGGAGATACAGCCCAGTCACAGTGAGGAGATAGAGCCCCAGTCCCAGTGAGGAGACACAACCCAATCCCAGTGACGAGATACCGCCCCAGTCCCGGTGAGAGGATACAGCCCCAGTCCCAGTGACGAGATACAGACCCAATCCCAGTGAGGAAATACAATCCCAGTCCCAGTGAGGAGACACAGCACAGGTCCCAGTGAGGAGATACAATCCCAGTCCCAGTGAGGAGATACAGCCCCAGTCCCAGTGAGGATATACAGCCCCAGTCCCTGTGAGGAGACACAGCCCCAGTCCCAGTGAGGAGACCAGACCCCAGTCCCAGTGAGGAGATACAGCCCCAGTCCCAGTGGCGAGATACGGCCCCAGTCCCAGTGAGGAGACACAGCCCAATTCCAGTGAGGAGATACAGCCCCAGTCCCAGTGAAGAGACACAGCCCCAGTCCCAGTGAGGAGATACAATCCCAGTCCCAGTGAGGAGATACAGCCCCAGTCCCAGTGAGGACATACAGCCCCAGTCCCAGTGACGAGATACAGCCACAATCCCAATGAGGAGATACAGCCCAGTCCCAGTGAGGAGACACAGCCCCAGTCCCAGTGAGGAGACACAGCCAAATTCCAGTGAGGAGATACAACCCCAGTCCCAGTGAAGAGACACAGCCCCAGTCCCAGTGAGGAGACCAGGCCCCAGTCCCAGTGAGGAGATACAGCCCCAGTCCCAGTGAGGAGATACAGCCCCAGTCCCAGCGAGGAGGTACAGCCCCAGTCCCAGTGAGGAGATACAGCCCCAGTCCCAGTGAGGAGATTCAACCGAGTCCCAGTGAGGAGACACAACCCAGTCGCAGTGAGAAGATACAGCCCCAATCCCATTGAGGAGATACAGCACCAGTCCCAGTGAGGAGATACAGCCCCAGTCCCAGTGAGGAGATACAACCCAGTCCCAGTGAGGAGATACAGCCCCAGTCCCAGTGAGGAGACACAACCCAGTCCCAGTGAGGAGATACAGCCCCAGTTCCTGTGAGAGGATACAGCCCCAGTCCCAGTGACGAGATACAGACCCATTCCCAGTGAGGAAATACAATCCCAGTCCCAGTGAGGAGACACAGCACAGGTCCCAGTGAGGAGATACAATCCCAGTCCCAGTGAGGAGATACTGCCCCAGTCCCAGTGAGGATATACAGCCCCAGTCCCTGTGAGGAGACACAGCCCCAGTCCCAGTGAGGAGATCAGCCCCCAGTCCCAGTGAGGAGATACAGCCCCAGTCCCAGTGGCGAGATACGGCCCCAGTCCCAGTGAGGAGACACAGCCCAATTCCAGTGAGGAGATACAGCACCAGTCCCAGTGAGGACATACAGCCCCAGTCCCAGTGACGAGATACAGCCACAATCCCAATGAGGAGATACAGCCCAGTCCCAGTAAGGAGACACAGCCCCAGTCCCAGTGAGGAGACACAGCCCAATACCAGTGAGGAGATACAACCCCAGTCCCAGTGAAGAGACACAGCCCCAGTCCCAGTGAGGAGATACAGCCCCAGTCCCAGTGAGGAGATACAGCCCCAGTCCCAGTGAGGAGATACAGCCCCAGTCCCAGCGAGGAGGTACAGCCCCAGTCCCAGTGAGGAGATACAGCCCCAGTCCCAGTGAGTAAATACAACCGAGTCCCAGTGAGGAGACACAACCCAGTCGCAGTGAGAAGATACAGCCCCAATCCCAGTGAGGAGACGCAACCCAGTCCCAGTGAGGAGATACAATCCCAGTCCCAGTGAGGAGATACAGCCCCAGTCCCAGTGAGGAGATACAGCCCCAGTCCCAGTGAGGAGATACAACCCAGTCCCAGTGAGGAGATACAGCCCCAGTCCCAGTGAGGAGACACAACCCAGTCCCAGTGAGGAGATACAGCCCCAGTTCCTGTGAGAGGATACAGCCCCAGTCCCAGTGACGAGATACAGACCCAATCCCAGTGAGGAAATGCAATCCCAGTCCCAGTGAGGAGACACAGCACAGGTCCCAGGGAGGAGATACAATCCCAGTCCAGTGAGGAGATACCGCCCCAGTCCCAGTGAGGAGACAGAGCCCCAGTCCCGGTGAGGAGATACTGCCCAGTCCCAGTGAGGAGATACAGCCCCAGTCCCTGTCAGGAGACCAGGCACCAGTCCCAGTGAGGAGATACAGCCCCAGTCCAAGTGAGGACATACAGCCCAGTTCCAGTGAGGAGATACAGCCCCTGTCCCAGTGGCGAGATACAGCCCCAGTCCCAGTTACGAGATACAGCCCCAGTCCCAGTGAAGAGTCACAGCCCAGTCCCAGTGAGGAGATACAGCCCAGTCCCAGTGAGGAAATACAGCCCCAGTCCCAGTGAGGACATACAGCCCAGTCCCAGTGACGAGATACAGCCCCAATCCCAATGAGGAGATACAGCCCAAGTCCCAGTGAGGAGACACAGTACCAGTCCCAGTGAGGAGATACAGCCACAGTCCCAGTGAGGAAATACAGCCCCAGTCCCAGCGAGGAGGTAGAGCCCCAGTCCCAGTGAGGAGATACAGCCCCAGTCCCAGCGAGGAGGTACAGCCCCAGTCCCAGTGAGGAGATACAGCCCCAATCCCAGTGAGGAGACACAGCCCCATACCCAGTGAGGAGATACAACCCAGTCCCAGTGAGGACATACAGCCCAGTCCCAGTGAGGAGATACAGCTGCAGTCCCAGTGAGGAGATACAGCTGCAGTCCCAGTGAGGACATACAGCCCAGTCCCAGTGAGGAGATACAGCCCCAGTCCCAGTGAGGAGATACAGCCCAGTCCCAGTGAGGAGATACAGCCCCAGTCCCAGTGAGGAGACACAACCAATCCCAGTGAGGAGATACCGCCCCAGTCCCGGTGAGAGGATACAGCGCCAGTCCCAGTGACGAGATACAGACCCAATCCCAGTGAGGAAATACAGCCCCAGTCCCAGTGAGGACATACAGCCCAGTCCCAGTGAGGACATACAGCCCAGTCGCAATGAGGAGATACAGCCCAGTCCCAGTGAGGAGACACAGCCCCAGTCCCAGTGAGGAGACACAGCCCCAGTCCCAGTGAGGAGATACAGCTTCAAACCAGGCGAGGAGGTACAGCCCCAGTCCCAATGAGGAGATACAACCGAGTCCCAGTGAGGAGATACAACCCAGTCCCAGTGAGGAGATACAACCCAGTCCCAGTGAGGAGGTACAGCCCCAGTCCCAGTGAGGAGATACAGCCCCAATCCCAGTGAGGAGACACAGCCCCATACCCAGTGAGGAGATACAACCCAGTCCCAGTGAGGACATACAGCCCAGTCCCAGTGAGGAGATACAGCTGCAGTCCCAGTGAGGAGATACAGCTGCAGTCCCAGTGAGGACATACAGCCCAGTCCCAGTGAGGAGATACAGCCCAAGTCCCAGTGAGGAGATACAGCCCAGTCCCAGTGAGGAGATACAGCCCCAGTCCCAGTGAGGAGATACAGCCCAGTCCCAGTGAGG
The DNA here is from genome assembly GCF_037043375.1 of Chiloscyllium plagiosum. Classification (NCBI taxonomy): domain Eukaryota; kingdom Metazoa; phylum Chordata; class Chondrichthyes; order Orectolobiformes; family Hemiscylliidae; genus Chiloscyllium; species Chiloscyllium plagiosum. Next base: position 78,894,793 of record NW_028270151.1, on the reverse strand, counting down.
AGATACAGCCCCAGTCCCAGTGAGGAGACACAACCCAATCCCAGTGAGGAGATACCGCCCCAGTCCCGGTGAGAGGATACAGCCCCAGTCCCAGTGACGAGATACAGACCCAATCCCAGTGAGGAAATACAATCCCAGTCCCAGTGAGGAGATACTGCCCCAGTCCCAGTGAGGATATACAGCCCCAGTCCCTGTGAGGAGACACAGCCCCAGTCCCAGTGAGGAGACCAGACCCCGGTCCCAGTGAGGAGATACAGCCCCAGTCCCAGTGGCGAGATACGGCCCCAGTCCCAGTGAGGAGATACCGCCCCAGTCCCAGTGAGGAGATACAGCCCCAGTCCCAGTGAGGACATACAGCCCCAGTCCCAGTGACGAGATACAGCCACAATCCCAGTGAGGAGACACAGCCCCATACCCAGTGAGGAGATACAGCCCCAGTCCCAGTGAGGAGATACAGCCAGGTCCCAGTGAGGAGATACAGCCCCAGTCCCAGTGAGGAGACACAACCCAATCCCAGTGAGGAGATACCGCCCCAGTCCCGGTGAGAGGATACAGCCCCAGTCCCAGTGACGAGATACAGACCCAATCCCAGTGAGGAAATACAATCCCAGTCCCAGTGAGGTGACACAGCACAGGTCCCAGTGAGGACATACAATCCCAGTCCCAGTGAGGAGATACTGCCCCAGTCCCAGTGAGGAGATACAATCCCAGTCCCAGTGAGGAGATTCCGCCCCAGTCCCAGTGAGGAGATACAGCCCCAGTCCCAGTGAGGACATACAGCCCCAGTCCCAGTGAGGAGATACAGCCCCAATCCCAATGAGGAGATACAGCCCAGTCCCAGTGAGGAGGTACAGCCCCAGTCCCAGTGAGGAGATACAGCCCCAGTCCCAGTGAGGAGATACAACCGAGTCCCAGTGAGGAGACACAACCCAGTCGCAGTGAGAAGATACAGCCCCAATCCCAGTGAGGAGACACATCCCAGCCCCTGTCCCAGTGAGGAGATACAGCCCCAGTCCCAGTGAGGAGATACAGCCCCAGTCCCAGTGAGGAGATACAACCCAGTCCCAGTGAGGAGATACAGCCCCAGTCCCAGTGAGGAGACACAACCCAGTCCCAGTGAGGCGATACAGCCCCAGTCCCTGTGAGAGGATACAGCCCCAATCCCAGTGACGAGATACAGACCCAATCCCAGTGAGGAAATGCATCCCAGTCCCAGTGAGGAGACACAGCACAGGTCCCAGCGAGGAGATACAATCCCAGTCCAGTGAGGAGATACCGCCCCAGTCCCAGTGAGGAGACAGAGCCCCAGTCCCGGTGAGGAGATACTGCCCAGTCCCAGTGAGGAGATACAGCCCCAGTCCCTGTCAGGAGACCAGGCACCAGTCCCAGTGAGGAGATACAGCCCCAGTCCCAGTGAGGACATACAGCCCAGTTCCAGTGAGGAGATACAGCCCCTGTCCCAGTGGCAAGATACAGCCCCAGTCCCAGTTACGAGATACAGCCCCAGTCCCAGTGAAGATTCACAGCCCAGTCCCAGTGAGGACATACAGCCCAGTCCCAGTGAGGAAATACAGCCCCAGTCCCAGTGAGGACATACAGCCCAGTCCCAGTGACGAGATACAGCCCCAATACCAATGAGGAGATACAGCCCAAGTCCCAGTGAGGAGACACAGTACCAGTCCCAGTGAGGAGATACAGCCCCAGTCCCAGTGAGGAAATACAGCCCCAGTCCCAGCGAGGTGGTAGAGCCCCAGTCCCAGTGAGGAGATACAGCCCCAGTCCCAGCGAGGAGGTACAGCCCCAGTCCCAGTGAGGAGATACAGCCCCAATCCCAGTGAGGAGACACAGCCCCATACCCAGTGAGGAGATACAACCCTGTCCCAGTGAGGACATACAGCCCAGTCCCAGTGAGGAGATACAGCTGCACTAGTGAGGAGATACAGCTGCAGTCCCAGTGAGGACATACAGCCCAGTCCCAGTGAGGAGATACAGCTGCAGTCCCAGTGAGGATATACAGCCCCAGTCCCTGTGAGGAGACACAGCCCCAGTCCCAGTGAGGAGACCAGACCCCAGTCCCAGTGAGGAGATACAGCCCCAGTCCCGGTGAGAGGATACAGCCCCAGTCCCAGTGACGAGATACAGACCCAATCCCAGTGAGGAAATACAGCCCCAGTCCCAGTGAGGACATACAGCCCAGTCCCAGTGAGGACATACAGCCCAGTCGCAATGAGGAGATACAGCCCAGTCCCAGTGAGGAGACACAGCCCCAGTCCCAGTGAGGAGACACAGCCCCAGTCCCAGTGAGGAGATACAGCTCCAAACCAGGCGAGGAGGTACAGCCCCAGTCCCAATGAGGAGATACTACCGAGTCCCAGTGAGGAGATACAACCCAGTCCCAGTGAGGAGATACAACCCAGTCCCAGTGAGGAGATACAGCCCCAGTCCCAGCGAGGAGGTACAGCCCCAGTCCCAGTGAGGAGATACAGCCCCAATCCCAGTGAGGAGACACAGCCCCATACCCAGTGAGGAGATACAACCCAGTCCCAGTGAGGACATACAGCCCAGTCCCAGTGAGGAGATACAGCTGCAGTCCCAGTGAGGAGATACAGCTGCAGTCCCAGTGAGGACATACAGCCCAGTCCCAGTGAGGAGATACAGCCCCAGACCCAGTGAGGAGATACAGCCCAGTCACAGTGAGGAGATACAGCCCCAGTCCCAGTGAGGAGACACAACCCAATCCCGGTGAGGAGATACCGCCCCAGTCCCGGTGAGAGGATACAGCCCCAGTCCCAGTGACGAGATACAGACCCAATCCCAGTGAGGAAATACAATCCCAGTCCCAGTGAGGAGACACAGCACAGGTCCCAGTGAGGAGATACAATCCCAGTCCCAGTGAGGAGATACTGCCCCAGTCCCAGTGAGGATATACAGCCCCAGTCCCTGTGAGGAGACACAGCCCCAGTCCTAGTGAGGAGACCAGACCCCAGTCCCAGTGAGGAGATACAGCCCCAGTCCCAGTGGCGAGATACGGCCCCAGTCCCAGTGAGGAGACACAGCCCAATTCCAGTGAGGAGATACAGCCCCAGTCCCAGTGAAGAGACACAGCCCCAGTCCCAGTGAGGAGATACAATCCCAGTCCCAGTGAGGAGATACAGCCCCAGTCCCAGTGAGGACATACAGCCCCAGTCCCAGTGACGAGATACAGCCACAATCCCAATGAGGAGATACAGCCCAGTCCCAGTGAGGAGACACAGCCCCAGTCCCAGTGAGGAGACACAGCCAAATTCCAGTGAGGAGATACAACCCCAGTCCCAGTGAAGAGACACAGCCCCAGTCCCAGTGAGGAGACACAGCCACAATCCCAATGAGGAGATACAGCCCCAGTCCCAGTGAGGAGATACAGCCCCAGTCCCAGCGAGGAGGTACAGCCCCAGTCCCAGTGAGGAGATACAGCCCCAGTCCCAGTGAGGAGATTCAACCGAGTCCCAGTGAGGAGACACAACCCAGTCGCAGTGAGAAGATACAGCCCCAATCCCAGTGAGGAGATACAGCCCCAGTCCCAGTGAGGAGATACAGCCCCAGTCCCAGTGAGGAGATACAACCCAGTCCCAGTGAGGAGATACAGCCCCAGTCCCAGTGAGGAGACACAACCCAGTCCCAGTGAGGAGATACAGCCCCAGTTCCTGTGAGAGGATACAGCCCCAGTCCCAGTGACGAGATACAGACCCAATCCCAGTGAGGAAATGCAATCCCAGTCCCAGTGAGGAGACACAGCACAGGTCCCAGTGAGGAGATACAATCCCAGTCGCAGTGAGGAGATACAGCCCCAGTCCCTGTGAGGACATACAGCCCAGTCCCAGTGAGGAGATACAGCCCCAGTCCCTGTGAGAGGATACAGCCCCAGTCCCAGTGACGAGATACAGACCCAATCCCAGTGAGGAAATGCAATCCCAGTCCCAGTGAGGAGACACAGCACAGGTCCCAGCGAGGAGATACAATCCCAGTCCCAATGAGGAGATACCGCCCCAGTCCCAGTGAGGAGACAGAGCCCCAGTCCCGGTGAGGAGATACTGCCCAGTCCCAGTGAGGAGATACAGCCCCAGTCCCTGTCAGGAGACCAGGCACCAGTCCCAGTGAGGCGATACAGCCCCAGTCCCAGTGAGGACATACAGCCCAGTTCCAGTGAGGAGATACAGCCCCTGTCCCAGTGGCGAGATACAGCCCCAGTCCCAGTTATGAGATACAGCCCCAGTCCCAGTGAAGAGTCACAGCCCAGTCCCAGTGAGGAGATACAGCCCAGTCCCAGTGAGGAAATACAGCCCCAGTCCCAGTGAGGACATACAGCCCAGTCCCAGTGACGAGATACAGCCCCAATCCCAATGAGGATATACAGCCCATGTCCCAGTGAGGAGACACAGTACCAGTCCCAGTGAGGAGATACAGCACCAGTCCCAGTGAGGAGATACAGCCCCAGTCCCAGCGAGGAGATACAACCGAGTCCCAGTGAGGAGACACAACCCAGTCGCAGTGAGAAGATACAGCCCCAATCCCAGTGAGGAGACGCAACCCAGTCCCAATGAGGAGATACAATCCCAGTCCCAGTGAGGAGATACAGCCCAGTCCCAGTGAGGAGACACAATCCCAGTCCCAGTGAGGAGACACAGCTGCAGTCCCAGTGAGGAGATACAGCCCCAGTCCCAGTGAGGAGATACAACCCAGTCCCAGTGTGGAGATACAGCCCCAGTCCCAGTGAGGAGACACAACCCAGTCCCAGTGAGGAGATACAGACCCAATCCCAGTGAGGAAATGCAATCCCAGTCCCAGTGAGGAGACACAGCACAGGTCCCAGTGAGGAGATACAATCCCAGTCCCACTGAGGAGATACAGCCCCAGTCCCTGTGAGGACATACAGCCCAGTCCCAGTGAGGAGATACAGCCCCAGTCCCTGTGAGAGGATACAGCCCCAGTCCCAGTGACGAGATACAGACCCAATCCCAGTGAGGAAATACAATCCCAGTCCCAGTGAGGAGATACCGCCCCAGTCCCAGTGAGGAGACAGAGCCCCAGTCCCGGTGAGGAGATACTGCCCAGTCCCAGTGAGGAGATACAGCCCCAGTCCCTGTCAGGAGACCAGGCACCAGTCCCAGTGAGGACATACAGCCCAGTCCCAGTGAGGAGATACAGCCCCAGTCCCAGTGAGGAGCTACAGCCCCAGTCCCAGTTACGAGATACAGCCCCAGTCCCAGTAAGGGGACCAGGCCCCAGTCCCAGTGAGGAGATACAGCCCCTGTCCCAGTGGCGAGATACAGCCCCAGTCCCAGTTACGAGATACAGCCCCAGTCCTTGTGAGGAGATACTGCCCAATTCCAGTGAGGAGATACAGCTCCAATCCCAGTGAAGAGACAAAGCCCCAGTCCCAGTGAGGAGATACAGCCCCAGTCCCAGTGAAGACATACAGCCCATAACCAGTGAGGAGATACAGCCCAGTCCCAGTGAGGGGATACAGCCCCAGTCCCAGTGAGGACATACAGCCCAGTCCCAGTGACGAGATACAGCCCCAATCCCAATGAGGAGATACAGCCCAAGTCCCAGTGAGGAGATACAGTCCCAGTCCTAGTGGCGAGACACAGCCCCAGTCCCAATGAGGAGATACAGCCCAAGTCCCAGTGAGGAGATACAGCCCCAATCCCAGTGAGGAGATACAGCCCAGTCCCAGTGTGGAGACACAGCCCCAGTCCCAGTGAGGAGGTACAGCCCCAGTTCCAGTGAGGAGCGACAGAACCCAGTCCCAGTGAGGAGATAAAGCCCCAGTCTCAGTGAGGACATACAACCCAGCCCAGTACCAGTGACGAGATACAGCCCCAATCCCAATGAGGAGATACAGCCCAGAACCAGTGTGGAGATACAGTCCCAGTCCCAGTGACGAGATACACCCCCAATCCCAATGAGGAGATACAGCCCAGAACCAGTGAGGAGATACAGTCCCAGTCCCAGTGACGAGATACAGCCCCAATCCCAGTGAGGAGACACATCCCAGCCTGAGTCCCAGTGAGGAGATACAGCCCAGTCCCAGTGAGGAGATATAGCCCCAGTCCAAGTGAGGAGATACAGTCCCAGTCCCAGTGAGGAGATACAACCCCAGTCCCAGTGAGGAGATACAGCCCCATTCTCAGTCAGGAGATGCAACCCCAGTCCTAGTGAGGAGATACAGCCCCAGTCCCAGTGAGGAGATATAGCCCCAGTCCCAGTGAGGAGATACAGTCCCAGTCCCAGTGACGAGATACAGGTCCAATCCCAGTGAGGAGATACAGCCCAAGTCCCAGTGAGGAGATACAGCCCCAGTCCCAGTGAGGAGATACAGCCCCAATCCCAGTGAGGAGATACAGACCCAGTCCCAGTGAGGAATAACAATCCCAGTCGCAGTGAGGAGAAACAGCCCCAGTCCCAGTGAGGAGATATAGCCCCAGTCCCAGTGAGGAGATACAGTCCCAGTCCCAGTGACGAGATACAGGTCCAATCCCAGTGAGGAGATACAGCCCAAGTCCCAGTGAGGAGATACAGCCCCAGTCCCAGTGAGGAGATACAGCCCCAATCCCAGTGAGGAGAATCAGCCCAGTCCCAGTGAGGAGACACAGCTCTTGGCCCAGTGAGGAGATACAGTCCCAGTCCCAGTGAGGAGATACAGTCCCAGTCCCAGTGAGGAGATACAGTCCCAGTCCCAGTGAGGAGATACAGCTCAGTCCCAGTGAGGAGATACAGCCCCAGTCCCAGTAGGAGATACAGCCCCAATCCCAGTGAGGAGATACAGCCCAGTCCCAGTGTGGAGACACAGCCCCAGTCCCAGTGAGGAGGTAAAGCCCCAGTTCCAGTGAGGAGCCACAGTCCCAGTCCCAGTGAGGAGATAAAGCCCCAGTCTCAGTGAGGACATACAACCCAGCCCAGTACCAGTGACGAGATACAGCCCCAATCCCAAAGAGGAGATACAGCCCAGAACTAGAGAGGAGATACAGTCCCTGTCCCAGTGACGAGATACAGCCCCAATCCCAGTGAGGAGACACATCCCAGCCCCAGTCCCGGTGAGGAGATACAGCCCCAGTCCCAGTGAGGAGATACAGCCCCAATCCCAGTGAGGAGATACAGACCCAGTCCCAGTGAGGAGATACAATCCCAGTCGCAGTGAGGAGAAACAGCCCCAGTCCCAGTGAGGAGATATAACCCCAGTCCCAGTGAGGAGATACAGTCCCAGTCCCAGTGACGAGATACAGGTCCAATCCCAGTGAGGAGATACAGCCCAAGTCCCAGTGAGGAGATACAGCCCCAGACCCAGTGAGGAGATACAGCCCCAATCCCAGTGAGGAGAATCAGCCCAGTCCCAGTGAGGAGACACAGCTCCTGTCCCAGTGAGGAGATACAGTCCCAGTCCCAGTGAGGAGATACAGTCCCAGTCCCAGTGAGGAGATACAGTCCCAGTCCCAGTGAGGAGATACAGCCCAGTCCGAGTGAGGAGACACAGCCCCAGTCCCAGTGAGGAGACACAGCCCCAGTCCCAGTGAGGAGATACAGCTCCAAACCAGGCGAGGAGGTACAGCCCCAGTCCCAATGAGGAGATACAACCGAGTCCCAGTGAGGAGATACAACCCAGTCCCAGTGAGGAGATACAACCCAGTCCCAGTGAGGAGATACAGCCCCAGTCCCAGCGAGGAGGTACAGCCCCAGTCCCAGTGAGGAGATACAGCCCCAATCCCAGTGAGGAGACACAGCCCCATACCCAGTGAGGAGATACAACCCAGTCCCAGTGAGGACATACAGCCCAGTCCCAGTGAGGAGATACAGCTGCAGTCCCAGTGAGGAGATACAGCTGCAGTCCCAGTGAGGACATACAGCCCAGTCCCAGTGAGGAGATACAGCCCCAGTCCCAGTGAGGAGATACAGCGCAGTCACAGTGAGGAGATACAGCCCCAGTCCCAGTGAGGAGACACAACCCAATCCCAGTAAGGAGATACCGCCCCAGTCCCGGTGAGAGGATACAGCCCCAGTCCCAGTGACGAGATACAGACCCAATCCCAGTGAGGAAATACAATCCCAGTCCCAGTGAGGAGACACAGCACAGGTCCCAGTGAGGAGATACAATCCCAGTCCCAGTGAGGAGATACTGCCCCAGTCCCAGTGAGGATATACAGCCCCAGTCCCTGTGAGGAGACACAGCCCCAGTCCCAGTGAGGAGACCAGACCCCAGTCCCAGTGAGGAGATACAGCCCCAATCCCAGTGGCGAGATACGGCCCCAGTCCCAGTGAGGAGACACAGCCCAATTCCAGTGAGGAGATACAGCCCCAGTCCCAGTGAAGAGACACAGCCCCAGTCCCAGTGAGGAGATACAATCCCAGTCCCAGTGAGGAGATACCGCCCCAGTCCCAGTGAGGAGATACAGCCCCAGTCCCAGTGAGGACATACAGCCCCAGTCCCAGTGACGAGATACAGCCACAATCCCAATGAGGAGATACAGTCCAGTCCCAGTGAGGAGACACAGCCCCAGTCCCAGTGAGGAGACACAGCCCAATTCCAGTGAGGAGATACAACCCCAGTCCCAGTGAAGAGACACAGCCCCATTCCCAGTGAGGAGACCAGGCCCCAGTCCCAGTGAGGAGATACAGCCCCAGTCCCAGTGAGGAGATACAGCCCCAGTCCCAGCGAGGAGGTACAGCCCCAGTCCCAGTGAGGAGATACAGCCCCAGTCCCAGTGAGGAGATTCAACCGAGTCCCAGTGAGGAGACACAACCCAGTCGCAGTGAGAAGATACAGCCCCAATCCCAGTGAGGAGATACAGCCCCAGTCCCAGTGAGGAGATACAGCCCCAGACCCAGTGAGGAGATACAGCCCAGTCCCAGTGAGGAGATACAGCCCCAGTCCCAGTGAGGAGACACAATCCAGTCCCAGTGAGGAGATACAGCCCCAGTTCCTGTGAGAGGATACAGCCCCAGTCCCAGTGACGAGATACAGACCCAATCCCAGTGAGGAAATGCAATCCCAGTCCCAGTGAGGAGACACAGCACAGGTCCCAGTGAGGAGATACAATCCCAGTCCCAGTGAGGAGATACAGCCCCAATCCCAATGAGGAGATACAGCCCAAGTCCCAGTGAGGAGATACAGTCCCAGTCCTAGTGGCGAGACACAGCCCCAGTCCCAATGAGGAGATACAGCCCAAGTCCCAGTGAGGAGATACAGCCCCAATCCCAGTGAGGAGATACAGCCCAGTCCCAGTGTGGAGACACAGCCCCAGTCCCAGTGAGGAGGTACAGCCCCAGTTCCAGTGAGGAGCGACAGAACCCAGTCCCAGTGAGGAGATAAAGCCCCAGTCTCAGTGAGGACATACAACCCAGCCCAGTACCAGTGACGAGATACAGCCCCAATCCCAATGAGGGGATACAGCCCAGAACCAGTGAGGAGATACAGTCCCAGTCCCAGTGACGAGATACAGCCCCAATCCCAATGAGGAGATACAGCCCAGAACCAGTGAGGAGATACAGTCCCAGTCCCAGTGACGAGATACAGCCCCAATCCCAGTGAGGAGACACATCCCAGCCTGAGTCCCAGTGAGGAGATACAGCCCAGTCCCAGTGAGGAGATATAGCCCCAGTCCAAGTGAGGAGATACAGTCCCAGTCCCAGTGAGGAGATACAACCCCAGTCCCAGTGAGGAGATACAGCCCCATTCTCAGTCAGGAGATGCAACCCCAGTCCTAGTGAGGAGATACAGCCCCAGTCCCAGTGAGGAGATATAGCCCCAGTCCCAGTGAGGAGATACAGTCCCAGTCCCAGTGACGAGATACAGGTCCAATCCCAATGAGGAGATACAGCCCAAGTCCCAGTGAGGAGATACAGCCCCAGTCCCAGTGAGGAGATACAGCCCCAATCCCAGTGAGGAGATACAGACCCAGTCCCAGTGAGGAATAACAATCCCAGTCGCAGTGAGGAGAAACAGCCCCAGTCCCAGTGAGGAGATATAGCCCCAGTCCCAGTGAGGAGATACAGTCCCAGTCCCAGTGACGAGATACAGGTCCAATCCCAGTGAGGAGATACAGCCCAAGTCCCAGTGAGGAGATACAGCCCCAGTCCCAGTGAGGAGATACAGCCCCAATCCCAGTGAGGAGAATCAGCCCAGTCCCAGTGAGGAGACACAGCTCTTGGCCCAGTGAGGAGATACAGTCCCAGTCCCAGTGAGGAGATACAGTCCCAGTCCCAGTGAGGAGATACAGTCCCAGTCCCAGTGAGGAGATACAGCTCAGTCCCAGTGAGGAGATACAGCCCCAGTCCCAGTAGGAGATACAGCCCCAATCCCAGTGAGGAGATACAGCCCAGTCCCAGTGTGGAGACACAGCCCCAGTCCCAGTGAGGAGGTAAAGCCCCAGTTCCAGTGAGGAGCCACAGTCCCAGTCCCAGTGAGGAGATAAAGCCCCAGTCTCAGTGAGGACATACAACCCAGCCCAGTACCAGTGACGAGATACAGCCCCAATCCCAAAGAGGAGATACAGCCCAGAACTAGAGAGGAGATACAGTCCCTGTCCCAGTGACGAGATACAGCCCCAATCCCAGTGAGGAGACACATCCCAGCCCCAGTCCCGGTGAGGAGATACAGCCCCAGTCCCAGTGAGGAGATACAGCCCCAATCCCAGTGAGGAGATACAGACCCAGTCCCAGTGAGGAGATACAATCCCAGTCGCAGTGAGGAGAAACAGCCCCAGTCCCAGTGAGGAGATATAACCCCAGTCCCAGTGAGGAGATACAGTCCCAGTCCCAGTGACGAGATACAGGTCCAATCCCAGTGAGGAGATACAGCCCAAGTCCCAGTGAGGAGATACAGCCCCAGACCCAGTGAGGAGATACAGCCCCAATCCCAGTGAGGAGAATCAGCCCAGTCCCAGTGAGGAGACACAGCTCCTGTCCCAGTGAGGAGATACAGTCCCAGTCCCAGTGAGGAGATACAGTCCCAGTCCCAGTGAGGAGATACAGTCCCAGTCCCAGTGAGGAGATACAGCCCAGTCCGAGTGAGGAGACACAGCCCCAGTCCCAGTGAGGAGACACAGCCCCAGTCCCAGTGAGGAGATACAGCTCCAAACCAGGCGAGGAGGTACAGCCCCAGTCCCAATGAGGAGATACAACCGAGTCCCAGTGAGGAGATACAACCCAGTCCCAGTGAGGAGATACAACCCAGTCCCAGTGAGGAGATACAGCCCCAGTCCCAGCGAGGAGGTACAGCCCCAGTCCCAGTGAGGAGATACAGCCCCAATCCCAGTGTGGAGACACAGCCCCATACCCAGTGAGGAGATACAACCCAGTCCCAGTGAGGACATACAGCCCAGTCCCAGTGAGGAGATACAGCTGCAGTCCCAGTGAGGAGATACAGCTGCAGTCCCAGTGAGGACATACAGCCCAGTCCCAGTGAGGAGATACAGCCCCAGTCCCAGTGAGGAGATACAGCGCAGTCACAGTGAGGAGATACAGCCCCAGTCCCAGTGAGGAGACACAACCCAATCCCAGTAAGGAGATACCGCCCCAGTCCCGGTGAGAGGATACAGCCCCTGTCCCAGTGACGAGATACAGACCCAATCCCAGTGAGGAAATACAATCCCAGTCCCAGTGAGGAGACACAGCACAGGTCCCAGTGAGGAGATACAATCCCAGTCCCAGTGAGGAGATACTGCCCCAGTCCCAGTGAGGATATACAGCCCCAGTCCCTGTGAGGAGACACAGCCCCAGTCCCAGTGAGGAGACCAGACCCCAGTCCCAGTGAGGAGATACAGCCCCAGTCCCAGTGGCGAGATACGGCCCCAGTCCCAGTGAGGAGACACAGCCCAATTCCAGTGAGGAGATACAGCCCCAGTCCCAGTGAAGAGACACAGCCCCAGTCCCAGTGAGGAGATACAATCCCAGTCCCAGTGAGGAGATACCGCCCCAGTCCCAGTGAGGAGATACAGCCCCAGCCCCAGTGAGGACATACAGCCCCAGTCCCAGTGACGAGATACAGCCACAATCCCAATGAGGAGATACAGTCCAGTCCCAGTGAGGAGACACAGCCCCAGTCCCAGTGAGGAGACACAGCCCAATTCCAGTGAGGAGATACAACCCCAGTCCCAGTGAAGAGACACAGCCCCATTCCCAGTGAGGAGACCAGGCCCCAGTCCCAGTGAGGAGATACAGCCCCAGTCCCAGTGAGGAGATACAGCCCCAGTCCCAGCGAGGAGGTACAGCCCCAGTCCCAGTGAGGAGATACAGCCCCAGTCCCAGTGAGGAGATTCAACCGAGTCCCAGTGAGGAGACACAACCCAGTCGCAGTGAGAAGATACAGCCCCAATCCCAGTGAGGAGATACAGCCCCAGTCCCAGTGAGGAGATACAGCCCCAGACCCAGTGAGGAGATACAGCCCAGTCCCAGTGAGGAGATACAGCCCCAGTCCCAGTGAGGAGACACAATCCAGTCCCAGTGAGGAGATACAGCCCCAGTTCCTGTGAGAGGATACAGCCCCAGTCCCAGTGACGAGATACAGACCCAATCCCAGTGAGGAAATGCAATCCCAGTCCCAGTGAGGAGACACAGCACAGGTCCCAGTGAGGAGATACAATCCCAGTCCCAGTGAGGAGATACAGCCCCAGTCCCTGTGAGGACATACAGCCCAGTCCCAGTGAGGAGATACAGCCCCAGTCCCTGTGAGAGGATACAGCCCCAGTCCCAGTGACGAGATACAGACCCAATCCCAGTGAGGAAATGCAATCCCAGTCCCAGTGAGGAGACACAGCACAGGTCCCAGCGAGGAGATACAATCCCAGTCCCAGTGAGGAGATACCGCCCCAGTCCCAGTGAGGAGACAGAGCCCCAGTCCCGGTGAGGAGATACTGCCCAGTCCCAGTGAGGAGATACAGCCCCAGTCCCTGTCAGGAGACCAGGCACCAGTCCCAGTGAGGAGATACAGCCCCAGTCCCAGTGAGGACATACAGCCCAGTTCCAGTGAGGAGATACAGCCCCTGTCCCAGTGGCGAGATACAGCCCCAGTCCCAGTTATGAGATACAGCCCCAGTCCCAGTGAAGAGTCACAGCCCAGTCCCAGTGAGGAGATACAGCCCAGTCCCAGTGAGGAAATACAGCCCCAGTCCCAGTGAGGACATACAGCCCAGTCCCAGTGACGAGATACAGCCCCAATCCCAATGAGGATATACAGCCCATGTCCCAGTGAGGAGACACAGTACCAGTCCCAGTGAGGAGATACAGCACCAGTCCCAGTGAGGAGATACAGCCCCAGTCCCAGCGAGGAGATACAACCGAGTCCCAGTGAGGAGACACAACCCAGTCGCAGTGAGAAGATACAGCCCCAATCCCAGTGAGGAGACGCAACCCAGTCCCAATGAGGAGATACAATCCCAGTCCCAGTGAGGAGATACAGCCCAGTCCCAGTGAGGAGACACAATCCCAGTCCCAGTGAGGAGATACAGCTGCAGTCCCAGTGAGGAGATACAGCCCCAGTCCCAGTGAGGAGATACAACCCAGTCCCAGTGAGGAGATACAGCCCCAGTCCCAGTGAGGAGACACAACCCAGTCCCAGTGAGGAGATACAGCCCCAGTCCCTGTGAGAGGATACAGCCCCAGTCCCAATGAGGAAATACAGCCCAGTCCCAGTGAGGAGACACAGCCGCGGTCCCAGTGAGGAGACACAGCACAGGTTCCAGTGAGGAGATACAATCCCAGTCCCAGTGAGGAGATACAGCCCCAGTCCCAGTGAGGAGACACAGCACAGGTTCCAGTGAGGAGATACAATCCCAATCCCAGTGAGGAGATACAGCCCCAGTCCCTGCGAGAGGATACAGCCCCAGTCCCAGTGACGAGATACAGACCCAATCCCAGTGAGGAAATGCAATCCCAGTCCCAGTGAGGAGACACAGCACAGGTCCCAGTGAGGAGATACAATCCCAGTCCCACTGAGGAGATACAGCCCCAGTCCCTGTGAGGACATACAGCCCAGTCCCAGTGAGGAGATACAGCCCCAGTCCCTCTGAGAGGATACAGCCCCAGTCCCAGTGACGAGATACAGCCCCAATCCCAGTGAGGAAATGCAATCCCAGTCCCAGTGAGGAGACACAGCATAGGTCCCAGTGAGGAGATACAATCCCAGTCCCAGTGAGGAGATACCGCCCCAGTCCCAGTGAGGAGACAGAGCCCCAGTCCCGGTGAGGAGATACTGCCCAGTCCCAGTGAGGAGATACAGCCCCAGTCCCTGTCAGGAGACCAGGCACCAGTCCCAGTGAGGAGATAAAGCCCCAGTCCCAGTGAGGACATACAGCCCAGTCCCAGTGAGGAGATACAGCCCCAGTCCCAGTGAGGAGCTACAGCCCCAGTCCCAGTTACGAGATACAGCCCCAGTCCCAGTAAGGGGACCAGGCCCCAGTCCCAGTGAGGCGATACAGCCCCAGTCCCAGTGGCGAGATACAGCCCCAGTCCCATTTACGAGATACAGCCCCAGTCCATTGAGGAGATACAGCCCAATTCCAGTGAGGAGATACAGCTCCAATCCCAGTGAAGAGACAAAGCCCCAGTCCCAGTGAGGAGATACAGCCCCAGTCCCAGTGAAGACATACAGCCCAGACCCAGTGAGGAGATACAGCCCAGTCCCAGTGAGGGGATACAGCCCCAGTCCCAGCGAGGACATACAGCCCAGTCCCAGTGACGAGATACAGTCTCAATACCAATGAGGAGATAATGCCCCAATCCCAGTGAGGAGATACAGCCCCAATCCCAGTGAGGAGATAAAGCACCGGTCCCAGTGAGGAGATACTGTCCCAGTCCCAGTGAGGAGATACAGTCCCAGTCCCAGTGAGGAGATACAGTCCCAATCACAGTGAGGAGAAACAGCCCCAATCCCAGTGAGGAGATAATGCCCCAATCCCAGTGAGGAGATAAAGCACCGGTCCCAGTGAGGAGATACTGTCCCAGTCCCAGTGAGGAGATACAGCACCAGTCCCAGTGAGGAGATACAGCCCCAGTCCCAGCGAGGAGATACAACCGAGTCCCAGTGAGGAGACACAACCCAGTCGCAGTGAGAAGATACAGCCCCAATCCCAGTGAGGAGACGCAACCCAGTCCCAATGAGGAGATACAATCCCAGTCCCAGTGAGGAGATACAGCCCAGTCCCAGTGAGGAGACACAATCCCAGTCCCAGTGAGGAGATACAGCTGCAGTCCCAGTGAGGAGATACAGCCCCAGTCCCAGTGAGGAGATACAACCCAGTCCCAGTGAGGAGATACAGCCCCAGTCCCAGTGAGGAGACACAACCCAGTCCCAGTGAGGAGATACAGCCCCAGTCCCTGTGAGAGGATACAGCCCCAGTCCCAATGAGGAAATACAGCCCAGTCCCAGTGAGGAGACACAGCCGCGGTCCCAGTGAGGAGACACAGCACAGGTTCCAGTGAGGAGATACAATCCCAGTCCCAGTGAGGAGATACAGCCCCAGTCCCAGTGAGGAGACACAGCACAGGTTCCAGTGAGGAGATACAATCCCAATCCCAGTGAGGAGATACAGCCCCAGTCCCTGCGAGAGGATACAGCCCCAGTCCCAGTGACGAGATACAGACCCAATCCCAGTGAGGAAATGCAATCCCAGTCCCAGTGAGGAGACACAGCACAGGTCCCAGTGAGGAGATACAATCCCAGTCCCACTGAGGAGATACAGCCCCAGTCCCTGTGAGGACATACAGCCCAGTCCCAGTGAGGAGATACAGCCCCAGTCCCTCTGAGAGGATACAGCCCCAGTCCCAGTGACGAGATACAGACCCAATCCCAGTGAGGAAATGCAATCCCAGTCCCAGTGAGGAGACACAGCATAGGTCCCAGTGAGGAGATACAATCCCAGTCCCAGTGAGGAGATACCGCCCCAGTCCCAGTGAGGAGACAGAGCCCCAGTCCCGGTGAGGAGATACTGCCCAGTCCCAGTGAGGAGATACAGCCCCAGTCCCTGTCAGGAGACCAGGCACCAGTCCCAGTGAGGAGATAAAGCCCCAGTCCCAGTGAGGACATACAGCCCAGTCCCAGTGAGGAGATACAGCCCCAGTCCCAGTGAGGAGCTACAGCCCCAGTCCCAGTTACGAGATACAGCCCCAGTCCCAGTAAGGGGACCAGGCCCCAGTCCCAGTGAGGCGATACAGCCCCAGTCCCAGTGGCGAGATACAGCCCCAGTCCCATTTACGAGATACAGCCCCAGTCCATTGAGGAGATACAGCCCAATTCCAGTGAGGAGATACAGCTCCAATCCCAGTGAAGAGACAAAGCCCCAGTCCCAGTGAGGAGATACAGCCCCAGTCCCAGTGAAGACATACAGCCCAGACCCAGTGAGGAGATACAGCCCAGTCCCAGTGAGGGGATACAGCCCCAGTCCCAGCGAGGACATACAGCCCAGTCCCAGTGACGAGATACAGTCTCAATACCAATGAGGAGATAATGCCCCAATCCCAGTGAGGAGATACAGCCCCAATCCCAGTGAGGAGATAAAGCACCGGTCCCAGTGAGGAGATACTGTCCCAGTCCCAGTGAGGAGATACAGTCCCAGTCCCAGTGAGGAGATACAGTCCCAATCACAGTGAGGAGAAACAGCCCCAATCCCAGTGAGGAGATAATGCCCCAATCCCAGTGAGGAGATAAAGCACCGGTCCCAGTGAGGAGATACTGTCCCAGTCCCAGTGAGGAGATACAGTCCCAGTCCCAGTGAGGAGATACAGTCCCAATCACAGTGAGGAGAAACAGCCCAGTCCCAGTGAGGAGACAGAGCCCCAGTCCCGGTGAGGAGATACTGCCCAGTCCCAGTGAGGAGATACAGCCCCAGTCCCTGTCAGGAGACCAGGCACCAGTCCCAGTGAGGAGATAAAGCCCCAGTCCCAGTGAGGACATACAGCCCAGTCCCAGTGAGGAGATACAGCCCCAGTCCCAGTGAGGAGCTACAGCCCCAGTCCCAGTGAGGAGATACAGCCCAATCCCAGTGAGGAGATACAGCCCCAGTCCCAGTGAGGAGATACAGTCCCAGTCCTAGTGGCGAGACACAGCCCCAGTCCCAATGAGGAGATACAGCCCAAGTCCCAGTGAGGAGATACAGCCCCAATCCCAGTGAGGAGATACAGCCCAGTCCCAGTGTGGAGACACAGCCCCAGTCCCAGTGAGGAGGTACAGCCCCAGTTCCAGTGAGGAGCCACAGAACCCAGTCCCAGTGAGGAGATAAAGCCCCAGTCTCAGTGAGGACATACAACCCAGCCCAGTACCAGTGACGAGATACAGCCCCAATCCCAATGAGGAGATACAGCCCAGAACCAGTGAGGAGATACAGTCCCAGTCCCAGTGACGAGATACAGCCCCAATCCCAATGAGGTGATACAGCCCAGAACCAGTGAGGAGATACAGTCCCAGTCCCAGTGACGAGATACAGCCCCAATCCCAGTGAGGAGACACATCCCAGCCCCAGTCCCAGTGAGGAGATACAGCCCCAGTCCCAGTGAGGAGATACAGCCCCAATCCCAGTGAGGAGATACAGACCCAGTCCCAGTGAGGAATAACAATCCCAGTCGCAGTGAGGAGAAACAGCCCCAGTCCCAGTGAGGAGATATAGCCCCAGTCCCAGTGAGGAGATACAGTCCCAGTCCCAGTGACGAGATACAGGTCCAATCCCAGTGAGGAGATACAGCCCAAGTCCCAGTGAGGAGATACAGCCCCAGTCCCAGTGAGGAGATACAGCCCCAATCCCAGTGAGGAGAATCAGCCCAGTCCCAGTGAGGAGACACAGCTCTTGGCCCAGTGAGGAGATACAGTCCCAGTCCCAGTGAGGAGATACAGTCCCAGTCCCAGTGAGGAGATACAGTCCCAGTCCCAGTGAGGAGATACAGCCCAGTCCCAGTGAGGAGATACAGCCCCAGTCCCAGTAGGAGATACAGCCCCAGTCCCAGTGAGGACACTCAGCCCAGTCCCAGTGAGGAGATACAGCCCCAGTCCCAGGAGGAGATACAACCCCAATCCCAGTGAGGAGATAAAGCACCGGTCCCAGTGAGGAGATACTGTCCCAGTCCCAGTGAGGAGATATAGTCCCAGTCCCAGTGAGGAGATACAGTCCCAATCCCAGTGAGGAGAAACAGCCCAGTCCCAGTGAGGAGATACAGCCCAGTCCCAGCGAGGAGGTACAGCCCCAGTCCCAGTGAGGAGATACAGCCCAATCCCAGTGAGGAGATACAGCCCCAGTCCCAGTGAGGACACTCAGCCCAGTCCCAGTGAGGAGATACAGCCCCAGTCCCAGTGAGGAGATACAGCCCCAGTCCCAGCGAGGAGGTACAGCCCAAGTCCCAGTGAGGAGATACAGCCCCAATCCCAGTGAGGAGATACAGCCCAGTCCCAGTGTGGAGACACAGCCCCAGTCCCAGTGAGGAGGTACAGCCCCAGTTCCAGTGAGGAGCCACAGTCCCAGTCCCAGTGAGGAGATAAAGCCCCAGTCTCAGTGAGGACATACAACCCAGCCCAGTACCAGTGACGAGATACAGCCCCAATCCCAAAGAGGAGATACAGCCCAGAACTAGTGAGGAGATACAGTCCCAGTCCCAGTGACGAGATACAGCCCCAATCCCAGTGAGGAGACACATCCCAGCCCCAGTCCCGGTGAGGAGATACAGCCCCAGTCCCAGTGAGGAGATACAGCCCCAATCCCAGTGAGGAGATACAGACCCAGTCCCAGTGAGGAGATACAATCCCAGTCGCAGTGAGGAGAAACAGCCCCAGTCCCAGTGAGGAGATATAGCCCCAGTCCCAGTGAGGAGATACAGTCCCAGTCCCAGTGACGAGATACAGGTCCAATCCCAGTGAGGAGATACAGCCCAAGTCCCAGTGAGGAGATACAGCCCCAGACCCAGTGAGGAGATACAGCCCCAATCCCAGTGAGGAGAATCAGCCCAGTCCCAGTGAGGAGACACAGCTCCTGTCCCAGTGAGGAGATACAGTCCCAGTCCCAGTGAGGAGATACAGTCCCAGTCCCAGTGAGGAGATACAGTCCCAGTCCCAGTGAGGAGATACAGCCCAGTCCCAGTGAGGAGATACAGCCCCAGTCCCAGTAGGAGATACAGCCCCAGTCCCAGTGAGGACACTCAGCCCAGTCCCAGTGAGGAGATACAGCCCCAGTCCCAGGAGGAGATACAGCCCCAGTCCCAGTGAGGAGATTCAGACCCAGTCCCAGTGAGGAGATACAATCCCAGTCGCAGTGAGGAGATACAGCCCCAGTCCCAGTGAGGAGATATAGCCCCAGTCCCAGTGAGGAGATACAGTCCCAGTCCCAGTGACGAGATACAGCCCCAATCCCAATGAGGAGATACAGCCCAGAAGCAGTGAGGAGATACAGTCCCAGTCCCAGTGACGAGATACAGCCCCAATCCCAGTGAGGAGACACATCCCAGCCTGAGTCCCAGTGAGGAGATACAGCCCAGTCCCAGTGAGGAGATATAGCCCCAGTCCAAGTGAGGAGATACAGTCCCAGTCCCAGTGAGGAGATACAACCCCAGTCCCAGTGAGGAGATACAGCCCCATTCTCAGTCAGGAGATGCAACCCCAGTCCAAGTGAGGAGATACAGCCCCAGTCCCAGTGAGGAGATATAGCCCCAGTCCCAGTGAGGAGATACAGTCCCAATCCCAGTGAGGAGATACAGGTCCAATCCCAGTGAGGAGATACAGCCCAAGTCCCAGTGAGGAGATACAGCCCCAGACCCAGTGAGGAGATACAGCCCCAATCCCAGTGAGGAGAATCAGCCCAGTCCCAGTGAGGAGACACAGCTCCTGTCCCAGTGAGGAGATACAGTCCCAGTCCCAGTGAGGAGATACAGTCCCAGTCCCAGTGAGGAGATACAGTCCCAGTCCCAGTGAGGAGATACAGCCCAGTCCCAGTGAGGAGATACAGCCCCAGTCCCAGTAGGAGATACAGCCCCAGTCCCAGTGAGGAGACACAGCCCAGTCCCAGTGAGGAGATACAGCCCCAGTCCCAGTAGGAGATACAGCCCCAGTCCCAGTGAGGAGATTCAACCCCAGTCCCAGTGAGGAGATACAGTCCCAGTCCCAGTGAGGAGATACAACCCCAATCCCAGTGAGGAGATACAACCCCAGTCGCAGTGAGGAGATACAGTCCCAGTCCTAGTGAGGAGATACAGCCCCAGTCCAAGTGGCAAGATACAGCCCAGTCCCAATGAGGAGATACAGCCGATGTGCCAGTGAGGAGATACAATCCCAGTCCCAGTGAGGAGATACAGCCCCAGTCCCAGTGAGGAGATACAACCCCAGTCGCAGTGACGAGAATCAGCCCCAGTCCCAGTGAGGAGACACAGCTCCTGTCCCAGTGAGGAGATACAGTCCCAGTCCCAGTGAGGAGATACAGTCCCAGTCCCAGTGAGGAGATACAGCCCAGTCCCAGTGAGGAGATACAGCCCCAGTCCCAGTAGGAGATACAGCCCGAGTCCCAGTGAGGAGACACAGCCCAGTCCCAGTGAGGAGATACAGCCCCAGTCCCAGTAGGAGATACAGCCCCAGTCCCAGTGAGGAGATTCAGCCCCAGTCCCAGTGAGGAGATACAGTCCCAGTCCCAGTGAGGAGATACAACCCCAATCCCAGTGAGGAGATACAGCCCCAATCCCAATGAGGAGATACAGCCCAGAACCAGTGAGGAGATACAGTCCCAGTCCCAGTGACGAGATACAGCCCCAATCCCAATGAGGAGATACAGCCCAGAACCAGTGAGGAGATACAGTCCCAGTCCCAGTGACGAGATACAGCCCCAATCCCAGTGAGGAGACACATCCCAGCCCCAGTCCCAGTGAGGAGATACAGCCCCAGTCCCAGTGAGGAGATACAGCCCCAATCCCAGTGAGGAGATACAGACCCAGTCCCAGTGAGGAATAACAATCCCAGTCGCAGTGAGGAGAAACAGCCCCAGTCCCAGTGAGGAGATATAGCCCCAGTCCCAGTGAGGAGATACAGTCCCAGTCCCAGTGACGAGATACAGGCCCAATCCCAGTGAGGAGATACAGCCCAAGTCCCAGTGAGGAGATACAGCCCCAGTCCCAGTGAGGAGATACAGCCCCAATCCCAGTGAGGAGAATCAGCCCAGTCCCAGTGAGGAGACACAGCTCTTGGCCCAGTGAGGAGATACAGTCCCAGTCCCAGTGAGGAGATACAGTCCCAGTCCCAGTGAGGAGATACAGTCCCAGTCCCAGTGAGGAGATGCAGCCCAGTCCCAGTGAGGAGATACAGCCCCAGTCCCAGTAGGAGATACAGCCCCAGTCCCAGTGAGGACACTCAGCCCAGTCCCAGTGAGGAGATACAGCCCCAGTCCCAGGAGGAGATACAACCCCAATCCCAGTGAGGAGATAAAGCACCGGTCCCAGTGAGGAGATACTGTCCCAGTCCCAGTGAGGAGATATAGTCCCAGTCCCAGTGAGGAGATACAGTCCCAATCCCAGTGAGGAGAAACAGCCCAGTCCCAGTGAGGAGATACAGCCCAGTCCCAGCGAGGAGGTACAGCCCCAGTCCCAGTGAGGAGATACAGCCCAATCCCAGTGAGGAGATACAGCCCCAGTCCCAGTGAGGACACTCAGCCCAGTCCCAGTGAGGAGATACAGCCCCAGTCCCAGTGAGGAGATACAGCCCCAGTCCCAGCGAGGAGGTACAGCCCAAGTCCCAGTGAGGAGATACAGCCCCAATCCCAGTGAGGAGATACAGCCCAGTCCCAGTGTGGAGACACAGCCCCAGTCCCAGTGAGGAGGTACAGCCCCAGTTCCAGTGAGGAGCCACAGTCCCAGTCCCAGTGAGGAGATAAAGCCACAGTCTCAGTGAGGACATACAACCCAGCCCAGTACCAGTGACGAGATACAGCCCCAATCCCAAAGAGGAGATACAGCCCAGAACTAGTGAGGAGATACAGTCCCAGTCCCAGTGACGAGATACAGCCCCAATCCCAGTGAGGAGACACATCCCAGCCACAGTCCCGGTGAGGAGATACAGCCCCAATCCCAGTGAGGAGATACAGACCCAGTCCCAGTGAGGAGATACAATCCCAGTCGCAGTGAGGAGAAACAGCCCCAGTCCCAGTGAGGAGATATAGCCCCAGTCCCAGTGAGGAGATACAGTCCCAGTCCCATTGACGAGATACAGGTCCAATCCCAGTGAGGAGATACAGCCCAAGTCCCAGTGAGGAGATACAGCCCCAGACCCAGTGAGGAGATACAGCCCCAATCCCAGTGAGGAGAATCAGCCCAGTCCCAGTGAGGAGACACAGCTCCTGTCCCAGTGAGGAGATACAGTCCCAGTCCCAGTGAGGAGATACAGTCCCAGTCCCAGTGAGGAGATACAGTCCCAGTCCCAGTGAGGAGATACAGCCCAGTCCCAGTGAGGAGATACAGCCCCAGTCCCAGTAGGAGATACAGCCCCAGTCCCAGTGAGGACACTCAGCCCAGTCCCAGTGAGGAGATACAGCCCCAGTCCCAGGAGGAGATACAGCCCCAGTCCCAGTGAGGAGATTCAGACCCAGTCGCAGTGAGGAGATACAGCCCCAGTCCCAGTGAGGAGATATAGCCCCAGTCCCAGTGAGGAGATACAGTCCCAGTCCCAGTGACGAGATACAGCCCCAATCCCAATGAGGAGATACAGCCCAGAAGCAGTGAGGAGATACAGTCCCAGTCCCAGTGACGAGATACAGCCCCAATCCCAGTGAGGAGACACATCCCAGCCTGAGTCCCAGTGAGGAGATACAGCCCAGTCACAGTGAGGAGATATAGCCCCAGTCCCAATGAGGAGATACAGCCCCAGTCCCAGTGAGGAGATACAGCCCCAGTCCCAGTGAGGAGATATAGCCCCAGTCCATTGAGGAGATACAGCCCCAGTCCCAGTAAGGAGATACAACCCCAGTCCCAATGAGGAGATACAGCCCCATTCTCAGTCAGGAGATGCAACCCCAGTCCTAGTGAGGAGATACAGCCCCAGTCCCAGTGAGGAGATATAGCCCCAGTCCCAGTGTGGAGATACAGTCCCAATCCCAGTGACGAGATACAGGTCCAATCCCAGTGAGGAGATACAGCCCAAGTCCCAGTGAGGAGATACAGCCCCAGACCCAGTGAGGAGATACAACCCCAGTCCCAGTGAGGAGATACAACCCCAGTCGCAGTGAGGAGATACAGCCCAGTCCCAGTGAGGAGATATAGCCCCAGTCCAAGTGAGGAGATACAGTCCCAGTCCCAGTGAGGAGATACAACCCCAGTCCCAGTGAGGAGATACAGCCCCATTCTCAGTCAGGAGATGCAACCCCAGTCCTAGTGTGGAGATACAGCCCAGTACCAGTGATGAGATACAGCCGCAGATCCAGTGAGAAGATACAGCCCCAGATGCAATGAGGAGATACAGGCCCATTCACGGTGAGGAGATACAGCCTCAGACCCAGTGATGAGATACAGCCCAATCCCAGTGAGGAGATACAGCCCCAGTCCCAATGAGGAGATACAGCCCCAGTCCCAGTGA
Organism: Chiloscyllium plagiosum; assembly: GCF_037043375.1. Taxonomy (NCBI): domain Eukaryota; kingdom Metazoa; phylum Chordata; class Chondrichthyes; order Orectolobiformes; family Hemiscylliidae; genus Chiloscyllium; species Chiloscyllium plagiosum. The sequence goes on along the minus strand of NW_028270151.1, from coordinate 78,871,239 downwards.
GGAGACACAGCCCCAGTTCCAGTGAGGAGATACAGACCCAGTCCCAGCGAGGAGATACAACCCCAGTCGCAGTGAGGAGATATAGCCCCAGTCCCAGGGAGGAGATACAGTCCCAGTCCCAGTGAGAGGATACAGGTCCAATCCCAATGAGGAGGTACAGCCCAAGTCCCAGTGAGGAGATACAGCCCCAGTCCCAGTGAGGAGATACAGCCCCAGTCCCAGTGAGGAGATACAGTCCCAGTCCCAGTGAGGAGATACAGTCCCAGTCCCAGTGAGGATATACAGCCCCAGTCCCAGTGAGGAGATACAGCCCCAGTCACAGTGAGGAGATACAGCCGAAGTGCCAGTGAGGAGATACAATCCCAGTCCCAGTGAGGAGACACAGCCCAGTCCCAGTGAGGAGATACAGCCCCAGTCCCAGTAGGAGATACAGCCCCAGTCCCAGTGAGGAGATTCAGCCCCAGTCCCAGTGAGGAGATATAACCCCAATCCCAGTGAGGAGATACAGCCCTAGTTCCAGTGAGGAGATACAGCCCAGTCCCAGTGAGAAGATACGGTCCCGGTCCCAGTGAGGAGATATAGTCCCAGTCCTAGTGGCGAGATACAGCCCCAGTCCCAATGAGGAGACACAGCCCAAGTCCCAGTGAGGAGATACAACCCCAATCCCAGTGAGGAGATACAGCTAGGGCCCAGTGAGGAGACAAAGCCCCAGTTCCAGTGAGGAGATACAGCCCCAGTTCCAGTGAGGAGCCACAGTCCCAGTCCCAGTGAGGAGATAAAGCCCCAATCTCAGTGAGGACATACAACCCAGTCCCAGTGAGGACATACAGCCCAGTCCCAGTTAGGACATACAGCCCCAGTCCCAGTGAGGACATACAGCCCAGTACCAGTGACGAGATACAGCCCCAATCCCAATGAGGAGATACAGCCCAGTACCAGTGAGGAGATACAGTCCCAGTCCCAGAGACGAGATACAGCCCCAATCCCAGGGAGGAGACACATCCCAGCCTGAGTCCCAGTGAGGAGATACTGCCCAGTCCCAGTGAGGAGATACAGCCCCAGTCCCAATGAGAAGATACAGCCCCAGTCCCAGTGAGGAGATACAGCCCCAGTTCCAGTGAGGAGCCACAGTCCCAGTCCCAGTGAGGAGATAAAGCCCCAATCTCAGTGAGGACATACAACCCAGTCCCAGTGAGGACATACAGCCCAGTCCCAGTTAGGACATACAGCCCCAGTCCCAGTGAGGACATACAGCCCAGTACCAGTGACGAGATACAGCCCCAATCCCAATGAGGAGATACAGCCCAGTACCAGTGAGGAGATACAGTCCCAGTCCCAGAGACGAGATACAGCCCCAATCCCAGGGAGGAGACACATCCCAGCCTGAGTCCCAGTGAGGAGATACTGCCCAGTCCCAGTGAGGAGATACAGCCCCAGTCCCAATGAGAAGATACAGCCCCAGTCCCAGTGAGGAGATACAGCCCCAGTTCCAGTGAGGAGCCACAGTCCCAGTGAGGAGATACAGCCCAATCCCAGTGTGGAGATACAGCCCCAGTCCCGGTGAGGAGATACAGCCCCAGTTCCAGTGAGGAGATACAGCCCCAGTCCATTGAGGAGATACAGCCCCAGTCCCAGTGAGGAGATACAACCCCAGTCCCAGTGAGGAGATACAGCCCCATTCTCAGTCAGGAGATGCAACCCCAGTCCTAGTGTGGAGATACAGCCCAGTCCCAGTGATGAGATACAGCCCCAGATCCAGTGAGAAGATACAGCCCCAGACCCAGTGAGGAGATACAGCCCCAGTCCCAATGAGGAGATACAGCCCCAGTCACAGTGAGGAGATACAGCCGAAGTGCCAGTGAGGAGATACAATCCCAGTCCCAGTGAGGAGACACAGCCCAGTCCCAGTGAGGAGATACAGCCCCAGTCCCAGTAGGAGATACAGCCCCAGTCCCAGTGAGGAGATTCAGCCCCAGTCCCAGTGAGGAGATATAACCCCAATCCCAGTGAGGAGATACAGCCCTAGTTCCAGTGAGGAGATACAGCCCAGTCCCAGTGAGAAGATACGGTCCCGGTCCCAGTGAGGAGATACAGTCCCAGTCCTAGTGGCGAGATACAGCCCCAGTCCCAATGAGGAGACACAGCCCAAGTCCCAGTGAGGAGATACAACCCCAATCCCAGTGAGGAGATACAGCTAGGGCCCAGTGAGGAGACAAAGCCCCAGTTCCAGTGAGGAGATACAGCCCCAGTTCCAGTGAGGAGCCACAGTCCCAGTCCCAGTGAGGAGATAAAGCCCCAATCTCAGTGAGGACATACAACCCAGTCCCAGTGAGGACATACAGCCCAGTCCCAGTGAGGACATACAGCCCCAGTCCCAGTGAGGACATACAGCCCAGTACCAGTGACGAGATACAGCCCCAATCCCAATGAGGAGATACAGCCCAGTACCAGTGAGGAGATACAGTCCCAGTCCCAGAGACGAGATACAGCCCCAATCCCAGGGAGGAGACACATCCCAGCCTGAGTCCCAGTGAGGAGATACTGCCCAGTCCCACTGAGGAGATACAGCCCCAGTCCCAGTGAGGAGATACAACCCCAGTCGCAGTGAGGAGATACAGTCCCAGTCCAAGTGGCAAGATACAGCCCAGTCCCAATGAGGAGATACAGCCCCAGTCCCAGTGAGGAGATACAGCCCCAGTCCCAGTGAGGAGATACAGCCCCAGTCCCAGTGAGGAGATACAACCCCAGTCCCAGTGAGGAGATACAGCCCCAGTCCATTGAGGAGATACAGCCCCAGTCCCAGTGAGGAGATACAACCCCAGTCCCAGTGAGGAGATACAGCCCCATTCTCAGTGAGGAGATGCAACCCCAGTCCTAGTGTGGAGATACAGCCCAGTCCCAGTGATGAGATACAGCCCCAGATCCAGTGAGAAGATACAGCCCCAGACCCAATGAGGAGATACAGCCCCAGTCCCGGTGAGGAGATACAGCCCCAGACCCAGTGAGGAGATTCAGCCCAATCCCAGTGAGGAGATACAGCCCCAGTCCCAATGAGGAGATACAGCCCCAGTCCCAGTGAGGAGATACAGCCCCAGTCCCAGTGAGGAGATATAGCCCCAGTCCATTGAGGAGATACAGCCCCAGTCCCAGTAAGGAGATACAACCCCAGTCCCAATGAGGAGATACAGCCCCATTCTCAGTCAGGAGATGCAACCCCAGTCCTAGTGTGGAGATACAGCGCAGTCCCAGTGATGAGATACAGCCCCAGTCCCAATGAGGAGATACAGCCCCAGTCACAGTGAGGAGATACAGCCGAAGTGCCAGTGAGGAGATACAATCCCAGTCCCAGTGAGGAGACACAGCCCAGTCCCAGTGAGGAGATACAGCCCCAGTCCCAGTAGGAGATACAGCCCCAGTCCCAGTGAGGAGATTCAGCCCCAGTCCCAGTGAGGAGATATAACCCCAATCCCAGTGAGGAGATACAGCCCTAGTTCCAGTGAGGAGATACAGCCCAGTCCCAGTGAGAAGATACGGTCCCGGTCCCAGTGAGGAGATACAGTCCCAGTCCTAGTGGCGAGATACAGCCCCAGTCCCAATGAGGAGACACAGCCCAAGTCCCAGTGAGGAGATACAACCCCAATCCCAGTGAGGAGATACAGCTAGGGCCCAGTGAGGAGACAAAGCCCCAGTTCCAGTGAGGAGATACAGCCCCAGTTCCAGTGAGGAGCCACAGTCCCAGTCCCAGTGAGGAGATAAAGCCCCAATCTCAGTGAGGACATACAACCCAGTCCCAGTGAGGACATACAGCCCAGTCCCAGTGAGGACATACAGCCCCAGTCCCAGTGAGGACATACAGCCCAGTGCCAGTGACGAGATACAGCCCCAATCCCAATGAGGAGATACAGCCCAGTACCAGTGAGGAGATACAGTCCCAGTCCCAGAGACGAGATACAGCCCCAATCCCAGGGAGGAGACACATCCCAGCCTGAGTCCCAGTGAGGAGATACTGCCCAGTCCCACTGAGGAGATACAGCCCCAGTCCCAGTGAGGAGATACAACCCCAGTCGCAGTGAGGAGATACAGTCCCAGACCAAGTGGCAAGATACAGCCCAGTCCCAATGAGGAGATACAGCCCCAGTCCCAGTGAGGAGATACAGCCCCAGTCCCAGTGAGGAGATACAGCCCCAGTCCCAGTGAGGAGATACAACCCCAGTCCCAGTGAGGAGATACAGCCCCAGTCCATTGAGGAGATACAGCCCCAGTCCCAGTGAGGAGATACAACCCCAGTCCCAGTGAGGAGATACAGCCCCATTCTCAGTGAGGAGATGCAACCCCAGTCCTAGTGTGGAGATACAGCCCAGTCCCAGTGATGAGATACAGCCCCAGATCCAGTGAGAAGATACAGCCCCAGACCCAATGAGGAGATACAGCCCCAGTCCCGGTGAGGAGATACAGCCCCAGACCCAGTGAGGAGATTCAGCCCAATCCCAGTGAGGAGATACAGCCCCAGTCCCAATGAGGAGATACAGCCCCAGTCCCAGTGAGGAGATACAGCCCCAGTCCCAGTGAGGAGATATAGCCCCAGTCCATTGAGGAGATACAGCCCCAGTCCCAGTAAGGAGATACAACCCCAGTCCCAATGAGGAGATACAGCCCCATTCTCAGTCAGGAGATGCAACCCCAGTCCTAGTGTGGAGATACAGCCCAGTCCCGGTGATGAGATACAGCCCCAGATCCAGTGAGAAGATACAGCCCCAGACCCAATGAGGAGATACAGCCCCAGTCCCGGTGAGGAGATACAGCCCCAGACCCAGTGAGGAGATACAGCCCAATCCCAGTGAGGAGATACAGCCCCAGTCCCAGTGAGGAGATACAGCCCCAGTCCCAGTGAGGAGATACAGCCCCAGTTCCAGTGAGGAGCCACAGTCCCAGTGAGGAGATACAGCCCAATCCCAGTGTGGAGATACAGCCCCAGTCCCGGTGAGGAGATACAGCCCCAGACCCAGTGAGGAGATACAGCCCCAGTTCCAGTGAGGAGCAACAGTCCCAGTCCCAGTGAGGAGATAAAGCCCCAGTCCCAGTGAGGACATACAGCCCCAGTCCCGGTTAGGAGATACAGCCCCAGACCCAGTGAGGAGATACAGCCCCAGTCCCAGTGAGGAGATACAGCCCCAGTCCCAGTGAGGAGGTAAAGTTCAACAGAGGTGCCTGCAAGTTTGAGAATGCCATTACCATTTTTTTGGACTGAGAACATCACCAACTAGGTCAGCATTTACTATCACCCCAATTTGCCCAGGGTACAGTTAAGAGTCAACCACATTGCCGTGTGGCCTGGAGTCCCATGTATGCCAGACCAAGTAAGGACGCCAGTTCCGTTCCCTATAGGGGATTAGAGAACCAGATATGTTTTATCTACAATTAGTAGTGGTCATGGGTCATTATTAGACTCATAATTCTGCATTTTCATAGATCCTGGATCTCTCAATCGTTACTTGTCTCTCTGGACCATCACCTCCCCCATAGGAACATTGATCACAGAAATATAATTTCTGAATCTCACAACGTTCTGTGTGTGCAGCCGGGTCCCTGCATGGTTCAAGATTATCTGTAGATATAGAAACAGAATTACAAGGAAGATTAACTCTTGCTCAGTTACTTGCTTGACTTGAGTGCAGCTGTTCAGTACGGGTTACAGACTCTGCAGCCTGAAAGGTGCCCACAGGGTAAAACCCATAGGCAAAAGTGATCCTGCCAGCTCCTGCCAGACCGTGTGTACAGTGGAGACATGGTTCACTGTCACATTGCTGTCTGATCACCCCTTTGTGAATGGAGTTTCAGTCACAGCCAGTGCTCCTAAATGTAGGAATCCTTCTGGGTGGCACGTGCCCCTGGTGTATCTGTGCAACTGTCCAGGGCTGTGCTCTTATTCCAAGTGACAAAGTAACTGTGCCCTCCCCAGAATGCCAGTGCACGGGCTTTTGAGAAAATCATGCACAAGCAGCTGGTATTTTAGACAAATAGAATAAAAAAGATTTGAACCCCTCCCTTTGAACTTATACCTGCCTCTGTAGTAACACCAAGACAACACTGGATACTATTTGGTATGGCTGGTGGAGAGTCAGCCTGGGTGAGGTTGAGGATCACTACATAGAACATAGAACATAGAACATAGAAAAATACAGCGCAGTACAGGCCCTTTGGCCCTCGATGTGGCACCGATCCAAGCCCACCTAACCTACACTAGCCCAATATCCTCCATATGCCTATCCAATGCCCGTTTAAATGCCCATAAATCGGGAGAGTCCACCACTGCTACTGGCAGGGCATTCCATGAACTCACGACTCGCTGAGTAAATGTGGGGGAAATGGCACCAGAACATCGGCTGATTGTGGAGGGGACTGGGGAATGGAGAGGAACCGTTGTCTGATCAGTTACTGACACATTATCAGGTCGGTCGATGGTGGGAAATGAAGATTGTTACTATCCACGAGCACAGAGAGAGGAAGGTAAGTCTGAGAGTCAGTGCGGAGACACACCTACCTTTGTTGTAATATTCAGTCATAACTGGGACTAGACCGCACTTTTCTGCAATAATCATTAATGAGCTGTGAAGAACAACAGCATCAGCTTCAGCCAGCTGCAAAACAAAAGACTCTGTGAGTGAACTGACTTCCTCAGAGTAGATGCCTGCTTCTCTCAGTGTGTTTGTTACACGTTGCTGAATTTGGTATTGCCCACCCCTTAGTCGGAAATATGGTCTCATCTCACTTCTCTGTCCCTCTGATGTTCTTCTTCCCCTCATTCCTACTGAGGGCATGTTCCCTTTAGTGCCTCCTTTCCTCTCAAATCTTTCCACTGTGATCCCCTATCTAACCCCTCAGTTCTATCTGTGCAGCTATATCTCAGATTCTTGTCTCAGTCCACTCATTCTCTTCCTCATTTGTCTGTGTGTGCATGTGAATCTGTGTGCGTCTTTCTTTTTTCTTTGAGTTTTATCCTTTCATATTCTTATACTCTTTGTGCCCAGCTATGGGTGCAAACCTCATTTCAGCCCAGTCAAAATAAATGACGCAGATATTTTTTCTGAATGGAAGGAAGGTACAAAGCTAACATTTGTGTCAACCAAAGTAGTTTGTATACCTGAGAAGCTTAGTGTATTTTTTAATTTCAAAATAGCTTTATATACATACATAGTCACTTAAGCAGTACAGTTCTGTACAGTGGCATATGAAGAAACAAGACAAAGATTGGAGTTTGATTCTATCCAACAAACAAACCAAAGGCATTTCTTACTTGTACAAGATGATATTTAAATACATTTGAGGTACCGGGAAGGTTTGATAACTGAACGGACTCTCATTTAACTTCAGCAGAATGACCACAATCAGTGATCTTTTCCCACTGCGCCTTGGCGGCAGCTGCCCCAAGCTTTTGCGCATACTTCAGCACGTCATCCTGAACCCTGGAATGTGCCAGTCTGCAACACTCAGTTGGGGTCAACTCCTTGCTCTGGAAGACCAACAAGTTTCAGGCAGACCAATGAATGTCTTTCACCAAGTTGCTGGTCCTTCAGACACAGTCAATGTTTTTCTCAGTGTGCATCCTGTGTCACAGAGCTGCTCGGGATGAACCTTGACAAAAACTTCTCTTAGCATAGAGAGAGTATGGATTAGAATCTGCGGGCAAGGATAGGGTGCATCCGTTCTCTTGACTGTAGTCAAGGTTATAGAGTGGGCCAGTAAGGTAGAGGATTGATGAAATTCTTCAAGAGATTTTAAGTTTGTCAATATTTTCTGATGTCAATTTGTACATCCAAACTTTAGTTAGAAATAGACACTTAATAAAACTTTCCATAAAAACTAGTGGTGTTCAAGGTATTAATGACAGAAAATACAGAATTCACGGGGAGGTGGCAGGGTATTAGTAACATTGCTGGGCGAATAATTCAAATCTCTGAGTTAATGTTCTGAGGGCTTCAAATCCCATCATGGTAAATTTGAATTAAATAAAATTCCGAAGCAAAATCAAGCTGAAAACTGACTGCTATCAATTGTTATAAAAACCTACCTGGTTCGCAAATGTCATTTAGGAAGGAAATCTGCCATCCTTAGCTGGTCCAGTGTACATGTGACTCTGGACCCATATCAATGTGATTACCTCTGGGCAATTGAGGTTGACTTGGCCAGCAACAACCACTTCCTATGAATGATTTTTTTTTAGAAAGCTTACAACCTCAGTTTGGTTAGTGGACAAGTGATATTTTTGGGTACTATGCAGAGCTATTGTTTTTAAATTTATGAAGCATTGTTTTGGGATTAATGGAATTCTGCTTTTTACTGTGCATTTAAAAATCTTTGAATTTTTGTCATGAGTAGACAGCCCAGTTTAATCTATTTACTTTCATTTCTTTTGTCAATATATCCTGTTTTATTATCAAGCTGTATTTGCTGCATTGTGTGCAGTTGTTTTGGGGAAAGACCATTTTTAAAAACCAAACCAAATCAAAATATGATCTATAAAGCCAGGTTTCAGTCAGGGATCTGACTTGCCCTATAATAACATCAGTGAAGTTCATAACACTTCAGAAATGATCTGTAATGTTGCAATGAAGAGAACACAGATTCACTGGGGTTGAAGCCTAGTATGAAGGAATCAGAATGCAAAGGAAAACTTAATTATTTTCCATCAGAATAAATAATACAGTGGGATTATTATTCACAAGATGCAGGAAGGGACAGGATAGCTGGACACCAGATATTCCCAGTATTTGATGGCCAGTAGCCCCAGAACAAAAGGCCATAGCTACAAGGTATCAGAGATTTAGGACAGAGAGGGAAATATCAGAGATTCAGGAGACAGAGGAGGAACAAAATCCTCACATAGGGAGTTGGGAGGCTGTAGAATATTGTTCCAATGTTTGTGGAGGCAGCAACCACATGAACTGGGAAAGATCAAGGCAGTTGATTGGAAAGTAACCACCGGTAAAGCAATTGAGGAACAGAAGAGATAAACAGGATTTAGACCATTTCTGAATGAAAGGCAAACTCCGGTAACCATTGATTGTAGCAAGTGGCCTGGATCGCTGCTACAACTTTAACATAGCTTAATGGCGGCTTCAACATACTCCCACTATTGGTGTAAGAGTGTAATTACAGCAATGCCAGTTTGAGGATGTCGGAACAGAACTTTCCAAATGAGAACAGGATATTTGATTTTTAAAAAGAATTAAACTTTATCCATAAACTCTGACATCTTACTCCCATCTCTCCCTCAGACCCACCTAAAGACTACACTTGGCCTTGTTCTTCAAATGAAAATCAGGCAGTACTTTTCAAAATGGGAACAGGTCCTAGAAAAAGTTGATTTGTTTTGTGAACTAAAGTATGGAAGGAATATCCAATCCAAGGTGAAATTCTACTATCTTTGCATGACTGTTTATTTGTTGGGCTGTCTTGAAGGGAGATTTCCTTTACTTTTAGTACAGAAACCACCAAACTGAGAGTTCACGTCAGGATCAAATAAAGCTTGCTACCAGTTCTCCCTATAGTTACATTTGCCCAATTAACCCCGGCTCTTGCATTTCAAATATAATCCAGCACTTTCCACAAACACATCCAACATTCCAAATATACACCCAAATTCTCAAATCCAAAAATACCACTCACGTCAAAATACACATTCCAATAGAATTCCCACACTCCTTTCTACCTAGCTTACTTAATTAATGTTGACAAAGCAACCAAGTTTTTCAAGTATTGATCCCCTGTTGAAACAACAGGGATAGGCTGGACAATCCAATACGCTTCACACTATATAAAATGAGCTTGTTAAATATGCTGTTGACATTTACCCCAACTTTCTGAATGCAGTCTTCATGGAGTCAGCCTGGACACAGCTGACTGATGTCCAGTTGCTGCCCTTCTTGCTCACTGGTGGTGCACCAACGTAATTTATCATCGACAGATGAGATGACCCCAGCTGTGGGAGAGGAGAACAATGATTCAGATTTTCAATTCTCCTAATGCATCGGAGTTGGCTATGAAAAAAGGTGCCACAGCGCTGATGCTAGATCCAAGGCTTTAGCCACCTACCTCTGTTGATATTTTATCTGCATAGGGAAATGTAAATATAGGTAACGTCATGACGGACAAGTAACATCAAAAAGGATGGTAAGAGCTTCTTTCAGTTGATAAAAATAAGGAGAGAAGGTAAAGTGAATACAGGTAGAGGGAAATAATAATGGTCAACCAGGAAATAGCAGATGATTTGGATCAATATGATCTATAAAACCAGGTTTCAATGCATCCTGGGTATTAAAGAAAGTAGCTACAGAGTAAGTAGACACATTGGTAGAAATCTTCCAGGAATCCTTGGATTCTGGAAAGTTCCAGCACATTGGAAAACTGCCAATGTAGTACCATTAATTAAAAAGTGAAGGAAACAAGAAGCAGGCAAGTTAGCTTAACATCTGTTATGGAAAAAGTACTGGTTTGTATTTTAAAAAATGGACGAGCAGAGCATTTAAAACTATATAATATGATCAAGCTGAGTCAGCATGGATTAATGAAGGGGAAATATTCTTGAGAAATTACCAGAATTCTTTGAGGAACTAACAAGCAGGATAAATAAGGGCAAAGCAGTCGATACAACATATTTGAATTGTCAGAAGGCATTTGATAAGATACCATACATTAGGTTACTTTGTTTCATTTACTCATTGGCTTTGGGAATCATTGGCAGGGCCAGCATTTATTGTCCATCACTAGTTGCCCTTGAGAAGGTGGTGGTGAGCTGCCTTCTTGAATCGCTGCAGTCCATCTGCTATCTATAATGTCCTTTGGGAGGGAATTCCTGTATTGAGATGTTAACTCTGCAACACTGAAGAAACAGCAATATATTTCCAAGTCAGGGTGGTGAGTGGCTTGAAGCTGAACTGGCATGTTATTCTCATGTATCGACTGCCCTTGTCCTTCCATATGGAATTGGTCATGGATTTGGAAGGCGCTGTCTAAAGATCTTTGGTAAAATTCTGCAGTGCAACCTGTAGATAGTACATATTGCTGCTACTGAGAGGCAGTGGTGGAAGGATTTGGTGTCAATCAAGCAGGCTGCTTTGTCCTGGATGGTGTCAAGCTTCTGAAATTTTATTGGAGCTGCACCCATCCAAGCAAGTGCAGAATATTCCATCACCCTCTTGACTTGTGCCTTGTAGATCTTATGTTGGAGAGAAGGTCATTGTTGAAGCAGCTAAAGATGCATGGTCCCAGGACACTACCCTGAGGAACTCCTACAGAGATGGCCTGGAACTGAGATGAATGATTTCCAACAATAACCATTCTGTGATGTGCCATGTAAGACTTCCACCAGCAGAGAGTTTACTCTTGATTCCTGTTGACTCCAGTTTTGATGGGTTCCTTGATGCCACATTTGATCACACTTGGCTTTGATGTCAAGGACAGTCATGCTCGTCTCACTTCTAGTTTTCATACATTGCATCAATGCTTGAACGCAGGTTGCAATGGGATCAGGAGCTGAGTGGCCCTAGTGGAACCCAAACTGGGTTAATAAGATAACAGCCTATGGTGTTGGAGGTAGTATGGAAACATGGATAGAAGATGCACTAACTGGTAGTAGACAGGGAGTCAGGATAAGGGGGAGTTTTTCAGGATGGAAACCTATAACTAATGGTGTGCAAAAGGGATCAATGCTGGGACGGCAGTTATTAACAATATATATTGATGACTTGGATGAGGAAAGTGAATGTACAATAGACAGGTTTGCAGATGAAACAAAAATAGCAAGGGGGGTGGGAGAGAAGGCAAGTGGTAACAATGACCCAAAGAGTCTGCAGAGAGATATGAATAGGTTAAGTGAGTGGGAATAATTTGGCAGGTTGAATATAATGTGCGGAAATGTGAGGTTATGCACTTTGGAAGGAAGAGTAGAGCAGCTGAACATTATTTAAATGGAGAAAGACAGCAGAAAGCTACGGATCAGAGGGATTCGTGAATCTTGCCCATGAATCACAAAATGCTAACATCCAAATTCATTGGGTAATAGGAAAGGTAAATGGAATGTTGGCTTTTATTTCAAAGGGAACGAAACATAAAAGCAGGGAGGTTTTGCTAAAACTATACAAGGCACTAGTTAGACCACAGCTGTAAAGAGTTTGTTGCCCCTTATGTAAGGAGTGACGTACTGGTGATAGAGGCAGTTCGGAGGAGGTTCACTCGGCTGAAACCAGGTATGCTTTCTGTGGAGTGGTTGAGTAGTTTGTGTCTATGCTCACAGGAGTTTGGAAGAACAAGAAGTGATCTTATTGAAACACTAGATTCCTGGGGGATTTGACAGGGTAGATGCGGAAATGCTGTTTCTCCTGTGGGAAACTTTGGGGCCAGATGGCATAATCTCAGAGTAATGGCTTGCACATTTGAGACTGAGTTGAAGAGGAATTTATTCAACCACAGGGTAGTGAATTTGATGAATTCAGGGGCAGGGCGTCTAAATATATTCAAGGCTGAGGTGGTAGAGGAAGCGCATCAGGGATACCCTTGAGGCTTCACTGGTGAAGTGCAGCATTCCCACAGACACCTGGGAATCACTGGCCCAAGATCGTCAAAAGTGGAGGAGGAGCATCTGGGAAGGGGTCAAGGATCTCGACATGTGCCGTCAGGAAGAAGCAGAAGCCAGGCGAAAGAACAGCAAAGTGAACATGCCGTCACAGCAACCCCTTCCCATGATCACCTTCTGCCCCAATTTTTTTAATCATCATGGGAATCAAGAATTTTGGGAAGAGACAAGAAAGTGGAGTGAAGGATTATCAAATCAGTGACAATCTTGTTGAATGGCAGAGCATACTCCCTAGGCTGAATGGCCTACATCTGCTCCTGTGGTCTCCTATTCTAATAACTATATAGCAAGCTGTCCTGGGAAAGTAGGTGGCCGTTTTCTTGCAGGCTGAGAGGAGGGTTCCTACAGTTTGGTTTCCCTTTGCCTGACAGAGTTATTTCCCCAATTGTTCACACCCCTCTCCCAAGTATAATGTACCCACTGTTCTGAATCCGGGTCACACACCTCGCTCACCAGGGCCTTCCAGTAAAGGCCCAGCAAAAGATTCCAATTTACCTCCTAACCTGCCTTCCGCAGTGACTGCAGTGATCTGTCTGCAGTTCCAGTGTTGCCAATAGGACAAGAGAGATCTTCCTCTCACACAAAAAAGCAGAAACCTAACTCTGAGCCAGATGAAATCATTGTGGGATGATGCAGCCAAACACATTTACAGACAGGATGGCACCACAGACCTCAAACAAAAGGACAGTCATTGTTTAAACTGGAGAAATAATTGATGCTATCTGTTAATAATCAACATTCTATTTAGGAGGCCAGTGATGTTGGTTTTTTAAGTCATGATTCAGAGATGCCGGTGTTGGACTGGGGTGTACAAAGTTAAAAATCACACAACACCAGGTTATAGTCCAACAGGTTTAATTGGAAGCACACTAGCTTTCTGAACGTCACTCCTTCATCAGGTGGTAGTGGATGGCTCAATCCTAACACAGAATTTATAGCAGTGTGATGTAACTGAAATTATACATTGAAAAATTGATTGTCTGTTAAGCCTTTCATCTGTTAAAATACAGTGATGGTTTCACTTCTTTCATGTGTAAATCACAAAATCTTTTTTTAAAAAAGTTGCATTCTCGGGTTAGCTGTTAATAATGGTGATAGCTAGACAATATGTTGAAGGTGTGGGCCCCCTGTGTTCTCTGTCTATGCCATGATGTTTAGATTGATTCTAAAAAGTGAGATAATGGAGTTTTACATAAATTCATCCAGTTTTTGAGCTCAGAGTTCTACATGAATGCATGCAGTTTTTGAGCAAAGTACAATGTAATCCTGAAAGTACAAATTCACCCCACAAAATATATGTGTGCATGTGGGTCTTTGTCTGTCTGTGTGTGTTTGTCTGTCTGGGTTGGGGGTTGTGAGTGTGAGAAAGTGTATGTGTGTGTGTAGTGTGTAGTGGTTTTTTAAGTGCGTTTGATAAATACAATGCAAAATTACACCCCGCCCCCTCCCCCCACCCCAATGAATCTCCCTCTTAGGCAAAAATATGCATACAATACAGAAGCTAACAGCTTTCCCCAATACAGTGCTCAAATTCCAAAATGTGAGCGTTCAAACTAAGCAAATTTTACTCTAAAAGAATTAGAAAGTGACTGACCAATAATTCCCAAGATAAAAGCCAGCAGCCTGATCCCGTCCCATATGTTGAAAGACTGGTGAAAGTGAGAGACAATCTATTTCCAGCAGCTCTCGGGAGATCTCTATGCTCTTTGGTTCCTTTTAATGATCCGAATTAACATGTCAACAGATGACAATGGAGACTTCTGTTTACTGAGTATTTCACAAAAACTTACCGGAACAAACCAACTTTAGCAATTCAGATAAACCCTTCATTTTGGGAAATGAGCAGGCAATTTTTTTTTAAAAAGTAAAACATTTCCAGCTTTTCTGTTTAAAGATGCATCATCAATTTAATATTAGTAAATATATGCTTGGGGACTGATTTCCAAATTTCTGCCTTTCCCAACCTCTACTCCTGGCTTGTCAAGATCTCATCACGACTGTTTGTAAGGGCACCAGATATTTTGCACATAGATCTCTGCTGTACCCATTGATCCATATTGGTTGCCTGTCCATCAACATCTCAAGCTCAAAGTTCTCAATGTTATGTTTAATGCTCTGTATAGTTCCATCCTCCCGCTCTCTGTAACATCCTAATTCAACGCCCCAACCCCGAATCTCTCTGTTTGTCTCATTCTGTTCTCTCATGCACCTGCTCCCTCAGCCCTCATATCATCCTGGAAATCTCAATGTCCGGAAGTCAAACATAAACCACTTTCTCATTACCTTCCTCAAAGGCTGTGCTTAAATGGACCATATTGATGAAGATTTTGGTCAGCCTTCTTAGTTAAGATCTGGAATGTCAGGTTATACATGTTGTGAATCTGCGGAACTCACTGCCCCACAGTGCAGAGACAAAGTCAATCAACAGGTTCAAGAAAGAAATGGATGGAAAGTGGGATGAAGGCCTATGGGGATCAGGAGGTAAAGTGGATTTGAGACCAGGATAAGATCAAGCCATGATCATATCGAATGGCAGAGCAGGCTCAAAGGGCTGAATTGCCTATTCCACCTCTTACGTTCTAATTCCAATGTCTAAAAACTGAATTTTCTTCCGTTTGGCTCAATTGGTGACATTCTCACATCTGAATGAGAAGATTTAAATATCATACATGCTGAGACATGGCATGTGTGGCGCTAACCTGTGTTCATTAGTAGCAATCTTGCCTCTCATTCGGAAATTTATAGGCCGAAGTCCCTTCCAGTCACTTGAGAACAGGAGCGAGACTGGCCCTTCACTAGAGAGCTGAAGGAGTCCAGGCTGCTGGAGGTGCCAGGGAGTATCAGGCGAAATGTCAAACAAAACTCCCATCTGCTTTCTCAGGTCAATGTAGAATAGTAGGCACCTAGTGCAAGAGTCTTTTGTGGATATACCCATTTCAAGCAGGTATGATGTTTTGGAAAATGTGGGGGGGTGATGGATTCTCAGGGGAACGTAGCATGAACAGCCAAGTTTCTGGTATTGAGACTGGCTTTAATGCAACGAGGGGTACGTCAGCTTCCAAGAGATCAATTGTGTTAGGGGATTCTGTAGTCCAATGTACAGACAGACGTTTCTGTGGCCAGCAGAGAAAAAGCAGAATGGTGCGTTATTTCCCTGGTGCCAGGATCAAGGATGTCTCAGAGAAGGTGCAGAATGTTCTCAAGGAGGAGAGGGGCCAGCAGGAGGTCATTGCCCACATTGGAACCAACAACATAGGAAGGGGAAAGGTTGAGATTCCAAAGGGTGATTACACAGAGTTAGGCAGAAATTTAAAAAGGAGGTCCTCAAGAGTAGTAATATCTGGATTACTCCCGGTGCTACAAGCTAGTGAGGGCAGGATTAGGAGGATAGAGCAGATGACTGCATGGCTGAGGAGCTGGTGTATGGGAGAAGGATTCACACTTTTGGATCATTGGAATCTCTTTTGGGGTAGAAGTGACCTGTACAAGAAGGACAGATTGCACCTAAATTGGAAGGGGACTAATATACTGGCAGGGAAATTTGCTAGAACTGCTCGGGAGGATTTAAACTAGTAAGGTGGGGGGGATGGGATCCAGGGAGATAGTGAGGAAAGAGATCAATCTGAGACGGGTACAGCTGAGAACAGAAGTGAGTCAATAAGTCAGAGCAAGCAGGGACAAGGTAGGACTAATAAATTAAACTGCATTTATTTCAATGCAAGGGGCCTAACAGGGAAGGCAGATGAACTCAGGGCATGGTTAGGAACATGGGACTGGGAATATCATAGTAATTACAGAAACATGGCTCAGGGATGGGCAGGACTGGCAGCTTAATGTTCCAGGATACAAATGCTACAGGAAGGATAGAAAGGGAGGCAAGAGAAGAGGGGGAGTGGCATTTTTGATAAGGGATAGCATTACAGCTGTGCTGAGGGAGGTTATTCCTGGAAATACATCCAGGGAAGTTATTAGGGTGGAACTGAGAAATAAGAAAGGGATGATCACCTTACTGGGACTGTATTATAGACCCCCTAATAGTCAGAGGGAAATTGAGAAACAAACTTGTAAGGAGATCTCAGCTATCTGTAAGAATAATAGGGTGGTTATGGTAGGGGATTTTAACTTTCCAAACATAGACTGGGACTGCCATAGTGTTAAAGGTTCAGATGGAGAGGAACTTGTTAAGTGTATACAAGACAATTTTCTGATTCAGTATGTGGATGTACCTACTAGAGAAGGTGCAAAACTTGACCTACTCTTGGGAAATAAGGCAGGGCAGGTGACTGAGGTGTCAGTGGGCAAGCACTTTGGGGCCAGTGACCATAATTCTATTAGATTGAAAATAGTGATGGAAAAGGATAGACCAGATCTAAAAGTTGAAGTTCTAAATTGGAGAAAGGCCAATTTTGACGGTATTAGGCAAGAACCTTCGACAGCTGATTGGAGGCAGATGTTCACAAGTAAAGGGACGGCTGGAAAATGGGAAGCCTTCAGAAAAGAGATAATGAGAATCCAGAAAATGTATATTGCTGTCAGGGTGAAAGGGAAGGCTGGTAACTATAGGGAATGCTGGATGACTAAAGAAATTGAGGGTTGGTTAAGAAAAAGGAAGCATATGTCAGGTATAGACAGGATAGATCGAGTGAATCCTTAGAAGAGTATAAAGGCAGTAGGAGTATATTTAAGAGGGAAATCATGAGGGCAAAAAGGGGATATGAGATAGCTTTGGCAAATAGAATTGAGGAGAATCCAAAGGGTTTTTACAAATACATTAAGGACAAAAGTGTAGCTAGGGAGAGAATAGGGCCCCTCAAAGATCAGCAAGGCGGCCTTTGTGTGGAGCCACAGAAAATGGGGGAGATACTAAACAAGTATTTTGCATCAGTATTTACTGTGGAAAAGGATATGAAAGATATAGACTGTAGGGAAATAAATGGTGACATCTTGCAAAATGTCCAGATTACAGAGGAGGAAGTGCTGGATGTCTTGAAACGGGTAAAGGATGATAAATCCCCAGGACCTGATCAGGTGTACCCGAGAACTCTGTGGGAAGCTAGAGAAGTGATTGCTGGGCCTCTTACTGAGATATTTGCATCTGCGATAGTTATAGGTGAGGTGCCGGAAGACTGGAGGTTGGCAAATGCGGTGCCAGTGTTTAAGAAGGGCGGTAAAGACAAGCCAGGGAACTATAGACCAGTGAGCCTGACCTCAGTTGTGGGCAAGTTCTTGGAGGGAATCCTGAGGGATAGGATGTACATGTATTTGGAAAGGTAAGGACTGATTAGAAATAGTCAACATGGCTTTGTCCCGGGATCAACAGCTTTGTGTTCAGCGAGGTGCTGCATTTTGGGAAAACAAATCTTCGCAAGACTTTTACACTTAATGGTAAGGTCCAAGGGAGTGTTGCTGAACAAAGAGACCTTGGAGTGCAGGTTCATAGCTCCTTGAAAGTGGAGTCGCAGGGAGATAGGATAGTGAAGAAGGCGTTTGGTATGCTTTCCTTTATTGATCAGAGTATTGAGTACAAGAGTTGGGAGGTCATATTGCCTCTGGTTAGGCCACTGTTGGAATATTGCATGCAATTCTGGTCTCCTTCCTATCGGAAAGATGCTGTGAGACTTGAAAGGTTTCAGAAAAGATCTACAAAGATGTTGCCAGGGTTGGTGGATTTGAGCTCTAGGGAGAGGCTGAACGGGCTGGGGCTGTTTTTCCTGGAGCGTCGGAGGCTGAGGGGTGACCTTATAGAGGTTTACAAAATTATGAATGGTATGGATAGGGTAAATAGACAAAGTCTTTTCCCTGGGGTTGGGAAGTCCAGAACTAGAGGGCATAGGTTTAGGGTGAGAGGGGAAAGATATAAAAGAGACCTAAGGGGCAACTTTTTCACGCAGAGGGTGGTACGTGTATGGAATGAGCTGCCAGAGGAAGTGGTGGAAGCTGGTACAATTGCAACATTTAAGAGGCATTTGGATGGGAAGGGTTTGGAGGGATATGGGCCGGGTGCTGGCAGGTGGGACTAGATTGGGTTGGGATATCTGGACGGCATGGACAGGTTGGACCGAAAGGTCTGTTTCCATGCTGTATATGTCTATGACTCTATGGCCTCACAGCATATATCAAGTTCTCTCCATGTCCTGGCCAATATTTAATATTTAATCCTTAATATCTTCCAGACATCATGTGGTCGCGATCACCTTGCTGTTTGTGGGAATGGATAGCCTCTGTTTATTTTTCAACCCAGTGCTGGCTATATTTGAATAATCGCATTGACTGTGAAGCACTTCCAGACTTTCTAAGGGAATGACACCATCTAACCTCGAACATTTTTCCCAAGTTGATCAACACAAGTTGCTTTTGTGAATAAACAGGTGTCCACTCATTCACTTGCGCCCTAAAGCCATTCTGTAACAAAGACTGTATCAGTTTCAGGACCTCAGTAAGCCAGCAACTGGCATTTATTGAGTGTTTGCTTCTCGGCCTTTTGGCTAAGATCAAGTGTCTGTTCTTATCAGGACAGGGGTCGAGTTGTGAGTCATCAGAGCTAGTGGAGATCATCGCTGGATTGTGATTGGATGTTGGAGGATCGTTTGGTTGTGCTGACCTGCTATTGGTGGATCTTCATGCTGGCTTCAGCCTAACACCAATTCAGGGACCAGCCAACCTCAGAGCTATGGCCTCAACAGCTGCCCGCAACCCTGGGCAGGGGGTTCGAAACACCGTCCGGGTGACTGTGAAGAAGATAGAGGATCGTACGCTGCTTGACCGCATGCTGTTTATCAAGAAAGTGCTGCTGGGATGCTGTGGGTTCGCTGCAGCGGATGTGTACTGCCTATAGGATTTCCCTAGGGCAGGCTACTTTGATGTGACCTTCAGGAGTGTGAAGCAGTGCGAACAGCTCCTGAAGGTCTTCAAGGAGAAGGAAGGGGAGCCGCTGTTTTCCATCTTGTCGGCAACCCCATTGTGTGTGCTTCCTGCACAGAGGAATCGGGTTGTTACAATCCATATGTACAACCCCTATGTTCCAGCGGCTGATGTCCTGACCTTCCTGAGAAGGTACGTCCAAATTGAGGGAGAAGCCACCGATGTGATCGACCCCTTTGGGATCTGGACCAGTAAGTGGCAGGTCAGGGTGACTCTGAAGGTCGATGGCAATGGGAACACTCTTCACCCACCCTCGAGCTTCACAATTGGAGGGAACAGAGGCTACCTGACATATGCAGGGCAGCCGAAAGTGTGCCGAGCCTGCGGGAAGTCGGGACACGTGGCGGCGGACTGCAAGGGGACCATCTGCAGAAACTGCAAACAGGAGGGTCACCTGACTAAGGACTGTCAGGAAGCAAAGAGCTGCAACCTGTGCAGAGAGGCAGGCCACATGTACAAGACCTTCCCAAGACGGGGGGGCCCCAGTTACGCACAGATGGCTGGAGGTGGCAATGCGAGCCGTGGACCCCCAAAGACCAGTAATGTGCACCCAGACAGCAGGGAAACAGTCTGGTGGCACCCAGAAAGAAGAACAGGCCGGAGTGGAGGAGGTGGCAACCAGCGGAGAGACACAGCAGCTGATCCTAGCTCTAGCTGGGCAGATGGAAGCAATGGAGGAGAAGGTAATCGAGCAGGCAGAGGAGTGGATACCTGTTAAAAACAGGAAGAGAAAATCCGGCCAGGCCCCCAAAGCCTCCCAGCAAAGGGGGAAAAGACAGCTGCACGAGGGAGGGATGGCCAGCTCTTCAGATGGGGAAGACGGGCGCACAGAATGTCATCACCACCAGAAGAAGAGACAGAGCGCCGTAGATAAAGAGGAGGGCATTTCCTCCCAACCAGGAAACAACGGACCCCCCGAAGTCCACCCTCTACCCATTGAGAACCAGGGGGTACCCACTGTCCCACAACTACAGGTAGCTGAGAGCTGTGATCCTCTGACAGTCCCATTGTCAGACACAGAACTGGACGGTGCGGACCCTTGCCTTGGCTCAATGACTCCAGAGCAGGTAAATGACCCCAGTGAGGGCCTGGATAGCTACCTCAGCCCAGCGAAGGTCCAGCAGTTCGTGCTCACCATGGGGATGCAGACAGCTTCCCCAGAGACAGGACAGTCAAATGGACAACGGTAACCCCATAAACTGGGGATTAAAAAGGGTTCATTTGCTCTAGTATAACAGGGCACCCACTCAGTAGGTGGGTTCTGCTGAAGCCACAGCTAAATAACAAGAGACTGGATGGTTAATAAAGGGAATTGTAAATAGGATAACTGTAAATTAGAGTAATTCAATCTGTTCTTTGTAATGTTTAAGACATGCAATGTATATATCTATGGACGACATGACAAATTGTACAAGTACCAAAGATTTATTTCTATGAATAAAGTATATTTTGAAATAAAAAAAAGTTTGTAATACCCACTTTCCACTCAGGCAGGTCTGCTCGGTGTACAAAGATCTGGGCAACGGGTGAAAAAATACACCCAATGCCACCCTCACCCTGATGGCCACCTTTGTGTGTGGCTGCATCAAGCTGTGCGTAGATCCCCAGTACACAAACACCAAGTGTCACTACGTACTGAGGTTCGACCTGTCCCCGGTGTTTGCGAAGGTTGGGTCTGGCCTCGCTGCCGCTGAACGCTCCGAGTAGTTGGACCGTTCCGTATCACCTGTCCTTCGAGGAGAAGTTTT
Source organism: Chiloscyllium plagiosum (assembly GCF_037043375.1). Taxonomy (NCBI): domain Eukaryota; kingdom Metazoa; phylum Chordata; class Chondrichthyes; order Orectolobiformes; family Hemiscylliidae; genus Chiloscyllium; species Chiloscyllium plagiosum. The sequence continues at coordinate 78,849,939 of NW_028270151.1, read as the reverse complement.
TGAAGAAAAACATATTTGACCACAAGTCCATCAGGAAGTGGTCAGCACGTAGTGTCCTTGAGACCCTTCTGGAAAAGGAGAGGGTGGATCCTATTGAGCGGTTCCCTGAGCAGACTGTCAAAGCCATTTGGCAGAATGCCTCATCGCCAGAACTTTCCAACAAGCACCAAGACATGGCTTGGCTGGTGGTGAGAAGGGCTCTGCCTGTGAGATCATTTATGCACGCCTGGACTCTCAGCCGCACCGCATGCTGCCCTCGAAGCGGCTGCGGGGGGGATGAGACTGTCACACACCTCCTTCTGGAATGTGCCTACGCAGAAGAAGTCTGGAGAGAAATGCCAGTGGTATTTGTCGAGGTTCGTCCCGAGCAGCGCGGTGACGCGGGACTCGGTGCTCTACGGCCTGTTTCCCAGAACGCACACCGAGACGAACATCAACTGTGCCTGGAGGATCATCAACTCGGTGAAGGACACTCTCTGGACGGTCCGAAACCTGTTGATCTTCCAGCTGAAGGAGTTGACCCCAACTGAGTGTTACAGACTGGCACATTCCAAGGTCCAGGACTACATGTTGAGGGACGCACTGAAGCTTGGGGCAGCTGCCGCCAAGGGGCGGTGGGGAAAGACCACCGTGTAATGTCTGCCTGCCTAAAGAAGAACAGGGGGCCCGCGCAGTCACTTGGGCTCTGCTGACGCCTCAGCTAAAAATGTAATCGTACAGACCTGTAAATAGGAATGATTACTCTGTTTTCGGTATGCAAACAAACGGAATGTATACATATGTATGGCATGTTCAGTTGTACAGATCATCAAAGTATTTTATGAATAAAGTATATTTTTGAAATAAAAAAAAAGTTTGTAATACACCTGGTCACGGGCAGATGGGTCTATCCGCTCAAGGATAGATTAACTGTTTGCGTCCCGAGCGCTTTCGGTCAGATCCACAAACGTCAAGCCGGTGTTCTTCTCTGACCACTCCCTCCTGCTGGCTGACTGTCACCTACAGGACGAGCAGTGGGCTGGTAAGGGAATGTGGAAGCTGTACACAAAGCTGTTGACCCTGGGAAACATTGAGGAGCTCAAGAGGGCCTTTGCAGGTTGGAGAACTGTGAAGCCCCTCTTTGAGTCCCCAGCGGACTGGTGGGAAACAGTAAAAGAGAACATCAAGATGTTCTTCATCCTCAAAGGTGTTCAGGAGGCGAGAGAGAGGTGGGGAAAACTGTCCCAGCTCCAGGAAAGTATGCAGAACCTGCTCCTGCTGCAGACGATGGGGGTCGATGTCACAGAGGACCTCAAGGAAGTGAAGGGCCAGCAAGCCTCGCTCTTTGCCTCGGAGGCCTTCAAGATAATCTTCCGGTCCAGGGTCCGCTCGGTGGAGCAGGATGAGACGTGCTCACGTTTCTTCTTCCAGAAGGTGCACAAAGAGAGCTCTGTGCTCAGCAGCCTGAAGGAAGAAGATGGCTCGATAACGTCATCTCAGGCTGACGTCATGAGGATCAGCAAATCCTTCTATGCCAGTCTGTATGACGCAAAGCCGAGCGACAGCGCGGCCTCCCAGTCGTTCCTGTCCTCTATCACGTAGGTCTTAGACAACAGAACACAGGAGAGGCTGGACCAGCCGCTATCTCTGGACGAGCTGACCAAGGCCCTCGAGTCCTTCGAAAAGAATAAAACTCCCGGAAGCGACGGCTTACCGGTCGAGCTCTATTCTGCTCTGTGGGACTTGATTGGCCAGGACCTGCTGGAGGTGTATGTCAGTATGCTTCGGGCAGGTACCATGAGTGAATCTATGAGGAAAGGCATCATCACCCGCATCTACAAGCGGAAGGGGGAGAGGGAGGAACTCAGAAATTGGAGATCAATCTCACAATTGAATGCGAATTACAAAATTCTGTCAAAGGTAATTGCCAACCGGGTCAGGTCTGCTCTGGGGTCGGTGATTCACCCTAACCAAACCTGTGCTGTGCCGGGCAGGAAGATCGCTGAGAGTCTCGCACTCCTCAGGGATACGATCGCTTACGTGCAGGACAGAGGGTTGGACACCTGCCTGATCAGCCTGGACCAGGAGAAAGCCTTTGACAGGATATCACACAGGTATATGAGAGATGTTCTCTCCAAAATGGGCTTTGGGGAGGGAATCTGCAATTGGATCAGACTGCTCTACACCAACATTGTCAGTGCAGTCTCAATCAATGGGTGGGAATCAGATAGCTTCCCAGTCAGATCTGGAGTCAGGCAGGGCTGCCCCCTCTCTCCTGCCTTGTTTGTGTGCTGCATAGAGCCATTTGCCAAGTCCATCAGGAAGGATGCGAGCCTGAGAGGGGTGACTCTTCCTGGCAGCGGGGGCCTGCAGGTAAAGGCCTCCCTGTACATGGATGACGTCACCGTTTTCTGCTCGGATCCGCTGTCCGTGCGCAGACTCATGTGCATATGTGACCAGTTCGAACGGGCCTCGGGGGCCAAGGTAAACCGAGGCAAGAGCGAGGCCATGCTCTTCGGGAACTGGGCCAACCAATTCTTGATCCCCTTCACCGTCAGGACTGACCACCTGAAGGTGTTGGGTATTTGGTTCGGGGGGGCTGGGGCGTGCGCCAAGTCTTGGGAGGAGCGTATCAGCAAAGTGAGGCAGAGACTGGGCAGATGGAAGCTACGGTCGTTCTCCATCGCGGGAAAAAACCTGGTCATCAGGTGTGAGGCACTGTCATTGCTATTATACGAGGCACAGGTCTGGCCTATTCCCAGAATCTGTGCCGCTGCAGTCACCCAGGCCATCCCCTAGTTTATATGGAGGTCAAAGATGAACCGGGTCCAAAGGAAGTCGCTGTACAAAAATCTGGGCAACGGGGGAAAAAATACACCCAATGCCACCCTCACCCTGATGGCCACCTTTGTGTGTGGCTGCATCAAGCTGTGCGTGGATCCCCAGTACGCAAACACCAAGTGTCATTACATACTGAGGTTCTACCTGTCCCCGGTGTTGCGAAGGTTGGGTCTGGCCTTGCTGCCGCGGAACGCTCCGAGTAGTTGGACCGTTCCATATCACCTGTCCTTCGTGGAGAAGTTTTTGAAGAAAAACACCTTTGACCACAAGTCCATCAGGAAGTGGTCAGCACGTAGTGTCCTTGAAACCCTTCGGGAAAAGGAGAGGGCGGATCCTATCGAGCAGTTCCCTGAGCAGACTGTCAAAGCCATTTGGCAGAATGCCTCATCGCCAGAACTTTCCAACAAGCACCAAGACATGGTTTGGCTGCTGGTGAGAAGGGCTCTGCCTGTGAGATCCTTTATGCATGCCTGGACTCTCAGCCGCACCACACACAGCCTTCGAAGTGGCTGCAGGGGAGGGGGGAAATGAGACTGTCACACACCTCCTTCTGGAATGTGCTTGCGCAGAAGAAGTCTGGAGAGGAATAGAACATAGAACATAGAAGAATACAACGCAGTACAGGCCCTTTGGCCCTCGATGTTGCGCCGATCCAAGCCCACCTAACCTACACTAGCCCACTATCCTCCATATGCCTATCCAATGCCCGTTTAAATGCCCATAAAGAGGGAGAGTCCACCACTGCTACTGGCAGGGCATTCCATGAACTCACGACTCGCTGAGTAAAGAACCTACCCCTAACATCTGTCCTATACCTACCATCCCTTAATTTAAAGCTATGCCCCCTTGTAATAGCTGACTCCATACGTGGAAAAAGGTTCTCATGGTCAACCCCATATAAACCCCTAATCATCTTGTACACCTCTATCAAGTCACCCCTAAACCTTCTTTTCTCCAATGAAAACAGCCCCAAGTGCCTCAGCCTTTCCTCATACGATCTTCCTACCATACCAGGCAACATCCTAGTAAACCTCCTCTGCAACCGTTCCAGTGCCTCCACATCCTTCCTATAGTATGGCGACCAAAACTGCACACAATACTCCAGATGCGGGCGCACCAGAGTCTTATACAACTGCAACATGACCTCAGGGCTCCGGAACTCAATTCCTCTACCAATAAAAGCCAGTACGCCATATGCCTTCTTCACCGCACTATTTACCTGGGTGGCAACTTTTAGAGATCTGTGTACATGGACACCAAGATCCCTCTGCTCATCCACACTACCAAGTATCCGACCATTAGCCCAGTACCCCGTCTTTTTGTTACTCTTCCCAAAGTGAATCACCTCACACTTAGCTACATTGAACTCCATTTGCCACCTTTCTGCCCAGCTCTGCAACTTATCTATATCCCGTTGTAACCTGACACATCCTTCCTCACTGTCAACAACTCCACCGACTTTCGTATCATCCGCAAACTTGCTCACCCAACCTTCTAGCCCCTCCTCCAGGTCATTTATAAAAATGACAAACAGCAATGGTCCCAAAACAGATCCTTGCAGAACACCACTAGTAACTGCACTCCACGATGAACCTTTACCATCAACTACTACCCTCTGTCTTCTTCCAGCCAGCCAATTCCTAATCCAAACCTCCAACTCACCCTCAATGCCATACCTCCGTATTTCTTGCAGTAGCCTACCATGGGGAACCTTATCAAACACCTTTCTAAAATCCATATACACCACATCTACCGCTTTACCCTCGTCTACCTCCTTAGTCACCTTCTCAAAGAATTCAATAAGGTTTGTGAGGCACGACCTGCCCTTCACAAAACCATGCTGACTATCCTTGATCACATTATTTCTATCCAGATGTTCATAAATCCTATCCCTTACAATTCTCTCTTAGACTTTGCCCACAACAGAAGTGAGACTCACCGGCCTATAGTTACTAGGGTTATCCCTACTCCCGTTCTTGAACAAGGGAACCACATTTGCTATCCTCCAGTCTACTGGCACTATTCCTGTAGACAACGAGGACATAAAAATCAAGGCCAATGGCTCTGCAATCTCCTCCCTTGCTTCCCAGAGAATCCTAGGATAAATGCCATCAGGCCCAGGGGACTTATCTATTTTCACCCTTTCCAGAATTTCCAACACCTCTTCCCTACATACCTCAAAGCCGTCCATTCTAATTAATTGTGACTCAATATTCACATCGGCAACAATGTCCTGTTCCTGAGTGAATACTGACGAAAAGAAATCAGTGGTGTTTGTCGATGTTCGTCCCGAGCAGCGCCGTGACGCGGGACTCAGTGCTCTACGGCCTGTTCCTCGGGACGCACACCGAGATGAACATCAACTGTGCCTGGAGGATCATCAACTCGGTGAAGGACGCTCTCTGGGCGGTCCGAAACCTGTTGATCTTCCAGCTGAAGGAGTTGACCCCGACTGAGTGTTGCAGACTGGCACATTCCAAGGTTCAGGACTACGTGTCGAGGGACGCGCTGAAGTTTGGGGCAGCTGCCGCCAAGGCGCGGTGGGGAAAGACCTGCCTGCCTAAGAACAGGGGGCCACGCAGTCAGTAGGTTCTGCTGATGCCTCAACTAAACATATGGATGGTAAATGTACAGATCTGTATATATGAATGATTACTCGATCTCTGTAGGCAAAGATGTTGACGTATGTATGGCATGACCAATTGTACAGATCATCAAAATATTTTTTCTGAATAAAGTATAATTTTGAAATATATAAAAAAAAGAGAAAAGCATCCCAGGCATTTGACTAGACCATAATGAGAAAAGAAAATGAGCAAAGAGTCAACAAAGGAGAGAATTGGAGAGGTGGCCAAAAGTTTGAAGTTTGTTTAGAAGTTTGATCTTAAAGAATCTGAATGAAGTGGACGAAATAATTCAGGCTCCTGAGTGTTGTAGCTGAAAGCATGGCTGCCAGTCATGGGGGTAAATGGTGAAGTGGTCAGAGACATAGGAGTGGAGGATTTAAGCAGAGGTGTAATGCAAGTGAGCTGTGGCAAATTTATAGGAGAGATGTAAACACAGGATAATATATGATGCTTCACAGCCAACACGGATAATAAGGGTCAGATTTTTGAATTGTCAGAGAATCCCTGTAGTGTGGAAGCAGGCCATTTGGTCCATCGAATCCACACTGACCCTCTGAAGGGCATCCCATCCAGACCCAACCCCCTACACGATCCTTGTAACTCTGCAATCCCCACGGTTAATCCACCTAACCTTTATATCCCTAGACACTATGGGCAATTTAACATGGTCAATCCATCTAACCTGCATATCTTTAGACTGTGGGAGGAAACTGGAGGAAACCCACACAGACACAGGCAGAATGTACAAATGCCACCCAGCCAAATGAGGCTGGAATCGAGCCCGGGTCCCTGGCACCGTGAGGCAGCAGTACTGACCAATGAGCCTTCTCACCACCCTTGGATGGGTGATGGGTGAATGATACTTAATGCAGCATTGGACGTAGCCTGCAGAGGTTTGGGCAATATTTAATTCAATGGAGGTGCAGAGTGATGGGCCAGTCAAGAAAACCTTTGAGTAAACACTGTTCTCAGCAGCAAAAATGGAACAAGCACAGATAAAGGCACTGTTAGAGGTGGAAGTTACTGCTCTTTGTGTTAAAGAGGGGATTATTTTGGTAGTTCATTTGAGATATTGAGCAAGTTAGTTTAGCCTGAGACAATGAACAGGGATGGAAATTGTGGTGTGATTATGGAGTTTGTAGCAAGAGGCTGAAAATAATTGCTTCACTCTTCTTAATATGTTAGAGAAAGTTATAACTTAGCCAAGTCTATGAAGTGAGTACCTGAGCTGACATCAATGAATGATTCAATCATTGCCAAGAGTTGTTCCTTTGTCACAGTACACAATGAACTCTTTCATCAACCTGTCTCGGACAACAGATTCCAAGAATGAATACTTCTCCGGTTTGAGAAATATGGGTCTGTAACACAGAGCATCCAGGTGCACTTTATGTATTACTTATTGTGGCTTATATTGTGTACAGAATTTGAAGTGTCAGTCTGTATTGGTTTTAATGTTTTTCTCTGACATAGCCCCTTTCTCTTGATGAAGCAGTTTTATTTTCACAAAATTCTCCCTTCCCTTTTTGAAGCTGTAATGATATAGCATCTTTCATACTCTCAAAACCTCCCAGAATACTTGACAGCTAGCATGTCCTTTCCAAATATGAGCACTGTTGTAATGTAGGAAACATGGCAGCTTAGCTATGCATAGCAACAATCCATGAATAGCAATGTGATAATGACTAGAAAAGACCATAAGAATATAAACAGTAGGTGCAGAAATAGGTGAGTCTGAAATGCCATTTAATGCAATCATGGCTTTCAACTCCAACCTCCTGTCTTTTCTCTATACCCCCTGATTCCCTTCCTGGTTAAAAACCGTCCCACAGCCTCAAATATACAACATGACATAGCTTCCATAGTCCTCTGCAGTAAAGAATTCCATAGTTTCACTACCATCAAAGAGAAGAAATTCCACCTCATTTCTGTCTTAAATGTGCAACCCCTTTTTTCTAAGGTTCTGGACCTAGACCCTCCCGCAAAGGGAAACTTGCTGTACCTACCCTGTCGGGTTTTCTTAGTCATGATTTGGAGATGCCGGTGTTGGACTGGGGTGTACAAAGTTAAAAATCACATAACACCACGTTATAGTCCACCAGGTTTACTTGGAAGCACTAGCTTTCAGAGCATCGCTTCTTCAACCACCTGATAAAGGAGCAGTGCTCCAAAAGCTAGTGCTTCCAAATAAACCTGGTGGACTATAACGTGGTGTTGTGTGATTTTTAAGGTTTCTTAGAAGCTTGCGTGTTTCAATAAAGCTGTCTCTCATTCTTCTAAACTCCAATAAGTACAGGGCTAACCCATCCTACCCCCCATCACAAGACAATCCTCTATTCTTGGTATCACCTGAGCAAACCTTCTGTGAACTACCTCCATAGGTGGTATATCCTTCCTTAGATAAGGAACAACTTTTTCACACAGCAGGTGGTACATGTATGGAATGAGTTGTCAGAGGAAGTGGTGGAGACTGTTACAATCACAGTATTAAAACGGCACGTCAATGGGTATATGAATAGGAAGGGTTTAGAGGAATATAGGCCAAATTCTGGCAAATGGGACTAGACAAATTTAGGATACCTGATCGACCCGAATGAGTTGGACTGAAGGATCTGTTCCATGCTGTACATCCCTGTGACTCTATAATTCCAAGGAGCTGCAAACCTGATCACTGAATTCCAGCAGTGGTCTGACTGGTGCCTTGTATAGTTTGACAAAACCTCTCTACTTTTACAATTTGCTTCTTTTATGGTTAAAGGATGTTACTTTACCACTTTTCTGCAACAGGTCTTGTTTTTCTTTGGAGTGTGATTTTAAATGTTTTTGGATTAGGACTAATATACTAAGTTAAAAATCACACAACGCCAGGCTATAGTCCAACAGGTTTAATTGGAAGCACGAGCTTTCGGAGCGCCGTTCCTTCATCAGGTGGTTTATACTGTTAGCTAGATTTGCAAGAGCTGCTCGGGAGGATTTAGTAAGGTGTGTGTGTGACCCAGGGAGATAGTGAGGAAAGAAATCAATCTGAGACTGGTACAGTTGAGAACAGAAGCGAGTCAAACAGTCAGGGCGGGCAGAGACAAAGCAGAGAACAAGGTCGGACTGATAAATTAAACTGCATTTATTTCAATGCAAGAGGCCTAACAGGGAAGGCAGATGAACTCAGGGCATGGTTAGGAACATGGCACTGGGATATCATAGCAATTACAGAACCATGGCTCAGGGATGGGCAGGACTGGCAGCTTAATGTTCCAGGATACAAATGCTACAAGAAGGATAGAAAGGGAGGCAAGAGAGATGGGGAAGTGGCGTTTTTAATAAGGGATAGCATTACAGCTGTACTGAGAGAGGATATTCCTAGAAATACAGCCAGGGAAGTTATTTGAGTGGAACTGAGAAATAAGAAAGGGATGATCACCTTATTGGGATTGTATTATAGATCCCCTAATAGTCAAAGGGAAATGAGAAACAAACTTATAAGGAGATCTCAGCTATTTCTAAGAATAATAATAATAAGGGAATTTTAACTTTCCAAACATAAACTGAGACTGCCATAGTGTTAAAGGTTTAGATGGAGAGGAATTTGTTAAGTGTGTACAAGACAATTTTCTGATTCAGTATGTGGATGTACCTACTGGAGAAGGTGCAAAACTTGACCTACTCTTGGGATCTAAGGCAGGGCAGGTGACTGAGGTGTCAGTGGGGGAGCACTTTGGGGCCAGCAACCATAATTCTATTAGATTGAAAATAGTGATGGAAAAGGATAGACCAGATCTAAAAGTTGAAGTTCTAAATTGAGAAAAGCCAATTTTGACGGTATTGGGCAAGACCTTTTGAAAGCTAATTGGGGGAAGATGTTCGCAGGTAAAGGGAGGGCTGGAAAATGGGAAGCCGTCAGAAATGAGATAACGAGAATTCAGAGAAAGTATGTTCCTGTTAGGGTTAAAGGGAAGGCTTGTAGGTATAGGGAATGCTGGATGACTAAAGAAATTGAGGGTTTGGTTAAGATAAAGAAGGAAGCATATGTCAGGATAGGATATGACAGGATAGATCGAGTGAATCATTAGAAGAGTATAAAGGCAGTAAGAGTATACTTAAGAGGGAAATCAGGAGGGCAAAAAGGGGACATGAGACAGCTTTGGCAAATAGAATTAAGGAGAATCCAAAGATTTTTTACAAATACATTAATGACAAGTATTTTGCATCAGTATTTACTATGGAAAAGTATATGGAAGATATGGAATGTAGGGAAATAGATAGTGACACCTTGAAAAATGTCCATATTACAGAGGAGGAAGTGCTGAATGTCTTGAAATGCATAAAGGTGGATAGATCTCCAGGACCTGATCAGGTGTATCCTAGAACTCTATGGGAATCTAGAGAAGTGATTACTGGGCCCCTTGCTGAGATATTTGTATCATCGATAGTCACAGGTGAGGTGTTGGAAGACTGGAGGTTGGCTAACGTGGTGCCATTGTTTAAGAAGGGTGGTAAGGACAAGCCAGGGAACTATAGACCATTGAGCCTGACCTCGGTGGTGGGCACGTTGCTGGAGGGAATCCTGAGGGACAGGATGTACATGTATTTGGAAAGACAATGATTGATTAGGGATAGTCATCATGGCTTTGTGCATGGGAAATCATGTCTCACAAACTTGATTGAGTTTTTTGAAGAAGTAACAAAGAGGATTGATGAGGGCAGAGTGGTGGATGTGATCTATGTGGACTTCAGTAAGGCGTTTGACAAGGTTCCCCATGGGAGACTGGTTAGCAAGGTTAGATCTTATGGAATTCAGGGAGAACTAGCCATTTGGATGCAGAACTGGCTCAAAGGTAGAAGACAGAGGGTGGTGATGGAGAGTTGTTTTTCAGACTGGAGGCCTGTAACCAGTGGAGTGCCACAAGGATCGGTGCTGGGTCCTCTACTTTTTGTCATTTATATAAATGATTTTAATGCAAGCATAAAACGTATAGTTAGTATGTTTGCAGATGACACCAAAATTGGAGGTGTAGTGGACAGTAAAGAGGGTTACCTAAGATTACAACAGGATCTTGACCAGATGGGCCATTGGGCTGAGAAGTGGCAGATGGAGTTTAATTCAGATAAATGTGAGGAGCTGCATTTTGGGAAAGCAAATCTTAGCAGGACTTATACACTTAATGGTAAAGTCCTAGGGAGTGTTGCTGAACAAAGAGACCTTGGAGTGTAGGTTCATAGCTCCTTGAAAGTGGAGTCGCAGGTAGATAGGATAGTGAAGAAGGTGTTTGGTATGCTTTCCTTTATTGGTCAGAGTATTGAGTACAGGAGTTGGGAGGTCATGTTACGACTGTACAGGACATTGGTTAGGCCACTGTTAGAATATTGCGTGCAATTCTGGTCTCCTTCCTATCGGAAGGATGTTGTGAAACTTGAAAGGGTGCAGAAAAGATTTTCAAGGATGTTGCCAGGGTTGGAGGATTTGAGTTATAGGGAGAGGCTGAACAAGCTGGGACTGTTTTCTCTGCAGCGTCGGAGGCTGAGGGGTGACCTTATAGAGGTTTACAAAATCATGAGGGGCATGGATAGGGTAAATAGGCAAAGTCTTTTCCTTGGGGTCAGGGAGTCCAGAACTAGAGGGCATAGGTTTAGGGTGAGAGGTGAAAGATATAAAAGAGACCTAAGGGGCAACTTTTTCACACAGTGGGTGGTACGTGTATGGAATGAGCTGGTAGAGGAAGTGGTGGAGGCTGGTACAATTGCAACATTTAAGGGGCATTTGGATGGGTATATGAATAGGAAGGGTTTGGAGGGATCTGAGCCAGGTGTTGACAGGTGGGACTAAATTGGGTTGGGATATCTGGTCTGCATGGACGGGTTGGACTGAAGGGTCTGTTTCCGTGCTATACATCTCTATGACTCTATGACTCTATCGCTGGAGCTTTTCAAATTTTCTGAAGCAATGCCCTCACCACCTTAAAAGACAAGGGTAGTATGTGCATGGGATGCACCAACAAGTTCCTGTCCAGATCAAATAGTCAGTTTTCTATCATTGCTGAGTACCAGCACAATAGAAATATCTTCACCACCTAGGCATCCAGCTCCAAGGTGATAGACCATGACCACTTTCTGAAGATCAATTTACGAGGAAAGGCTGAGGAGCTTGAGGCTGTTTTCATTTGAGAGAAGTTTGAGAGCTAACTTAATAGATACATATGAGATGATCAGAGGATTAGATAGGCTGGACAGTGAAAGCCTTTTTCCTCAGATGGTGATGGCTAGCCTGAGGGGACACAGCTTTAAATTGAGGGGTAATAGATATAGAACAGATGTCGGAGGTAGGCTCATTACCCAGAGAGTAATAGGGTTGTGAACATCCTGCCTATAACAGTAGCAGACTCATCAATTTTAAGGGCATTTAAATGGTCATTTGGATTAATATATGGATGATAATGGAATAGCCATAGGTTAGATGGGCTTCAGATTGGTTTCACAGGTTGGTACAACATCCAGGGTCGAAGGGTCTGTCCTGAGCTATCATGTTCTATGTTCTAATTAATACCAGTTACCGTTGACACCCGCAGTGATTCACTGAAACAAATTTCAATAGTAGCACTTATGAATGAAAAAGCACCAAGAGACAAATTATGAGCTCTGAATAGATGAAATTTCAGGCTGTTAGTCACTCTCAAACCTCTCACTGTAACTGTTTAAATAGCAGGATGTTTCTCAACAATACACTGAGTTCCAGTTCCACAAACAGGACATAAGTTTAGTTATAGCACAAGACCATGAGGTCAATGTGAAAAATGTAAACAAACATGGCACACAAGTGGCTAAGAGTCATTTTGGACTCTATAACTGCAAACTGGAGCTTTAAATTGGCGGAGTGAGAGTCGAGTGTCTAAAACATAAATTCTGCTTCTTTCCACACATCTCCCTGACTTATATTTGTTTTTTTTACTTCAGATTTCCAGCATCCACAATATCTTGCACTTATGCATTAATGTTCCATTGCCTTAGGTACATTCCTAAAATGCTGTTCCAGAACTGATGAAAACCTGTTTCGTCGACCTGGCAACAGAAGGATCTCCCTGTCAGAGTAGAAGTTGGCAGATTCCACTCCACTTCAGGGCACATTGCTGTTTTAGAGACTGAATCCATGCCGTCGGCATCAGTCTGCATCGTACTCACACAGCCCAGATAGCCAACTCCCACTCTGAACTATCAACATCTTTTCATTTCATTTCATGGCATGCGTATTTTTACACTGCTGTTTTTGTTTCTGATTTCCAGCAGCTGCAGCATTTTGGAGTTTGTCTTTACATCCTGTCCATTTTTATTCTATCTTCATTCCTCCTCTATTACTCTGACACATGCATCGTCTCCTGGTTCTTTTATACATGGTGCAATGTCATTGTTTTGTGCCTAGTTTGTTGAAGTTACTGCATGGCAGATGGTAGAATTTGAATTCAATTTTTAAAAATCTGGGATAAGGAGTCTAATGTTGATCATGAGTCTATTGTGAGAAAAATCCATCCTGTTCACTAATCCCCTTTACGGGTGGAAACTACAATTCTTACCTGGTCTGGTCTACATGTGAATCCAAATGCGCAGTAATGTGGTTGACTCTTAACTGCCCTCTGGGCTATTAGGAATAGGCAATAAATGCTGCCTAGCCAGTGATGCCCTCATAAGAGCATAAGACATAGGAGTGGAAGTAAGGCTATTTGGCCCATTGAGTCCACTCTGCCATTCAATCATGATGATGGGCATTTTAATGCCACTTACCAGCACTCTCCCCGTATCCCTTAATTCCTTGCGAGATCAAGAATTTATCAAACTCTGCCTTGAAGACATTTAACGTCCAAGCCTCCACTGCGCTCCATAGCAATGAATTCCGTAGGCCCACCACTCTCTGGCTGAAGAAATGTCTCCTCATTTCCATTTTAAATTGACCCACTCTACTTCACAGGTCCTAGTCTCCCCACCTAATAGAAACAAATTCCCAGCATCCACCCTTTCTAAGCCATGCATTATCTTGTAAGTTTCTATTAGATCTCCCCTCAGCCTTCTAAACTCTAACGAATACAATCCCAGGATCCTCAGCCATTCATCATATATTAGACCTAGCATTCCAGGGATCGTCTGTGTGAATCTCCGCTGGACACACTCCAGTGCCAGTATGTCCTTCCTGTGGTGTGGGGCCCAAAACTGGGCACAGTATTCTAAATGGTGCCTAACTACAGCTTTATAAAGTCTCAGTAATACATCGCTGCTTTTACATTCCGACCCTCTTGAGATAAATGACAACATTACATTTGCTTTAAGAACTTGTTCCTTTGTAGTGCTGCCTGTTATTGGACAGCCTCGCAGCTTTTGTGTGTTGGATTTTGCTGAGTTGTTGCCTAGGCAGACTGGCTGCCTGCTGGAGCAAATATTGAGCCATCAGGCAGCTCAGAGCCTCTGCTTTAAAATATAACACAAGGAGAAAGCATCTGGAATGCACATATCTTCCAACTTGGTGATCCCTCACTTCCTCAGCATCGAACCTGGAAAACATTCATGAAAAGCTTCGTCAAAAGAAACAACTCCTTATCATGGGCGACCATTGTCTGATCACACCAAACACAGAAAAACACATTGAGAGGAGCTCAGCTCTTTGTTTGGAGTTTGCACTGGTTGCTAAACAATGAGAGCAAGGATGCCTTGTACTCAGCAGGGGTGACAGGTAGCAAACTTGAACATTTCTCTCTGTAGCTCCTATCTCCACTCTTTGCACATTTAATTTTGGGGTTACAATTGGATTTGAAGTGCAGCGTAGAAATAAAGCTGAAGGTCAGTACACTGTTTGTATTCCTGTCACTGGCTCCTCCTGGACACCGAGTCAGATTATTTTACCATCCAGACCTTCTGCATCTTGTGCTATGTCAAACTCAGGGGGGTTCATTCATGCCCAGGTCATCCTTGCCAGTCCTTAGTAGTTGGATGCCAACTCCAGTTCACCCCACTGATCCTCCAAATACTGACAGGACTCTTCACTCATGGTCCCTTCTGCCTGATGCCTCTGCTCAAGCTGCAGCTCACTCCTGCTACCCTGACTTCCACCCATGCAAGCCTACCAAGGACCACACTCTCCCACCTGAAGGAACACTTCCCTCCTTGCCCCGGCCCTAATAACTTCTCCTCCGCAGTGCTCTCCTCACCATTACCATTTGCCAATGAGGCCCCAGGAACATTCACATAGCACGAGTTGGACAGACATACAGCATAACCACCCCACAACATCCCCACCTGTGTGCTGCTGTTCCAGTAGCTATGCATCTCAAACAACCACTGATTACTAAGAAATTGCATACTTAACAGATTTGAATGCGCTATCATAACTAAAATATTCAAGTCAACATTAACCTGTGTGACACTGGTCTTTGGTATGTGGTTATTATTTAGGAAGTTTGGTTCAAAAGTGGAGGAAAAATAGATTTTAGCCTTCAGTTCTTGAAGGTTACTTTGTTTTAAATAAAGGTCAGAAAGTCATTTTGTGCAAAGTGAATCTGAGACAGTCCTTCCAAGGAAGCATATGACTTAAATTAAATGACTCGATCGGCTATCTGAGGAGACAATTACTGAATGTTTACAAAGTTGAGCTTTACCACAGAGAAACAAATGAACAGGAACCATTAGTAGATTGAATGCATAAGGAAAGAAGTCATTCTGATAGGAAAGTGGTTTTTGAAAATCTCCAGACTTGAGAGTGTTGTTTATCGAAGTTCTCAGATGGCAAGAGCTAGTGGAAATCTCCAGGGGCTATTGGAATTGGAAAGTTGCTTCTACAACCCAAGAGGAAACAGCTGGAAAGAATCAATTGAGTCAAAAATTAAAGAGTTAACATTGGAGAGATTGCTGGGGTTGAGTGACTGTGAAGAACATTGCTGAGGAAAAGGTTGAATTCTTCCTCTTGCTGCTTATTTTAAGATTTTTCTAAATTGTGTTTTTAATATATATATATAGCTTTTCTTTTTATGTAATAAACTTGTGATTTTAGATAAAATTATATTGATAGCCTCATGAGTGTGTTCAGTAGCTGACCACCATCTTAATCAAACTGCAAACATCAAACATATGGTCTATCAAGCCAGGTTTCATTCTGAGACCTGACTTCTCCAGTATATAGTGACAGCATTTCCATCATTAATCACCGACATCAGCAAACAATAAGGATTAGTACAATAACAAATACTCACTTGAAATGAAATTCTCTTCTCACCATTTTTGTGGAGACTTTGAATGGACATCGTTAACAGCACCTCGGACACTAAAATCACCTTCTTGTTTTTTCAGTAGGACCTGGAGTAGGTAGACAGCTAGCAATGTTGGATTTCTGCCATTCATATCTTCAGAAACATCATGAGCATGAAGGCCTAGGACTATATGGCCTTTCTGAATCTTCATCAGGCTTCCTCACACTTATCGCACCCTATGAATTTATGATCACAGGTCATCCCAGGTTTCAATGGCACAATCCAAACTCTTTGGAACTTGAGTCACTGCTAACTGGAATTTCTAGTACTTGTAATTCCTTTGGAATTAGCACCAAGGTAGAGGCCCTCACTGAGCTAAGGGTGAGCAAACTTAATGGAATAATTTGCATTTCTGAAAGTCAATGGAATTGTGGATAGTTTGATAAAGTCCTCAACTCCACTTTCTACTTTTTCCCTTGCTGATTAAACATCTGCCTATTTTACTCTCAGGAACATAGGAACAGGAATTGGCCATTCAGCCCATTGAGCCTGCTATACATTCAGAAGGATTATGGCCAACTGAACCCTTCAATGGCTTTTACCCGCCCCCTCCTCATAATCCTATACACCACTGGGAATAAGAAATCTATCAATCAATCTCAACCCTAAACATGCTCAAAGGTTAAACTTCCATAGCCCTTTATGGTCGAGTTATCAAAAGTTCCCGACCCTCTGAGTAAAAAAAAAATCTCATCATCTTGTTGGCAGATCTTTTTATGTTTAAATTGTGCCCCTTGGTTCTAGATCCCTCTCCAGAATAAACATCTTATCTACATCTATCCTTTCAATGTCTCTAAGTACTGCTTTAACTTTTAACAAGATCACCTCTCATTCTTTGAACTCTAGAGAACACAGTCCCAGTTTTCCCAGTCTTTCTTCATAGGGCAGTCCCGCCATCCCGAGAACAAGTTGAGTGAGCCTTCCTGTACTTCCTCTATGGCAATAATGTCTTTCCTGAGGTAAAGAGACCAAAACTGCACCCAATACTCCAGGTGCAATCTAACCAATTTCTGATACAACTGAACCAAGGCTTCACTATTGCTGTGTTTTTGCTACAGAATATCATAGCTCCTGGATCTCTACTTAGGAATGGCAAGATACTTCTTTCCCTCTCACATCCTCTGGCATTATTGCATCGAATGACTGACTCAATGACGACTCTTTATCTAAACTAACTTGCTAACTCTATGTGTCTCTTCCAGTGTTGAGTGCTAGGAGTGCATGGGGCAATCTGGGAAATATCTAGTGTGTTCAGAGGCTCCCATTCGCTATTATCACTGGGCCTTCTTGTTATGCTTGAATGGCCACTCACTCTTCACAGGTAAAAATAATCATCTACAGATTATTGTCTCCATTCCCTCACCTCTCTCAAAGATATATGGCTTGAAGTTGTCTCCGTTACACCAACTTCTATCAGCAAAGAGAATCTGGGTCTCTTCTTGGAGAAAGTTGAAAGAAGATTTGCTAGTGATATTAAATTATGAGGGATCTAGTCAGAGTAGACAGAGAGAAGCTGTACAGAGAGAACCAGAAAGCAAAGATTTAACATAGGTGACAAAAGAGTCAATGGTTATCAGGGCAATGTGACCTTGGAGCCTCAGCCAAGTCAGTCATGATCTTATTGAATGGGGAAACAGACTCGAGGTTTGAATGAGGTAAAAGCAATGACTGCAGATGCTGGAAACCAGATTCTGGATTAGTGGTGCTGGAAGAGCACAGCAGTTCAGGCAGCATCCAAGGAGCAGCGAAATCGATGTTTCGGGCAAAAGCCCTTCATCAGGAATAAAGGCAGAGAGCCTGAAGCGTGGAGAGATAAGCTAGAGGAGGGTGGGGGTGGGGAGAAAGTAGCATAGAGTACAATGGCTGAGTGGGGGAGGGGATGAAGGTGACAGGTCAGGGAGGAGAGGGTGGAGTGGATAGGTGGAAAAGGAGATAGGCAGGTAGGACAAGTCTGGACAAGTCATGGGGACAGTGCTGAGCTGGAAGTTTGGAACTGGGTGGGGGGGGGGGGAAGGGGAAATGAGGAAATTGTTGAAGTCCACATTGATGCCCGGGGGTTGAAGTGTTCCAAGGCGGAAGATGAGGCGTTCTTCCTCCAGGCGGCTGGTGGTGATGGAGCGGCGGTGAAAGAGGCCCAGGACCTCCATGTCCTCGGCAGAGTGGGAGGGGGAGTTGAAATGTTGGGCCACGGGGCGGTGTGGTTGATTGGTGCGGGTGTCCCGGAGATGTTCCCTAAAGCACTCTGCTAGGAGGCGCCCAGTCTCCCCAATGTAGAGGAGACCGCATCGGGAGCAACGGATGCAATAAATGATATTAGTGGATGTGCAGGTAAAACTTTGATAGATGTGGAAGGCTCCTTTAGGGCCTTGGATGGAGGTGAGGAAGGAGGTGTGGGCGCAGGTTTTACAGTTCCTGCGGTGGCAGGGGAAAGTGCCAGGATGGGAGGGTGGGTTGTAGGGGGCGTGGACCTGACCAGGTAGTCACGGAGGGAACGGTCTTTGTGGAAGGCGGAAAGGGGTGGGGAGGGAAATATATCCCTGGTGGTGGGGTCTTTTTGGAGGTGGCAGAAATGTCAGCGGATGATTTGGTTTATGCAAAGGTTGGTAGGGTGGAAGGTGAGCACCAGGGGCATTCTGTCCTTGTTACGGTTGGAGGGGTGAGGTCTGAGGGCGGAGGTGCGGGATGTGGACGAGATGCGTTGGAGGGCATCTTCAACCACGTGGGAAGGGAAATTGCGGTCTCTAAAGAAGGAGGCCATCTGGTGTGTTCTGTGGTGGAACTGGTCCTCCTGGGAACAGATCCGGCGGAGGCAGAGGAATTGGGAATACGGAATGGCATTTTTGCAGGAGGTAGGGTGGGAAGAGGTGTAATCCAGGTAGCTGTGGGAGTCGGTGGGTTTGTAAAAAATGTCAGTGTCAAGTTGGTCATCATTAATGGAGTTGAAAGGTCCAGGAAGGGGAGGGAGGTGCCAGAGATGGTCAAGGTAAATTTAAGGTCAGGGTGGAATGTGTTGGTGAAGTTGATGAATTGCTCAACCTCCTCGCGGGAGCACGAGGTGGCGCCAATGCAGTCATCAATGTAGCGGAGGAAGAGGTGGGGAGTGGTGCCGGTGTAATTACGGAAGATCAACTGTTCTACGTAGCCAACAAAGAGACAGGCATAGCTGGGGCCTATACGTGTGCCCATGGCTACCCCTTTGGTCTGGAGGAAGTGGGAGGATTCGAAGGAGAAATTGTTAAGGGTGAGGACCAGTTCGGCCAAACGAATGAGAGTGTCGGTGGAAGGGTATTGTTGGGGACGTCTGGAAAGGAAAAAACGGAGGGCTTGGAGGCCCAGGTCATGGCAGATGGAGGTGTAGAGGGATTGGATATCCATGGTGCAGATGAGGCGTTGGGGGCCGGGGAAACTGAAGTCTTGGAGGAGCTGGAGGGCGTGGGTGGTGTCTCAAACATATGTGGGGAGCTCCTAGACTAGGGGAGATAGGACAGTGTCGAGGTAGGTAGAGATGAATTCAGTGGGGCAGCAGCATGCTGAGACAATGGGTCGGCCAGGGTGGTCAGGCTTGTGGATCTTGGGAAGGAGGTAGAACCGGGCAGTGTGGGGTTCCCGGACTATGAGGTTGGAAGCTGTGGGTGGGAGATCTCCTGAGGTGACAAGGTTCTGTATGGTCTGGGAGATGATGGTTTGGTGATGGGGGGTGGGGTCATGGTCGAGGGGGCAGTAGGAAGCGGTGTCCTCGAGTTAGCGTTTGGCTTCAGCGGTGTAGAGGTCAGTGCGCCAGACTACTACTGCGCCCCCTTTATCCGTTGGCTTGATGGTGAGGTTGGGATTGGAGCAGAGGGATTGGAGGTCTGCGCGTTGTGAGGGTGAGAGGTTGGAGTGGGGGAGGGGGGTAGACAGGTTGACGCGGTTAATGTCCCGGCGGCAGTTGGAAATGAAGAGGTCGAGGGCAGGTAATAGGCAAGCGCGGGGTGTCCAGGTGGATGCAGTGTGTTAGAGGTGGGCGAAGGGGTCCTCGTAACAAGGACAGAACGCCCCTGGTGCTCACCTTCCACCCTACCAACCTTCGCATAAACCAAATCATCCGCCGATATTTCCACCACCTCCAAAAAGACCCCACCACCAGGGATATATTTCCCTCCCCACCCCTTTCCACCTTCCGCAAAGACCGTTCCCTCCGTGACTACCTGGTCAGGTCCACGCCCCCCCTACAACCCACCCTCCCATCCTGGCACCTTCCCCTGCCACCGCAGGAATTGTAAAACCTGCGCCCACACCTCCTCCCTCATCTCCATCCAAGGCCCTAAAGGAGCCTTCCACATTCATCAAAGTTTTACCTGCACATCCACTAATATCATTTATTACATCCGTTGCTCCCGATGCGGTCTTCTCTACAATGGGGAGACTGGGCGCCTCCTAGCAGAGCACTTTAGGGAACATCTCCAGGTCACCCGCACCAATCAACCACACCGCCCCGTGACCCAACATTTCAACTCCCCCTCCCACTCTGCCGAGGACATGGAGGTCCTGGGCTTCTTTCACCGCCGCTCCCTCACCACCAGACGCCTGGAGGAAGAACGCCTCATCTTCCGCCTTGGAACACTTCAACCCCCGGGCATCAATGTGGACTTCAACAGTTTCCTCATTTCCCCTTCCCCCCACCTCACCCTAGTTCCAAACTTCCAGCTCAGCACTGTCCCCATGACTTGTCCAGACTTGTCCTACCTGCCTATCTCCTTTTCCATCTATCCACTCCACCCTCTCCTCCCTGACCTATCGCCTTCATCCCTTCCCCCACTCACCTATTGTACTCTATGCTACTTTCTCCCCACCCCCACCCCCACCCTCCTCTAGCTTATCTCTCCATGCTTCAGGCTCTGCCTTTATTCCTGATGAAGGGCTTTTGCCCGAAATGTCGATTTCGCTGCTCCTTGGATGTTGTCTGAACTGCTGTGCTCTTCCAGCACCACTAATCCAGAATCGAGGGTTGAATGACCTAGTTTTGTTCCTAATCATATTTTCGTATGCAACAAAGATGACAGAAGTAATCACCTTTTGAACAACAAGTGACTTTAGGATTTTGAATTCACTGTCTGAGAGTGTGGAGGAGGCAGACTCAATCACGCCTTTCAAAAGGGTGCTACATTAACGTTTGAAGATAAAAACGTTGCAGGGCTCAGAGAAAAAGTTGGGTGAATAAGACTATTTGAGGGGCACTTACAGAGGGCTGCCATGGACACTGCAGACTGAATGGCCTTCTTTTGCTGTCCAACCAATCTAAGATTTTATGGTCAATTCAGAAGGGATCTACCTCAGTGCCAGGAGCTCCAACGTTACCACCCCTTACTTCCTGAGCTGAATTAATTTGCAATATTTCCAAGGCTTCAGCTTCTTGCATCGTCACGTGTAAATGTTTGGTTGCCCTTTGTCTAAAACCCTCAATTTTTTGCATTGTGGACAATCATCTCTCATATAAGTCTTTCCAGTTACCTAATTTAGTGGAGTCGCATGGTAGCTCAATGGTTAGTACTGCTGCCTCACAGCACCAGGGTCTGAGTTCAATTTCAGCCTTTGGCGACTGTCTGTGTGGAGTTTGCATATTCCCCCAACCCTGTGTCTGTGTGGGTTTCCTCCCACATTCCAAAGATGTGCAGGTTTTGTGAATTGGCCATGTTAAATTGCTCATTATATTTAGGGATGGGTAAGTTAGGTGTATCAGTCGGGGTAAATATAGGGTAGGGGGAAATGGGTCTGGGTGGGTTAGTCTTCAGAGGGTCATGTGGACTTGTTGGGCTGATGGGCTTGTTTGCACACTGTACGGATTCTAAAACAAAAAAAGACTCTCACCTTTAGAAGTGCAAGGATGGCAATTGTATTGGTGCTGTTAATGTGAGGGCATTAAAGAAAGCAAAGGATCCACCAAAGTGGATGAGGAAATAAAGTTTTCTTCAGCAGTTGGAACTGTTCTTCCTGGGAAACAGAAGGACTAAAGACTTGTTGGTGAAATGTAAAATTGAGAGGGGTTTGGACAGTGTGTATAGGAGAAATTTCCCATTGGTGAAAGGTCTAAGAACCAGAGGGCATAGATTTAGGGTAATTGTCAAATGAAGCAACGGTGAAATGAGAATTTTGTTCAGGTTATGAGTGGCTAGGATCTGGGTTGCAGTGCCTAAAATCTCAATTAAGGTATTTTCTTACTCCCCATGTCCAACTCTTCCTTTCCTTGACCCCTCTGTCTGGATTTCTGAGAAGGTTATTACCAAATACACACTACAGGCCAAAATAAAATCAAAATACATGAATACTGAAGAAAACAGAAAGTTCTGGAGAAACTCAGAGGGTCTGGCAGCAACTGTGCAGAGTAAACAGAGTCAACTCTAAAAGTCAATAGATTCAGACATGAACTGTGTTTCCCTCCACAGATTCTGCTAACCGGCTGGGTTTCTCAATCAGCCCACCAATCCCGACAGCTATGTTGGCTAATCTCTACACCTGCACCCCCAGTAAGGATTCTATTCCATTCTCCTAGTTTCTCCATCTCTGTCTTTGCTTGCTATGACCTTCCATTCTATCAATTCTAATCTGTCTTTCATTTTCCTTAGCCAGTTGAGTTATTTTTCGAAGAAAGGTGGAAGAGTTAGCATTCACCCTCTGGTAGGTCAGTAAGCTACATGAGGCAAGAGCAGGGAGGGTCTTGTTTTCATGGAATGATTAGAGCTCAGAAGATCATTTGCCTTGTTGACTCTGCACCCACTCTGCAACAGCAGGTTCACTCACCCACCTTTTCCCTGTAGCCTTTTTATTGTTTTCTTTTCAAGCACTTATCTACTCCTGTCTGAAAACCCTTACTGAATCTGCCTTCATTCAACTCACAACTCATCCTTTCCAGATTGTAACAATTCACTGCATGAAATAAATCTTCTTTGTGTCACTATTAGACCTTAAATTAATGCTCTCTATTTCCAGACCCTTCCATCAAATGGAAGTGCTGCTATTTTACCTATTTATCTCTGTGTAGACACCTTTTCATTTGAATATCTCGATTAAATCTCCCCATAATCTTCCCTCCTCTAAGGAGAGCAAGTTTCTGCCATTCTCCCAATGACTTGGAAAAGAGTAATCAGGACTTAGAACGTAGAGCTTGGTGATGGATTACTCAAAATAAGAAGCAAACTAAAATAAG
This sequence comes from Chiloscyllium plagiosum, assembly GCF_037043375.1. NCBI lineage: Eukaryota > Metazoa > Chordata > Chondrichthyes > Orectolobiformes > Hemiscylliidae > Chiloscyllium > Chiloscyllium plagiosum. The sequence continues at coordinate 78,827,032 of NW_028270151.1, read as the reverse complement.
AAATGCAATTGCCCTAACCTCTTGGAGTTGTGAGTTGGCAGGAGTAAGAAATCTAACTGGAAGGAATTATGTAAAAATGAAATAAATGTATCATTGGTGAATTAATGATCAAGTCAAAGTAAAGTTGCTGTATAAAAATAGCCGAGAAAGTCTGAATTATTACCATGGATATTTTATTTTGTGTTATAGGGTTAGAATCAACTATGTTTTCAATAGCAGCGTAGCTCATCATTATCTATAGCAAATCTGTTACATACAGAAGACTATTCAAGCAAGCATTACATGAACATCATTGCAGTTGGACAGGCATCAATGGAAAGAATGAAGAAATTCCTGGTCATCGTTGGAAAGTCCTCCCAAAGTCATCACTATGGGCTTCAGCAGGTTTTAAAGGAACAAGCTTCCAGAAGCTCTGAAATAGGGAAGAACAGATGCTTAGAATGTTGCTGTAAAGGTCCTCACTGTAAATGCCCCCTGTAGCAATGGAGCGCTTATGTTTATGTAGTTTCTCTTGTGTTCTTATAGGTGAAGGAGATTATGAGTGAGAAACATAGCAATTACATTTCAAACACCCAGTGTCACCTTTCTAGCATAAGTTAGTCACAAAATATATCTTTGATACCATCCCAACCCAGTAAGTACATTGCCCACCAAGACTGTCTGGGTTAAGTATTGCCTGGTTTGAAATCACAATTTTGCATTGTTCCAACACCACTCAGCCCCAGAATTCGAGCAACAGTTCAAAAATCAGCAGTCAACATTTTATGATTTCCCAACCAACTGAATCACAACCTCTGATGCTATTTTGTAAATAGAACATGCTTTTACTGAGATCTAAGCCATTACGAATGAGCTTGAGTCTGTGACCCTGTAATTCACCCCATTAGTACAGGGCAGATTTGGACACTTCTGGCATTAAGGTTTAAAGTAACGCATAATCCAATTTCCTCCTTATTTTCCCCCATGGATGATTAATGAACTGGTAAATTACAGATATAGAAGTCGATAGCATGAAAACAGGCCCTTCAGCCCAACTTTTCCATGCTGTCCAGTTTTCACAATTTAAACTAGTCCCATTTTTTGTATGTTTTATCCAATAGAGTTATAGAGGTTATGTTATTAAAAACTGTTTTCAATCAAGGAAGATCTGTGTTGCAATCATAACTTTCTTTCTTTGGGAATTTGTTGAGCATCACTACAGCTAACATGTTGTCCACATCTGCAAAGCTGAAAGGTTGGAGCAGCCAAGAAAGCACAATCAAGTAAAAACCAAAAGAGAAAGTGCTGGAAAGTCTCAGGAGGTCTGGCAGCATCTGTAAGGAGAGAAAAGAGCTGACGTTTCAAGTCTAACTGACCCTTTGTCAAAGCCCTTTGACAAAGGGTCAGTTAGATTCGAAACACCAGCTCTTTTCTCTCCTTACAGATGCTGCCAGACCTGCTGAGATTTTCCAGCATTTTCGCTTTTGGAAGCACAATCAAGACTGGGCTTTGAACACAAGAGATGTTGGCCAACGTCAACTCAATGAGGCAAGAGCCAGATTCTGGTTCAGGAGACTAGAGAATAATGTGATAACTGCACAAAAAGGACAAGTTTGGAAACTTCACAACTGGAGCAGTAATTCGAGTTCTGACAGAAAAATATCTAGTAACCTCATCAAAATCAACATAGAATTTGTACACCTTTACAATGTGTGGTCTTTCTGCTGAAGACTGCGATGCCTGGCTGAACTCCAATATCCAATGATGTCAGATGACTGAACTATCCTACATTTCCAGATCTCAGCTATTCAGATCTATAATGCTCTGAAAGGCATGAGCGGAGGTGCGGGTGTTGGACTGGGCTGGACAAAGTAAAAACCACACAATGCCAGGTTATAAATCAACAGGTTTATTTGGAAGCACCAGCTTTCGGAGTGCTGTTCCTTTGTCTAGGAAGGATAAAGGAACAGCGCTCCAAAAGCTAGTGCTTCCAAATAAACCTATTGGACTATAACCTGGTGTTGTGTGTTTTTTTAAATATGAAAGGCTACATTAAATGAAGCTCCAAAGATCCTGGGATCTAAGTAAGTGGGCCCCTTACCCTCAATATCCATGAATATAGATTGGGCCACTGACAATTGAATGAACCACATCACAAACAGAAATGTTCAACTGTGATCTTACTTCTGTTGCTATTCCAGTTCAGCTCAAAGATTGATGGAAAGCAGCCTACATTAAATAGTGCAGGCAAGCTTCCTTACTAATTCTCCCATAGTATAGCATCGCCTGAAAAAATTTATTCTGAACCCATTCATCCGTGCTTTACATTCCCAGTAAAAATCCAACATTCTGAAGTAAAGAAGCCATGTTTAGTGAAGTCTATAACTCAATAATAATTACCAAGGGGTTCACAGGACTGGAGTCCTTCCATTATACTGATGTAACTGTCACCCAGGTACGTTTTGTAATCACCATCTGGGACTTCAATGAGGCATTGAGTGGAGTCTTTAAATAGGAGATCCTTCCCAGAAAACTTTGTTGAATCAAACATGGAGAAGTTGTTTTCCTCAGATCCACCACGACCATGTTTCAACTAGAATTTGAAGCAAACCTGTTAATGATGGTGACCGTAAACACATTGCAATTGTCTGGAATGTGAATCTGCCACTAGGAAAACATTGTTTAGCTCTTCAAGCTTGCTGCACCTTAAAACCATATCATAGCAGATCTGTACCTCAATCTGTCTGTACTCCAAATCATTTCACTGCTGTGAATTAAAAATTTATCAATCTCAGTTTTAAATAGCTCCAATTTTTTCAATAACAATGCTGACATTGACTTATGACTAATACACACTGATACACTTAGAGCATCTCAGCCTGAATTTTTTTTGATCTGTCAGCAACACCTCTCTGTCTTTAATAAATCTCTCTTGTAAAATGGGAAAACCAACAAGGCTGGTGGTTTCTTCTTAATCTTTCATGGTGTGTGGCTATTTCTGACAACATTTATCATCCACCTTGAAATAAAATATTTGTTCAGAAGTGACCACACTTCTATGGGACAGGAGTCACATTCAATGAATCATTTGATGTCTTTTAATCACTCCATTCCCCATAAAACTGTACTTCATTGCTTAGCAGAAATTTATCAACCTCCACCTTAAACATACGCAAAGACTAAGCCCTCTTTGTTAGAGAATTCCATTGGTTTACAATCCTCTGAGCGATAATATTTCTCCTCACATGGGACATAATTAATGTCTCCCTTATGTTTAAATTATGCTGCTTTGTTCTTGTAGTGATTGGACCAGCTGGATCCTGTTGACTATAATGTCCTTGATTGGGGTTGTTAACCTGGGATAATCAGGAAAGCCCCGGCTGACTGATATAACCAGGAGGTAGGGGACTGACTCTGAGCTGGCTGGTCATAGCCAGTTTACTGTGCACAACTAAATAAATGGGTGCCTCAGTGATGAAATGTTGGTCTAAAGGGAAAAGAAAATACAACCAGGAGGTTAGAGTTCCCTGCCACAGCCAGTGTATGTTGCTCTGTGTTTTTTGGGGGAAACCTGATTCCTGAACTGGATGATCTACACAGCCAATTTGTCAACTGGCTTTTTTTTTTAATTGAGGACTAATTTCTAAACTGGTTGATTTCCACAGTCAATGTGTTTCAGGTGTAAGTTTGTTCTCATTGGGGAACTGTTGTTTCGCTGACTGGTGACAGCCTGTGTGTTAGTCTTTTCACTTTTTTGGCAGGGTTTAGCTCTTGTACTCTGGTTTTCTTTGGAATGTGTTTTTACTTTCTTGGTGTTTGGACTGAGCCCCTGTGAGAAAATGCACCTTTCCAGTTTAGCTGTTTCTATGGGTAGGCCTGGCTCTTTGGCAGATTAGGCATTTGTAAAGACTGAACATGTGTGTTGGGAGATACTGCATCCTGGAGCTTGGGAGTGGACTAAACCCCTGTGAGTTAACTGCACCTTTACAATGCACTGTGTTTCTGTAAATGGGCCTAGTTCTCTATGGGTGGTCTGGGACTCTAGGGAGACTGAGCACCTGTGTACACTTGATGCCTTCAGGAGTGGACTTTGCCCTTGGTTGTGGACTCTGTTTTTGACAGTGGACTCTGCAGTTTGAAATGGACTTCATTTCTTACCATACACTTTGTATACTAGAGTGGACTCCACTCCTGGGAATGGACTCTACACTTGGAAAAGAACTGTTTATGGTAATGAACTCTGTACCAGAAGGGACTCTGTTTGTTGGTTTGGGATCTGGCTTTTACTGCTCCTCTTCCTTGTAAATTGCTGTTTCTCTGTATATGGCTGTTAATGTTAGTTTGTAAACTATACTGTTAAACAAAATAAAATAGGAAAGGTAGCAGGCTGTAGAGGAGGTCGTTACGGCTGACTACCTGCCCCTCTTCTGTGGTTACATCTGGGCCTCCCTGGAGAAGGAGCATGTGGTGTCCACTAACGCCCTAGAGGTATTTAGGGACAGGTTGGGACTGTGGGTGCCTTATTTCCCCCTTCAATTTAACTTTTTTGACTTAATGCCTATCCTCCCCTTCATGTATGTTTTCACATAGGCATTGCTCCTGTGATGAGAAGGGCATTGCTTGCCACTGGCCACTCAAGTGTTTTTTTTTCTACCTGGTAGTGAAATAAAAATGAAGCTTTCAGCACATGATGTTTCTTCACTATGTCCTACACCTACATGCACATGATATGGCTGCTGGGGAGAAATAAGCACTACAAAGAAAGAAAAATATATATAGCCAGGAGATTTTGAACCACCTCAGTTTTTGGTGGGGTGGTGGCTCTGAATGGGCCAAGGTATGTTTACCAGTAAACAAAGGTGATTTGGTGACATTTTGTGCAGTTATTAGAGTTCTAGATGCTTTAACCAGGGGAAATATCTTACCTGCATGTACCCTGACTGTTCCTTTCAGTACTTCTTACGTTTCAATAAGATCTGTCATTCATCGATACTCTAGTGAATAGGGGCCTAGTTTGCCCACTGCAACTCCCAGGTCATTTCCTCTGCCCTGAAGCTCTTCTCCTCCCCCACTCACCTACTGTACTCTATGCTACTTTCTCCCCACCCCCACCCTCCTCTAGCTTATCTCTCCACGCTTCAGGCTCTCTGCCTTTATTCCTGATGAAGGGCTTTTGCCCGAAACGTCGATTTTTGCTGCTCGTCGGATGCTACCTGAATTGCTGTGCTCTTCCAGCACCACTGATCCAGAATCTGGTTTCCGGCATCTGCAGTCATTGTTTTTACCTCTTCATAGACCAGTCCTGCCATCTTGGGAATAAGTCCGATAAACCTTTTATTGCTCTCCCCACTATGTAAAGAGTCTTTTCTGAGAAAAGGAGACCAAAACTCCATACAGTACTGTACATGCAGTTTAACCAACCTCTACAATGATTGAAGCAAAACTTCTCTACTCCTGTATTCAAATCCTCTTGCAATAAAGACTAACATTCCATTAGTCTTCCTGATCGCTTGCTGTACCTGCACGTTAGCCTTTAGTGACTTATTGATAAGGATGCCTGCATTCTTTTGTAGATCTACACTTTTCAGTCTCTTGCCATCTAATAAATATTCTGCATATTGGTTTCACTGACCAAAATGGATAACTTCAGATGTTTCCACATTATATTCCATCTGCCATGACCTTAACCATTCATTAAGTCTGTCCAAATCCTCCTGAAGTTGCTTAATATTTTCATCACACCACTTTGTAGCATCAGCAAATTGGGAAATATTACGTTCAGTTCCCAAATGCAAATCACATTTGTGTTATGGGTATTTACACCATCTCACAAATCACAACTTGTTAATTTGAGAATGTCCCATTTGTTCCTGTCCTGTTTTCTGTCTGTTCACCAGTCATTAACCTATGCCAACACATTATCTCCTTTACTGTATGCTTTAATTTTTCTATTGTGATGAAGCTTGGATTAAACCACCAGCAATCACTTCTCTCTCCAATGAGAAAGGTGGCCTATGTTCCTTTGGGATTATGGCAACTCCAAATTTATCTTTAATTTCTCTATCTAGACTTCTGTGGGGAACTTTATCAAAAGCCTTCTGAAAGTCTAAGTATGCCACAACCACCATCTCTTCTTTATCAATTTTGTTAGCAACATGTTCAAACAAGCTAGTCAAACACAATTTCCCATTCACAAATCCACACCTCCTATCTCCAGTTAGATCATTATCTTCCAAGTGTGTATTTATCTGTAGTTCTCTGCTTTCACTCTTGTTCCATTCTTAAATAGCTTGGGGTGCAGAACATATGTTCCATTCCAATTCACTGAAATCATTCCGTACCTATAGACTTTAGGAAGGTAATCACTAATCCATTGACTAACTCTACAGCTACCTCTTTCAACACTCTGGGATGAAGACCATCAGATCCAGGGATAGTATCTACATTCAGCCCTATTCATTTCACCACTTCTTACAAACACTAATTTCCATCAACACCCCATTCACCCTAGCCACTTTGATTTCTAATTCTAGAGCTTTCTTGTGTCATTCTTGGTGAAAACAGACATAAAGCAACCATTTAACTTCTCTGCCATTTCTCTGTTTCCCATTATAAATTCTCCTGACTCTAATTGTAATGAAGCCACGTTAATTTTAATCAAACATTTCTTTTTTATGCAACCATTGAAGATTTCCAGTCTGTTTTTATGTCTGTTGTTTTTCTCAAAATCCCATCAGCATTTCCTAAAACTGACCAATAAAATACTCACCTGCTCATTCTTCAACAGTTGGAGAACTTTTGCTCTCTTATCTGATCGGGTCATAACAGCATGTGATGGGGCATCAGCCAAATGGCAGTTCATAAACTGATCAATTGGGGCTGTAGTACCATCTTTGCACAAGAGGTGATAATCTGAAGATTTCAGATTCTGATTCCAGTTAAGCTTTCCATTACCTACAAGTGAAAAGAATTCCAATAGTTACCCACTAACACCATCTCCTGAATTTTCCTATCAAGCCCTTTGTGAGAGATTTCAAAGATTTTGGGGAAATGCAAATGTCTTACATATACCGCATTCCAATTTCCTATCTAATTGGCCCATTCTTCCAGGAAATATTATTAAATCTGATAAACACAACTGAATAAAATATTGATGTTGTTAGTTGGGCATGCAGTTCTAAATCCTCACTGAATTACAGGAGGGAGCTGTACCCTTCATTATCTGCATGGTGTTCCTGGGCACTGAATCCTGATCAAATGATCCAAGGGTGAAGGTACAAGTCATCACATCTCTAACTTCCTTCTGCCATCAAGGGTACGTGCTAGCCAGTTACTTATCTAACTTATTTCTGTTCATTATTTCAGAGCCAATAATTTTATACAGTGAACTATCAATGATTGTTTGCTATCCTCCTGCATTCTTGCCACTATTAAAATTGTAGAAATGTTTTGTCTCCTTTATGTCTTTGTTCTTCATAACTAATCTCCCTCATTTATTCAGGAAGGATGATACCCTATAATGATTCTTTTACCTTTTGAATACTTCTAAATGCCCCAATTATTTTCTTTCATATTAATTGTTAGCCTTGGCATGTATTCACTTTCAGCCTTTCAATTTCTCTGTCTCTCAGTCTCCAAACCACAATTGTTTGATTAAACTCTGTCAGGCATTCATGCTGCAGGTGAAATCTGTTATGACACCTTAAGCCACGAGCATGTGTGAGATCCATTTAATTCACTCACTCACTCACTCACGAACAATGAAAAGTTTCCAAGAATATTACGTACCGTCAGTGTTCTCCGACACCGTGGTATGTTTAACAAATGCAACATCACCTACTTCCACAAGGCACCTGGAGGAGATTGGGATGAACTTATTCAGATATCAGAATTTCAAGGAGACTGCATTCAATGCTTCCCTTCCCCAATTTTCACTCTTCCTCTTTAATACAGGCTGACTCCAATTCATACAATGCAGCCCTCTGGTATCCCACCTGTGTGGCCCTTCATAAAATATAATTAGACAGTGAGTGGGCAAGTTTACCCTAGCTCACCAGGTAAGAAACACATATACTCATCCAATGTTCCATGTTGGCTTCAATGGAGAACAACACTGTTTGGTTTGGCAAACTTACATTGCACCCGATCCCATCAGTTTCCTCAGCAGAAAGCTTGGTTAAAATTCCTCTCTGTAATGGCAGCAGGCAGTTTGATCCTGCTAAATATTATGTCCAAGTTGAGTCCTATCAATAACCTTAATCACATCCACGTTTTCCAGCAGCAGGCACTTATCTGTCAGATTGCTTTCCCTCTACATTGTACCAAGCTTTTTCACCAAGCCAGCATTCAGCTGTGTGCTAAAGTTCTACTGCCTATGCATCCACTATGATCTGCTTTTGTCTTTGTTCCACCATAGTATTTGGCAGCTCACTCCAAATTAATAACTAACAAGTCATCCTTTTGCACCCATATCGCTGAGTTGAAGGTTGTGAGTTCAAAACCCACTCTGGAAGTCTGGGCACAAAAACCAGGTTGTTGCTTCAGTCCCAAAGGAGTTCAGCACTGTCAGAGGTGTTGTTGTTCAAAGATGACATTCAATCAAGGACTCTTCTTATTCCCAGTAATGGCAGGCGTAAATGAGTCAAAACGTGTGGTGCTGGAGAAGGACAACTGGTCAGGCAGCATCCAAGGAGCAGGAGAGTCGACATCACGAGCATAAGCTCTTCATCTGGAATGGGGTGAAGAGCTTATGCTCAAAACATTGACTCTCCTGGGCCTTGGATGCTGCCTGACCAGCTGTGCGTTTCCAGCACCATACTTTTTGATTCCGATGTACAGCATCTGCAGTCCTCACTTTCTCTGCAAGCATAAATAATCAATGCAAAGAGGGGTTGTGGTTTTGTACTCTCTTCCACAAATGATATTTAATGCGATATCACTTCATGTGATTTGGAAAAAATGTTTGAGACCCTAATGGAATTGGGGATCAAGCATATTAATTAAGGGCTAATTGATTGCAGCTAATGTGGGGAGTTAATAATCCATGGGGTTCATAGCAGTTGACTGCCCCTCTTCAGCAGCTATGTTCGTGTTGGGTGAAGTTGGAGAGGGAGCATGCAGTGTCCACTGATACACTCGATGCCTTTAGGGAGATGTGGGCAGCTCAGGGGGCATGTCCCCTTCCAACTCTATTTTGATTTAGCCCTGCTCCCTACATCTCCCTCACCCTCAATGGTCTGCATTGTCCTTAATAGGCTTTGCAAGTAAACAAACTAACTGAAGAACAGGTGGTGGTGAGTAGTTTAAAATATACCGTGGGTGATTTCGTGATGGGGTGTATAACAGCACTTCTGAATATGTGAAAATACTTGGTGTGATGGGGTGGGTGGCGACCTCTAGCAGCACAGTGGTAATAACCTTATCTCTGAGCCAGGAGGCCTGAGTTCAATATGGTGCATAATAACATCTCTGAACCCTTTGATGTAGATAAAATGGGTGTGATTTTATGGAATGCCATTAACTGAAACAAAGCTCTCACTAAAAGTGTGGTGTTGGACTCTGTTCAAAACATTTACAGTATATACTCGAGTAATAGTCCATCTCATGTAAAGGTCGACCCCTATTTTTGGCCAAATAATCTGGAATTTTCCATATATCTCACGTAAAAGTCAACTCTAGTTCTTCGCAGCTACCAGATCAACATTTGAGTCAGTGTGCTGCGATCACGTCCCACTCCAATCTTTCAGTCTGCCAGTCATTCCACGCCACTCCCGGTCTTCCAGTCCACTGGCTGTTGAGTTCCGCTCTGGGTTTTCAGTATTACCATCAATCATTCTTTTTTCCCTTCATTCATTTAGTGATCAGTTGGGCTTCTGCTAATGATATGATATGGTATGAATTTTGACAGGCATAAATTTCAGCCACTCAAAAGTAGTATTCATGTAATCGTCGACTCTGTAAATTTAACCTTAAAAAGTAGTCAAAAAAATTGACTATTACTCGAGTATGTACGGTATCTTCTGGTGTACAAGTTAATGTTGGATCAAATGATCATTTTTAAACCAGGATTGAGGGACTTCTATAACTGAGGTTTAAAGAAAACTGCAGTTGTTGTGAAATCTCAATTTCGAATAGAATGAGCAGGTCAGGCAACACCTGTGGAGACAGAAACATTTAACTTTTCAAGTTGATGCCTTTTCAACAGAAAAAGGAAATAGGGCAACAATGGCAGGGTTTTGAAATTTAGTCATCGATGAGACAAAATCTCAGTGTATGGCAGAATAGTGTCACAGGGCTAAGTGACCTTCTCCTGCTCTTATAGTCCCATTCTTGAAGAAAAGCAGAGTTTGCTATGGCATCTCAGCCAAGATTTATTCCACAGTCAATCTCAGAAACAGCTAATTCTGTCCATATCTCATTGCTATTGGTGGGACAGTACTGAGTACAGATTGGCTGCAATAACACAATGACCACACTTCAAACAACACAGCTGGAAAGCTCTTTGGAGGGTTACAAAAGCACCTGTATACATGTGATTTGTTTCCTTACCTGAAGGCGCCGCTGTAGCTGTAGTACCTCTCATTGCTGTTGGCCACACATTTGTCTGTTGGTGCCGTTGAATTTTGACTTTCATTTCCAATACACAGAGAGCACAGATTTGGGTGCAGGGCAGCATTCGCTCCAGGGGCACAGCTCTGACTGAAATATGTTGCTTAATTCAAAAAGATTTAATTAGGAGTTAACTTCATCTCTAAATTCTTTTTTGGCCTGTGACACTAAATGTGTCAATGTTTATAACATTGCTTATTGATCTGTAATATCACGCAATTGCGCTGCAGCACAAAACAATAGCCCACGCCAATCACTGCCACTATAAACCAATCAGATTGTCATGTTAGATCCTGATGAACATTCCCATTGATCTCCTACTCAGGGAATTGTACTTAAGCAGAATCTGCAAACCTCATGGTCCAGCATATTCCGCACCCAACCATTACCTACAAGCAAGGGATCAACCTTGATTCAATGGAGTATGCAGAAGGGCATGCCAGGAGCAGCAACGGGCATAGCTGAAAAAGAAGAGCTAAGTGATCTCACAACCAATGGAATAGATCTAAATTCTGGAGTCATGCCACATCCAGTCATGAATGAAGGTGGACAATTCAACACTTCCTTGATTCGATTCACTCACGTGATGTTAAGAAATGGTTGGAGGCATTGGATACTGCAAAGGATATGGGCCGTGACAACATCCGGGCAAAAACTGAAGAGTTGTGCTGCAGAACATTTTGCTCCCCTAGCCAAACTCTCCCAGCAGAGCAACAATACTGGCAGCTATCTGGCAATGTAGCAAATTGCCCAGGTGTGTCCTGTACATAAAAAGCAGGACAAATCCACCCCGGCCAATTACTGCCCCATTAGTCTCCTCTCGATCATCAGTAAAGTGATGGCAGTGGTCAACCCAGTGCTATCAAGCAGCACCTGCTCAGCAATAACCTGCTCAGTGACTCCCAGTTTGGGTTCCACCAGGGCCACTCAGCTCCTGACTTCATTACAGCCTTGGTTCAACAATAGACAAAAGAGCTGAATTTCAGAGTGTGACTGGCAGCCCTGGACATTGAGGCCACATTAGACTGAGTGTGCTATCAAGGAGCACTAGTAAAACTGGAATCATGGGTATGGGAGAAAACTCTCTGCTAATTGTAGTCATACTTGGCACCAAGAAGGATAGTTGTGGTTGTTAAAGGTCAGTCATCTCTGCTCCAGAACATCTCTACAGGAGTTCCTCAGAGTAGTGTCCTATGCCCAGCCATCTTCAGCTGCTCCATCACTGACTTCCCTCCACCATTAGGTTAGAAGTGGGGAAAATCACCGATGGTGGTACAAATGCTCAGCACCATTTGTGACTCCTCAGATGCTGAAGCAACCCGTGTCTAAATGTAACAAGATCTGGACAACATCCAGGCTTAGGCTGACAAGTGGCAAGTAACTTGCCACACAAGTCTGCAGCAATTCATGCCACACAAATTCCAGGCTATGACCATCCAATAAGAGACAATCTAGACACTATCCTTTGTGATCCAAATTGCATTACCATAACTGAGTCCCCCACTATCAAAATCTTGGGTTTGACCAGAAACATAGCTGGACTCACCAATAAAAACAATGGCTACAAGACCAGGCCAAAGGCAAAAATACTCTCCTCCTGGCTCCCTAAAGCTTCCATCCATTTATTGTCACCTGGTCAAAACCTTGGAGCCCTTTTCTAACACATGAGACAGAGCCATCCATTTGCATGGAGAGAGAACTGTTTACTTTTAACTTTACTCTTTAACATGAACATTTATTAGCTTTTAAACATGAGGAATCACACTTACAATTAAAAACATCGCAAGCGTTGATTTTCCTCTCTGAAATCAGGTATCCCATCGGAATGTTCCAGCCAGCAGTCCGGCCAACAGCTGTGTGACAGGACTTTTTCCCTCTCAGTGTCTCCCAGTTCAGGCTAGTATTCTTTACAACCGCCACAGCAAAGTAAGAGGCTGTGAAAGAATACAAACAATGTAATATTCTCAGTGGAAAAGAGGATACATATTTAGAGCAGAGCAGTATTCAGGACAGTAAGGCAGCTAGGGATAGGCTTGGTTTTAGATTGTTCAAGCACAGATGCTATGTTCGAATGGGTTCTGAAACTAAAAGTTAACAACGGGGCAGCTTAAACTCCACTCAAATATTTCATCATGAGCATAACTCTATCGCTGCAGATGTAAATGTAGTGGCTATTTGGCAAAACCCTATGTGAATCACACTTAGTCTTGAGAGGAATCTTGGAATGTTGTACCTGAAGGTGCCAAAGGAACTTCAAACAGCTATCCTTCAAAGGGAAGAGATGCAATTTAAAACAAACTGGACTGTGAATTCCTGTGGTCACTGTAGTAATGAACAGCTCACCATCCTTGACAGCAGAAAGATACCTCCTGTGTACTGTGTCCCAAAGTGTAGACATCTTTGTACTTACCTTTCCAGGAGTATATAAACAAAAGGCTTGAAAATAAAATAATTACATCAACTAGTCTGTGTGTGTTAGTGGGTTGATATGCCACAGTGACCTACAGTAAGGTCACAGCTTGAGACACTTTGGTGTCATGGGTAATGAAGGACTCTTTCTCACTCTGAATAATGGAGGCCAGGCAAGTCAGTGAAGCTGCTCTCAAGAAGGCAAGAGAACAGAAGCTTGTCAGCTAATCAACTGCTCCGTGGCTAGTGTCAGCATTACCATCATCGTCCAACTCAGTGGTCACAACAGTCCACTATCTATCATTCACAGAACCTAGAGACTGATTTTATTTTATTTTATTGTGTTTAATAGCTACTAATCTCACCTTTTCTTTAACTCAAGAAAGACTGATCAGTTTGGCTCCCTGGCAAACATAAACAAATTTGGATTGAGAAAGAGGATCCTTTATAAGTTAACCTGCTGTAACAAACTGAGAGAGGAGTTGAATTAAGAAGGGGAACTACTTCACCCCTTTTCCCTTGGGAGCAGAACCGTTTGGAGATGGTCCATCCAGAATCGTAACAAATTGGGGATACTTGCCTGGGGACTGTTATAACAATTGGAACATACTTTCGGCCTGATTTTAACTCTAAAAAGCAGGTGAGTTTTAAAATAAGTAGAAATTGCCAGGAATTTTTTGTGCATTTTCTCAGTGCAGTACTCAAGGAGTTAGATGCTTCTTTCTGCACAATCAGGTTGTGGCACTGCTACTTAGTGTAGGGACACCCTCCATCTCTTCCTACTCCTTTCTGTCTCCTGAACTGACTGTATAAATAATAGATCTAGTCATGTTATACATCCAGAATGTTTTCTTCGTTATGAAGAGATAATGTGTCAATATACATCCTTGGAAAAGCGCTCTCTTTCTTTAAAGTAAAAGAGGAGATGTTACATTATTGCATATGCTGTAGACCAGACAGGTAGTTTATCTTTAAGACCACCACAAGGTGATATTCCAGCATATGTTACTGGTTCTCAGCTGCTGTTTCTGTAGTTGCAGTAACAATAATAAGCACAGAACCTGGACAATGTGTAAGGCTGAGATTGTGTAACATTGTCAGTAGTTAATGTTATTAATAAACATCCAGACGTCTGTTTATGAGATGGACAAAATATTGACATAGAGCAGACGTTACCTCACATGTGGCAATCTAGAATGAGAGATCACAGTTTTAGAATAAGGGATAGGAGATTTTAAACAGAGATGAGGAGAAATTACTACTCTCAAAGATTGTAAATCTGTGGAATTCGCTACCCCACAGTGTGGAGGATGCTGGGACATTGAGTATCTTTATGGAGGAGAGAGACAGATTTTTAATTAGTAATGAGTTGAAGGGTTATGGAGAGTGGGCAGGAAAGTGGAGGTGAGGCCAAGATGAGATCAGCCATGATTGTATTAAATGACAGAGCAGGCCCTAAGGGCTGAATTTCCTACTCTTGCTACTAGTTCTTATGTCTCAACAAAATCCCAATGTTCGTGCAACACTATACAAGGGCTAATGTGTAGGGAACTTTTGGTCCATAACAATCTGGGAAATGGTGTTTTACACACAAAAGCAGGAAAGTAGGGTTGAGAAACAAATCAGCCATGATCAAATGGCAAGCAGACTCAGTGTACTAAATGGACAAATTGCTCCAATACGTTATAGTCTTATGGTTATACCTTATGGACTGGACCAGGAATTTGCCAGGTAACAGCATGAAGAAATGTATGGAACTCACTGGCAGCTAAGCAGATATATTGTATTTATTTGGACAGTGAGGAGCCCATCAATAGTGATCACACCAAGTCAGTAGGACTTGACAGAATAGTGTAGGTTTGAAAACTTACGTATCTTGATTTGGTCATTCATGCCTGTGGATTTGCATGGCTCAAGATTAGCTGCGAGAAGAAAGGAAAGAAAATTGTAAACACCAATCACATCTTTGCATCTGTTGTCCATGAAATGGCAGGCAAAGAACCTCAAAGCACATGGCTGCCTCTAGGAAATCCAACTGGATCCAGGAAAATCTCTCCAGGGAATTGTCCCTGAGCATTACACTTCTAGAATTATATTGATTTTGATAAACGTTTGGACTTTCATATAAGTTTTATGTCTTTATGGTATTCAGAAGCTGCATTAAAATGAGATGTTGAGCTATTCCCCAGAAGGCTATAGGACACTTCATGTTTCCTCTGGCATTTCAGTTAGAATTCCTCAATGATCTGCAAAGTACATAATTGTTCAAACCTTTCAGCCCTAATGCAATAATAAGTACAAGAGATACTGTAGGAGGTGGAATTTCCTGACTAAGTTCAGATACAATATTCTATGCTATCAGGAGAGACTGGAGCTGTCTCATTGGGCATTATGCCATCATTTCAAGAAGCAAGACTGAAGTTGCCGATGCATCATAGAATGACAGAATCAGAGATTTTCTGCAGGTGCAGAAAGAGGCCACTCAGTCCATCATGGCTGTAATAGCTGTTCAACTGAGCATCACTACCTTCTGCCAATTTCTGGTTTCTTTCCTTCATATCCTTGCACATTATTTCTATCCAAATAATTATATAATGCCATCTCAAATACCTTATTGAAACTGCCCTTATCACACTTACAAGTAGTTTTTTTTCTCACATCACATTTGCTCCTTTTGCAAATCGCTTTCAATGTGTGTCATCTGGTTCCTGACACCTTTATGAGCAGGATCACTTTCTGCGACTCTATCCATCCCTGTCATGTTTTTGGAAACCTCTTTTGGGTCTCCTCTTAGCCTCCTTCTCTTCAAGAAGATGAATCCCAACTTCTTCAATTTATCCTCATCATTGAAGTTCTACATCTTTGGGACCATTCTTGTAGATCACTTCTGAACTCTCCAGTGCATTTGCATTTTTCATACATATTCTCCCAGGACTGTACACAATCCTCCAGCTGAGGTTTCACAAGTGTTTTGTGCAATTCAACATTACTTCAGACCTGCTGAGTCGCTCCAGCAATTTCAATTTTTGTCTCAACATCACCTTCATACAGTTGCACAGTATACCACTATTAATAAAGCCAAAGATGTTTTATTGCTTTACTTACTGTTCTCTCCACCTGTCCTGCTACTTTCAACCAATTGTATATGTATACACCCAGGTCCCTCTGCTCCAGCAAGCTCCCCTTCACCCTCTTCCTTA
The DNA here is from genome assembly GCF_037043375.1 of Chiloscyllium plagiosum. Classification (NCBI taxonomy): domain Eukaryota; kingdom Metazoa; phylum Chordata; class Chondrichthyes; order Orectolobiformes; family Hemiscylliidae; genus Chiloscyllium; species Chiloscyllium plagiosum. The sequence goes on along the minus strand of NW_028270151.1, from coordinate 78,810,836 downwards.
AAATTGTATGCCCTGTTTTCTATTGCCTTTCAATGTTCTTCGTATCAGAATGCAAAAGTTCACACTTTTCTGCATTGAATTCCATCTGCTGTCTTTTTGCCCGCTGCACCGACTTGTCAATGTCCTTTTGGAGTTCTACACTGTCCTCTTCACAGGTTACAAGTCTTTAGAGTTTTGTGTCATCTGCAAACTTTGAAATTGTCCCTTGCTAAATCTAGATCATTAATATATGTATAAATCCCTTTTTATGTCATGACCTATAACTTTCCTCATAGACCTGTTTTGTGGCACTGTACCCAACACCTTCTGGGAATCCATGTACACCTCATCAATAACTTTTCCCTCATTCAATCTTGCTGATAACTCTTCCAAAATAAAACTCCAGCAGGTTACCTAAACACTATTTCCCCTTTAGAAATTCATGTGGACTTTTCCTTATCATATATCTTTTCCCATGTGACTACTAATTCTCAAATTGTTGTTTCTAGAAGTTTCCCACCACTGAATCACACTCATTGGTCTACAATTCCTGGATCTTATCCTTACATCCTTTCTTGAACAAGGGCATGATGTTTGGAATTTTCAACCTTCTAGCAGCTCTGCCTTTGCTGGGCTCGCTCAGGTTTCCTTCAGCCCTTCCTGAAGAAGGGCTCATGCCCGAAATGTCGATTCTCCTGCTCCTTGGATGCTGCCTGACCTGCTGCGCTTTTCCAGCAACACATTTTCAACTATCAGGTTTGACCAATGTCTCTGCAATCTCCACTCTTCTGTCAATATCCTCAGATGCTTCTCCACCAGTCCCAGTGCCTTGTCAACTTTAAGTACCAACAGTCTATCTATTGCTTCTTTCTTTTCAATTTGGAACCCTTCTTGTGATAGAAATTTATCTTCTATTGTCATGCCCCAGGTAGTATCTCCTTCTTTGGTGATGGAATGTTCATTTGACAATTCAGCCATGCCCATTATCTCCATTTGTAAATCCTCTTTATGGTCTCTAATTGACCCTACACCTCTTTTTAACCACTCTTCTATGATTTATTCTCCTTTGGAAGATTTTGAGATTCCCCTTCTGGTAGGCAGCTTTCTCATTATTTTTCTTTGTTTCTCTTATTTATTTTGTCACCTCCCTTCTGTATTCCGCTTAGTTCTCAATTGTATTTTCTACCTGTCGCCTGTCAGAGGCACTCTCTTTCACTTTTTCTTACTTTCTGTCTCCTTTGCCATCCACGGAGCTCTGGATTTACTTGTCCCGTTACAGGCAGTACTCCTTGACTTTATCTGAACTATCCGCTCTTTGAGGGTAACCCACTGTTCAGATCTTTTGCCCACCCACTACTCATTCCAGTCAATCTTGCCTCGCTCCACCCTTACCCGTTGATGTCAGGTGTCCACCAATTCATGTTTTTTTACTTTTCTTTGACATTTCCCACCTTATTCCCAAACCTTACGATACAATGATCACTGTTTCCTAAATAATCCCTCATTCACATTTGATCAATTTGACCAACCTCATTTCCAAGAGCCAGGTTCAACAGTGCACGCAATACAGACAGATTTTCCCCTCACTGCCCCTTAACATACATGAGATTATTTACTCCTTGTCAAATACAATGCATTTTCCATAGTGGGTTAGCTTGAGATGGACCAATTGAGCTCAGGTCCCAGTCATGTTGACACAAGGATCCTTTCCAAATGCTGTTTAAACCCCAAAATCGCATGATAACTATAACAGTTTGAAATCGTATGAAAGACACTTACTTTTATTATAATACTCTGCCATGACTGGGACAAGACCGCACTTTCCTGCAGTATAGACCTCCCCGCCATCAAGACTTGCTGCATCAGCATCTCCAAACTGCAATCATAAATTTTAATTAGAATCTCTCTCTCTGTCTCTTTCCCCTCTTCTGTAGAACAGATCCAAAGGCTTCTCTCCAAACTTGAAGTTAATCATTCAGTGTGGGAAGATTCCAATCTTCCACTCTCCACTATGAATCTAGCTCAGGATCATGACGTGGTCAATGGGCCAAGATGTTTACAGATTTCCTTAAGCTATTTGTTGCTATTGAGGCTATTCTGAAATAATGATGAACTGGAGGCTTCAGGGACAGTCAGCATCCATAAGATCTTTGTGTAACAAATAAAGATAATTTATCAAGTTCCGATTCAAGAATCTTTGGGAACTGGAGGCATTGCATGATGGGGCTTGCTTGTGAGTAAGAAGGCAAGAATGAGAGGTTGCTAATTTTTGGAAGGTGGATGTTGAAGAGGGGAGGAGGCAGTTAGTGAATTTGGACTTGGAATCATTCTTAGAATAACAAAGCTAAAAGGAAAAGTGTATCTTGAAATGAACAGTGTAACGATGGTAAAGTCAACCTATCCCATGTTACTTTATTCTTGGAATGGAGCGATGCTGCCAAGGCTGCATTTTTGTGTCCATTCCTAGTGGCGCCTGACAAAATGGCTTTCTCCTTGAAACACTTAAAGTCATTATGGTGATGGTGTTTGGTGAAGAATTCTAAGATATTGGCCCAACGACAATGAAGGAATAGCAGTAGCCATCCAAAATACAATGCTGTGTGACTGGGAGACAATGGCGTCACCAGCTTTTCTGCTCAGCTGTACAAATTGTGGGTGGGACAATTACTGTCAAAGTGACCTCAGCAGGGTCACCGTCCTTCTGTGGTATCTCTGTACTGTACTTACTGCTACCCCTCTGGCAGAGCTGGGTGATTTTTGACTCCAGTGATATGAGGCTCAGTCAGATAAGCTGCTTATTTTGAATGGCATTGAATTCCTTGACCCATATTGTGACAAGACCCATTCAGTGTTCCATCACCTTTTTGTCTGAGCTATAAATGGTGGCAAGACTTTGAGGACCCGAGAGTTTAGTCTGTTGTTGTCACAGAGTAGCCAGTTACTGCCCTGTTCCATTAGCCATGCTGGTAATATACCTGGTTCAGTTAAGCTTCTAGCAATCAAAATGAAATTTAACTCACTTGGGTTGGACTGAAACTCAGGTCAAAATGATGGAAGAATGTTAATTTTACAAACAGAACATTCAATCAGTTCCCTAAGACAAATTGGGTATAGCATTGCTGTCATTTACCATAATCTTTTTGATGCAGTCTTCAGCACTGAGGCCCATTACACATTTTACTGCCCCCCAGGTGTTACACTTCTGTTGTTCAAGGTCTCCAATGGTACACCAGTGTATCTCTGAAGGATTCGAGTGACTCTCACTTTCTGCAATACAAGTGTTTGAATTGGTTGTTATAATCCTTTAGCAAATTATAATTGAAAGACCGCAACAGGTATTCAATCTATGAGTCCTTGTCAAAATGATTTGTTAATAACGCGCACAAACTGACAAACTAGGATCTCCAGCATTCGATAATACAATGAAGGAATTGGGAATATCATTGTCTGGCAGTCACTGCATTGGGTAAAGTCACTGTGGAACTAGCAATACAGGGCAAAAGAGTCTATATTTCACATTGCAACTTTATGAACATTGGCCTCTTTTCATTTCACAATTCCAAAGTCCGATGAGCTCCTCCAGTATTGTGGGGTTCAGCAGAAACCCAAAGGATAGGAAAGAATCAAAGGGGAGAATTAATTAGATCAGAATCAAACATTCCTGTGGCAACAATAGTGATAAAAAGGGAACTAAAGAGAGCAGCTGGGTGTGACATTTAACATAGTAAAAGCCCTTAAGCGCACAGCAGGAGGTAACCAGAGAGTGCTTACATTTGGTTTGAACCACTTAACCAACCAGATAATTCTCAAGTACCTATCAAATGGGTCAGTTTCAAGTACTTTTCAATGAACTGCTAACTGCAACCTGTAAATGTTAGACAGATAACTGCATCCTATAAAGGTTAAATCTTTTAATGTATTGAGAGCTGTGTCTTGAAAATGTTGATCATGTTACTGAGCTAGACAAGCAGGAGGTTGGAAGAACACAGCAAGCCAGGGAGCATCAGGAAGTGGAGAAGTCGAGGGTGTAACCCTTCTTCAGGACTGGGGGTGGGTTTGGGGGGAGCTGCAGATAAAGGGGGTGGCAGGGGCAGAGTGGTGAGGTGGGGACAGGTGAAGACAGTTAGGGGGTATGTCCTGATTGGCCAATGGGAAGAATGAGTCCAGTTGGTGACGAGGAGTGGAAGGGAGGGGGAGGAGCTGGGAATGGAGTCGGGGGGATGAGAAGGGAGGCTATTTGAAATTGGAGAACTCAATGTTGAGTCCACTGGGCTGGAGGCTGCCCAGTCAGAAGATGAGGCATTGTTCCTCCAATATGCAGTGTGGTTCACTGTAGCAATGGAGGAGGCCAAGGATGGACATGTTGGAAAGGGAGTGGGAGGGGGAATTAAAATGGGTGGTGACTGGGAGGTGTGGTCGGCCCCTGTGGGCCTGGCTGAGATGTTTGGTGAACCGGTTCCTGAGCTGTCTGTTATGGTATGGTATAAGCAAGCCATTTCCACTCAATGCTGTTGCTTCAGGACAAATGAAGGCCATTTACTATCTCTGTCTCTCACTCTGGTTCACGGTCTAAAACAGGGACCTCAACAAGTACCAACCTAGCAATAAGAAGATAGAATAACAACAATATTTGTTGACTAATCATGGGTATTAGTCTTCACTGGTGAAGTTATAGCGGACACAGGCCTAAGTCACAACAAATCCCAATGAGGTACAGCTTTAAGAACCATAGCCCTAACATCACCACCCCTTCTCCATTTATCACGTCAAGCCTTAAGTTATTTATTCACTATTGCACAAAACATTATTATTGTGGATAGCAGATTTCAGTGTAAAGAACGCCCCAGGACCAGGCAGATGAAAAATCAACTGAGGTCTTCTTAATAGATTCCTCACCAAGGATCCTTGTTGGGATTGAGCAGAGCGTTGCTTTCCCAATTTTGTCTTCATCAAAAACAATAAGACATAGACGGGCTCAGGAAAAATCAGGTGATGTGGAACATAATAAGTATCTATATATGTTTTTTTTTAAAAAAGCAATTCAAAATGTTTTGTAGTGTTCGCACCACTCACCTTAATAGGGCTGAGCTCCAGAATTATTGATGGTCACTTTTCTGCCACTGACATAATGGTGCATGACATTCTTCCTCTGAACCAGAAGCTCTGGGTTTAAGTATCATCCCTGAACTTGAAGGCTACAGAAAGCATCCTGTCAGTACTGTAGCTAAACAGACTGAATATAAACCTACAAATCCCTCCAAGACATGTCTATGGCAGGCAGTAAGAGAGGGAAAGATCCCTGGTTGTTTGTGTGATTGAAAGATCATTGGATCTACCATACTACCATAGCTCTATACTGCAACATGCAGGTATGTTGCCACAGAAATTCAGGCATCCTTTGCACCACCACTACCTACTACACTGATAAGATTAAAAATCACACAACCACATTGATGGTGATATAACAATGGATGTTGGAGGTAATGCACAGGGCTACAGTTGTGATATTGCTTTCAGAAGACAATGCTTTCTCCATGATCCGAGGCATCAGCTGTGGAACTATACTTGGAGCTCTCTTCACCGTACTTAAACCAAGCTTGATCGCAGTTCAAAAAATACAGTTTGATAGCAATTGCTAATGAAGGTCCCAGATAAAAAAAATCTAAACCTAAACCTAATTTGCTTTTTGTTGTCTGAAAGACAATCAAGTTCATGCACACGATCTGATTGTACATGCACGTGTGTGTGTGTATGCTGATAGACAGTTACATTCATGGCCCTGAGGAGGTCCCTGTGCAACAGTCTTGCCCAAAATCTCAAGCATGGACATCCTCATCACATTATGGGACCTTGCCCCAATCCCTTGACTTGCAGAAGAAGTCAGCAGCCACATCCTGGCACATGTACTAGGAAATCACTGTTTAATATTAATCTGCATCAAACACTTACCATTTTGAAGAGTCCGTATAGCATTTGCATATTCACTGCCGAGATATAGCAAAGAGTCCATCCCATTTGGGAGCTGTATGAGGTTCTCTGTTGAATCTTTGAACATCAAGTTCTTTTGTCCATATTTTGTTGAGTCAAAGAGTTTGAAAGAGTTTTTACTTGATGACGCAAATAATTCCTTGAAAACACATGGAAAAAATCAGCAGTCCATATATAAAGTCTCTTAAAATGCAAGCATGATTTATTTTTTTTTAATTCATGCAGATACAATTCATCTTGGCCACATTTTCAATGCAATAATATTGCAAGAACATTTAAAAGCAGGTAATGATGTTTTGACTCACTTTTGGTGATCAAATCTAACATTCAGAGCCAAGAGTTCGCTAATCTGCGCACAAAGATCCTCTACTTAAAAGCAAAAGATTAAAACTTAAAAGCTGAACATCTGAACAACAGAAACAGAAAATGCTGGAAATGACCAAAAGTAAGCCAGCAAGTGCAGAGAGAACTGTTGGATACAGATCCCAGGGATGGACTCTTCATGAATAAAACTCATATCTGCTTTGTGAAGAGTGTAATCTCAAATTTGAAATTGGTCCTCTGTCAATGTCACAACATTTAACTTGGACCCCATCCAACCCTGGACCTATCAAGGTTCTAAAGGTAGCCCAACAGCTGATGGAAGGCAAGAGGGATGACAACTGGGTACTATTCTGTCCACTAGAGAATGCCCCCACCACTCAAAATCATACCCCCATTAACCTTGCCCTCACGGGTCTCTCAATCCCAGAACCTCTCCTCCTCTCACTAGTTCTTGCCAGCTGGCCCCAGTCAATAGTGTAAACAAATTATGTTAGAGTCTAGATTAGAGTGGTGCTGGAAAAGCACAGCAGGTTCAGGCAGCATCCGAGGAGCAGGAAAATCGATGTTTCAGGCAAAAGCCCTTCATCAGGGGTCAGGGTCACATAGCTATGGCAAGCCACTGTGACAAAGCTGGTCCTTTCTCAAAGTTACCATGGCTCTTAAGTTTTTTTCTGGAGAGGGAGTAGTTGGCCAGGCTCTAACTAGACTGGATTTGGATGGTTTATTGGGGCTCATTTTGTTTACATCTAACAGATAATGCCTCCGGTAGAAGGCTTTCAAGTCTTTAAAAACGTATAATCAAAGAGGAGTGGCTAGCTAGCTACATAGCTAGCCTTGGTTTAGATTAGTCAGTTGAGTTTAGCTGCTGTCTTGGTGAGAAAGTACCATTTGTCGTGGTGCATATAGGCACCAATGATATAAGTGAAAAATGAGATGAGGTCCTGAAAGCAGAATTCAGGGAGCTAGGAGAGAAGTTACAGAGGAGGACCTCAAAGGTAGTGATCTCGGGATTGCTACCAGTGCCACGTGCTAGCCAGCGTAGAAATGAAAGAATAGGCAGGATGAACACGTGGCATGAGGGATAGTGTAGGAGGGAGGGGTTCAGATTTGTGGGAAATGGCGACCGGTTCTGGGGAAGGTGAGACCATTACAAATTAGACGGTCTACACCTGAACCAGACTGGAACTAATGTCCTTGGGAGAGTTTTTGCTACTGCTGTTGGGAAGGTTTTAAACTAATGTGGCAGGGGGCTGGGAACCAGAAGGGAAGACTACTAGACAGTGAGGTGGAAACTGGAGACTGTAAGGATCATGAAGTTAGCATTACCAAGGGGAAGAGTAGGCAGAGAGCAGATGAACTGGTGGCCTGAAGTGCATATACTTTAATGCAAGGAGTATAGTGGGTAAGGCAGATGAACTTAGGGCTTGGACTGGTGCCTGGAAGTATGACGTTATTGCGGTCACAAAAACTTGGTTGAAGGAAGGGCATGATTGGCAACTAAATGTTCCAGGACATAGATGCTTCAGGCAGATCAGGGAGAAGTTGCATTGCTGGTCAGGGATGATATCACAGCTGTGCTAAAGAAGGAAAGTATGGAGTATTTGGGCAGTGAGGCATTATGGGTGGAGCTGAGAAATAAGAAGGGTGCAGTTACATTGGTTAGGCTGTATTTCAGGCCTCCTAATGGTGAGCATGAGGTTGAAGAACAAATAGGTAAACAGATTATGGAAAAATATAGAGGCAACAGGGTGATGGTGGTGGGAGATTTTAATTTTCCCAACATTGACTGGGATACACTGAGTGTCAGAGGTCTGGATGAGGCAGAATTTGTAAGGAGCATCCAGGAAAGTTTTCTAGAGCAGTATGTCAATAGTTCAACAAGGGAAGGAGCCATATTGGACCTGGTGTTGGGGAATGAGCCAGGCCAGGTGGTAGAAGTTGCAGTGGGGGATTTCTTTGGGAATAGTGACCACAATTCTGTAGGTTTTAGAATACTCATAGACAAAGATGAGGGAAGTCCTCAGGGACAAGTACTAAATTGGCCAAGGCTAATTATATCAAAATTAAGCAGGAGCTGGGAAATGTGGATTGGACACAGCTATTTGAAGGAAAGCCCACATTTGATATCTGGAAGGCTTTCAAAGATAGGTTGAAGGTAGTGCAGGATAGGCATGTCCCTTTGAAAAGAAGGGACAGGAAAGGCAAGATTCGTGAACCGTGGATGACAGGAGATTGGATACAGAACTGGCTCAAAGGTAGAAGACAGAGGGTGGTGGTGGAGGGTTGTTTTTCAGACTGGAGGCCTGTGACCAGTGGAGTGCCACAAGGATCGGTGCTGGGTCCTCTACTTTTTGTCATTCACATATATGATTTGGATGCGAGAATAAGAGGTACAGTTCGTAGGTTTGCAGATGACACCAAAATTGGAGGTGTAGCAGACAGCAAACAGGGTTACCTCAGATTACAACAGGATCTTGACCAGATGGGCCAATGGGCTGAGAAGTGGCAGATGGAGTTTAATTCAGAATAAATGTGAGTTGCTGCATTTTGGGAAAGCAAATCTTAGCAGGACTTATACACTTAATGGTAAGGTCCTAGGGAGTGTTGTTGAACAAAGAGACCTTGGAGTGCAGGTTCATAGCTCCTTGAAAGTGGAGTCGCAGGTAGACAGGATAGTGAAGAAGGCGTTTGGTATGCTTTCCTTTATTGGTCAGTGTATTGAGTACAGGAGTTGGGAGGTCATGATGCGGCTGTACAGGACATTGGTTAGGCCACTGTTAGAATATAAAAGAGACAAGGGGCAACTTTTACACACAGAGGGTGGTACATGTATGGAATGAGCTGCCAGAGGAAGTGGTGAAGGCTGGTACAATTGCACCATTTAAGAGGCATCTGGATGGGTTTGGAGGGATATGGGCCGGGTGCTGACATGTGGGACTAGATTGGGTTGGGATATCTGGTTGGCATGGACAGGTTGTACCGAAGGGTATGTTTCCATGTTGTACATCTCTATGACTCCATGACTCTAGCCAAAAGAAAAAGGGAAGCATACATAAGGTCCAGGCAGCTGAGAACAGAATGGGCCTTGGAGGAATATCAGGAGAGCAAGACCAATTTTAAAATAGGAATCAAGCAAGCTAAAAGGGATCGTGAAATAATTATAATGAACAGAATTAAGGAGAATCCCAAGGCCTTGTATTCTTATATAATAAGCAAGAGGATAACTAGAGAAAGGGTTGGTCCACTAAAGGATGAGGAAGGAAGGTTTTGTGTCAAACCTGAGAAAATGAGTGAGATTCTCAATGATTACTTTGCATCAGTGTTCACCGAGGAACGAGAGGTGATGAATGCTGAGATTAGAGATAGAAGTTTGTTTACTCTGGATCACGTTGACATAAAGAGAGATGTGTTGGGTCGGCTAAAGGATATTAAGGTGGACAAATCCCCAGGACTAGATGGGATCTATCCCAGGTTGCTGAGGGAGGCTAGAGGGGAAATAATTGGGGCCCTGATCAATATCTTTATAGCATCTGTAAACATAGGTGAGGTGTCGGAGGACTGGAGGGTTGCTCATGTTGTCCCCCTGTATAGGAAGGGTAGTAGGGATATTCCAGGTAACTACAGACCTGTGAGCCTGACATTAATGGTGGGAAAGTTGCAGGAGTAGGTATTGAGAGATAAAATCTACTTATATTTGGAAAAGAATAGGCTTATCAGTGATAGGCAACATGGCTTTGTGTGGGGTAGATTCTGCCTTATCAAATTAATAGAGTTCTTTGAGGAAGTGACCAAGTTGATAAATGAAGGAAGGGCTGTAGATGTCATATACGTGGACTTTAGAAAGGTGTTTGAAAGGGTTCCCCGTGGTAAACTAATGGAGAAAGTGATGTCACATGGTGTGCAGGGTGTTCTAGCTAGGGGGATAAAGAACTGGCTGAGCAACAGGAGACAGAGAGTAGTAGTTGAAGGCAGTTTCTTGAAATGGAGAAAGGTGACCAGTGGTGTTCCACAGGGGTCAGTGCTGGGACCACTGTTGTGTGTAATATACATAAGTGATCTGGAAGAGGGAATTGTTGGTCTGATCAGTAAGTTTGCAGATGACACGAAGATTGGTGGAGTAGCAGAAAGCATAGGGGACTGTCAAAGAATACAGGAGAATATAGATGGAATTGACTGGAGAGTTGGGCGGAGAAGTAGCAAATGGGGTTCAATCTGGGCAAATGTGAGGTGATGCATTTTGGGAAGTCTACTTTGAGAGTGAACTATACTGTAAACAGAAGAGCCTTGGAAAGGTTGATGAGCAGAGAGATCTGGGAGTTCAGGTCCATTGTACCCTGAAAGTGGCTGCACAGGTGGATAGAGTGGTCAAGAAGGCATATGGTATGCTTGCCTTCATTGGACGGGTTATTGAGTAGAAGAGCTGGCTGGTCATATTAAAACTGTACAAGACATTGGTTTGGCCGCATTTTGAATACTGGGCACAGTTCTGGTCACCACATTACCAAAAGAATGTGGACGCTTTGGAGAGGGTGCAGAGAAGGTTTACAAAGATGTTGCCTGATATGGAAGGTGCTAGCTATGAAGAGAGGTTGAGTAGGTTAGGATTGTTTTCATTAGAAAAAAGGTGATTGAGGGGAGACCTGATTGAGTTCTACAAAATCATGAAGGGTATAGACAGTGTAGATAGAGATTAGTTTTTTTTCCTCCAGGGTGAAGGATTCACTAACAAGAGGTCACACTTTCAAGATGAGATGTGAAAAGTTTAAGGGGGATATACGCAGAAAGTACTTTACACAGAGGGTGGTAGATGCATGGAACATGTTGCCAGTAGAGGAGGTAGAGGCAGACACAGTAGGTACATTTAAGGTGCGTCTGGACAGATGCATGAGTAGGTGAGGAGCAGAGGGATACAGATGCTTAGGAATTAAACGATAGGTTTTGACAGTGGATTTGGATCGGCTCAGGCTTGGAGGGCCGAAGGGCCTGTTCCTGGGCTGTAAATTTTCTTTGTTCTTTGTTCTTTGTTCTATTCTCTCTCCTCTTCTGACTTCAAACCTGTATGGCTTCATTTCATTTGTACCTTTTATGCCAAGGGGTGTTTATTGGGATTGTTGCAAGTATTTTGGAACAGCATCATTAAGTTGGGATTGCCTGTCGGGTGTGAATAGGATTAATTTTGGTACTCTATTTTCTACTCTTTGTGTCTAGTTCCATTATCATGTAAATAAATTCTGTTTTGTTTAAAATTCAGTAGTCTGACCAGCTAATACTCTCCAGGAAAATCTGCTTTATACTTATGTAAATCAAATAGCAAAGTTAGGGTCTGGGCTACCTGCCTAAAAATGTTGTGAGGGGTCGGGCCTGGTCCATAACACCACCCAGGACCCTACATACAATTCCAGTTCTCCAAATGTGGAGGCACTCTGAACTATTCCCCTGCCAAGCAGGGCTGGTGTCCTTAACCAGTCCAGTCTGTGTGATCAACATGATTTGTTAGTATCTGTCAGCAAGTCATTCAATTATATCAGGGCAGCACAGTGGCTCAGTGTTTAGCACTACTGCGTCACAGCGCCAGGGACCCAGGTTCGGTTCCAGCCTCGGGTGACTGTCTGTGTGGAGTTGCACATTCTCCCCGTGTCTGTGTGGAGGCACTCCAGTTTCCTCTCACAATCCAAAGATGTGCAGGTCAGGTGAATTGGCCATGGGAGATTGCCCATAGTGTTCAGTGCATTAGTCAGAGGGAAATGGGTCTGGGCGGGTTACTCTTCCGAGGTTCGGTGTGAACTTGTTGGGCCGAAGGGCCTGACTCTACACTGTGAGGAATCTAAGCTGAATTGCTGTGGGGCAGCTGATATCAATGGGCTCTCTTCAACTGGTGGGTGGGGAGTGGGGAAGCCCTGCCATCTGAAATAATCTGCTGGTGAAACATTTAGGTCTCAGAAGGAAACCTACTATGTATGTTCTTCTGGAAGAAAGAACAGAAAAGAAAAGGGGTAAGCATGAATGTGCCCTCCGTGCAGTTATGTGTGGTATGGAAACAATTAGCGGAAGTTGCCACAATTCCATGATCTTCACCAAAGGCTTTATTAATGGACCAGCTACCCAATCACAGGACTATGTGGCATTCTCTCTTTTCAGAGTCTGGATTTGACCAAAAAGTGGAGCTGACATTGAAGGATAGGTTGAAGAGGACAACTTAAGAATGCTATTCACCACTCAGTCATACCTGAGCTCTTGTTAGGAATCTCCGAATCTCCCTGGTCTTCTCATCATCAGCACTCCCACTTCTTACCAGCACAGCATGACCAGGCACTTTAGCCCAGTAACATTCCTTGTAATCTTCCACTGGCTTTCGGGTACCATTCAGGCACAGAAGCTCATAGTTTTGCCTCTCAGCAGCTAGTCACAGGATTGGGAAAGATGAATGATCAGATAGTTTTGTGCACCATTGCCCAATCCAGCAACCCGCCTCACCAATAACAGTTACATGTTGGTAAATATTGATTGATAGTAAATGTGAGCATTTACAAACAAAAGTGCAAACAATTCAGCACACAGTCACAGAGACAACACACTGATACAGTCGCAGAGCAAGCACACTGTTACAGTCACAGAGACAACACACTGACACAGTCGCAGAGCAAGCACACTGTTCCAGTCACAGAGACAACACACTGACACAGTCGCTGAGCAAGCACAGTGTTACAGTCACAGAGACAACAGATTGTTACAGTCACAGAGACAACACACTGATACAGTCGCAGAGCAAGCACACTGTTACAGTCACAGAGACAACACACTGACACAGTCGCAGAGCAAGCACACTGTTACAGTCACAGAGACAACAGACTGTTACAGTCACAGAGACAACACACTGTTACTGTCACAGAGACAACAAACTGACACAGTCACAGAGACAACACACTGCTACAGTCACAGACACAACACACTGTTACAGTCACAGATAGAACACACTGCTACAGTCACAGAGAAAACAAACTGACACAGTCACAGAGACAACACACTGACACAGTCACAGAGCAAGCACACTGTTACAATCACAGAGACAAACTGATACAGTCACAGAGACAACACACTGTTACAGTCACAGAGACAACACACTGTTACTGTCACAGAGACAACACACTGCTACAGTCACAGAGACAACACACTGCTACAGTCACAGAGACAACACACTGACACAGTCACAGAGACAACACACTGATACAGTCACAGAGCAAACACACTGTTACAATCACAGAGACAAACTGATACAGTCACAGAGACAACACACTGACACAGTCACAGAGACAACACACTGTTACTGTCACAGAGACAACACACTGCTACAGTCACAGAGACAACACACTGCTACAGTCACAGAGACAACACACTGACACAGTCACAGAGACAACACACTGATACAGTCACAGAGCAAACACACTGACACAGTCACAGAGCAAACACACTGTTACATTCACAGAGACAACACACTGTTACAGTCACAGAGACAACACACTGATACAGTCACAGAGACAACACACTGATACAGTCACAGCGACAACATACTGATACAGTCACAGAGACAACACACTGTTACAGTCACAGAGACAACACACTGTTACAGTCACAGAGACAACACACTGTTGCAGTCACAGAGACAACACACTGATACAGTCACAGACACAACACACTGTTACTGTCACAGAGACAACACAATGCTACAGTCACAGAGACAACACACTGTTACAGTCACAGAGACAACACACTGATACAGTCACAGACAACAAACTGTTACAGTCACAGAGACAACACACTGACACAGTCACATAGACAACACACTGATACGCTCACAAAGACAACACACTGTTACAGTCACAGAGACAACAAACTGTTACTGTCACAGAGACAACACACTGATACAGTCACATAGACAACACACTGATACGCTCACAAAGACAACACACTGTTACAGTCACAGAGACAACACACTGACACAGTCAGATAGACAACACACTGATACGCTCACAAAGACAACACACTGTTACAGTCACAGAGACAACTAACTGATACAGTCACAGAGACAACACACAGTTACAGTCACAGAGACAAAACACTGATACAGTCACAGAGACAACAAACTGACACAGTCACAGAGACAACACACTGATACAGTCACAGAGACAACAAACTGACACAGTCACAGTGACAACACACTGTTACAATTACAGAGTCAACACACTGTTACAGTCACAGAGACGACACACTGATACAGTCACAGAAACGACACACTGTTATAGTCACAGAGCCGACACACTGATACAGTCACAGAGACAACACACTGTTACAGTCACACAGACAACACAGTTACAGTCACAGACACAACACACTGATACAGTCACAGAGACAACAAACTATTACTGTCACATAAACAATCCACTGTTACAGTCACAGAGACAACATACTGTTACAGTCACAGAGTCAACACACTGATACAGTCACAGAGACAACAAACTGTTACTGTCACAGAAACAATACACTGTTACTGTCACAGAGACTACAAACTGATACAGTCGCAGAGACAACACACTGATACAGTCACAGAGACAACACACTGATACAGTTACAGAGACAACAAACTGTTACTGTCACAGAGACAATACACTGTTACAGTCACAGAGACAACATACTATTACAGTCACAGAGTCAACACCACTGATACAGTCACAGAGACAACAAACCGTTACTGTCACAGAGACAACACACTGACACAGTCATAGAGACAACAAACTGTTACTGTCACAGAGACAACACACTGTTAGTCACAGAGACAACACACTGATACAGTCACAGAGACAACACACTTTTAGTCACATAGACAACAAACTGATACAGTCACAGAGACAACACACTGTTACAGTCGCAGAGACGACACACTGATACAGTCACAGAGTCAACACACTGATACAGTCACAGAGACAACACACTGACACAGTCACAGAGACAACACACTGTTACAGTCACAGAGACAACACACTGATACAGTCACAGAGACAACACACTGTTACAGTCACAGAGACAACAAACTGTTAGTCACAGAGACAACACACTGCTATAGTCAGAGAGACAACACACTGTTACAATCACAGAGACAACAAACTGTTACTGTCACTGAGACAACAAACTGATACAGTCACTGAGACAACACACTGATACAGTCACAGAGACAACACACTGTTACAGTCACAGAGACGATACACTGATACAGTCACAGAGACAATAAACTGTTACTGTCACAGAGACAACAAACTGTTACTGTCACAGAGACAACACACTGTAACAGTTACCGAGACGACACACTGTTACAATCACAGAGACAACAAACTGTTACTGTCACAGAGCCAACAAACTGATACAGTCACAGAGACAACACACTGTAACAGTCACAGAGACGACACACTGTTACAATCACAGAGACAACAAACTGTTACTGTCACAGAGCCAACAAACTGATACAGTCACAGAGACAACACACTGTAACAGTCACAGAGACGACACACTGTTACAATCACAGAGACAACAAACTGTTACTGTCACTGAGACAACAAACTGATACAGTCACTGAGACTACACACTGATACAGTCACAGAGACAACACACTGTTACAGTCACAGAGACGATACACTGATACAGTCACAGAGACAATAAACTGTTACTGTCACGGAGACAACAAACTGATACAGTCACTGAGACAACACACTGTTACAGTCACAGAGACGATATACTGATACAGTCATAGAGTCAACACACTGTTCCAGTCACAGAGCCGACACACTGATACACTCACAGAGATGACACACTGTTATGGTCACAGAGACAACAAACTGATACAGTCACAGAGACAACACACTGTTACAGTCACAGAGACAACACACTGATACAGTCATAGAGTTGACACACTGTTACAGTCACAGAGCCGACACACTGATACACGCACAGAGATGACACACTGTTATGGTCACAGAGACAACAAACTGATACAGTCACAGAGACAACACACTGTTACAGCCACAGAGACAACACACTGACACAGTCACATAGACAACAAACTGTTCCTGTCACAGAGACAACAAACTGTTACAGTCACAGAGACAAACTGTTAGTCACAGAGACAACACACTGACACAGTCACAGAGACAACAAACTGTTACAGTCACAGAGACAAACTGTTAGTCACAGAGACAACACACTGACACAGTCACAGAGACAACACACGGACGCAGTCACAGAGACAACAAACTGTTACAGTCACAGAGACAACACACTGTTACAGTCACAGAGACAACAAACTGTTACAGTCACAGAGACAAACTGTTAGTCATAGAGACAACACACTGACACAATCACAGAGACAACAAACTGTTACAGTCACAGAGACAACAAACTGACACAGTCACAACACAATTTCATTGTCACAAATCACTGAGACCAATCACAGATGCAAACCTGTGTACAGCCACACCTAACATCAGGGGCAGGTAGTAATATGCACCAGCTGATATGCTACTCAGCATTCAGGACTCCATTAAGTTGGAGAGATGATTTAAATCAGAAGAACATATATTGGTGGGTCTTCTCATTCCTTCTGCCACTAATTTTGATACAAAACAATCCTAAAGATCACTCCTGTCCCCATCATTCATTGGTCCTCACTATTTGATATTTTCCTGTTCAACACCAAAGAAGTTAAAGAGCAATGAAATGGGCAAGATAGGAAAGTGATTCCAAAGTATAGCCTTGATGAAATTTAATCAAACAGTCTTTTATCACATTTTTTATTACTCACTCATTTGTGCAATTGCGAAAATTTTAACTTCTCCCCCTCCATTGTATAACTCCCATGGTATCAGCAGACATGGAGGCAGAGTGCTCATACCTCTTGCTAGTTAGGACCCCATTGAAAACTGTTCCACCAGCAACTGTAGATGCAGCCCTCAGGAGACAAGGTGGCACATGGGATTCTGGCAAATGCAGTGGGCAAGAACTGAAGCAGCTTTGGATGGGGTTCCCTACATTCATGATCCCTTTCGCCATCATCACTGCGATGACTGACCTAGAGAACACTTTGATGCAGATCAGTGTATCCTTGTGAGATAAAGGCAAAGTCAACATACTTAAGATGGCATCCCTTTTGACCTCCAGACTCCACATGACTGTGGTCAAGGCTTCCTGCATACCTCCCCCATTTGCCTCCCCTTCCAACCCCATGCTGAGGTTTCTCTTTGCTCACCAGCTGTAAAACAGTCTTTGTCTAAGAGAAGGACTCAAGTGGTTTGTTCAGATCCACCTACCTGGCACTGTGCTATGTTTTACAAAGGCCACATCACCAGCATCGTCTTTCAAACATCTAGAAGGATGCAACCATACAGACCAGTAAATCATTAAGAGCAGTTTACAAACTTATTTATCAAGTGGACAGCTGCATTTCACAAAGGCAGCTCACCGGCTTCCAGCAATTATGGATGGGTGTTAAATGCTGGCCCACATCTCCTGAATGAATACTTTTTTTAAAAATAAAATGACAAAGTCCCATTTCGGCTCCCCTCACACCAGCAGCCAGGTGAGGTACAATACAGAAAGGAAGCCTCCTTCAAACTTTCAACATGTAATCCATGGTTGGGTATGACAACTTGCATTTAAGTAGTAACTTGTTGAAAAATGCCATCAGGTCATGCTAAATCGCCCATAGCGTTAGTGCATTAGTCAGGGGTAAATAAGGGGAATGGGTCTGGGTGGGTTACTCTTCAGAGGGTCGGTGTGGACTAGTTGGGCCGAAGGGTCTTCTTCCACACTGTAGAAAATCTAATCTAATCTAATCTGAAAAGAGAGAGAATGAAGTGGGGTCACGGGTCAGTGGTGGAGTTTGGTTGGTTACGGGGTGGCCAAAATCTTCCTTAAAGAAATATCTTTTAACTTAAAGCAGTAAAACAGTAAATGGTCTTAGGTAGGGAGTTCCAGAATAATATCTATACAACAGAATTGCAAATAAAGGAAGGGGGGGTTACAGGAATACACCAGGAAGCAAAGATTGAAAAAAATGGAAAATCACAGTTAGGGTTTTGGGATATAGAACATAGAACATAGAACAATACAGCACAGAACAGGCCCTTCGGCCCACGATGTTGTGCCGAACATTTGTCCTAGCTTAAGCACCCATCCATGTACCTATCCAATTGCCGCTTAACGGTCACCAAAGATTCCGACTCTACCACTCCCACAGGCAGCGCATTCTATCCCCCACTACTCTCTGGGTAAAGTACCCACCCCTGACATCTCCCCTATACCTTCCACCCTTCACCTTAAATTTATGTCCCCTTGTAACACTCTGTTGTACCCAGGGAAAAAGTTTCTGACTGTCTACTCTATCTATTCCTCTGATCATCTTATAAACCTCTATCAAGTCACCCCTCATCCTTCGCCATTCCAACGAGAAAAGGCCTAGCACTCTCAACCTATCCTCGTACGACCTATTCTCCATTCCAGGCAACATCCTGGTAAATCTTCTCTGCACCCTCTCCAAAGCTTCCACATCTTTCCTAAAGTGAGGCGACCAGAACTGCACACAGTACTCCAAATGTGGCCTTACCAAAGTCCTGTACAATTGCAACATCACTTCATGACTCTTGAATTCAATCCCTCTGCTAATGAATGCTAATACACCATAGGCCTTCTTACAAGCTCTATCCACCTGAGTGGCAACTTTCAAAGATCTATGAACATAGACCCCAAGATCCCTCTGTTCCTCCACCTCACTAAGAACCCTACCGTTAACCCTGTATTCCGCATTCTTATTTGTCTTTCCAAAATGGACAACCTCACACTTGGCAGGGTTGAACTCCATCTGCCACTCCTCAGCCCAGCTCTGCATCATATCTAAGTCTCTTTGCAGCCGACAACAGCCCTCCTCACTATCCACAACTCCACCAATCTTCGTATCATCTGCAAATTTACTGACCCACCCTTCGACTCCCTCATCCAAATCATTAATAAAAATTACAAACAGCAGAGGACCCAGAACTGATCCCTGCGGAACTCCACTTGTAACTGGGCTCCAGGCTGAATATTTACCATCTACCACCACTCTCTGACTTTGACCGGTTAGCCAGTTTTCTATCCAATTGGTCAAATTTCCCTCTATCCCATGCCTCCTGACTCTCCGCATAAGCCTACCATGGGGAACCTTATCAAATGCCTTACTAAAATCCATGTATACTACATCCACTGCTCTACCCTCATCCACATGCTTGGTCACGTCCTCAAAGAATTCAATAAGACTTGTAAGGCAAGACCTACCCTTCACAAATCCGTGCTGGCTGTCCCTAATCAAGCAGTGTCTTTCCAAATACTCATAAATCCTATCCCTCAGTACCCTTTCCATTACTTTGCCTACCACCGAAGTAAGACTAACTGGCCTGTAATTCCTGGGGTTATCCCTATTCCCTTTTTTGAACAGGGGCACAACATTCGCCACTCTCCAGTCCCCTGGTACCACCCCCGTTGACAGTGAAGACAAAAAGATCATTGCCAACGGTACTGCAATTTCCTCTCTTGCTTCCCACATAATCCTAGGATATATCCCGTCAGGCCCGGGGGCCTTGTCTATCCTCAAGTTGTTCAAAATGTCCAACACATCTTGCTTCCTAACAAGTATCTCCTCTAGCTTACCAGTCCGTTTCACACTCTCCTCTTCAACAATACGGTCCCTCTCGTTCGTAAATACTGAAGAAAAGTACTCATTCAAGACCTCTCCTATCTCTTCCGACTCAATACACAGTCTCCCACTACTGTCCTTGATCGGACCTATCCTCATTCTCGTCATTCTCATGTTTCTCACATACGCATAAAAGGCCTTGGGGTTATCCTTGATCCTATCCGCCAAAGATTTTTCATGTCCTCTCTTGGCTCTCCTAATCCCTTTCTTCAGGTCCCTTCTGGCTATCCTGTATCCCTCCACTGCTCTGTCTGAACCCTGTTTCCTCAACCTTATGTAAGCCTCCTTCTTCCTCTTTACAAGACATTCAACCTCCCTTGTCAACCAAGGTTCCCTCACATGACCATTTCTTTCCTGCCTGACAGGTACATACATATCAAGGACACGTCGTATCTGTTCCTTGAAAAAGTTCCACATTTCCACGACATCCTTCCCCGACAGCCTATGCTCCCAACTTATGCTCCTCAGATCCAGTCTTACAGCATCGTAATTACCCTTCCCCCAATTGTAAAACCTACCCTGTTGCATGCACCTATCTCTCTCCATAACCAAGGTGAAAGTCACAGAATTGTGGTCACCATCACCAAAATGTTCACCCACTAACAAGCCCATCACTTGTCCCGGTTCATTACCGAGTACCAAATCCAAAATGGCCTCCCCTCTGGTCGGACAATCTACATACTGAGTTAGAAAAGCTTCCTGGACACACTGCGCAAACACCGCCCCATCCAATCTACTTGATCTAAAGAGCTTCCAATCAATATTTGGGAAGTTGAAATCACCCATGACTACTACCCTGTGGCTTCTGCACCTTTCCAAAATCTGTCTCCCAATCTGTTTCTCCACATCTCTGCTGCTATTGGGGGGCCTATAGTAAACACCCAACAAGGTGACTGCACCTTTCCTATTTCTGACTTCAGCCCATACTACCTCCAAAGGCAGATCCCCCTCGAACTGCCTTTCTGCAGCCGTTATACCATTCCTAATTAGCAACGCCACCTCCCCTCCTTTTTTACCACCCTCCCTAATCTTACTGAAACATCTGTAACCAGGAACCTCCCAACAACCATTCCTGTCCCTCTTCTATCCACGTTTCCGTGATGGCCACAACATCGTAGTCCCAGGTACCGATAAACAGCTTTATAAAGAGCTGTTTATAAAGCTTAGTAGCAGCACTAATGATCAGGCTGTCAGGTCATACCTGTCAGACTGGGCCTGAAGCAGATAGTGCAGAAACCAATGAAAAAGAAAAAGAAACTTGACTTGGTCAAGCTACAAGCAATATAGATAAAGAGAAGTCTGTTGTTGTAGTGGACTTAGATTTCCAAAAGGTCTTGACAAGATGCCACATTGAACACAAAATAAGAGCTCTGGTGTACAGCATAACATATTAGGTTGTAACAGATCTGTTACATTGCGTTTATAGGATACAGAATCTTGGCATAAATGGATCATTTATGACTAGCAAGATATAACAAGTAGAATGCCACAGAGCTCAATCCCAAGGCCTCAACTATTTACAATTTACATCAGTGAGTGGGAAGAGGGACTGAATGGATGGCGGATAGATATGTTGATGACACAAAAGTAGGTAATGAAGTAAGTTATGAAGAAAACTGAAAGAGGTTACAAAGGGATGTAGATTAGTAAAGTGAATGAGCAAAAATTTAGCAAATGGTGCATAACATGGGTAAAAAATGAACTTGGCACGAAGAATAAGAAAGCAGCCACAATTAGAACGGTTTAAAGACATTTGGATAAGTACATGAATGGGAAAGGTTTGGAGGGATATGGGCCAGGAGCAGAAAGGTGGGACTGGTTTATCTTGGGATTATTTTCACCATAGACTGGTTGGACCGAAGAGTCTGATTCTGTGCTGTATAACTGGATTATTTAAATGGAAAGAGATTACAGAACTGAGGTACAGAGGGATCTGGGTGTCCTGGAACATGAATCATGAAAAGTTAACATGTTGGCAAGCAGGTGATTAAGAATGTAAATAGAATGTTGTCATTTGTTGCAGGGATAAAAGAATTTAATTGGAAGGAATGTCTTGCTGTCATTGTGTACCATGTTGTGAGACCACATCTGGAGTACTATGTACAGTTTGCCCTTTTAAAGAAAGAACATAATTGCTTTGCTGCAGTGCAGAGAAGGTTCACATTATCAATTCCCGGGATGAGGGGGTTAACTTATGGAGAATGTCTGGAGAGATTAGTTGAAAGGAATTCAGAAGAGTGAAAGGCGATTTTACTGAAACATATGTGATCTGAGTGGTCTTGACAGGGTGGGTGCTCAAATTATGGTTCCTTTACCTCGAGAGAATGGGAGACAGTTTAAAAAGGGATCTCCCATTTGAGACTGAAGACTCTTCATAAAGGAATGTTGGAGGCAGGCTCATTGAATATTTCTCAGGCAGATATATACAGATTCTTGACAAATGAGGGAGTTAAAGAATGTTGGGTGTCGGCAAGTAAGTGGACTTCAGTTCACAACCAGAGCACCCATTACTATATTGAATGAAGAGAAGGCTATTCCTGACTTTAGTTTGCATGTTCATACACTTCCTGCTCCACAGATGCTGCCTGACCTGAGGAGTATTTGAGTATTCTTTGTTTTTATTTCAGTCCTCTCGTGATCATGATATTGTGATTCCATGATATTCATTGCTCAGAGGTCTTCAATACCAAACAATTAAAGAGGAACAAATTTGAATTTAATTTGACTAAGTGCACCTAATAATCAGATAAATCAAATTTGCTACTCTGGAGACAGTTCCGATAAACCCTGTCTTCCGATATGAGGAATACCTACTGAAATGCTCCAGAGTAATCGTAGTAGGGTTCAACATGTGATCTCTTGCAATGGTTCTCCCCTGTTCCGTTGCACAGTGCACACAGCTCAGGGAAATCTGGACTGGCACCTGGGACACAGCTGGAGGAGAAGAACTTTCGTACAACTGGAAGCAAAATGTGAACAAACATATAAGTGAAAAGATTGCCATGCATGGCTGAGCAAACACTTACACAGGAATTGAAAGACAAATACTTCATTATAGTAAACCAAAAGGTCTTAATTAAGATAGGTTTCTGGTGTGTAAAGAGTTTAGATCAGAGTGGTGCTGGAAAAGCACAGCAGGTCAGGAAGCATCCAAGGAGCAGGAAAATTGACTTTTCGGGCAAAAGCCCTTCATCAGGATTCCTGATGAAGGGCTTTTGCCCAAAACATCGATTTTCCTGCTACTCTGATGCTGCCTGACCTGTTGTCCTTTTCCAGCACCACTCTAATCTAAACTCTGGTTTCCAGCATCTGCAGTCCTCACTTTTGCTTTCTGGTGTGTAAACCCCAGTTTATTGTTCCAAATGTCCATTGCTCCAGTGACAGCTGTGGTATAATCCCTCCCACTGTTAGCCTGAAGATCCAGTTTACTTCTTATCCCATGTTCCACAACCTCATCTGGTCCCATCACAGCTTGTTCACTCATCCTTTTGCTGCCATTCAGCCATCTCTTCAAAGAAAAAAATCAGCTCAAAAGCAAAGAAGCTAATGTCAGAGTACAGCATGATCTTGATCAGATGGGCCAACGGGCCAAGGAGTGGCAAATGAAGTTTCATTTAGATAAATGTGAGGTGCTGCATTTTGGTAAGGTAAATCAAGGCAGGACTTATACACTTAATGGTAAGGTCTTGGGGAGTGGTGACTTACAAAGAGACCTTGGAGTGCAGGTTAATAATTCCCTGCAAGTAGAGTCACAGGTAGACAGATAAATGAAGGAGGTGTTTGGTATGCTTTCCTTTATTGGTCAGTGCATTGAGTATAGGAGTTGGATGGCTGTACAGAACACTGGTTAGGCCACTTTAGGATAAGTGTGTTCAATTCTGGTCTCCTTGCTATAGGAAAGACATTGTAAAACTTGAAGAAGTACAGAAAATATTTGCAATGATGTTGCCAGGGTTAGAGGGTATGAGCTACAGGGAGAAGCTGAATAGGCTGGGTCTATTCTCCCTGGACCGTCAGAGACTGAGTCGTGACCTTATAGAGGTTTATAAAATCATGAGGAGCATGGATAGAGTAAATAGCCAAAGTCTTTTTCTCAGGGTAGCAGAGTCCAAAATTAGACGGCATAGGTTTAAGGTGAGAGAGAAAACATTTAAAAGGGACCTAAGGAGCACCTATTTTCATGCAGAGAGTGATGGATGTATGGAATGAGCTGCCAGAGGAGGTGGTGGGGGCTAGTACAATTACAGCATTTAAAAGGCGTCTGGATGGGTACATAAATAGGGAAGGTTTAAAGGGATATGGGCCACATGCTGGCAAATGGAGCTAATTTAATTTGGGATATCTGGTCAGCATGGATGAGTTGGCCCAAAAGGTCTGTTTCCCTGCTATACATATCTTTGACTCTATGACTCTATTAGAAATAGAGAAGCAGGAAAGAAAAGGAGGGAATAAAATGGAACAAAAGACAGGAAAAAATAGAGGCAAGGTAGAAGAAAGCAAAGCAAAGATCTGGAGAGAGACAAAAGCAAGTAATGATTGAATGACAAAAAAAAAAGTTAGTTTGTATCAACCAGTTAAAGCTGAGATTAGAGAGAAGTAGGAAGAGGAAGAGACAAAGAAACACAGAAAAAGATTTTTAAAAAAGCATGGACAGAGGGAGACAAACATCTCTAAGGTACATGGCTGCACTTCACCAAGGCTTTTTCAACAGCACCTCACAAACCACAAATTGTGCCATCTAAATGACATAGTGGATCAGTGGTTAGCACTGTTTCCTGCCAGGGGCCTGGGTTCAATTCTGCCCTTGGGTAGCTGTCTGTATGGAATTTGCACATTCACCCCGTGTCTGTGTGGGTTTCAGCCTGGGTTCCTCCCACAGTCTTAAGATGTGCGGGTTAGGTGGGTTGGCCACGCTAAATTGCCCATAGTCTCCAGAGATGTGCAGGCTGGGTGGATTAGGCATGGGAAATGCAAAGTTACAGGGTTTGGGTAGGATGGCGTGGGTCTGGGTGGGATAATCTTTGGAGGGTTGATATAGCCTGCTTCCGCATTGTAGGGATTCTATGAAATGGAGAAGGGAACTAGACACATGGGGGCATCATCAGCTGGAGATTCCTCTCCAAGTCACTCCCCATCCTGACTTGATTCCTTTGGTGTTACTAGGTCAAAATGGCACATGCATACCACATGAACTACATCAGCTTAAGAAGGCAGCTCAGCATCACCCTCTCAAGGGCAATAAATGTTGGACTTGCCAATGATTCCCATGAAATACAGAGGAAAGAAAGAGAGCAGGAAAGAAGGGGAAAGAAAGGATGATTAAAGAAAGAACAAAAGCTGATGGACAGGAGAGTGAGATTAAAAGTAAAACAAAGAAAGGATATAGAAGACAAAAAGAAAAGAATAAGATTGGAGCGAGAAGCAGAAAGAATGGGGTGGCACAGTGGCTCAGTGGTTAGCACTGCTGCCTCACAGTGCCAGGGACCCAGGTTCGATTCTAGCTTTGAGCAACTGTCTGTGTGGAGTTTGCACATTCTCCCTGTGACTGCGTGGGTTTCCTCCCATGATCCAAAGATGTGCCGGTCAGGTGAATTGGCCTTGCTAAATTGTCCACAGTGTTTGGTGCGTTAATCAGAGGGAAATGGGTCTGGGTGGGTTACTCTTCAGAGGGTCGGTGTGAACTTGTTGGACTGAATGGCCTGTTTCTACACTGTAGATAATCTAATCTAGTGGCAGAAATGGAAGATGGGTATAGAAAAGTATGAGACAAAAGGGATGGAAGGTGAGGGAGGCAAAATAGAAGGAATAAGAAAGGTAAAGAGAAAGGAAAAGGAAGTAAATAAATGAGAAACAAAGGAAAGAAAGCAAAATCAAAGGGATAGAGAGAATAAAAGAGATGGAGAAATAACAAAAGAAAGTTTTTTTTCTGGATTGAAATATTTATGTTAGACCAGTAATCTTCACTGAGGGAGAATCTAATGACAGACCCAGTATAGAAAGAATTTTTGAAAATGTTGAACTATTTCCATGTCACAGAACTAGATTAACTTTATAATTATTCCCCCATGTGAGCTACATATTGACAGATGTACCATTACTCCCAATTATTTTTTTCTATCTCATTTTGAGATTCTATTTCATTCATCATAACTCACCATACCTTTTACCAGGAGGTAACACATTAACGTGGATCAAAGTTATGTGAAATCTGTCTCCCAACAACTAAGCTCAATTCTCCACAAATGAAATCAGACAAAATAACTCAAACGTTATTAAATTTGCAAAGATTTTAACAATGAAAGACAACATTTTACCTTCCTCAATTGGAGACGTTCTGTTCCAAGATGTCAAGTTGTATCTAAGAATGGTTCCTATCGGGATGACCCAGCCAGCAGATTTACCAATGCCAGTGTGACAGGATCTTTTGCCCAGTAGACCATGGAAGCCAAAGTCACTCCTTTGCTTTACTACTGCTACAGCATAATAACAGGAGCCCTCTGTAATATACAATGCACTGTCAATCATATTGGAATCACTGCCCATGCCTGTACTGCATTGATTTTTATTATAAATGTATAGTAGAACTGAGAGAATAAGGCACTCAAAAACTTTGAAGATAGCTCCGGAAATAAATTTGAAGTGATAATATCGCTTGGTGCCTTAAAAAATGATGAACAGAGGATTGAGAAAAAATGAAGTTAAAAATCACACCATACCAAGTTACAGTCCAACAGGGTTATGTGGAGGTACAAACTTTCGGAACGGTGCTCCTTCATCAGGTAGCTGTGGAGCAGGATCATAAGACACCGAACTTATAGCAAAAGATCATAGTGTCATGCAACTGAAACGATATATTGAACAAACCTAGATTGCTGTACAAAAACTTGTATTTTCAAATACACCTGTTGGACTATAACCTGGTGTCGTGTGACTTTTAACTATGTCCACCTCAGTACAACGCCAACACCTCCACATCGAACCAAAATCTGTCAATCTGTCAAAGGCTATTACGATTGCTGCTTAGCTGGAATTACAGACAGAAATTGCCCAGATTTTGTTTTCCTTCGTTAGCTGTGGGATCTTTCTTCCTCCCAAGGGATTACATAGTGGCTGAAAGATGGGATTTTTTGCATTATAATACTCCAACCACCATGAGTGTGGGTGAAGTATGATGGAAAAACTGGCCTTGACTTGTCATTTTTCTACGTTCACATGCATCATATATCCAGGTTGTGGTCAAGTTAGAAAATATTTATGTATCTGCAACTCTTTTATTACCAGGCTAGCTGCCTTTATTATAAAGATTGGCACAGACATCTTCATTTTATATAAGAAATGGGACTCAGTTACCCATTATCTACTCCTCAATGGTTAGAACACAGTCTCAAAGTCTAATTGAAATACTCTTCTTTACAATGCATTATTGTAACCCTAAAAATGACCACATGCAGAAATCCCTCAGCTGACTTCAAATTGAGAAGGTCTATGTTGGAGCAATGCACCAATTGCCATTCTTGGGACAAGGAAATGATACACAGCAACAGTTAGGGTTTTACAGAGATCCAACTAAGATAAAAGACGCAGCAATAATTCTCAATAAAAAGGGAAGCAGGCGGTAAGAGCAGGAGTTCACAATTCGAGATTGCTGAAATCAGCATTCCCATTTGGCGATTTTACATATCTGTGAGTTGCAACTGTCACGCCTGATTGATGGTCACATCAGATGCCGCCAAGTCTAACCTTTCTTAATCACAGACAAAACATTGGTCTCACAATTCACAGTGCCTCGTGTGATCAGACAGTGATGGTGTGTTGGGTTCTACTTTGGCAATAGAAGACAGATCTGGGTAGTAGAAGAACTGTGGGTGCCATTGGAAGACATGAATGTAGAAATTATAGGCAAGAGTAGGCCATTTGGCCCTTCAAGTCTGCTTCACTATGATCATGGCTGATCATTCAACTCCATACCTGTGTCCTCTCTTTTTCCCCATACCTTTTGATCCCTTTAGCCCTAAAGATTGTACCCAATTCTTTCTTGAAAACATTCAATGTTTTGGCCTCAACCACTTTCTGTGGCAGAGAGTTCTATAGACTTAATAATCTCTTAATGAAGATATTTCTCCTCATCTCAGTCCTCAACAGATGTATCTCAGCAGATTCAGGGGGTTAGTCATTTTATAATTAGTATTATACATAAAATGCAGGCATCACAATCATTTGCTGTCAGCATTTCATAAGCGATTACCAGTGGTATTCTCGGCTGCAATTGGTTTCAGGCGTGGTTCGGGCACTAGGCCTCCCTTGTAGATATCTCCACCATCCACAGTTATAGCATCTGCTTCTCTATTCTGAGAATGAGAAATGTGCACAGCGTTAATATAAAAAAAGTGCCTTCTTTCCACTCAATGCAGTGATTGAGTACATCACTTCCTTTGTTCCCATCAATTGTATTCCCGCCTCTCCAGAAATCCTGCATGAGCTAGAAATGTAGAAAAGTATCAGGAGCAGAATTAGTCATCCAGGGCCACTGAAGTTCAGTGGTTCTCGAATGGGCATGTGTTGATCACTTGTGGAAGGGGGCAAAGGGAGGGAAGGCTGGTCCAATGGACTACTAAGCAGCGTTACTCCATCCACTTTAGTTTGACTCTCATCAGAAGTAATGGCAAGATAGAAGCTCCTTTGTTGAGACACCAAGGAGGCAATGTCTGATTCCAAGCAATGGAGGTTCAGTCTCATGCTGCAATCTGGGTTCATCAGATTCCCCTTCCTTGTTTTCAGCCCCATTGAGTATTGAAAATCCACAGTTGCTTGTTATAACAGATACCTTGCTCAGAAAACTGCCTTCATGTTACTCACACTTACAAAGACTTGATTCGGAGACGCCGGTGTTGGACTGGGGTGTACAAAGTTAAAAATCACACATCACCAGGTTATAGTCCAACAGATTAATTTGGAAGCACTAGCTTTCAGAGCACTGCTCCTTCATCAGGTGGTTGGGACTTGTCTCACTGATATGGCAGCTAGTCTAGTTGTGTGATTTTAAGAATTTCCGGTTCGCTTGATGATGGCATCATACATCAGGAGCTTGTATTTAGAAGACCCTTGTGAATTATCATTGGCTTGCAGACCACTCTTCAAGAACCATTGTGTTAGATCATGACTGATCAGTCTCTCAGCTTCAGGAAGCAACTATTGGCTTTTCCCTGGTGGATCAGTAGTTAGCACTGCTGCCTCATAGGACCAGGGACCTGGGTTCAATTCCAGCCTCAGGTGACTGTCTATGTGGAGTTTGCGCATTCTCCCTGTGTCTGTGCGGGTTTCCTCCGGGTAGTCTGTTTTCCTCCCACAGCCAAAGATGCGCAAGTTAGGTGAATTAGCAGTGCTAAATTGCATATAGTGTTCAGGGATGTGAAGGTTAGGTGCATTAGTCAGGGGAAATGTAGAGTAATCGGATAGGAGAATGGGTCTGGGTGAGATACTCTTCGGAGGGTCAGTGTGGACTTGTTGGGACAAATGGCCTGTTTCCACACTTTAGGGATTCTACGATTCTATGAATATCATTACCAAAACAAAAATCTATGCCTGTCTTGAATGTTGCAATTCACTGAGCATCTGTGGATTTGAGAGAAGAGAATTTCTATCACAAACAAAAACAGAAATTGAAACAAAAAAAAAGCTCAGCAGGTCTGGCTGTATCTGTGGAGAGAAATCAGTGTTAACATTTCAGATCGACTGACCCTTCCCTGAGAATTTCTATAGTGCCCCGAGTGCAAAGTTGTTTTTCTGACCTCCATTCCGAATTATCTGAGTCTAGAACAATTGGACACAGCTTCAGATCAGCAATCGATCTTTTAGGATAGAGATAAGGAGAAATTAAATTTCTCAAAAGGTAATTCTCTACTCAGGAAGTTAGGAATGTGCTATCATTTAGTCATAGAGTTGTAGAGATATACAGCATGGAAACAGACCTTTTGGTCCAACCCGTCCATGCCAACCAGATATCCCAACCCAATCTAGTCCCACCTGCCAGCACCCGGGCCATATCCCTCCAAACCCTTCCTATACATATACCGATCCAAATGTCTTTTAAATGTTGCAATTGTACCAGCCTCCACCACTTCCTCTGGCAGCTTGAAGCTAAAATAGACAGACTGTTAACCTCTTGGGAAACCAAGCGATATGGGGAGCAAGGTTAGCCAAGGTCATATTGAATAGCAGAACAGATATGAAAAAGAAGCAGAAGAAAGGTGGACAATGACAGACAGCAACTATCCACTCCCATTACTCAGTTAGAAGAAATGCAGAGTCAATAAATAAAAGCTCATCCCTACATTGCTAACAAAGTGAGTGAACTGAACGCACAATTACCACATCAATGACTGAGGCCAAATTTGGATTCAGTGATTCAACAATGTAAGCTTTGAGATGGGCAGAATAAATTGTGAAAAGGTGCATTAAAATGAATGATTGTGGATGTAGAGACAGCATCCAATTGCTGTGGGAAAGAGGCATCAACAGAACCAAGCACACCATGTTTAGCAGGCTGATGGTGAGAGGAAAGCACCACCCAAGATCAGCATTATAGACACTGTTATATCATAACCTATGTGGTATCTAATTATGAACACCTCAGAATATGAGTCAGTGGTGACTATCCACCACTCTGCTTTCAAGGATATCAATCCATGTTTCTGACATCAACTCCGCACCTCCACAATCCTCCCATCCCCACCAGCACTTCGAACACATTACAGCATTTTAAGAGCTGCTGTCTCATTCAGATTTGCAATTTCTGGTCACGTGAGCACGGCAAGTAAGAGATAAAATATGAAATACGCCAGCAGCTCAAAACAGGTTGGGATAGTACCGAGGTATTGGCTGCAATGACGAAAGTCAGTGAGCCATGATCTCGAAGGATGCCAAAAATGACACCTGATGAAGAATAGGAGACAGTGGGGACTGCAAATGCTGGAGATCAGAGTCAAAACGTGTGGTGCTGGAAAAACACAGCAGGTCAGGCAGCATTCGAGGAGCAGGAGAGTCGATGTTTCAGGCATAAGCCCCTCATCAGGAATGTGGGGTGGGGGAGCCAAGGGGGCTGAGAGGTAAATAGGGGAGTGGGGGTGGAGCTAGGGGGCAGGTAGCTGGGAATGCGATTGGTAGGTGATGTTGGGAGTGATGATAATAGGCCGGAGCATAGGGTGGAGCGGATGGGTGGGAAGGAAGATGGACAGTTCAAGGGGGGTAGCCATGGGCACCCGCATGGGCCCCAGCTATGCCTGCCTCTTCATCGGGTATGTGGAACAGTCCATCTTCTGCAGGTACACCGGCACCATTCCCCACCTTTTTCTCCGCTACATCGATGACTGTAACAGCACCACCTTGTGCTCCCACGAGGAGGTTGAACAGTTCATCAACTTCACAAACACCTTCCAACCTGACCTCAACTTCATCTGGACCATCTAGGACACCTCCCTCCCCTCCCTGCACCTCTCCATCTCCACTTCTGGAGACCGACTCAACATGGGCAATTACTTCAAACCCACCAACTCCCACAGCTACCTGGATTACACCTCCTCCCAACCTGCTTCCTGTAAAAACGCTATCCCTTATTCCCAATTCCTCCGCCTCTGTCACATCTGTGCCCCGGAGGAGCAATTCCACTCCAGGACATCCCAGGTGGCCTCCTACATCAGGAACAGCAATTTCCCCTCCTAGTTGGTCAACAATGCTCTCCAATGCATCTCCTCCTCTTCCCCAACCTCCCCCCTTGAATCCCACCCCTCCAATCGCAACAACGACAGATCACCCCTGGTCCTCACCTTCCACCCCAGCAATTTCCAGATACAACGCATCATCCTCCACCATTTCTACAGTCAGACCCCACTACCAGAGATATATTTCACTCCCTACCCCTTTCAGCAATCCGCAGAGAACATTCCCTCCGCGACTCCCTCATTCGGTCCATGCCCCCCACCAACACACCCTCCACTCCTGGCAACTTCCCTTGGCCCTGCAAGAGGTGTAAAGCCTGTGCCCACACCTCCCCCCTCGCATGTGTCCAAGGCCCCAAAGGATCCTTCCACACCCAACAGAGATTTTCCTGTGCCTCCACACACATCATCTACTGTGTCTGCTGCTCTTGATTTGGTCTCCTGTACACTTGGGAGACAGGACACCAACTTGTGGAACATTTCAAAGAACATCTCCGGGACACCAAACCACCCCACTGCCCTGGGGCCAAGCACTTCAAATCCCCCTCTCACTCCGCTAAGGACACGCAAGTCCTGGGCCTCCTCCACCACCAAAGCAAAGCCAACCAATGCCTGGAAGAAGTACACCTCATCTTCCACCTTGGGACCCTCCAAACACATGGAATCAATGTCAATTTTGCCAGTTTCCTCATTTCCCCTCCCCCACCTTATCCCAGATCCAACCCTCCAACTTGGCACCGCCCTCTTGAACTGTCCTACCTGTCCATCTTCCTTCCCACCTATCCACTCCACCCTCCGCTCTGACATAACACCATCACCCCCATCCTCATCCACCTATCACCTTCTTAGCTACCTTCCCTCCACTTATCTATTAAACGCTGCATTATCCCTCCCCCCATTAGCTACCCACTCCCATTTACCTCAGCCCCCTTGGCCATGCCCCCTCTACATTCCTGATGAAGGGCTTATGCCGGAAACATCAACTCTCCTGCTCCTTGAATGCTGCCTGACCTGCAGTGCTATTCCAACACCACACCTGATGAAGAATGTCAAGTACACACTAGGCCATTCTCACTGAGCAAGTTTCTCCAGTACCAGAACCTCATTCAGTTAAACAGAGAATCTGCAAGCATGTGTACAGTTATCCTGTGGGTATTGGTGAATTATAATATTGGAGCTACTGCCACGGATTCGCATACATCTGCTTCTGTAGGCTTGGTAACGTTGTAACAAAATTATTAGACTACATCTAAATAGAGTAAATCCCTACCTTGATAGCAGTCAGACATGCTTCATCACTGTCTTTCTTTATACATTGGAAGATAAAGGGTTCGTGCGACATTGCCTTTCCCAAATCGTTGCATTTTGATAATTCTGCTTCGGAGATTGTACACCATGTGATATTTGACATACCGGCAAATGAAAGGGCTGGAAAAGAAAATTTAATAACAATTACAACATTGAAGTAGAACAGGAAATAAAAGGAAAGAGAGAAAGATCAAGAGTCTAGCCATTGTATATAGCTCAGAGCATAATGGGGATGGGGGACAAAGAGCACCATGCTTATTATTACAGGACATTGATTATAAATGTGAATACTGGAAGTAGCATTTAACAGGAGAGAAAGAAAAATGCTTAAAACAAAGTAATCATATTTGAAATTGACAGAACATTTATATAAGTGATTTAAAGGTATTGATTATACAATAGAGAGATATTATACACAGCTATTATGCAGGTGGAAAAGAGAAAAAAGAGAAAATTAAAACAAAGGAAGTTTAACAGTTACTTGCCATTTCAGAAGCTCAGAACAACCCAGCATGCGTTACAATGTAACATGTAGGAAATACGGTAACCAATCCAATCGCAGCAAAGACTCGCAGTCTGCAATTTGGCAATGATCAGGTAATTTTGGTTTTGGGGAGCGCGTTGAGCAATCATGCCAATGGACATGAAGGAGAATAGAGAGAGAACAGTCATAATACAGGAAGAATAAGAGGTAGTGAGAGTAGAGAAAGGTGGAGGTCATAGATATAGAGTGATAGAAGGTGGTTTCAAAACTGAGAAAAGGAGAAAGTACTGCTCTCAGAGGGTTGTGAATCTTATGAACTGACTGCCCCAGAGTGCGGAATCAATCCACATATTAAAGAAAGAAATAGATATGTTTCTGAGGAATAGTGGGACAAAGGGCTATGGGGAGCAGGCAAGAGAGTGGAGGTGAGACTAGGATAAGATCAGCTTTGATCATGTTAAATGGTGGAGCAGAGTTGAAGGGCTGCATTAAATATTCCTGCTCCTAATTCCTATGTTCATACGTTCCTAAAACAGAGAAAATAGAAGTATACAGTGGAAAGTGAGTGTATCAAGCTTAAGCAGAGAGTGACAAGAACGAATTGACCCTGGAGAGAGAGAACAGCAGTTATACAGGAAAGACGTGGAAAATATCATGTTTATACAGGAAATAGAGAAAGATAGTGAGATAGTGGGTAATAGGAATAACTCTAAAGGAAGTGAAAGACAGTAATTATGTAAGAGAAAGCAATGGTTGTAATATATAAGAGAGAAAAAGAAAGGAAGGAAGGAAGGAAGCAAGGAAGGAAGAAATGAAGACGAGACAGCAACGCACAAGAGAGCTGCAATAAATATAGAAAATAAAATAATTGTAATAACACACATCAGCAAAAACTTGGTAGAGAGAATCGGCAATGAAAGAACATGGGCTGTCTGTTAAAACATAGCCAAGAAATGTACATTGCTAAAATTCTTTACATAACTTCAAAAAATCCCAAAGCATTATCAAACACTGAATTATCTTGAATTGTAGTCACTTGGAATTCAGAGGAAGTTCAATTGATGTGCTAGGCTTTGAGAATTAAAGAGTTTAAGATAAATAATTGCATGTGGCGGTGAATAACATATTTGAGCACTAGGTTCAGATGAATGCTAGCAAAACAAATAGCATTAATACTCACAAATAATTCCCAAGAGTATAACAGCGTAGCATAAAATCATCGTGCCAATCTGTGGATTGAAGGAATCGAGAACAACTTCTGTCACCAACCAGCTATGCAGTAGGTTGTGATGAGACTTAGGTGCACTCTCTCTCCTTTATAAAGTCTAGAGATTAGAAAGCTGGCAGAATGAGCCACAAAAGTGACCCTTAACCTGCCTGGGTCATATTTCACAAGTGCACTTAGTGAAACTCGGTCTACCTGAGACACGTTCAAATAAATCTTTGTTTCGACCACAAAGAATGCAGAGAAGGAACAGTTGTATTCCCGAGGGGCGTGATGGGGATTTCCCATCATTTCCTGAAGTGGTCAGGTTAGTTGATAAATAAAGGTGGATTATTTAAGCATTTAGTGAAATTCCATTTTTACTTCACCCTCCCTTTTGTGCTTGTGTTTTTTTCCACTATTTCCACACTGCAATTTTTTTTAACTTTCTTGTCTCCTTTCCAAGTCTATATTTTTGGTCCTAGTTTCCTTCTTTGATTTGTACCTGTCTTGGAATTATGGGAGAGTGTCTTTGGCATGGTAGCATGCATTTACTCATGATGGAATGAAAAGAAACAGTTTTGAAGTAAAATCATATCTGGAAATGAATGTACTGGTTCATTTTTGAAGTACACAAAACAAGTCAGACTGGTATGTGCCATTTGCAAGTTTTAAGACTTTGTCTTTCTGGAGGTAAAAGATGACAGCAACAATTGTATTGAAAACTTCAAAGCCCAGGCAATAAAATTCCTATTTTCAACTAATCTGCCCACTATTTCAGGGTGAAGCTAATTATTTGCAACATTGACTTTCCAAACTGAGGTTCCAGATTTGACCCTTTCTTCTTCCACGTGTTATATCTAGCTACCATTGTCTTTAACTTGGCCAAAATCCTCAACAATATCTTTGTCACCTACTCAGTAACTCACTAGACAGCCTCAAAGGACAATGTTAATCACATTACTGTGGGTCTAGAGTCACATGTAGGCCAGATCAGGTAAGGACAACTGATTTCTTTCCTTAAAGGGCAAACAGTGAACCAAATTGATCTTTCTGAAAATTACTGGTAGCCACTATGACTGAATTTGACTTTCAACTCCAAATTGTATTAATTAGATGTAATTCCACCAGCTGTGCTGTTAGGTTTGAACAAGCCAACACAAAGGGCAAACAAAACAGCAGAGTTAGTATCAACACTATGGAACAAGAAAGCTTCATACGCACAAACAGCGCTCAGCTATGACAAAAGAATGCTGCGTCTATAAAATTATGTCATTTTATACATGTCATTGGATGAGAACATATTTTAAAAGCAACAAAAAGCCAAATGCTTACTCATACAAATATGTTGTTGTGAAAGTACATCCACCACCCTATAGATATACCCATCCAAATGACTCTTAAATGTTGCAATTGTACCAGCCTCCACTAGTTCCTCTGGCAGCTCACACCATACATGTATCATCCTCGGCATGAAAAAGTTGCCCCTTAGGTCTCTTTTATATCTTTCTCATCTCACCCTAAACCTATGCACTCTAGTTCTGGACTCCCCCACTCCAGGAAAAAGGCTTTGTCTATTTATCCTATCCATGCCCCTCATGATTTTGTAAACCTCTATAAGGTCACCCCTCAGCCTCTGACGCTCCAGGGAAAACAGCCCCAGCCTGTTCAGCCTCTCCCTCCAACCGGGAAATGGGCCGGGTGCTGGCAGATGGGACTAGATTGGGTTGGAATATCTGGTCGGCATGGATGGGTTGGACCGAAGGGTCTGTTTCCGTGCTGTACATCTCTATGACTCTATGACCACATGACTCTATGACCACTGGAAAAGATATCAAAGGCTGATCTGAGGGAAATTAGTGATCAAAAGGACTTGAGTTGGCAGAACTTGTTTTTATGAATGGACATCGCACTTACTTTAAGCTTGGTCCAGGAGTGCACATTGTTGCTGTCTTGGCTGCATCCCTCAGATCCAAAGCTGCATGGTGACGGAGGTACAAATCTTCACATTAAAGGTATGCTACAAGTTATACTGCAACATAAACATGGAAGCATATGAGATGGGAGCTGGAGAGAGCCACTTGGTCCATCGAATCCACTCTGCTTTTCAATATGATCGTGGTGAATTCTCTATCTTAATGCTATACGTCCACAGTCTCCCAATACCCCTTGGCCTGCGGATTGTCTATTAAATGGCAGAGCAGACTCAAGGGGCTGAATGTCCTTCTCCTGTTCCTACGTCTTAAATGCTAGACACTTTCTCTTTTAGAAATCTATTTCTTCCTTAAGTACATTCAGTGATTTGACGTTCACAGCCTTTTATGGTAGATAATTCACCACCTTCTGAGCAAAGGAGTACTTCCGTACCTCAGTCTAAGGCATTAACTCCTTACTCTGGATCCTCAGTTTGGAGAACAGTTACGCCTGCATCCAGTCATACTGTTGAGATGACTGAAACACAGGTAGCCCTCAAATAGGCAAAGCTTCAAACAACAGAGTTTTGATTAATATGGTTTCACTATAAAATAGTTTTTACTTTACCATCTGTAATTCCAACAATGCACACCCAATTTGTGATATGTTACTTGCAGCATCACCGAGGGCTAAATGTGTTGAAGGTCAGGGTTCCTGGACACACTCCTGTTTGTTTGTTTTGGCTATTACCGGCTTCAATTAAGGCTCGATAGAATTTTTTAAACTGGCCTTCCACCTCCTGAGGTAGTAGTGACTGAGGGGAAAGGAGACAGAGCGGAGTGGAGGAGAAGAGGCAGAGAGGAGTGAGAGGAGAAGAGGCAAAGAGGAAAAAAAACAATTATACCATTTACATAAGTGATTTAGATGAGAATATAGAAGGCATGGTTAGTAAGTTTGCAGATATTACCAAAATTGGTCATATAGTGGAAAGTGAAGATGATGATCTAAGATTACAAAGAGACCTTGATCAATTGGGTCAATGGACTAAAGAGTGGCAAATGAAGTTTAATTTGGATAAATGTGAGGTTCTGCATTTTAGTAAAATTAACAAGGGCAGGACTTAAACAATTAAAAAATAGGGCCCTGGTTACTGTTGTAGTACAGAGACACCTGTGGGTTCAGATAGATAATTCTTTGAAGTTTGCGTGACAGGTAGACAGAGTGGTTAAGAAGGCATTTAGCATGCTTGCCTTCATTGCTCAGACCTTTGAGTATAGGAGTTGATATGTTCTGTTGAGGTTGTACAGGATGTTAGTGAGGCCTCTTCTAGAATACAGTGTATAGATGGTTCAGACAAGATTTACCAAGATGTTGCCAGAAATGGAGGGTTTAAGTGCATTTGTTAGGGGTAAATGTAGAGTAATAGGGAGAGGAATGGATCTGGGTGGATTACTCTTTGGAGGGTCAGTGTGGACTTGTTGGGCCAAATGGCCTGTTTCCACAATGATGGGATTCTATGTTAATTCTATGCTAAAGTCATAAGGAGAGGCTGAGTAGGCTGGGGCTTTTTTTAAATTAAGCGTAAGAGTTGAGGGATGATCTTATAGAGATTTATGAAATAATAAGGGGTACAAATAAGGTAAATGGTAGGTGTCTTTTCCCTAGGGTGAAGAATTTCAAGACAAGGAGTCATAGTTTTAAATTGAGAGGAGAGGGATTATAAAAAACATGAGGGCAATTTTTTAGACAGAGAGTAGTTTGTGTGTAGAATGAACTTCCAGAGGAAATGGTGGATGTGTTACAGTTCCAATATTTAAAAGATATTCAGACAAATACATGAATAAGAAATGTTTGAAGGAATATGGATCAAGCACGGGCAGGTGGAGCTAGTTTAGTTTGGGATTATAGTTGACATGGATTGGTTGAACCAAAGGGTCTGATTCTATGCTGTATGACACTATGACTATATGAGCGAGGGGAGAAAAGGCGGAGAGGAGTGGGAGGAAACAAAGCAGGGAGGAGTGGGAATAGATGAAACAGTGAGACGTGGGAGAGGAAAGGCAAAGAGGAGTGAGGGGAGAGGAGGCAGAGAGGAGTAGGGAGGAAGAGGTAGACAGAAGATGGGGAATGGAGTGGGAGAGCAGGGAACAGAATGAGGGGAGAACAGACGGGGAGGAAAGGAGAGACAGGAGAGGTGGGTGGCTGTGAGCTTAGACTTAGCAGGGGTACCTCACAGACTGGAGAGGGTTGTGGCTGCCAATGCTGGCTCTGACTGGTACCTTGAGGCTGGCTCTAACCTGTTGGTGTGGGACCTACAGGCTGCAGGTCTGCTGCTGTTGCCATGCCCTGTGGCCAATAGCAGATAGCAGCTCTGTCATGTGGCCTGGGGCCGAGTGGTGGCTGCTGTCTGTTGGAAACCTTCGTCAGCACAACAGCACAGGGAGAGGCCACAAATCTGAAGGCAGGGAATGCCTTCAAATCTGAGGAAGGAGGAATTCACTTCAAAATTGCACCAGTCTTGCCAGGGAAGGTACAGTAGTAAATGTTAATGGATATGACTGTTGCTGGTGAGAGCAGCATTTGTTACTCATCCTTATTGGCCTTGGCCTTAGAGGCTTCCAAACCATTTCAGAGGGCATTGAAAAGCCAACTGCATTGCTGTGGGTCTGGAGTTACGTGAAGGCCCGATCGGGCAGAGATGGCAGATTTCTTTCTCTGAAGGATATTAAGGAACCAGCTGGGTTTTTATAACAATTAATGATGGTTTAATGGCACCACTACAGAGTCCAGCTTTGCACTACGTTAATTGGAATCTCCCAACACTCATCAAGGGTTCTGGTCATAATAGCATGATTAGATTCAAAGTCCACGCAGCTGGCATGGACTCATTTGAAAGCCACACGTGGAGCTACACAGAGATAGCCATTTTCTCTCCATGGCAAACATTCTCCCAATTCCTTTTCCTGTTCCACTTATGATCAAGTTGGGCTTCTTCACCATCTCTTTTATGTGTGACATGCCTGTCAATATCTGGTTGAGTTGTTGATGTGTATTTAACGCAAGCTATTCATCTCCTCTGCTATTTCTCCTGATGAGAACTGCAGAGGTTTTCCCCCTATCGCTGGGCGATAAATCTCTCCTGGTCCTCATGGTACCCAATAATAAATGTCTGATGAATCATGAAATCGGAATGCTGCACTTTCACAATATGTAGCATCCATCATATGTAGTTTTCTGGCTTCTCCAATTTCCTTCTGTAGATATTTTGTAATCAATCTGTTGAGGAATGTTATTGCACACCTCTGGAGCAGGTGGAGCTTGAACCCAGGTTTCATGGCTCAGAGACAGGGATATTAATAATGCACTGCAAGAGCCCCAAACTCCTTTTGCATATTATCCCCTTAAATAGAGTCCCGTTGTGGCAGTACCGTCTACCATGACCCTTCCTGCTCTCCCCTCCCCATTATGGTTTGGAAATGTGAAACCTCAAAGCTGAAATGTATTGCTTCAATATGGCTATGATTGCAGATTCCATTCTGCTCACTTTACTCCCTTTTGGGTTTCGCTGTGCAATTCCACCTGCCTTTCTTTACATTAATGTCAGGAACACTTGCAACTGTGGTTGTGTCAAATAAATTGCATAAGTTGCAATGCAGAGAACACTCTGATTTGAACCTTTCTTTCTCCTTTATCTAGCAACTCTTTTAAAAAAGTTCATGTAACTCCCAGTTAATTAAGGAAGCATGCTTCAAATGACAAAGTCCCTTATTGTATTTCTTGCAGAAATGCTCCAGGGTAAGTTCAGAATGAGGTGAATAGATTCAAACTTCAAGTTTCTCACCAGCTCACAATCTGCACTTGCATACTTAGCGAGAATATATTGTAGGGAAATGCTCCTAACAATTTACTCTGCACAGACAAAAACTCTCCTTTAATTCACGGTCCCAACACCGTTTTGTTCATTTTTTTTGATAAATCTTCTCTTTGGCTGCTTCCTTTCGTCATTCTAATTAATGTTATCAGCACTGGTTGGATATATTCCAGGATAATTTCTCACATAGTCTCCCAGCTCCACTTGCACAATCCATCAAACAACCTTTTAAACCCCCTGTGAGACTTTTTATAAACAAATAGGCTAAACAGCCCACTTTCATTTATGATTAGCTCAAGATTTTTCTCGTAAGTTTCTGCATAATTTATGGAGAAAGTCAGATCATCTTGGAGAATTGACAGACCCAATTCAAATAAACAGACCTCAAGTACCCCTTCATCCAGGTTTCACCTCTTTCCGGGAGAAAGTGAGGACGGCAGATGCTGGAGACCAGAGTTGAAAAATGTGGTGCTGGAAAAACACAGCAGGCCAGGCAGCATCCGAGGAGCAGGAGAATCGACATTTCGGGCATAAGCCCTTCTTCAGGAATGAGGCTGGTGTGCCTCATTCCTGAAGAAGGGCTTATGCCCGAAACGTCGATTCACCTGCTCCTCGGATGCTGCCTGGCCTGCTGTGTTTTTCCAGCACCACATTTTTCAACTTCACCTCTTTCCGCTCAATATCTGTTAAATGAAGGCAGTCCCACAGGTACAAAACAGGGAATTCTTCCTTCAGAAACTGGATACCGAATTAAGAAACGTGCTCAGAGTTACTGAAAGGTATTCTATCAAGTCTTTAAGCCAAAATTGGTTTATTTACATAATTCGCATTGGCATACAATGCACAGCTTTTACAAGGACAGTCATTAATAAGCAAAGCTCATGGACCATAAGACATAAGAACAGAAGTAGCCCATTCAGTCTATTGATTCTGTTCAGCCCTTCAGTGAGATCATGGTTGACTTGATCATCTTTCACTCTGTTTTCCAATCTTTTCCCCATAATCTTTGATTCCCTTTGTAGTTAAACATTTTTATCTTAGCCTCAAATATACTTAAAGAAAACAGCTCAACAGCCCACTGCAGTAAAGAATTCAACAGATTCATTACACTTTGAGACAAGAATTCCCTCTTCATAGTTGCCTTAAATGTGCAATCACTTGATTAAAAATCTGTCTATCTCCGCCTTGAATATTCAACAGTACAGCCTCTGTTGTAAAGAATGCCACAGATTCACTTCACTGAGAGAGGGAGAAAAAATCCTTCTCAATTCTGTTCCCCTTATTCTGAGATGATGCCCTCTCAGTCCTAAAGTGTACCATATGGGGAAAAAGACCTGCCTGTCTCTACCCTGTCAAGTCCTCTGAGAAACTTGTGTTTTTCGCTAGGGTGTTCTCTTATTCTTCCAAACTCTAAGAGTACCAGCTCAACCTACTCAACCTCTCCTCATAAGACAATCTCTCTACACCCAGATCAACATAGTGACCTTCTGTGGACTGTCTCTAATGCCAGAAGATAAGGAGAACAGTTAACAGTATTCCACTTGTAGTCTAACTGGTGTTCTTGTATTGTTTTATGACTTCCCTGTTCTTTTTTTGACTTCCCTATTGTCAAGCTCCTTTTGCTTTGGTATAAAGGTCAATGTGGGGCAGCACGGTGGCACAGTGGTTAGCACTGCTGCCTCACAGCGCCAGAGTCCCAGGTTCAATGCCCGCCTTGGGCAACTGTCTGTGTGGAGTTTGCACATTCTCCCTGTGTCTGCATGGGTTTTCTCTGGATGCTCCGGTTTCCTCCCACAGTCCAAAAGATGTGCAGGTTAGGTGAATTGGCCACACTAAATTGCCTGTAATGTTAGGTGAATTGCCCATAGCGTTAGGTGCATTAGTCTAGGGGAATGGGTCTGGGTGGGATGCTCTTCAGAGGGTCGGTGTGAACTTGTTGGGCTGGAGGGCCTGTTTCCACACTGAAAGTAATCTAATCATTCCAGTTGCCTACCCTATTACCTCCTGAATTGTATGTTTCCTTTTGTCATTTATGCATGAGGACTCACAAATCCTTCTGTGCTGCAGCTTTCTGTAGTTTCTTTTTTCTATTTAAATAATATTTAGGTCTTCTTTTTCCTCCTGCCAAACAGCGTCACCTCACATTTGCCAAATGTTTGCTTAACCTCTCAATATCACTGTGCAAATTCTTTGTTGTGGAAGTTCTGGTTTTGGACTGGGGTGGATACAGTTAAAAATCACACACCATCACATTATAGTCCAACAGGTTTATTTGCAAGTACTAACTTTCAGTGCGCTGCTCCTTCATCTTAACAACTACCTGATGAAGGTGCAGCACTCCGAAAGCTAGTACTTCCAAATAAACCTGTTGGACTATAACTTGGTGTTGTGTGATTTTTAACACTTTTTTTGTGTTATCCTGACCACTTGACTTCCCATCTATTTTTATATGATCCACAAACTTGCTGATTGTGCATTCACTTTCCTCATCCAAGACAGTAATACGGATTGTCAATAATTGTGGGCCCAACACTGATCCCTATAACAATCCACTAGTCACAGAATACCTTGATTATATAAAAAAATTAATTGAGCCAGTTTTGCCATCTTTTTGCATTCTTAATACAAGGTGGCAGAAGGGACTTCCGGTGCTTTTGGTGATATTTGCAGTTTTCCAGACACCACAAACAAGTTAAAATTTCAACAAAGATGCTTGTAAAGATTAATAGCAAAAGCCCACTGGAGGTTTGAGAGATACGTTATTATTAATATAAGGAGGACTTTTTTTTAGATTAGATTCCTTACAGTGTGGAAACAGGCCCTTCGGCCCAACCAGTCCACACCGGCCCTGCGAAGAGTAACCCACCCAGACCTAATTCCCTTTGACTAATGCACCTAAACACTATGGACAATTTAGCGTGGCCAATTCACCTGACCTGCACATCTTTGGACTGTGGGAGGGAAACCCATGCAAACACAGGGAGAATGTGCAAACTCCACACAGACAGTCACCCGAGGCTGGAATTGAACCTGGGACCCTGGTGCTGTGAGGCAGCAGGGCTAACCACTGAGGCACCATTCCTGGGACCAGAAAATGCCCGACCAGAAAAGTGTAGAAATCAAGAAGTTGATAAATGTTTTGAAAAAAAAAATTGAAAGTGTATTTGAATGAAGCAGTGCAGGTTTCTTTCAGAGAGGTACAAGTATAGCAAGGTGAGGGGATTCCATTTCTGTCATAAAAATTTATTATTCAATCTTGCTTGGTCTCATTGTTTATGCATACAGATCCAATGCTATTGAACATTTCATATTTTGAGCCAGTCTTCCGTATGATCGGCAGTATTAGACACCTTTGCAACTTTGTCAGCTCATTTTTCTGTGAGCACAAGTGAGTTGAGAGAACAAGTCAAACTGTGAGCCATCCTTTCT
Organism: Chiloscyllium plagiosum; assembly: GCF_037043375.1. Taxonomy (NCBI): domain Eukaryota; kingdom Metazoa; phylum Chordata; class Chondrichthyes; order Orectolobiformes; family Hemiscylliidae; genus Chiloscyllium; species Chiloscyllium plagiosum. The sequence continues at coordinate 78,766,850 of NW_028270151.1, read as the reverse complement.
TGTCAACACATACCTCGAGGCTCATGTCTTTTTCATGTTAAAGGTGTGTCCGGTTTCTTATTACAGCTTTGGGTGAACAATCATCACTTTGTTGTTAGTACACTGCATGGACCAGTGAGTGAGAACATTATCCATATCCTGGACATTGATCCATCTGAGCCCACACTCCCTAATTCTTTATGGCCCCATTGCAAAGTACACTATTTGCAATGCTTTAATTTTGTCAAATCGCTCTTACTTTTATTCTTGTGATTCTCAGGTATTCAAATGGTCACATGAAAGCAATGATTGTGAATTAAATTCTGGCATAAATACACTGAGAATGTGCTCGCAAGAGTCCCAAACTATTTCTCTGTTGGTACAACAGACCATACCACAGCATCAACTGACTCATGATTTGGAGATGCCGATGTTGGACTGGGGTGTACAAAGTTAAAAACCACACAACACCAGGTTATAGTCCAACAGGTTTAATTGGAATCACACTAGCTTTCAGAGCGCTGCTCCTTTATCAGATGGTAGTGGAGGGCTCAATCCCAACACAGAATTTATAGCAAAAATTTGCAGTGTGATGTAACTGAAATTATACATTGAAAAATTGATTGTCTGTTAAGCCTTTCATCTGTTAGAATACAGTGATAGTTTCACTTCTTTCATGTGTAAATCACAAAACCTTTTTAAAAAAAAGTTGCATTCTCGGGTTAGCTGTTAACAATGGTGATAGCTAAACAATATGTTGAAGGTGTGGGCCCCCTGTGTTCTCTGTCTATGCCATGATGTTTAGATTGATTCTAATCTAAAAAGTGTGATAACGGAGTTTTACATAAATTCATGCAGTTTTTGAGCTCAGAGTTCTACATGAATGTATGCAGTTTTTGAGCAAAGTACAATGTAACCCTGCAAGTACAAATTCATCCCGCAAAATATATGTGTGGCATGTGGGTCTTTGTCTGTGTGTGTGTCTGTCTGGGGGGGGGGTTGTGAGTGTGAGAAAGTGTATGTGTGTGTGTGTGTAGTGAGTGCAGAGTGTCTAAGTCTATGAGGGGGTGCATGTGTGAGTGTGGGAGTGTGTGTGTCTGTAAGGGTGTGTATGTGTGTCAGTGTGTATGTTTGTATGTATAGGAGTGCCTGTGTGTGTGAGAGAGTGTGTGTGTGTAGGAGTATCTGTGTGTGTGTGTATAGTGCAATAGTGGTCACGTGTAATGTGACATGAACCCAAGGTCCCAGTTGAGGCCCTCCCTATGGGTACCGAACTTAGTATCAGCCTCTGCTCAGCCACTTTTCTCTGCTGCCTGTCTCGAAGTCCACCTTGGAGGATGGTCACCCGTAGGTCCGAGGCTGAATGTCCTGGACCACTGAAGTGTTCCCCAACTGGGAGGGAACCCTCCTGTCTGTTGATTGTTGTGTGGTGCCCATTCATCCGTTGTCGTAGCCTTTGCTCGGTTACCCTAATGTACCATGCCTCCAGGCATCCTTGCCTGCAACGTATAAGATAGACAACATTGGCTGAGTCACATGAGTACCTGCCATGTACAAGATGGAGGTGTCCCCATGCGTAATGGTGGTATCTATGTCCACACTCTGACACGTCTTGCAGCGCCTACCGTGGCGGGGCCGTATGGAATTGTCCTGAGAGCCGGGCAGTTTGCTACGAACAACGATCTGTTTGAGGTTTGGCAGTTGTTTAAAGGCAAGTAGTGGAGGTGTGGGGAAGGTCTTGGTGAGGTGCTCATCCTCATTGATAATGTGTTGCAGGTCACGAAGAACATGGCATAATCTTTCAGCTCCTGGGAAATACCGAACAACGAAGGGTACCCTGTTGGTTGCAGCACGTGTCTGTCTCCTGAGGAGGTCATTATGGTTCCTTGCTGTGGCACGTCAGAACTGGCGGTCGATGAATTGGGCAAGGTACCCCGTTCTTGTGAGGGCATCTCCGAGTACTTCCAGGTTCCAACTGACTCAGGTTAACTTTGTCACTCAGAGAGGTCAATGTAAGTGGGAAATGTGAAAGTTGAAATAGGATCGCACACTAGGTGACTGCTTTCCAGAACATCTACGCTCTGTCTATAAAAATGATAGATCCCTACTGGCATAAAATTTACAAAGAGGAGGAAAACAACAACAAACTGCCATTCCTAGATGTCACTGTAGAGCGAATAGCCAACAGGGAACTTCAAACCAGTATCTACAGGAAAACAATACCTACGGACCAAATACTGAACTACGGAAGTAATCATCCCAACACCCACAAACGAAGCTGCATTAGAACATTATTTCAAAGAGCCACCACACACTGCAGCACAGAGGAACTACGCAGAGCAGAGGAAAATCACCTATACAGGCCTCATTCCTGATAAAGGGCTTTTGCCCGAAATGTCGATTTTCCTGCTCCTTGGATGCTGCCTGACCTGCTGTGCTTTTCCAGCACCACTCTAATCCTGCCAGACTACTCAGACTCTTGGCATCATGGTAGCCCACAAACCCATCAACACACTAAAACAGCAGCTAATAAATTTAAAAACCTTATACAGACAACAAGCAAAACAAACATCATATACAAAATTACTTGTAGGAACTGTAACAAATACTAATTGGACAAACTGGCCACCAGGATACATGAACATCAACTAGCCACAAAACGACATGACCCACTATTTCTAGTATCCTTACAAACAGATGAGGAAGGACACCACTTTGATTGGGACAAGACATCCATCCAAGGACAAGCCAAATAGAGACATGCACGAGAATTCCCAGGAGCATGGCATTCCAACTGGAACTCTATCAGCAAACACATTGACTTGTACCCCATTTAATACCATCTGAGAAAATAAACAGGAAATGATATCACCATAGGAAATGACATCACCACAGGGAATTACATCATCAACCCAAGGAAATCTGAACACATAAATAGAAAGCGGGTCATAACACCAGTGCTTTACTGGAGGCTCACTAATGATGTTAACTAGGATGGTGACAAAACGTCTGAAAATGAACCTTACAGCTCAGCAAGCGAACTTACATCCATAAAAATTATCCTGAGCTTCCGCTGTATTGCCACTTCCACACACCACTGTGTTACCATGCCAACACTTCTGTCTCAGGTTTGCTGCAGTGCTCTAATGAAGCTCAACACAAACTGGAGGTAAAACACACCACCTTCCAAACAGTCCTGTACAGCACTCAGGACTCAATGTTGAGCTTTACACTTTTGGAGTATCTTCTTCAATGTCTTTTACCTAACCCCATACCATAGCTCCTGTTTAAATATGTTGCTTTCAACCCAAGCAATCCATTTTCAACAGTTCATAGGCCTCAATCCAGCTACCTAGCCTCTTTTTTTAACCCAGTTTACCAACAAGAATCCCTTTGTCTACGTAACCCTTTTTTTCTCCATCTCTCTGGGCTCCATCGCTACTTATCTGCTCACTCCTCCACCATCCCCAACCCCACCCCCACCTTCACCTCCTGTCATTAGCATATACCACTTTTTCTTAGCAGGCTGCCAGATCTGGTGAAGGGTCACTGGACTCAAAATGTTAACTCTGTTTTCTCTCCAAAGATGTTGCCAGGCCTGCTATGCTCTGCCAGCAATGTCTATGTGTAATTTGTTCGTTGTGCTTGGCCACACACAGTGTGCACCCATCAAAGTAGCAAATCCAGTCAAAAATATCACAGGAAAGGCATTAAGTTGGAGTGAACACATTCCATACTGACTTGGATCACCATACTTCCACCACTAGAACTCTCTACCCAATGCTATTATTTCATGATGTCAGGCTGAAGTTTCATCAACCACTGTTCAAGAGAACTAGGGATGTACAAAGGAAGTTTATCTTGCCAGCAGCAGCCATATGTGAGGAATTAATTTAAAAAGGTTATGTGAAACCCAGAACCAATCTGTAATGCTACACAAGCACAGTGTTAAATCCTACCTGAATGACAGATATTTACAAATCAAAAGGCTATTTGGCCCCTCTTTTCCCAGCATTGCAAAATTAATTCAATACTATCCTCTCTCATTATAGCTCTGTAGCCTCATGTTTCAAAAGGTGCCATAAGCATCTCTTTATGAGGTGTGATGACATCTTCCTCAATTATTTTGAGGGAGCGGCACAGTGGCTCACCGGTCAGCACTGCTACATCACACCTCCAGATTTCCAGGTTCGATTACACCTTTGGGTGACATGGTGTGGAGTTTGCCCATTCTCCCCATGTCTGCGTAGCTTTCCTTTGGGTGCTGTGGTTTCCTCCGAAAGATGTGCAGGTTAGGTAGATTGGCAATGCCAAATTGCCCATAGTGTCCAGGGATGTGCAAGCTAGGTGGATTAGCCATCAGGAATGCAAAGTTAGAAGAGTGGATGGAATGCTCTTTGGAGGGTCATTGAGGTCTCAAAGGGCTGAATGGCCTTCTTCCTTACTGTAAGGATGCTATGATTTCCTATGCTATAGTACTCCAGATTATAACAAATCCCTATATGACTTTTTTCCCCCAACGGTCTTGTTTCATTCTTTTAATGAGCACATTAAATTGATAACCTATCACTCCAAATGAGATTCAGGGAAAATTATTTTTCCCTATTCAATGAAGCAAAACTTTTATTAAAACCTTGATTAAATCAGTCATTATTGCTGAATTACTAAACTTTGAAGTAATGCCTTTATCAACAATAAAACTTCAGAGACCTAAAATCAGTGCTGAAAGATTTATTGTGTTATAGAAATACAATCAAGTCCCAACTCCTCTGTTTCCACTGCAGCGACATATCTATTGTAAACCGATCAATGCAAAAGAAGAATTCAGGCAGGCAACGTGCAGATATTATTGCAGCCAGATTTGTATCAGATGGAGAGAATGGAAGATCACCTCGTCAATAAACCTCCATCCAGCTGCCACAGTAGGGTTCAGCAAGTAGCAAAGGAACAAGCTTCCAATAACTCTGAAATAGAGAGGGACAGATGTTCAGAATATGAACGTTACGATTCTCACTGCAAATACAGCTCACTTTAACAATGGGTTTTCAAATTTACCTGCCACACTAGCAGCCAAGACCAAAAATAATCAAAACAGGAGCAAGAGCTTGGGGAATACATGGAATAGGGCAGAGAAAGGACAGTGGCTGTGAACACTAGAAGAGGTCAAAGGGACAGTCTAGGAACATAGAGGCTGTTTGAGCCAATGTTAAAGCATGATCAGGGGAGTGAAGGAAAGAAAGAAGGGCAAAATTAGAGAAAAGGAGCAGATTATAGACTTGTGAAGAGGAATGCAGAGTACAGAGATGAACAAATCAGAGTTAGAGTCCTGGGGTAGGAGAAACCTAGAACAGAGTCAGACACAGAAGGAGAATAGGCTTAAAACAGAAGTGAGGGGAAGTTAAAAAGATAAAAAATATGACAGCAAGAAAACTTGAGAGCCAAGGAGAGGGAAATAAAGGACAGGGAAATTGTCAGACGAGGAGCTTGAATATTAATGGAGGACACTTACGTAACAATACTCAATAACACTGGGGGTCAGGGGCAGTTTGGAAATAAAGCAGCAAGGGCAAGGGGAGATGGAAGCAAACTTGGATGGCCAGAAGGAAAGGGAAGGGAATGGGGAGAAAGACGAAGGAAGAACTAAATCAACAGTGTGAAGCAGCTGGTGAATTGACAAGAGGCACATTATACTTAAATTGCCGTAAGAGCAACCAAAGCATGCCTAATTGTAATTTCCAAAAGTGAAAACTTGTTGATTAAAGAGGAACGATTGATAGACGACAGAGGAATGGCAGTAAAATGGGATTATTTAGATAACTCAGAGATCTAGTACGGAGAGGTTGACCTGAATGGCATCCTGTGTTACGTTATTCTAACTGACCAATACGTGATGGCTGGGAACAATGCAGGATGGTTAAGAGGGGTTGGTGGTACTTTATGCAAACCAGATTAGTACTCGAGGCCCAGGTAGTGAGAGGAAACAATACAAAAGTAGCTACAGCAATAATCAATAAATAATTAACAAATTAATACAATGTTTTACATTTACATCAGGTCTAGGTTAAACATAGTGGAGTGCACGTCCCACTCATCAAGTATAACATAAAATCTCAGTGATATCACCGAGCGACCGGCGCTTACAATCACATTTAAGTTCAAAGCAGTTTTTTCTGTCATAGTTGATCCACAGAGAACTGTAAAAATGTGATGTTGGGGATTAAAAATAAAACTATTTTAGCTAAATGTAGGGACTGAAAAGGTGGGATGCTCCTGAAGTACTCATATGGACAATACTTGCAGGGTTCCAATTCAGCAAGTTCCTCACTGTTGGTCGAACAGAAACGTAGTGGACTGGTATATAGATTTTATCAGGAGAAAGTGAGGACAGCAGATTCTGGAGATCAGAGCCGAAAGTGTGGTGCTGGGAAAGCAGAGCAGGTCAGGCAGCATCTGAGGAGCAGGACAAGCAATGTTTCAGGCATAAGCCCTTCATCAGGAATGAGGCTTGTGAGCCAAGGGGCTAGAGAGATAAAAGGGAGTGGGGTGGGGGGGGTTGGCTGGTGGGAAGGTAGCTGAGAGTGTGATAGGGAGATGGAGGCGGAGAGATAGGTCGTAGAGGAAGGTGGAGCAGATAGTGGGAAGGAAGATGGACAAGTAGGACAGGTCATGAGGGTGGTGTTGAGTAGGAAGGTTGGAACTGGGATAAGGTGGGGAGAGTGGAGAAATGAGGAAACTATTGAAGTCCACATTGATGCCATGTGGTTGGAGGGTCCCAAGGTGAAAAATGAGGGATTCTTCCTCCTGGCGTCGGGTGGTTAGGATGTGGCGATGGAGGAGGCCCAGGACCTGCATGTCCTTGGCGGAGTGGGAGGGGGGTTGAAGTGTTAGGCCATGGGGCAGTGGGGTTCATTGGTGTGGGTGTATATATTTACCAGGAGTTTGAGAACAGGTATGATTGGGAACAGCACTGCCCTTGAACAGATTTAGGGTGCAAGATATTTACAGACATCCCCAAAGACTGAAAAAGTTCACCCTATCACAAAGTGGATCAAAATGGAAAAAGCTGGAGAATACTGTAGGGAGGGTGGGTAGACTGAGGATCCAGCCTCTCTCCAACGTGGTCTGGAAACCAATTTAGAGGCCTTCTCCTGTGCAGAAACCTGAAATGCGTATTTTTTTTTTTAATTATGTGTGCTTTTCACTGATATGATCCATGCAGCAAGTATCTGAAGGCAGATCTTGATAATAAACACTGGGAATCAAAACCTTTGGATTTTCTCAGTATAGATTTTTCCATCAACCTTTTTGCTCATACAATTGAGGGGTCTCTATTGTAAGGATATTTCATTTCAGGTGTGCAGTAACTTCTATCCATAGAGTCCTACAGTATGAAAACAGGCCCTTTGGCCCAGCAAGTCCACACTGACCCTCCAAAAGGTATCCCATCTGGTAGACCTACTACTTTATATTTACCCGACAAATTCACCTACCGTACACATCCCTGAACACTATGAGCAATTTAGCATGGCTAATTCACCTAACCTACACATCTTTGGACTGTGGGAGGAAACCAGAGCACCCAGAGGAACCCCAGGCAGACACGGGGGGAATGTGCAAACTCCACACAGACAATTGCCTGAGGCTGGAATCAAACTCGTGTCCCTAGCACTGTGAGGCAACACTGCTAACCACTGAGCCAACCGTGCTGCCCCCAGTACATCAAAGGTTTATAGCATTGTTGCAATCATGCGACACAGCTCCAACCTCAGAGGCACGAAATCAAATTCCTACAATTGGCACAGGACCAATTATCTCATCAGCTTGACCGGTCCTTCCAAGTCCCTTCTCCCCTGATGATGCCTGTTATTTTCTTCTACTCCTCAAGTTCTCTGTGCAAAGGCAGGTCCTTCAAAAATATTCATGAAACTGCAGCAGAAGTGCCTTGATTTTATCTGTTAGTAGTAGGGCCATGGACAAGCCGCATAGCACAATTTGAACGTCTGTTCTCAGAAGTTTCACCTGGACCTCAGGATTACTTGCTCAGTGACATTACCATTTCATCCCTGCTTGTCCTAAGTTCCAAATCTACCATTACTGTATGGAAGAGCTTGGCGATCTCCATTTGAATGCAATCAATAAAAACATTTCCAAAACTGTTTAAAGAGCAACACACTAATGACGTCCACTGTTCACTAATGATATTTACCAGGAGTTTTGCAGGCATGGAGCCCATTCAATGAGGCAATATAATCATCACCCAGGAAGTTTTTGTAGTCTTTTTTGGGGACTTCAATGAGGCACTGAGTAGAGTCCTTGAAAAGAAGGTCCTTGCCCGAAAATGTATCCGAGCTGAACATGTTGAAAGTCTCTTTTGAGATTCCACTACGGCCATATTTTTTCTGTAATAGGAAAGAAATTTCTTAATGTGATGAAACTTAGCACACTCCAAAGGTCTACACATTAATTATATTTAGAACAGAACCATCTTCTGAAGGCAATTAATGTTTTGACAATAAGTTTGTCTTTCCAGCATTACCACCAACCAAGACCATGTGAAGAGAGAGTTCTAGGTAACACACTATTATTAGAGTGCAGGATGTATTGTTAAGGTGCATTGTCCACTAGCAATATCTGCATACACTGCAATATATCCACAGTTTTGACAAAACAACATTGTGACTGTTTCTTTAAAACATCAATATGCAAAATGTTTCATATCAGGTCCAGCAGTATTTGTGGAGAGAGAAAGACGGAGTTAACTTTTCAAGTCCGATATGACTTCTTCAGAACTCTTCTGAAGAAGAGTCACACCTAGTTTGAAAAATTAACCCTGGTTCTCTTTCCAGGGGTGTTGTCATATTTGCTGAGTATTTCCAACACTCTCTGTATTTGTTTCTGATTTCCAGTGTCCACAGTATTTTGCATTTATAACAGGTTTTTAGCAATACAAAGCTCCAAGGTTTGCTACTTACAGTCAGGTCAGGAAAAATATGTAAAGAGAAATATAGACCTAAATCTTTTAATTGTATTTTTCTTCACAGCTGCTGATGACCTGCTGAGTATTTCCAGCATTTTCTGTTTTTATTTCAGATTTCCAACATCTGTAGTACTTTGCATTATTTTTTGTGGTCACCATGGTAACTCATTTCAGAAGGAGTCAAATGATTAAGTTTGAAATGGCTGTAAATCTGAAATCAAAGTAGTCTTTGAAAACAAAATGTTAACTCTTTTTCTTTTGCAAATGCTGCCAGACCCACTGAGTTTCTCCAGCAGTTTCTGATTTTATTATAGACTTCGTGATTGGTTCAGTTTAAATTAAACTATATTGACTGACATCTGCAATTACATCCATTGGCACTGACCTACACACTGGGAATGACAATGGCAAACACAGCCCTGTCAACTCTAATTTTGTCCCAAAATTAGGAGGGCTGTCTCGATGCCGAGGCAAGCAATAGCCTGATACAATCATACACACTGAATCTTAAATTATAAAGTCAGAGACACCGCCATGATTATCGTTGGGTATGTTCAGTCCCACCAGCAGAACAGACCCAGCAGCGGTGGTAGCACAGTGGTATACAATAGAGAGGGGCATGCACCAGGAGCCCTCAGCATTGACTCCAGACCCAATGAAGTTTCATAGCATCAGATCAAACTTAAGCAAGGAATCCCCATGCTGATTACTACCTAATGCCCTCCCTCAGCTGATGCATCAGTACTCCTACATGGTAATCGTCATTGAGAGGAAGCACTGAGGATGAAGAATGTACTCTGGGTGGGGAATCAACCAGAGTGGTTTGGTGGCACTGCTACTGACCAAGCTAGCGAAGTCTGAAAGGACAAAACTGCTGGACTGAGTCTGCAGAAATTGGTGATGGAACCAACTGAAAAGAAAACCATATTTGACCTCGTTGCCCATCAATGTATTTGTTGCAGATGAATCTATCCATGACAGAATCAGTTTAGAGTCACCACTGCACAATCTTTGTGGAGACAAAGTCCCATTTTTGCTTTGAGGATACAACTCCATGTTCTGTGGCATTGTCGCTGTGTTAAATGAAACATGATTCAAACAAATTTAGCAACTTGAGATTGGGCATCCATGAAGTATTGTGGGACATCAGCAGGAGCAGCATTATATTTAATCACATTCTATAACGTCATTGCCTGGCATCTTCCCCTATCATTACCATCAAACCGAGGTGTAGTGAAGACTGCAGGAGGGCATGCCAGGAGCAACATCAGGCATACCTAAAATTAAGGTGTCAACCTGGTGAAGCTACAACAAAGAACTACATGCATTTTAAACAGCATAAGCAGCGAGTAATAGAGCTAAGCAATCCTACAACCAATATATCAGAGCTAAACTCTGCAACCCTAAACTCTCCAGCTGTGAAAGGTGGACAACTAATAGGAGGAGAAGGCTCCAAAAATATCTCCATTTTCAATGATAAGGAAGGCTAGCACAACAGTGCAAAAGTTAAGACTGAATCATTTGTAGCAATCTTTAGCCAGAAGTGGTGAGTGGACAATTCAGTTTGGCCTTCTGCTAAGATCACCAGAAACAGAGGGACATGTCTTCAGCCAATTTGATTCAGCCCACATGATATCCAGGAGGCACTGGTTACTGCAAAGGCTAATGGCCCTGAGAGTACTCTGGCAAAAAGTACTGAGGACTTGTGCTCCAGATCCTGCCACATGTACAGCCAAGCTGTTTTAGTGCAGCGACAACACTGGAATCAACTGGACAATGCAGAATATTGCTGAATGCACAAAGCAGGATAAGTCCAACCTATCCATTTATTCCCCATCAGTCTATTCTCAGTCTTCAGTAAAATGATGAAACGTGTCATCAACAGTGCTGTGAAATAGCACTTGCTTAGCAACCAGCTGCTTACTGCTGCTCAGTTTGAATTCTGCCAGGGCCTCTCAGCTCCCGGCCTCATTACAGCGTTGGTTCAAAAATGGAATGCAGGGGATGAGATGAGATTAACTAAAATTAAAGGCAAAGTCACCTTAGTCTTACCAGATCATCAGGCTGCTTTCTCATTAGAGAAAGAGATGTGAGTCACTACACCTGAGGCGAAGGGAGAATCTGGGAAGGGGAATCCTTAACAGTGACTTGAGCTGATGTAGGAATTGAACCCATGCTGTTGAACTCATTCTGCAATCCAAACCAGTTGTCCAGGCAACTGAGAATTGTAAAACATATTGCAGAACGATAAAGTGTTCCTTCAACATGGCAGCAGTAAACAATGAGTTTACAGAAGGAACAGGAACAGAAGTGATGGAAATATTTAGCAAATGAGGCGTTATACTTTAAAAAAAATTGCCAAGTCTCTATTTGATATGCAAGTAAATGAGAAAATGAGATCTCTGTTTAACGTTTCATGTGAAAGAAGACCCTGGGAGAAAATATGACAAAACCTTCTACAAGATTGGTTTATAAGTTGCCATAGTTGCAGAAACCATAGAGCTGTGTTCTCATCTGAAAGACAATTAACCTGAGGGTCACCATGCCTTGGATGAGGGGAGAAGTTGAGAAGGTGGCACCTTCATGTGAACCTCAGCAGACAGTATGGGAAAGTATTTAAATTAGGGGGGAATTACTATGCTATTGGGCAGGAACTGGAGCGCCTAAATTGGGAACAAATGTTCTCAGAGAAATGCATGACGGAAATGTGGAGGTTGTTTAGGAAGCGCCTGTTGATAGTGCTGGACAGGTTTGTCCCACTGAGGCAAGGAAGGGATGATAGGGTGAAGGAACCTTGGGTGACAAGGGATGTAGAACATCTAGTCAAGAAGAAGAAGGAAGCTTATTTAAGGTTGAGGAGGCAAGGATCAGACAGGGCTCTGGAGGGTTACAAGGTAGCCAGCATGGAACTGAAGACTGGGCTTAGAATGGAGCATGAAAAAGCTTTAACGGATAGGGTTAAGGAAAACCCCCAATGCATTCTCCACTTATGTAAGGAATAAGAAAATGGCCAGAATGAGGGTGGGGCTGATCAGGGATAGTGGAGGGAACTTGCACCTGGAGTCGGAGGAGGTAGGGGAAGTCCTTAATGAATACTTTGCTTCAGTATTCACTACTGAGAGGGACCTTGACGTTTCAGAGGACAGTGTGAAACAGACTAATATGCTCGAATGGGCTGATATTAAGAAGGAGAAGGTGCTAATAACTTTGAAAGACATAAGGATAGTTAAGTCCCCTGGACCAGACGGGATATACTTTTGGTTACTACAAGAAGTGAGGGAAGAGATTGCTGCGCCTTTGGCGATGATATTTGCGTCCTCACTGTCCACTGGAGTAGTGCTAGATGATTGCAGGGTAGAAAATGTTATTCCCTTGTTCAAGAAAGGGAATAGGGATAATCCTGGGAATTACAGGCCAGCCAGCCTTATGTCTATGATGGGCAAAGTATTGGAGAGAATTCTGAGAGGAGGGATTTATGATTATTTGGAAAACCATAGTTTGATTAGAGATAGTCAGCATGGCTTTGCAAGGGGCTGGTTCATGTTTAAAGAGGTGAGACTAATTGCGCACATTGTGAACCAACTGGAGATACAAAATCCTAAAGAGGGGGGCCACAGGGCAGCTATTGCTCTTCCGCTCTTTCCATAGAAGTCAGTCACCAATAGCCTGAGCACAAAATTGAATGATCAGCAAACAGTAGGTTGAATTAACAGTTGGTGCGTGTTCAGTGGAAAAGAATGTTGGCAGAGTTGTGCAGGGCCGACCTGGAATTTTGGACAAGGGTGCTTTGTCATTTGTCACTATTCACTAGAGAAGATTTGTACTTTGCAGGGCCAAGCAATAATATTAATAAAAAATTAACACACTGACCTGTTCAGCTTTCAGCAGATTGACAATTTTCTTTTCCATCCCATGTCGTGTCATAACGGCATGTGCTGGCACTTCAGCCAGGTTACAGGTCAAGTAGTCAGAGATTGGTGCTGTACTACCATCCTTGCACAGGAGGCGATAGTTCGCAGATTTCAGATTCTCATTCCAACTGAGATGTCCGTTCCCTGCGAGTGAAAATTATTCCAATCGTTATTGTCATCTCCTTGTCTCCCACAATTCAACCGGGGCCTGTCTTCTGGTTTTTAAGACTTAGCCAGGCATTGTTACCCCAATCCGGACAATACTTGGCAATTTATTGAAAAACACACATTCGCAAATATGGTACAATGTTGACAAAACTAACTGATAAGAGGATGGTATCTTTTTTGTTGATTTAAGCACTTACAATTGATGAGTGAAGGACATATGACAATACAAGGAATTGTCAACATCCAATGGATGTGCTTTACTTTAATGTTCCTTTAGAAAAGGGAATTTAAGTATTTTATATTGACATGTGAAACTATTAGACTTGATTTTTAAATCCAAATTCATCACTTGATGGGTCTTCTGTTTCGATCAGTAGTCGAGCTGAAGGTGAAATATGCTTGCTTTGGACTCTAGGTAAAAATATCTCTGTCATTCCAACTTTCACAAAGACATTCGCCTCTTTCAAAGCACCTTGGCTCCAGAGACCTGTTGCTGTCCCATAGGCTAAAGATTCTCGCTCTCCTTCTCTAAATCCCATGCTCTAAATCAGAGCAAGCCCACTTCAAGTCTTATCGTGTTCACAAAACACTACTGCTCACGTCATCGGCAGATACATCACTAAGCCATTGCAGAAGTTGAAAACATCAGATTTTCACCGTCCAGACCAACACAATTCAAATTTATGAAGAAAGTTACACGCACCGTCAGTGTTCTCTGGCACGGTGGTATGTTTGACGAAAGCAACATCACCTGCTTCTGCCATGCACCTGAAGGAGATTTAAGTTAAATTCAGAAAGCACAATTACAAAAATAACCACGTTCAACTTCCTCCAGTTTCCTCTGTTCCGCAGCAAAAGTATTGACTATTGACCTACAATTACTGGCACGCTGCCCATGTATTTAAACTAAGATGTTGAGTATCAGAAGACTATTCAACCATGTGATTTGTCACCGTTGAATTTAAACTTATGTTTAACCCTGTTAACTCAGAAAAGAGTGCTGTCCAGGAGTAGCAAATCTGACTGAAATTTGGCCTTCGTCACCATCAACTCTCCTGCTGTGAGTGGGGCACTGAACTTCCAATGAGAGCAGTCACTTGACTTAAATGGCGTAAATCAGATGTCTGCCCAATTTGTTGGCTTAGGAGGGACAAGGGGAATTTCATGCTGGTTCCAAGAAATGATATCTGACAGCAAAGTGGTTTGGAAAGACATATGATGCATAGGACTTGGGGCTAAGAGAGAATACTTTAGAGAACAGAAGTCCAGACTTGTACTGCCAAGTCCTGCTCCCCCCAACCCAAAAAACAAAGTTCTTTTTATACTGGTCACAGATAGCCTTGGTGGCTTCCTGTTAAATTTACTGGTCAGGTCAATCAGCTTGCACTTAAAAGAAACCTACAGCCAAACTTCATACAACTGCAAGGAGCATGTAGAATGGAGGAAGCTATGAGACTATTCTGCCAAATGTCAAGACAAAGCTGATCAAGAAAACAGAATAACTCAAAATGTATCCCTTTGAACATGAATGTTCAACACTCTTGCATATACGAGCAATGATGTGGAGGTGCCTGAGTTGAACTGGGGTGGGCAAAGTCAGAAGTCATATGACACCAATTTATAGTCTAACACGTTTTGGCGGCACGGTGGCTCAGTGGTTAGCACTGCTGCCTCACAGCACCAAGGTCCCAGGTTCGATTCCAGCCTCGGGTGACTGCGTGGAGTTTGCACATTCTCCCCGTGTCTGTGTGTGTTTCCTCCGGGTGCTCTGGTTTCCTTCCACAGTCCAAAGATGTGCAGGTTAGGTAGATTGGCCATGCTAAATTGCCAATATTGTTGTAGGTGCATTTGTCAGCGGGAAATGGGTCTGGGTGGGTTACTCTTCGAAGGGTCGGTGTGGACTTGTTGGGCTGAAGGGCCTGTTTCCACACTGTAGGTAATCTAATCTAATATTTATTTGAAATTACAAGCTTTCAGAGCGCTACTCCTTCATCAGGTGATTGTGATTTCAAATAAAACTGTTGGACTATAACCTGGTGTTGTGTGACTCTGTAAGAGTAAGGTAGGGCATGAAAAGGTGAGGTATGAAGGAAATGAAACTGGCTGAAGAAGGAGAGTTCAGGCAGAAAGTTTGGGGTGGCAAGAAACAATGGCACACCTCGAAGAGTAAATAGATCGAAACAAAAGACAATTGTTTTGGTTGGTAGATTATAGCAATCGAATGACTTAAGCAACAAAGTGAAAAGTTTCAAGTAAACAAGGTAACATGTTGTCATTGACATTGCACAGTACAGTTCAAACCAGATAAGGATTCCATATTGTACCTGAAGGCTCCACTGTAGCTGAAGTATCGTTCATTGTTGTTAGCTACACATTTGCTTTCTGTATCCAACGGCTTTCCAGTACCAACACAAAGGGAGCACAGTTTGGGGTAAACACTCTTATCCGCTCCAGGAGCACAGCTCGAACTAAAATAGGTTGCTTTGTTAAAAAAAAATAGAAGACATATAAATTATGCATTTTCCAAGAAAATTAATATCCGCTTTTCAGTTGCAGTCTGAATCCAGACTGCGGTGTAAAATTGGCCAACTGTACTCAGCTGAGAAGGAAAGGAGGGCCCAAAGTTCTAGTGAGGTAGGAGATTACAGAGCAAAGGAGTCTTCAGAGTGAGAGCAAAGGAGGAGTGGAGGAATCCAGATTAATCAGTCTTCACCTCCAGTTAGGTCACAATTCAATTCTGTCTTATTTCAGGGATGTGGTTAATGGTGTGGTTGGATTACACTAGGTAATTCACGCAGATTGTCACCAACACTTTCAAAACTGAAACTCTGTTACTGACTTTTTTTAAAAACAGAGTCTTAGCTATATCCTCGCAAAGCAAGGGACCATTCTGAGTTTCACTGTTTCATTAAAGTAGTTTCTTTGTTGCGCTCAATGAGGACCAGACTCGTCAGTCTAACTAATAAAACCAAATAAAAGATATTGCTATCAAAATCCCATTCTAGTGACACCTGCCTTTTCCTGGGATACTTGGAACAGTCCTCCTCAGTCAGATATATGAAAAATTTCATGATACATTTTGTGATCTTGAAGCTCCTATACCATTTATAGCAGAGAGAGTGTGTGCTATGCAAAGTGAATAAAATAAGAGAATAAAATATGCATGTGAACTATTCATGCAGTTCTAATTCTAAATGTCTTCAACTGACACCATTCTGTCCCAAGAGCTGTAGACTCAGATCCCCCAACTTTCTTCCTCCTAATCTTTCTTTGCAGTATCTTGATGATTATACTGGTGTAATTCGCTAATGTGGCCATAAACACGAATTTTTAAAATCAATTTTGCTTTCAAAAGCCACTATATCCTCATTTTCTTGGTCCATCATCAACTCTTACTTTGCATTTCTCAGCTTCTCTGCCACCATTTCTATGGATAGGCTATCAAATAATGTTTGCTGCATGTCCATTGGCTCTATCTATGACCTTGATTACACTTCCTCCACCCCACAAATCTTCTATTCCATAATTCAAGTTGCTTGTCATTCATTCTAACAGTTCTGACAGGTTGAATCAGTTTCAAATTGTCCAAAGTTTTTCTCCTACTGTGTCAAATACGGCAACAGGGAAGAGGAAGGATTAACAGATTTGCTGATCTCAATATTATGTGAATCTGTGGACCCTCACAAACCTCACATTCTAGATGTTCAGCAGCACAGTATATCTCTGGCTTGAAAATCGGGAATAGATATTTCCTGTAGATGCAAAGATCAGCATTATAAAAACTCCTTCTAAAATGTTCTCCGCCCTTCTTTCACTTTTGTCTTGTGTTTTATATCACTCATGTGCTGCCTTTCCCTTTGATCACATGTTTTTCTGCTCTAGGACCCAGTTGACAGGCTGTCTCTCAACTGCTGTAATTTCTACAGTATTCTCCAGGACTACAGTATAGTACAGATTGTATCTCCCAGGTCATTCGACAGCTCTCATGGTACTTGTAGAATCTCCAAGGCAACCTTCTCTTTCCCACTTCTGGCCTGCCTCTGAAAAGGTGACCAATACTCTCTAGTTTTCACCTTATTCTAGGTTTTCAAATTGTAAAAGATATTAATTCAATAAAAGAGCATGCATGAAGTGCAGCTAATATGAAGCATACAGGCGAAAAAAGATAACAAGTTTCCAAAAGAAGCATAAGAAAGAATCAGTAATAAGATGCAACAAATATTAGGTAGGAAAGTATGCAAGATGTTAGAGAGCAAAGGATGGAAAACAGATAAATTAAAGAGTTTGAGCAAGTGGAAAGCAGAAGAGAAAGAGATTGACATTGACATGGATAGAAGACAATTTACCCCTTATGGAATTTAACAGAAGTATTACCTCGTGCAATTAAATATTTCACAAGGGCAGAGAAAGGTGAAAGCATACTTACAATTATAAACATCACAAGCTCTGATTTTATTTTTGTTGATCAGGTATCCCATGGGAACGTTCCAGCCTGCAGTCCGGCCAATAGCTGTATGACAGGACGTCTTCCCTCTCAGTTTCTCCCAGTTCAGGCTATGATCCTTTATAACCGCCACAGCATAGTAAGAGGCTGTGAAAGAATACAATCAATGTAACATTTTCAGTGGAAGAATGAATAAATATTTATAGCAGAACAGGATTCAGGATAGTGGAAAGTCACCAGGGTAATATGTAGGTTTTAGATTACTTCAGTATTGAGATGTCAGAAATCTGATGGGCTGCATGACTTTTTGTCTTTGCCTTGAGCTACTTTGTCTTATCATTCTATCAATGCCAAGTCCCTACAAGATCAGTTCCTTCTGAGCCAAAAGGTTTTGGATCAAACTCCAATTCCAATCTTGGCCAAGTAATCTAGTTTGACGAGGAGATAGTAAGGACTGCAGATGTGGGAAGTCAGAGTCAATAGATGTAGAGTAGGGAACCACAGTAGGTCAGACAGTATCAGAAGAGCAGGCAAGTCAATGTTTAGGGCCAAAACCCATCATCAGTACTGGGCAGGAGGAGGGGAAGGGAGCCTAGAAGTATCTAGAGGCAGGGGTGGGGCGAGGGGATGGTGATAGGTGGATGCAGGAAGGGGGTTATTGTGATTGGCCAGTGGGAAGGATGGAGTAGATAGGTGAGTACAAAGGTGGACAGGTGAGGTCTGGTCAGGGAGGGAGGGCTGGACATGGACTGAGACTGGAGGGGTTTTAAATCTGGTGAAATTCAATATTGAGGCCATTGAGCTGTAAGCTCCCCAGGCGGTTGTTCCTTCACACCGTACTCAGAGACTAGCTATACTGTTATTACAGAATTGGAGGCCATTATTTTCATTGAATTCTTCTTACTGTGAAGATACCCTTTGAACTTGGTGTATCTCTAACTCACACAGCATAGGGTTCAGAAAGAGAGAACAGGAGGTCACAGAGTGGAGAGCTAACCAGTCCATCTGTGGGGGTAGGGAATGTTTGGATTGCATTTGCAGCCTTTATGCTTCTGGTAAAATGCCTTCAAAACAAACATTTCTTCAAAATTGCTGCAAGTGATTGCATAGTGTTTTTGGTCCTTTAGAATTGAGTTGTTGCTACATTGGCAATATGTGGTGTTCATTGCAAGGCAACAATGCGGCAGTGTTGATTGCTCAACCTTAATTACATAGATTGAAAAAGATTTGCTTGGCTAATATGTATTTTAACACTTACGTATTTTTGTATTCGTTGGTGAGCTGCATGGATTAAGATTTTCTACAGAAAGAAGGGAAAAAGTATAATTTTAATGTAATGCAATCAGAAGGTAATAATTTGCAGCATATATAATCTTAAGTGCCTGAAATGAATCCTCCCCAGCTCAGTCATATCACATACACACAAAAGTAAAACACTAACTTCAAACACCCACAAACATATCAAGTCAAGTATCCTGCATCCGGATAATACTGTATGCATCTCATCAAAGTCATCGAGCCTCACTTGCAATCGCACTGTACACGCAAGTGATGAACAATAGACTGGAGCCATATGTTTTGAGAAAATCCTATGGCAGATTTTCCAATTCCTTAACATTTCAACAGTCTCCTAATTTTTGGGTAAATCCTATAATATGAGTTGTAGTTTTATGTTTTCTTTTTAATATGGTGTTCCTGAAACTCCGAATTATAAATGGGATGTGGAATACAATAATTCACTGACATTACAGAGCTTCAACAGTTCCATTAACAACTTTAAACCCACATTATAGCTCAAGGATGGTGTGAAAAAATAATTAAAGAGATGGATAAGTTGTTCAGGATAAGTAGGACCCAATCAGATGTTCTGAGAATAAGCCCAGACTCACTCTGACAATGACATTAGACGAGATCCTTCTAACTCAGCAATCACATGTGGCCTAAGTTGTTAATCTTCACGACCAAGTTCCCAAATGGAATGAGATTGGCGGGATTGTTTGGGATGCAGAACCAAGTTACCCATATCATGTCCACACAATGATTCATGCCATATGTTAATTAAGCCATGCAAGGAAGATAGCAATTTAAAGCTTTTGCAGAATACTTACTTTTGTCATAATGCTCTGCCATAACTGGAACAAGGCCACACTTTCCTCCAACATAGACTTGCCCACCATCAAGACTTACTGCATCAGCAACACCAGACTGCAAGCAGAGAATTTATAAAGTGTGTCTGTTACTCTGAATCTCTTTTTCACTCCATCTGTCCATTTTGTTTTAATCTCAGGGCATAACCTTAGCTTTCGCTTTATACTTGTATTTGGTACATGATGCAATCTCCTGTGAGCTCTCATCAAAAGTTACACCTCACTCTCCTGTTTTAGTATTGTAGATGTAGCTAAATAATGATTTGTCCGGGCCTGCCAAAATGTCTCTTGCTTACGCTTAGTTATCAGAAATTGAAAGCATTTGAAGCCTGCACAGCAGCTGCACTAACTTCTACAGGCTGCTTGTATCAAAATTACTGGGGCCATTTAACAGAGAGTCTATCCAGGAAACAGTGAGAATGCCATAATTGAATTTGGTCTCAGCCTCCTTGGGCATGAGGAAGCGTGATCGGGGAAATGTTGATTTTAAAGGAGTGAGGAACCAGTTAACAATTCTGAAGAAGACCCTGTTAAACTCAAAACATTAATTTTGTTCTCTCTCTACAGTTTTGATTTTTAAAAAAAGGAAAATCGTGCTTTGAAATAGTTTTCAGCAAGGCTTTGGATACAATGTCAACTGAGAGATTGATCAATAAAGTAATGATGCACAAACGATGGGCCGATTCATCCAGGCCTGCAAGAGCTGAGGATGGAGGTGGGAGACCATGGATGTGAGGTAGGTTGTCATCTGATTTAACACTCATTTCACCAATTCTGATTCCCTTGAATCTGAAATCCCATTTTCCTGCCAATCTAAAGTAAATCCTCCCAGAGGACCACAGAATCTTCCTATACGAGTTCAACTTGACCCAGAGAGAGTCCCAATGCCTCCAAATCTGATGCCGTCCCTTCCTGCATCAATTCTCCAGCCATGTGTGTAGTTGTCCTATTTTAATCCGCACGAGCAGATGGGAATGAAAGTAATCCTGAAATAACTACTTTTGAAGTCCCGCTTTTCAATCTCTTTCGGAGACCTCATCCTCCTTCCTAGCCAAGTCAATGATATTGGCATAAATCACAACTTCTGGCCTATCACCATCCTCTAGAATATTGTGCTGGAGCTACTCCATAATATCCTTGACCCAGACACCAGGGAGCTAACAATACAATCTGGACGCACACTCACAGCCCATAAAGAAATGCCTATCTGTTCCCCAAATTAACAAATCCCCCAACAATATTGATCTTTCCCTCTTCTTACTCCCTTTTGTACATCTGAGCCAGCCATGATGTCATAAACAGAGTTCTGACTGCACTCCTCTGAGGAACCAGAATCCTCGTCATTATCTAAAGCAGAAAGCCTGTTATTGAGCAGGACGTCAGGGGACTACTGCAAAATCTATCTGGTTCTCTTGGACTGCCTGGTGGTCCCTTCTCTACTTCCATGCTACAAGCCTGTGGCATGACCACCTCTTTGAACCACTCGTGACATTTCCTGCATATGTGGTGACCTAGATTAGCAGTAGTGCCCATAACCCCCCACATACTTGATTGGCACTACATCCACAAGCATCCATTCCTTCCACCACTGATGCTCAGTAGCAGCAGTGTGTACTATCTACAAGATGAACTGCAAAAATTCACCAAAGAGCCTGAGACAGCACCTTCCAAACTCACAAGCACTTCCATCTAGAAGGGCAAGGGCAGCAGATAAATGGGAACACCACCACCCTCAAGTTCCCCTCCAAGCCACTCACCATCCTCGCTTGGAAACATATCACCATTCCTTCATTGTGGCTGGGTCAAAATCCTAGCATTCCCTCCCTACCGGCATTGTGGATCAGCCCACAGCAGATGGACTGCAGCGGTTCAAGAAGGCAGCTCACCACCACCTTCTCAAGGGAACTAGGGACAGGCAATGTATGCTGGTTAGTCAGCAATGCCCACATCCCACAAATGAATAAATAAAAATACATCAGGACACACATTCCATGTGACCAAGCTGCCTGTCATGCCTTAATTTTACCTTGTATCAACTTTATTTTAAATAGATTATCTATATTAACTTAATATTGCTTGGCCTTAACTTACAAGTATTCATAAAACTTATAGGAGACAATGAGGACTGAAATGCGGGAAGCCAGAGTCAATAGATGTGAAGCTGGAAAAACGCAGCAGGTCAGACAGCATCAGAGAAGCAGGAAAATCAATGTCGTGGACAAAACCCTTGGTCAGGTGTGGGGAAGGGGAGGAAGCCCAAAAATACATTGAGGGTGGGATGGAGGGGGTGGGGGGTGGGGGGAGGGTAGGTGGGATGGTGATAGTGGATGCAGATAGAGGTTATTGTGATTGGTCAGTGAAAAGGTTGGAGCGGATAGATGAGTAGGAAGATGGATGGGGTGTGGCTAGACATGGGATAAGGGTGGGGGAGGGGGGTGTTTGAAGCTGGTGGGATAAGGGTGGGGGAAGGGGTTTTAAGCTGGTGGGATAAGGGTGGGGGCGTTGAAGGTGGTATGATATGAGTGGGGGAGGGGGGTTTTGAAGGTGGTGGGATAAGGGTGGGGTTGGGGGATTTTGAAGTTGGTGGGATAAGGGTGGGGCGTTGAAGGTGGTATGATATGAGTGGGGGAGGGGGGTTTTGAAGGTGGTGGGATAAGGGTGGGGTTGGGGGGTTTTGAAGTTGGTGGGAAAAGGGTGGGGGCGTTGAAGGTGGTATGATATGAGTGGGGGAGGGGGGTTTTGAAGCTGATGAGATAAGGGTGGGGGGAAGAGGGTTTTGAAGGCGGTGAAGTTGATATTGAGGCCATTGGGCTCTGAGCTTCCCAGGCAAAATGCAAGGTGTTGTTCCTCCAGTTTCTGTTTGGCCTCACTCTGACAGAGGAGGAGGCCAAGAATCGCTGACGGAGTGGGAGGGGTATTAAGATGGATGGCAACCAAAATGTCAGGTTGGTTCATGCATGCAGAGAGCAGATGCTCTGCATTTTATCCATGAGTGTGCGTTCAGTCTCCCCAATATAGAGGAAACCCCACTGGGAGCAATGGATACAATAGATGAGGTTGGATGAAGTGCAGATAAATTTCTGTTGGGTCTAGAAGGATTGTTTGGGGTTTTGGACAGAAGTGTGGGGCAGGTTTTGCACCTCTTGTGGTTGCAGGAAAAGGTACTAGATATGGTGAAGAAGTTGGGGGGGGGAGTATAAAGTTGACGAGGCACTATTATAAAACTTAGACTATTGCTTGGCACTAGGTAATTGAACTGTGCGCGCAGAATGGGTCATATGAGTTCCTTGCATACCATATTAATTCTGTGATTCTGTGAAATTCAACTAAAATTTAGCATACTTTTATTAGTTATTGCTTAAAGCACTTCTTTCCCTTAGACATCAAATTCTCATGTGAAACTCATTCTTTGTTGAATCTGTCTACATCTCATTTCTTGACAATACCAAGTCATTCCTGTTCAAGAAGGCAATCTAACTTATTTGAAGGTTCTGAGTTCTACGCCAAAGGCTGACTCTTAATCAATATTTAAGCCTAAAAAGTACTTAACAAAACTTACCACGTGAACCTAATTTATTATTCACTCCTGACCAGGTGTCCTTAGCGACTGTGAAAAACTTAGCTCTTGCATGGAGCCTCTTATGAGTCAGTGTCTAGTTTATCTGTGGTAATACCACCAAATTAACCAACTACTCCAGTAAACTGACAGAAAATTGCCACCACTAGACATTTGTAAACCAGTGTAGTCTAATTTTGTTAAAAATCTCAAAACACCAGGTGATAGTCCAACAGGTTTATTTGGAAGCACTAGCTTTTGGACTGCTGCTAGCAGTTCCAAATAAACCAGTTAGACTATCACCTGGTGTTGTGTGATTTTTAACTTTCTCCCTCCCCCACCTCCCCAGTCCAGTACCGGCTCCCCAACATCATACTTGAATGTTGTTAGTTCGATATCAGAATGCAACGTTTGATTTATATATACTTTTTTAAAAAGACTTGCCAGAATGTAACAAATAAACCTAACTCACTATTCAATTTGTCTACAGCTCACTCAGATGCAGTCTCTTGATTGAGAATCCCTTATTATTGTAAATAGACAATTTCAATCTCTTGCACAAAGAAAGCTTCTCACCCAGTGAGGAAATAAAATCATATCTCTGTCTCCCTGCTTGAGCCCCGTCTATTCATAATCTATAGCAATGATTTAGATAGGGGGATTTGATGCAATGTTCCAAGATTGCAGACGATATAAATTAAGTGGAAATGGGAGTTGGGAAGATGCATCAGGGGTTGGAGAAACATTAAATAGGTTGTTACAAATTTGGCAGTTGGAATACAATGTAGAGGAATTGCGAGATTATCCATTTTGATGGGCAATAATGAAATGTTGCTTAAATAATAAGAGGCTGGAAAGTGTTGAACTTCAAAAGGACATAGGCATCCCTGTTTATGATTTACTGAAATCTAGTACACAGCGACAGCAAGCAATTAGGGTAATAAAAGATAGCAGGTTTTGAGAAGATTTGTAGCTCAGATTGAGGTTCTGGATGTAATTTTGCTTGCTAAGCTGGAAGGTTCTTTTTCAGATGTTTAATCACCATACTAGGTAACATCATCAGTGAGCCTCTGGTGAAGCACTGGTGTTGTGACCTACTTTCTATTTATGCGCTTAGGTTCCCTTGGGTTGGTGATGTCATTTCCTGTTCTTTTCCTCAGAGGGTGGTAAATGGGTAACAAACTCAAACAAGCAGACAAAATGCATCCAGAAACCATAGCCACTCTCCCCTATATCAAAGACATCTTTGAAATGACAGCCAGACTACTCATACCTCTTGGTAGCCCACAAACCCACCAACACACTAAAACAGCAGCTAATAAACTTAAAAGACCCTCTGCAGAAAACAAGAAAAACGAATGTCATTTACAAAATACTTGCAAGAACTGTAACAAACACTACATTGGACAAACAGGCAGAAAACTAGCTACCAGGATACATGAACATCAACCAGCCACAAAGACATGACCCACTATCACTAGTATCCTTACATAAAGATGAGGAAGGACACCACTTCGACTAGGACGACACATCCATCCTAGGACAAGCCTGAGACACACACGAGAATTCCTAGAAGCATGGCATTCCAACCAGAACTCTATCAACAAACACATCGACTTGGACCCCATTTACCACCCTCTGAGAAAAAGAACAGGAAGTGACAACATGACGGGAAATGACATCACCAACCCATGGAAACCTAAGCACATAAATAGAAAGTGGGTCATAACATCAATGCCTCACTGGAAGCTCACTGATGATGTTCCCTGTATGGTGATGAAATGTCAGAAAAATGAACCTTCCAGCTCAGCGAGCAAACTTACATCTATAATAAATGGTATATTGGTCTTTTTTACAAGAGGATGGGAGTACGGACACTTTACTACAGTGAGATCACATCTGAAGTTTTACCCTATGAAAAGATATCCTTGCCATACAGGATGTGCAACATAGGTTTACCAAAGTAATTCCTGATATGGAGAATTTGTCCCATGAGAAAGGATTAAATAGGCCAGGCCTTTAATCTCTGTAATTTAGAAAAGTGAGAGATGATCTCACTCAAACATGTAAAATTCTTATAGGGCTTAACAGAGCAAAGGTAGGAAAGATTTGTCCCTTGGAATGGGACTCTAGAACCAGATCTCAGAACCAATCTCAGAATAAAGGGTAGGCCATTTGGAGCCAAGCTGAGTGGTAGCAAGCCAGGTTGAGGGGAGACAGTGAGTAGAGCAGTCTCAGTCACCTTGGCAAAACACAGAAGGTTACACAAATGGTTAAGGCTGCTCACCACCTCAGTGACCTGTCACTTTGTGTTGGTGGTAAAGGCTTGTGACCAGCATCTGACATCCCTCCAGATGAACACTTTCTCAACCTGGATATTCAAATCATGACCTGAGAACCTTGGCACTGGCATGTCTCTAGTGTCTGGACTGCTGCCTGTATCAGCCATCCATTGAATGTTCTCGTCATTTATTTAGCTACTTGAATCAACTGGGAAATTTTAAATTTGATTTTCTACCAGCTTAAACATCTCTAGTGAATTGTGCATTTTAATAAATCAAAGATCAAGTGCTGGAAACGTTGACCAGTGAATAGAGTTACATAATCATCACAATTAAACATAAAAAGAATCCAATGCTGAGGTCATTGTTCATTATTAAATTATATGCAACCCAATCAAAGGCTATGACTCCTGCATCCTACTTCTGATCAGAAATATTAGAGAGCCTTGGTTGTTTGGATATGTGAGCACTTAGTGGAGACAGTAAGTAGCTGATAGCACTCTTAATCCTAAGCCACTAAATTCCTGGGTTCAAAATCATACTTGAGTTTTTGAATACAAAAATCAATGTTAGCACCCCACTGGGGGAGTGCTGCATAGTTAGATTGATAGAGTGACGAAACCAAAGCCTTGCTGACTTGCTCAAGTGAATGTAAAAGATTTCATGGTGTCCTAGCCAATATTTATTACGCAACCAACAGCAATAAACCAGATTACCTGGTCATTGTGACATTTCTGCCTGTTGAAGTGTGTTGCATGCATTTTGGCTAAAGTATCTCTTACATTCCAATAGTAATCACATGTAAACAAAAATGTCATTAGCTGTAAAGAGATTTGCAATGTCTGGTAGTCATGAAAAGTGCTTTATTAGTATTAGCCTTTTAAGTGAAGGAGACTTAATTCATTATCTAACTTGTGCTGTACTATTCTAGAGATGATGGATGGAACAGGATGGAGGTAAATTTTACTCTTCAAATAATCCATGTTTTACCTGCGCAGGGAGTGATTACTGTGAAGAGTCAAGGGAGGTTTAATCTCTATCTTATTGATTTAGTATTGACCTGCAATTGTTTTATTAGGTAGTACACTAAAAAAAAGTATTAGATAATATTTGCAGGCTTAATGGTGTTATGCCCCATATAAGCCTCCTCCCATTCTGCTTCATGTAGCCCAGTGCTTCCCAAACTTCATTCCATTGTAACCCTTTTTGGGGCCTGAAGATTGACACAACTCTTCATTGAGAACTGAGATCATGGAAGCAGGGTAGCTGTTAGAATTAGGGAGGGATTACACCTCTGTCAGAGTTCAACTGGAGGTCATTGTTACCTCAGAATTTATCACTCCCCCCCCCCCCCCAAAGAAAATCCATTTGTGATCCAACTTAAGGCCCTGACCACCACTTTTGGAAAGCAAGAATGAAATCCCCTCAACAGATCCTTCTTCCTTTGTATGTTTATTCTGAGTTCCCTTAATGCAACTCTGTCAGTTACCTCAAGTCCTATTTGTGATGGCAGATTCCACATTTTAAAGACCATTTGGGTAAATATGTTTTCTTTCTGTGAATTCCCTTTTAAATTCCAGATAACCGCGAATAAAACCCTTATTCTGGTCTTACTCAAGAAGAAACATCTTTTCTGTTTCCCCTTTCAAAGTCTTTCATTGTCTTATAAAGCTCTACCAGGTCACCCCTCAGTGTTATCCTTTGTAAAGAGTTAAAAAAGACAACTACCTGATGAAGGAGCAGCGCTCCGAAAGCTAGCACTTCCAATTAAACCTGCTGGACTATAACCTGGTGTTGTGTGATTTTTAACTTTGTACACTCCAGTCCAACACCAGCATCTCCAAATCATGCCTTTATAAAGAGAGCGCTTCAAACAATGTAATTTTTCCCACTATCAATGAGTTCTGGCAAAATTCTAGTTTTTTTTATTCCTGCGCCACTTTCTCAGCGTTGAAGGAACATACTCTGTATCTAAACTGTTTCAGGCATGGGAGTAATGGAATAGTGTCAAGGAAGCTTTATTACTGCAGCGGTTCCATGTTGTATTTGAACAAGGGCAAAGAAAACAGTAACATGGCCCATTGCTAACTTTAACTTGATGAATGTATAAGAAGGTTTTGTGAAACATTGTCATTTACCATAACCTGTTTGATGCAGTCCTCAGCGTTGTCACCTGAGACACAGTTTACTGATGTCCACATGTCGCACTTATTCTTTTCAGCATCACCAATTGTACACCAGCGTATCTTATCACTCAAGCTACCGGGCTCTACAACACAAACAATTGGAATTGTTTGTTAGACTCACGTCACTGTAATTTTTGGACTGGGCAGCTTTTCAATCTGTAAGTTCTTATGGAAACATACAGCACAAATTGAAAAACTCGAGTTCCCGTCACTACACAGTGAAGAAGTAGGAGCTTTCATTGTCTTGCAATCTTTCAGCAGCAGTGGAAAGAGAAGAACAGAGCCAATATTTCAAGTCAAATATTACTCCTCCAGTTCTGAAGTAATTCAGATACCTGAAGGGTTACATAGGCCACCACAGCTTAAAGTAGATAAGACATGAGCACTGAAGAAGAGGCATCCAAGGTTACTGCGGCAAGGGAAGGTGGAAGTTGCAGAGACATGGTCATAATTGTTCATCTTCCTTAGACTCAGAGTGGTACCAAAATTTGGAGAATCACAAATATTACCCTCTTGTTGAAAAAGCCAGTCAGGTTATTTACACAGGTAGATAAACTCTTGAAACAATAATTAGGGTCAAGATTAATAGGCATATGGACAAAGATGCTGAAAAATGTGTTGCTGGAAAAGCGCAGCAGGTCAGGCAGCATCAAAGGAGCAGGAGAATCGGCGTTTCAGGCATAAGCCCTTCTTCAGGACAAAGATGGGTTAAATCCAGCATGAATTTCTTCAAATGCAGCATGGGTTTTTAAAAGTAAAGCCATGTTTAACTAGCTTGCTAGAATGGTTTTAAGAGGTGACCATGTGAGTTGATATGGGTGTTTGATATATGCCCATACAAGCGGCTTATGGACAATGTTATAGCTCAAGGAATACAAGAGATATTAAAACCTCGGCTGCAGAATTGGCTGACTGACAGGAAATAAAGAGAAGTGGTTAATGGATGATTTTCAGTTATAGAAAGATGTGCGATGGTGCTCTCTGGTTTTTGGGATGTTGAGGCACCGATCTTCCTGCTATATCAACAATTCTAGACTATAGCTTATAGGGTTTCAAAGTTTGCCAAATATACAAATTGTGGAAGCAATGAGAAGTATAAGAATAGTGTGGAACCTCATTCAGGATATACACAAGTTGTGGAATAGATGCTGAGATGGCAGGTAAAATTTAATGCAGAGAAATGTGAAATGATTCAATTTGGTAGGAAGAACATGGAAGGATAATATAAAATGAAGGGCTGAATGTTACAAGGGATGCAGGAGTTGAGGGACCTTGGTGTACATGTGCAAATGTCCTTGGAGGTAGCAATTCAGCAAGGTGAGAGGAAAAAGATTTAAAAGGACATGAAGGGCAATCATTGTTACACAAACAGTCATTTGTGTATGGAATGAGCGGCCAGAGGAAGTAGTAGATGCAGATACAGTTACAATGTTTAAAAGACATTTGGATGAATACATGAATGGTAAAGGTTTGGAAGGATATGGGCCAAAAGCAGGCAGGTGAGTCTAGTTTAGTTTGGGGAAATGGCCACCGTGGGCGAGTTGGACTGAAGAGCCTGTTTCCATGCTGTTGATTTGATAACTCCGTGTAAAAGGCAAAAGTTATTTTGGGAAAAGTCATTGGAGCTCAGAAGCAAGTGAGAGAGACTGTAAAAGGGTCTAATCATGGTGAATGAAAATGCACAATTAATTTTGCCATTCAGAGATACTACTTTAAATTATCTCATAAAATCAGACATTTATTTAATTTCTTGGTTAAAAAAAATTGAAAGCAAGATGGAAGAACCAATATTTATTATAGCTTATTGCCACTTATTTACCACTGGAACAAAGGAAGACTCATAACTGTCAGAGATTATTACTACTCCTTGCTGATTAGCATTGTGGATGAAACCCCCATAACAATTTTGCACTAGATAAATTAATGAGAAAGCTTTTTTATTGTGACCGCAGAATTTAATTATAGCCAAGGATCACTTGTGGATGATGTTTGATCTTGGCCCCTCTGAATAGGTATCAAAAACTCTCTAATAGAGTTCAAAATCTAAGCAGGGTTGCTCAGCATAAAGGCTCAAAAATATCATTGGCAAATCCTGACAGGAATATTGATCCAAAAGGGAGGACCAAAGGTGGTTCAATTCAAACTAGTAAATGGTTACATTCAGTTCTCACCAAAATATTCTCTTACCTTTGGTAATGGTTTTCAGAGCATTTACATAATTCGTGCCAAGGTACAGAAGGTAATCAGTTGCTTTGGGAAGGTGAATCAGTTGTTCCGTCGCATCTTTAAACATCAAATCCTTCCGTCCATATTGTGATGAACTGAAAAGTTTAAATGTTCCCTGACTCTGTGGCCCAAATCTTTTCTGTAAAACATAACATTAGGAAACCCCAATAGTATTAATGAACTCTCATCAATCTTGAGGATTAAACAATGCTTTTCAAACTAAAAACTAGCAATAATCTTCCAAGTTAATAACTTGCCTGGAATGTTAATATTAAATTTTATCCATCACCAGTAGTAGGGACCATGCATGCATCCTGACTTATTTTCAATTTATAATTGACACCAGCACTTAGATGTTCCTGATTCTCTATGAAGACTCCATTACAAACTGAACACTGTTACAAGGGTTGACCAAAAGCACACAAATCTGACCCATGCTTCATTGCGGAGAGAAACTTTTCATGTCTGAAACCTTTGTAGCAGCAACAATTTTTCACGAACATTTTAAAACTATTTGAAGCTCAAACTGAAGGTCAGCTGACCTGCACCACAATTCTTATGACTAGAAAAGTTATTTTATGTGATTACATCTTTTGGTATCAGCAAACCGCATACAAAAATCTGACAGCAATTGCCCTGTGGTGTTCTCCCTGTATATTTTGTTACAGTTTCACTTGAGTAGAAACCACCTTGTTTAGGGGGCATTTGGATTTACTGGAGAGTGAGAGAGTTGTACTTTCAGCTCTGGGTTCTGATCAGGTTCACACTGAGTTGATAAAAATCTCCTCTCTCCGAAACCAAAATGAGGGCCATACGAATTGAGCACAGATATTTTCAGCTGGGTGGGTAGGTGTATGTTCATAACATAAATTATCCATAAGTTTCAAAAACTGACATCCACAAGTCACATTCAGCGAGATGTATCCATTTCTCCTGTCCTTACATGGATACCTAGCAAGTCCCAGAGCAGAGGTCAGCGCGGGGAAAGCAAGTCCCGGAGAAAACTTACCTTGGAGCAGCTGAGAGCTAGTGAGGAGCGGACTGAAGGCTTGTAGTGTAGTGGGTACGGTTGTTGGACTGGTTTATGGTGCAGGCGATCAGACTACATGTGGAAGCTGAGCTACTGTAATGTGTTATCTATCTGTAATTTGTTTATTTGACTGTAATGTCTATTCTTTTAACTATGTCATGTTTCTAACTTATGCTATGCATTACTGTAAAGTAATGCAACTACTTAATTCCTCTTTTTGTATCTAAGATTTTTACCTAGGTACCTGTACCTAAGATAGCACCATAGAGGCGACATTGTAAAACTTTCCATTGTACTCCTGTACATCTGTACATGTAACAATAAAGGATATTCTATTCTTGAAAAATACCTCAAGCAGCAAAGAGTGTTTTATGAACAACCAACTAATACATAATTTATGAATTATGCTTCAATTGTGAATTTGGAGTTGTATGTTTATCTCAGCTGTATGATGCAAACCCAGCAGATAAATCAAAGCTCGTGTGCCCATCGAGGCTGCCCCATACTGTCATAGTGCAGCAGAACACTATGGTCTTCTGCTGTCTCCAGTGCAGACTGGGAGAGGGACAAACAAAAATGGAGAAAGAACCCTGGATCAATTTAGAGGGAGAAAATTCATTTCTAATTTTTAAAGATAATCAAAAGAAGTTTCTGGAAACCAGTGATTAGGAGACACACTACCCAAGGTAGTTTTCATAAAAATATTGTCATTGTTCAGAATTAAAAAGTTATCCAAATCGCTGGTCAATATTCATCCTTTAATTGACACCAGATTACCTGGTTATGGATCCATCTGCTGTTTGTGGGACATGAACAAATTGGCAAATGTGTTTGCTTATATAAGAGCAAGTATTGCACTCAATTCCATGGAAAATGAATGAGCATGTTTGAGAGACTTTATGTGGCAGTGAGAGTTCCAAATCTATCATGCTGGTGACCCATGCATCATTTCCAAGCTGTTTGGTATTAGGCATTGACACTTAATGAAAGATCCCATTCTGCATGTTCCTGAATACCTGGGCTGTCGAGAGGAATCTCCAGATCTCATTATTTTTCGCATCTTCAACAGTTCCGCTCCTTACGACCACTGCATGAGCTGGCACTTTTGCCCAGTTACACTCTTTGTATTTATCGACTGCCTTTCTGGTATCATCTAAGCACAGGAGCTCATAGTTTGCCTTCTCAGCAGCTGAAGAATAATGCAAAAAAATACATTATCAAGAAGGCTGTGCATTGCTCACAGTCACCGGTCCTGGCCCCAGTTCAGGCAATATAAGTTAAATTGGTACATATAACATAGGGTTGGATTTTCTGCCTACTCCATGGAGATCAAGCTGGTTTATTGGAAGAGATTCTCTGCCTTGCAGGGAATTTGGCATCTCACCATTTGGGGAAGCTATCAGCTAAATACATGGGGTCTACCTCCAGTAGGGCAGGGCAGGGGAGACATATTAGGGAGAGATCTGCTCCCAGATGTGCAAGCAAAAAATGTTGAAATCAAAGTTGATACTGACCCAGCTCAACCCCAATGGGCTGCTGGTTTAAAAGTTGCTCAAGTCTTCTCTGCTGCTCAGGTCAGCAGCAGTATCTCCTTAAGTAAGGTACCGTCACGGTTCTTGACTCACGGCAGCATGCTAGCTTCCCCTGGTGGTCTTGTCTAGAATTCAAAATCACTTTTCTTCTGAATGGTCATGCTACATTGAAAACTTGCTCAGGGTCCTTAACTAGGCAGTAAACACGGAGGCAGACTAATGTCTCCTGAATGGTTACAAATGTGGGCTCAGGTCACTTATTCGGTGACAACATCAGGCTCCAAAAACTGGTGAGAAATGGTGGTTTGTGTGTGGAATGAACCTGCAGGGAAAGTGGTGGATGCTGCTACAATTGCAACATTTAAAAACAAATTTAGATAAGTACAGGAGTAAGAAATGTTTGCAGGGATATGTGCCAAACGCAGGCAGGTGGGACCAGCTTAGTTTGGGATTATGGTCGGCATGGACTGGTTGAACCGAAGGGTCTATTTTCATGCTGAGTCTATAGGACAAAATGAGGACTGCAGATGCTGGAGAGTCAGAGTTGAGAAAGCGTGGTGCTGGAAAAAGCACAGCAGGTCAGGTAGCATCCGAGGAGCAAGAGAGTCAAAATTTCAGGCATAACCCTTCTTTAGTCCTGTCAACTGTCTTGCTCCTCAGATGCTGCCTGATTTGCTGTGCTTGTTCCAGTGCCACGCTTTATCAACTCTATGAGTCTAAATTCAGTTGACGTGGTGTCCATGAATAAAGTTCTAAAGTTTCCATGTGTTCCCATGTTCTCACACTCATACAGACAATTTCTGTTAAAAATTGACCCATTCTAAATCTAAATTGTTCCTGTCACTTTTTAAAATCATTGAAGGAATGCCAATGAGAAAATAATCTACTAGAAGTAGATCCATCTGTCCTTTTGTCTCAATTCTACTCTGGTATGAATTAGAAACATTGCACATATTAAGACTGGACAATTCAAATTCAGTTTATAATGTCACAGCTCTGAAAACTTTACCAAGTTCAACTTTCAAGAAATACCTGGAGTCTTCAAATAAAAGTTTGAATGAATATAGTAAAGGAAAATGGTGTAAATATATTAAGTCATGCTGTTAAGAAGTAAATAATCTCTTTTGGAATTTTACATAAACAATGATTTCGACCCTTGTATTGAACAATAGAAATTCCATTTACAGAAAAAAGATGGCAAGATTCAGAGAGAGTTTTAGGAAATTTATTGGCAAGTTCTGCAATTGCAGGATGATTGCAATTGTGGACAAATTTGAATCAAAAGTGAGACAAAACATTGCAAAAGAAACAATTTTAGTCAGGACATGTTTTAATAAGATCTTTAAATAAGGTTTGGATGAGGCGCAGATTAATTAAAACCGACCCTACCTGGCACTGTGGTATGTTTCACAAAGGCTACATTTCCTTTTCCATCCTTCAAGCATCTAGAAAGAAATAATCACTCTAGTTAATTAACCATACTGAAATAGTGACAACTCCCAATGTTTACTGTGCAACTTGGTAAGCCCTTTACAAGAGCCTTCATCAAGGCTAGGCATAGAACTACTTGCAATCGGGATGTGTGATGCACATTTTTAAAGATTTATTTCCAAAGAAAGATAAAAATGAAAAGAAAAAGTTGTAAGCTTAATACTCCAGCAGATTCAAAGCTCGTTATCCTCCAGAAGACTAAACCAAACCCGCCAAATAAATGCTTCCTGTGTTATCAACAAACCATTTTAAACCGTAGACTCCAGTTTAGTGACACAACTCATGCAATCCACTATAACCAATGGCTCCTCCCCACGTCTTTTCCAATACATCATGAACAAATCCATGTGTTTATTATACTGTAGGCAAATTCCGTGTTAGTGTTTGCAGTTCATACACACCTTGGGATTAGAAACAGAGCAAATTGACTCCACACTACCATTAGCTGCACTTGTTGTCACTTTCTGTGACTGACACTATCTCTGAACATTTGCAGGATCTGCTCTCCCTAGGGTCACAATGCAAGTAATCTCAGCTGCAAAAGAACATTTGCTCCACTCAGTTCTGACAATGCATTTCAGTCTCAACATAAACCACACTCCGAAGCTTGTGGGCTCATGTTCCACTCTGGAGATTTCAGTATATAACCTCAGATGGCATAGTAAATGTTAGCTAGGACATCAAACCAAAGTCCTGCCTGTCCTTTCAAATATCCTAGGACACTTTTAAGGAGCAGTGGAGTTTTTATATTGTCTGGAGAGAACTTATCCTACACCCAACATTGCTAAAACAAATGATCAAGTCATTCATGGGACTATGTGCTATATTCATTTTGATTACGTTATAACTGGGACTGCATTTCAAACATATGTCCTTTGTGAAGCGAGTTTAGTCATTCTGAGGAGGCACATAATTTCAGTGATTTCTTTTCAGTGTGGTTCAAAAGCATTCCAAAGTGTAAGCTGAACAGTCTCTAATTTATTTAAAAAGAACACTGAAATAGTTTCTCATTTATTTCAGAAACACGAATGACATCTGGTTAATGAAAAACATATTTTAAATCAGTTTATACATTTTGTTCTACAAATAAGTATTAACAAATAGGGTGGAGATATCACAATTACTTTACGAGTAAACTGAACTGAACAATCGGAGGAGTAGAACTTGCTGGACAGCAGAAGGCTGATTGGGACTGATGCTGTTGTTCTACATGACAGTTTGATGATTTCTGACTTGAAACGTATAGAATACTTACTGAAATGCTCCTGAATAATCATAATAGGGTTCGTTATGTGATCGCTGGCAGTGATTTGTTCCTGTTCCATTGCAGAGTTTACAAAGACGAGGGAAAGTTTTAGGGGCACCTGGAACACAGCTGCTGGAAAAGAATTGTGCCACAACTGGAGAGGGAAAAGAAAAGAGAAATTAATGCTTAATAATCAAATATATGAATCAATAGAGGAGACTTTCCAGAGTTGACAACCAATATAGCAGGATTATTTGGGTGTAGTGAATTTTGAAAAATTAGGCACTTTGGGATGCTTGATCTGATTTTTCTCTTCTGCAGAAATGAAGGGGAGGAGAAACTGGAATATTCCTTTATGCAGAGGTTCTGATCTACCCACTTCTCCAGTATTTGCTTCACACAAACAATCTAGTCTGGCTGGGCAAAGATTCAGCAAAATCTACCCTTCTCAGTTTAAAGGCCAGACTCACAGGCCGGTGGATAACAGTTATGGATCACAGAGGAGCTCATAACTTCTGCAAAATAAGCACTGAGGGTACGCTGGGGATTACTTGTGGAAAAGCACAAAACCTATTCTTACACATTTAACAACAGATGAGGTGATGCATGTATTAGAGTAACAGAGAAAGTAACATAGAATGAGATTTAAAAGTAGGCAAAGACAAAGAATGAAACTCTTGTCGAAAATCTGAGATAGAACCGGAAAATGTTGAAAATATACAGGTGAACATTTCAGGTAAGGAAAATCGAAATTTCTGTGTCCATCAGTTCTGAAACACCAATCATGTGAATACATCATGTTAAGAATGGGTAGGTCCAGTCTGCCCCTGAGAATCTGGGAATTCTAGCAACAAATGTTCTAGATTAATGATAGCAACACTCTCTAATACTTAATATAAGTAAATGAGACGTAATTTTCATCTCCTTTCTCAAATGTGGAACTTCAGTTTCTGCAATCTTTCCTTGCATGTTCTCGCTTTACACAATGAATGTTTTCATCAGTCTTTTCTGCACCTTCTTTACTGCGTCAACTCCTTGTTTGTGACATGATAATCAAAGTCAAAGACTATAATCCAGGTTGGATATGCTATTTAAAGCTGTAAAAATGTCAGTGTCTCATCACAAATACACACAGTTTAAATATTTGGAAAGAAGCAAGCTTTAAATGCATTAGTGATGTCAGGGACAGCGACGGGGCCAATTCTATTTGCTGTTAGATAAATAGACTGGCATGATGTATGAGCAGAGAAAAGAGAAAGTAAAGGGCAAGAGAGGAGTAGAAGAATAAAGAAAAGTATGAAAAACTGAAATGGAAAGAAGAGGCAGAGAGGAGAAAGTGAAAAAAGAAGTATGCAAAAGGATTTACAAGGATGCTACCGGGGTTGGAGAGTCTGAGCTATAGAGAAGTGCTGAATAGGCTGGGGCTATTTTCCCTGGAACATCAGAGGCTGAGAGATGACCTTATAAAGGTTTTAAAATCATAAGGAGCATGGATAGGGTGAATAGCCAAGGTCTTTTTCTCAGCTTAGGGAAATACCAAAACTCCCCTATGTTTCATGTAAGAGGTGAAAGATATAAAAGGGACCTAAGGGGTAAATTTTTCTCACAGAGGATGTTGCGCGTATGAAAGGAGCTGCCAGAGGAAGTGGTGGATACTGGCACAATTACAACATTTAAAAGGCACCCATTTGGGTAAATGAATTGGAATGGTGAAAAATAAGACTAGATTAATTTAGGATATCTGGTCAGTATGGATGAGTTGGACTGAAGGATCTGTTTCCATGCTGTACATCCCTTTAGTTTTAAGAGTATGAGAGAGCAAAAGGGAGGCAAGGGTAAGGGAAAAGGTAAGGACAGGAAGTAAAGAAAACATTTGGTAAGGAGGGAATTTTGAATGATTGAGTGACACAGGACTGGAATTCTGCTAAGTGGACTCCTGAAACCCCAGCACAAATACTGGAGGTGAACCTGTCTTTACTCGGCTAAAATCTTCCTGAAGAATCTAATGAACTGTAGATTCATATAGAGAATTTATTGATTTGAAACTCTTGCCCTCAGTACTGATTTCCATAATCCCAAAGGTTGAGGTAGTGGACTCGATGGGCCGAATGGCCTTACTTCCACTCCTATGTCTTATGGTCTTATAGTTAGCGTGTGGTTTCCTAGGTCAGATTTGGTGCCCGGGCAGAAATGATAAGGGAGGGACTGAATGACTGCAGTCGCTTTCTAACTTGTAAAGTTGGCAAATGGGGACCTTTAATGCCCAGATGCTGACCTGAATTAACTTGAGACAGGCTTGACTTGGCCTTTCCAGATCAAAACAGGCTGTTTGAATGCACAACTGGGAAGTGAGGTCCCATGCCTGTTGTAGGGCTCCAACTGCCACTTTGAAAGAGAAACAAAGAGCACTCACACACCAGGTGGGAGTCCATCTCTTGACATATCCAGAAGATCAACTTATGAATCCAAAAGGGCTCATTGGAGGTATTACCAAAAAGATTATTACTTTGGGGTTTGTAATGTCGTTTGTGAAACCAAATATGGCTAATTCATTAAGTGCTGACAGCATATTCAATCTGACTAGCATTAACAATCTATTTCCAGTCAACACTGTTGTTTGAATTGATCTAGTGTGAATACAAACATGGAAAAGTTCCTAGCAAAAGAAAGCAAAACCAGACATTACATTTTTCAATGGGATCTTCGTTATTGAAACTTTCTCCAAAACGTTTCAGAATGGTGCCAACTGGGATATTCCATCCAGCAGATTTACCCAAACCAGTGTGGCATGACTTCTTGCCCTTCAGCTGACTGATATCAAAGCCACTGCCTTTCTTTACCACTGCTACAGCATAGTAGCAGGATTCGCCTGTAACACACAAAATGCACTGTCAATAATTAGATCACAGCAAAATCTTATTTCCACTTCATATCCAAGTATCTGCATCAACCACATTAATTCTTTATGGCATTTTTACAATGAAATAATGTCAATCCCTGTTAAAATTCTGCAGAGGGATCACAGGTACCAAACTTGGCTAGCAGCTAATGGACTCTGCACAACAATCACCAGACAGGGTCATCCCCTCCCAGTCCAGGAACACTTCAGCGGTAAGGGACATTCAGCCTCGGATCTTTGGGTGACCATTCTCCAAGGTGGACTGTGGGATACTCAACAACGCAGAGTGGCTGAGCAGAGGGTGATAGCCAAGTTCAATTCCTATGAGGATGGCTTCAACCGGGATTCAACTGGGGTTCATGTCACACTACAGGTGACCCCACTACACTATATACTCTCTCACACACACATCCACAAGCACACATACACACACACTCTTACATTCTCACACACTCACACAGACCCTCTCACATACACATGCTCCCTCTCAGACACATACACATACACCCTCCACACTCACACCCACGCACAAACCCTTCTCACAGGTTTATACTGCACACATGCAAACACAACACTCTCTCACGCAGGGTCACACTTACATGCATACACTCATTCTCTCTTTGTCCTTCACATATACCTCCCACATGCGCACGCGCACACACACACACATATATATAAGTCTACGGGATGAATTTGATTTGCAGAATTGTATTTGCAGATACATTCTATTTTTGCTCAAAAAGCACACAACCTGCAGGCAGTCATTCCAAATAACATTTTATAAATTCCTACTTTGGAAATAGAACCATTCTGACTCAAGATTGGGATACAGACAACTCTAACCGTACACCTTTGATACATTGTCTGAGCTGAGATGTCAACCTTTTTTTACAAAACCTTAAGTTATCTCAAGAATGTAAAGTAATTCTGGGATTTACATATTAATAATCCAAAACCTGGAACCCATTGTAAAAGACGAAAGACTTAACAACAATCTAGGTTTGTTCAATATATTGTATCAGTTGCATGCATGACACTGTGATCTATTGTTATAAAATCTATGCCTTATGATCCTGCTCCACAGCCACCTGATGAAGGAACAGCACTCTGAAAGCAAGTGCTTCCAAATAAACCTGTTGGACTATAACCTGGTGTTGTGTGATTTTTAACTTTTTCCTTTTGAAGAGCAAGCAATTACCTGTGACATTCTCAGCTGCAATAGGTTTCAGGCGTGGTTCAGGCAAGAGACCTCCCTTGTAGATATCTCCAGCATCCACAGTTATAGCATCTGCTTCTCGATTCTGAGGATGAGAAAATGTACAGTAGTAATTGAAATTCCCTGCAACTAATGGAGACTTTGCCTGCTTTTCCATCTAACTGTGTCAAATCTTTTGTGAATCCTTCAATGAAATTGGTTAATCTAGGTCTGAAGGAGACAATAAGTATACATCCTCCAATTTTACACATGGACCTCAGAATTCATGGAGATAGCAAAAATATTCTACTTTTAAAAACACATAATCACTGTACAGAAGAAGGTCATTTTCAACATTGTAGTTGATGTACATGAGAAACAGTATGAATTGCAACACTGACCATGGGACATTGAGAGACTTTTGCCGATGCTGACATGATTCTTCTATGGTCACTAGTCCTGATGAATTGCTGATGAAGGGCTTATGCTCAAAACATCGACTCTCCTGCCACTGGGATGCTGCCTGACCGACTGTGCTTTTCCAGCGCTACACTCGACTCTGATCACCAGCATTGCAGTCCTTACTTTCTCCCAGTTTCAATGATCAATATCCAGCAGGGGAACCTCAACCTCCATTCCCTGAATGTTCTCTGGATCATTTCCAATTGACAAGTCAAAACATAGCCTGCTGCTCATAATGTACCCGCTCATGAAACAGCTATACACCATATTTCCCTGCATGGACTCAAAACAACTTCATTTCTCCCAATTTAGAATTGCTTGATTGAAATCCCAAATCAAATAAACATTCAGCATTTGTGCAGCTTTTTGATTTGTTCACAGAGCAAATCTATCATTATGAAGTGCTTCAAATGGCTAGTAATGGCACACATCAACTCCAGCCTCCCAGACTGCCTTGATCTGTGGCAATTCGCCACAATAGGTCCACAGCTGATGGAAGTCCCTGGCCCTACACTCATTCCTGGAACACCTATGTCAGGTTCCTGTTTATTGACTGTAGCTCTGCCTTCAACACTATAATTCCAACAAAATTTATCTCCAAACTCCGAGTTCCAGGAGTTGAAGAAGGGTCACTGGACCCGAAACGCTAACTCTGATTTCTCTCCACAGATGCTGCTCGACCGGCTGAGATTTGCCAGGAACTTCTGTTCTTGTTTCTGAAACCTAGGACTCTGCTCCCTCCTCTACAACGTCCTGACCTGCGAATCACAATCAGTAAAGATAGGCGACAAAATTTCCTCCATGATAATCCTTAATACTGGTGGCCCCAAGGCTGTGTGGGCAGTCTATACTACACTCCTTATAGACTCAAAGTTGTGGCCAAATTCAACTCTAATCCCTTTTACAAATTTGTTAATGACACCACCATTGTGGGCTGAATCTCAAACAACAATGAGACAGAGTACAGGAAGGATATCGACAGTTTAGTGGCTTTGTGGTGAAAACACAACAAACTCTCCCTCAATGTCAGCAAAATGGAGGAGCTGGTTATGGACTTCAGGAGGCAGAGTGGAGGACAAGCCCCTGTCTGTATCAATGGTGCTGAAGTGGAGGTGGCCGAGAGCTTCAAGTTCCAAGCAGTAAGTATCACCAGTGATCTATCCTGGTCCACCCTCGTTGATGCTACAGTCAAGAAAACACACCAATGCCTCTAAGTCCTCATAAGGCTAAGGAAATTCAACATGTCCAGAATGACTCTTACCGAATTTTACAGATGCATTCAGAAAGCATCTTATGCAGATACATCACAGCTTGGTATGGCATTTGCTCCTGCCAAAACCGCAAGAAATTACAGAGTTGTGAACTCAGCCTAGGCTGTCATGAAAACCAGCCTTTCTTCCATTGACTCCATCTACACTTCCCGCTGACTCGGGAAAGCAGCCAACATAACCAAAGACCTCGCTCAACCCGGGTATACTCACTTCTACTTTTTTCCATTGGGCAAAAGATACAAAAGTTTGAAAACACATACCAACAGATTCAAAAACAGCTCCTTCTCTGCTGTTAACAGACTTTTGAATGAACCTCTCATATATATTAGAGTTAATCTTTCTCTGCAAATTCTCTGTAGCTGTAATTCTATTCTACTACATTGACGTTTTATGCAAGATGTGATTTGTCTGTTAGCAAAACAAAACTTTTCAATATATCTCTGCGTATGGAATAATAATTATTCAAATCAAAATGATGTGCTTCCTTATTCTGACCCCAGCACCTCTGCAGCATACCCCTTGCGTTAGCTTCATTTTTGGTATATTTAAAATTTCTGAGGCAACTTTGTGAAGTAACCAACATGCTGCAACAAGATTGGGATTTCCTACGTTTTAGTTAAAGTATG
Source organism: Chiloscyllium plagiosum (assembly GCF_037043375.1). Taxonomy (NCBI): domain Eukaryota; kingdom Metazoa; phylum Chordata; class Chondrichthyes; order Orectolobiformes; family Hemiscylliidae; genus Chiloscyllium; species Chiloscyllium plagiosum. Next base: position 78,725,222 of record NW_028270151.1, on the reverse strand, counting down.
GGAGTAGGCATCTGTGAGGATGAGGGACCCCCACCCCACCAGTGAGATAGCCTAATGGATCAAGTGGGAAACAAGCAATTACGTATTGATTATCAATCAATCAACCACCTAGCCAACCCGGCAAGCAAATATCCCCATTTTCCTCACAAAGAAGGCGGTCATTTCTGTTGACTGCTGGGAAGGCAAGAAATTGAGCTGGTGACAGGTTGAAATATAAGGGACCAGTTAGAATTGAGATGATGAGAAATTACTTTACTGAAAAAGTTCTAAATCTTTGAAATTCTCTACACAGGGCTTGTGGGTACTCCATATATTTAAGACTGAGGCAGACAGATTCTTGATCTTTCAAGGAAATGGGCAGTGGATGTGAAAGTGGACTTAAAGCCCAAAATCAGCATAATTGTACTGAATGGCAGGGCAAACTCAAAAGGTCATGCCCTTTACTTCTGATCGTTTTCTTATATTCGTGTGTGAATAATACATCCAACTTTATGTTACCATTTCAAGCCCATTTCATAGCTGCCCTGCAGTAGTTGGATTTGCTTGTCCTAATAAAATGCAGTAAAGGTCATGGTCAGTGTGAAAAATGCATATCGGTAACCCAGTCAAATGGGCAGAGTCCCACAGTAAAATTCAGGACAGCACATTTGATTAATATAACTCTGCAATTTGTTTCAGGGTTGAGAAAGTTTTTGTTTACTTAGATCGACCAAATCAATTCTTCATATTTGCCTGAGAATCCTGTAATAAAGTAATTAGACTACAATCTTATGTACAAGATCGAATAAAATTAAATCTTACCTTGATGGCACTCAAACAGGTTCCAGGACTATCCTTCTGCACACATTTAAAGTTGGAGAAGCCTTCATTTAACATGTGGCTTTTTAAATCCTCGCATTTCCTTGTCTCTTGTGGAGAAACTGTACACCACTTGATGCTTGACTCAACAGCAAATGAAAGGGCTTGATAAACAAAAAGAAAGTCAGATAATTGCACAGTGTGAGAAAAAGCACAGCAGTTATGCGAAAGAAGCACATTAAGTATCGAGAGAGCGAGATATACAGTAGATACTGAATAGAGATTTAATGGTACAAAAGAGAGCAAGATATGACTGCTTATTGAATAAAGGAAGATAACACAACTATAACAAAGCAAGGAGGAAGAATGGCAATTATGTGGTGAAGAGAGAATGTGAGGTGGGGTGAAAGAGTTAATAAAGGTGGTGTACAAGAAAGAAAAAAGTGAGTTTAAAGTTCCAATAGCACAGTGATTATAAATGAGAGAACAAATAGCAATTGCACAGGAGATGCAGCTCATTGATTGTAAATAGACCGCACAGTGCTTATGGAAATATCTCATCTTAGAAGATATGAGCAGGAGGAGGCTGTTCAGCCCATCAAGCCTGCTCCACCATTCATCACAAACATGGCTGATTGTCCAACACGAGTTGAAACCTGCTTTCTCCCAATAACCTTTGTTCCCATTTGTCCCAAGTGCTATATCTAGCTGCCTCTTGAATACATTCAATGTTTTGGCATCAACTACATCCTGTGGAAAAGGCTTCCACAGGCTCACCACTCCTTGAGTGAAGAAATGTTTCCTCATCTCTGTCCTGACTGGTCCACCCCGAATCCTCAGAATGTGACCACTGGTTCTGGATGCACCCACCATCGGGAACATCTACCGTGTCGAGTCCTGTTAGAATTTTATAAGTCTCTATGGGATCCAAAGGGTAAAGCACAGGGATTGTAAGGATCAAACACGGTCATTGCGAAGGAGAGAGTACAGTGGTGATAAAGGGAAGGAAGGTCAGTGATAGTAAGTAAATTAATAACATGTAGTAAAAAAATGATGAATGAAATAAATAAATATTTTGCTTGTCTTCACTAGAGAGGACACAAAACACATTCCGGTAATCACTGTAAATTATGAGTTGGAAGAGAGCGAGGAACATGGTGAACATGTAATCACTAGGGAAGTAATACTGTACAAACTGATGGAGCTGTAGGTTGACAGGACCGTGGTCTTAAAAATGGTGGCAAATGAAGCAAGTAGATGTATTGGCATTATTGTTCCAACATTCATTAGGTTCTGGAAGTGTTCTATCAGTCTGGAAAGAGCTCCTCAATTGAAAAGGTGAGAGAGACAGAAAGCTATAGGCCTGTTAGCTTGATATCTATCATGAGAAAAGTGTGGAATTAATCATTAAATGGTTATAACTGGACACATGGGAAATCTCAACAGAATCAGGAAGATTTTGTGAGAGGATAATGATGTTTAGCTATTGAATTGCATTTCTTTGGAAGAATAATATGTGCAGTGTAGAAAGGGGAGCTTACAGATTTATTTTACTTTGACTTCCAGAAGGTATTTGACAAAGAGTCACACAAAAGGTTTTTGTACGTTGTAGGAGCTCATCATATATGGAAATAACACAGCATTTTGATCCAAAGGGAAAAAGTGAGGAATTGTCACCCACTCTTTAGTGCATGATGATCCTGCTCCTTTCACAAGGGGTCATATTATACTAGGCTTTTTTCAAAAGGGGTTGTAAAGGCAGAGGTTCCGATATGTCTGGAAACACCTACTTAAGAAGGCTTTTCAGTCTTTCTTTAAAACACATGCACAATGAAAGAAAAGTGGCCAGTTATCCAGCGTTTAGTTGGTTTGGCTTCAGCAAGCAGTCTGTTTGAAGTTGCAGGTCAAGATTTTAGCTGAGAACCCGGAGAAGCTGCTGGACCCAAAGAAGCTCATGCTGATCCTCTCACTCTCTGCAAAATCTCTCCTGAAAGAATTTGTGTTTGAATTCACATTTTTGTCAAGGGAGTGTTATAGGATGTTGCAGGCATTTGAAACAGCATCATTACGTTATGATAGAGTCAACTGGATTTTCAGATAAGTTAAGATGTTCTAAATTCTTTTCTGTTTCATTCATGTTTCATTCAGTTGTCTGTAAATAAATTCTGTTTTGTTTAAAACTGAGTGGTTAGGCCAACCGCATCACTCCTGGAGTATCCACCTCACACCAACTATAAAATTAAGGGTCTTGGCTACCTTCTTGAAATGTTTTGAAGGGGTCTGACCTGGTCCAAAACAAGTGAACAAGCCCTTTCACCTTGGATGGTCACAAACAGGTTAACTTAAGACAAAAATAATCTCTTCCCTTGTGGATATCCTTCCCAGTTCCAATGTAATCATGTTTTAATAGAAGTCAATTTAACCAGTTTTCTTGGGTAAGTGAAAGAGTGGATTTATTAGTTCATAAAACACAAGGAAGAATAATAAAATGTAACAGACATACACAGAATTGAAATGGGAAGTGAAGAAACACATAACAGCATGAAAAAAGATCTTTAAGCTTGCATGTGAGGAGACACAGACTAATTCATATATCCTTTACTAACTTTTTTGTGTTTCTTCACTTCTTATTTCTATTCTGCGTATGGGTGTTACTTCCTATTCTTTCTCGCATTTTACTAATAAGTTCACACTTTCTTCACAAAAGCCTTGTTATGTTGACTCCCTTTAAAACATAAATACATTGGAACTGAGAAAGGTATCCACCAGGGAAGGGTTCCCTTGTGTTAAGCCTGTGACTCTCCGAGGTGGAGGGGGCAATGACAGGAGAGGGGGAGACAAGTCCTCTCTTTCTCATTTGGAAGCAAAATAATTTGGGAGTGCCCCATTTGAAATCACGCAAACCAAGGACCCCTGTCCAGGGATAGATATAAAATTATTTTTCCTCATACCTCCTCACTAGCCTACCAACAGCACTAGTGTAAATTTAGAAAATTTTGTAATGCCTTAACATTACAAAAAGATAAATTGTTATCGCTAAAGCTCATTAAACCCTGATATTTGAAAAGCTATCAAATTTCAGAAAGCTAAGCTTGACAAGAAGACTGCAGACAAAATCCTGATAAAGAAATTGGAAAGTTCAGTAAGTGACAATAATTGCATAGCCTTTGACCTTTAATCAAATGATTTTAATGCAGTTTATTTTTTGAACATGTATGGGCTCAGAAAATATAAAACAGAGAGTAGAAACAGAGAGTAGTTATCTAGATTGAAGAAAGATTTAAAATAATGTTCGACAGGAATCAATTCTGGGATGGTTGCTTATTCACTACATGATTTAAGTCTAAAATTTTGCAGATGTCACACACAACTGCAGCTTATTGTAAATTCTGAGAATAGATGCAATATAAGATCTAAGATATAGGAGCAGGATTAAACCATTCATCCCATCAACTCTGCTCCACCATTTGATCGTGGCTGATATGTTTCTGAACCTCATTCTCCTGCCTTCTCCCTGTAACCCTTGATCCCCATACTCATCAAGAACCCATCTACCTCTGTCTTAAATAGACTGAACGACTTGGCCTCCACAGCCTTCTGCAGCAATGAGATCCACAGATTAACCACACTCTGGCTGAAGAAATTCCTCCTCAGTTCATTTCTAAAGGGTTGTCCCTTCACTTTGAAGCTCGAGTCCTAGTCTGCCTTACTCATGGAGACATCTTCTCCACATCCACTCTATCCAGACTTCTCGGTATTCTGTAAGTTTCAATCAGATATCTCTATCTCTTTAAACTCCATCAAGTACAGAGCTAGAGTCCTCACTGCGCCTCATATGACAAACTCATCATCCCCAGGATCATTCTGCGAAATCTCCTCCAGACCCCCTCTAATGCCAGCATATCCTTCCTTAGATATGAAATCCAAATCTGCTCACAATATTTCAAATACAGTCTGACCAGAGCCTTAATCAACAGTACATCTCTGCTTTTGTATCCTAGCCCTCTTGAAATGAATGTGAACATTGCATTTGCTTTCCTAATTAACCTATATGTTAACCTTAAGAGAATCCTGAACTTTGATTCCTAAGCCCCTTTGTGCTTCAGACTTCTAAAAACTTTCCACTTTAGAAAATAGTCTATGCCTCTATTCTTCATACCAAAATGTGTAACCTCACACTTTCCCACATTGTATTCCATCCATCACCTCCTTACCCAGTCTTCTAGCCTAAGTCTGCCTGCAGCTTCCCCCTTTCTCAATACAACCTGTCCCTCCACCCATCCCTGTGTCATCTCCAAACTTAGCAACAATGCTCTCACTTCCTTCATCCAAATCATTAATGCAAAACATGAATAGCTGTGGTCCCAACACTGACCCCTGCAGAACCCCATTTGTCACCAGCTGCCATCTTGAAAAAGATCCCTTTATCCCTATTCTCTGTCTTCTGTCAGTCAGCAAATCTTCTATTCATGCCAGTACTTTTCCCCTTATTTAGCAGCCTCCTCTGCAGCATCTTGTCAAAGGCCTTTTGGAAATTCAAATAGATCACGTCCACTCTCCTTTGCCTAACTTGCTCATTAACTCATCTAAGAATTCTAACAGATTTGTCAGGTATGACCTCCCCTTGTTGAAACCATGCTGACTCAGCCCTATTTTACCATGCATTTTCAAGTACTCCACAATCTCATCCTAAATAATGGACTCTAAAACCTTACCATAGACCAAAATCAAGCTAACCGGCCATAGTTTCCTGTCTTCTACCTTCCTCCATTTTTAAACAGGGGTGTGATATTAGCTATTTTCCAGTCCTTTGTGACTTCCCTGACAACCCCCAGTGATTAGATTAGATTAGATTAGATTACTTTACAGTGTGGAAACAGGCCCTTCGGCCCAACAAGTCCACACCGACCCGCCGAAGCGCAACCCACCCAGACCCATTCCCCCACATTTACCCCTGCACCTAACACTACGGGCAATTTAGCATGGCCAATTCACCTGACCTGCACATTTTTGGACTGTGGGAGGAAACCGGAGCACCCGGAGGAAACCCACGCAGACACGGGGAGAATGTGCAAACTCCAGACAGTCGCCTGAGGCGGGAATTGAACCCGGGTCTCTGGCGTTGTGAGGCAGCAGTGCTAACCACTGTGCCACCGTGCCACCCAAAGATCCATGAAAGATCACCACAATGCCTCTACAAGCTCCTCAGCTACCTCCTTTAGAGTGCTGATCAGTAGTCTGGTCCACGTGATTTATCTATGTTCTGAACTTTCAGCTTCCACAGCATCTTGTCCTTAGTGATGGCCACCACACTCTCCTTTGTCCCTGACTCTCTTGAAGTTCTGGTATGCTGTTGATGTCTTCCACCGTGAAAACTGATGCAAAGTACCTATTCAATTCCTCAGCCATTTCTATGTTCCCAATTACTACTTCTTCAGTCTCATTTTCCAATATCCACTCTTGCCTCCCTCTTAATTTTAGATATCGAGAAAAAACCTTGCAGCCTTCTTTTATATTACTAGTTAGCTTATTCTCATGTTTCATCTTCTGCCTCCTTATTGATTTTTTACTTATCCTCTGCTGGTTTTTAAAGGAGTCCCATTAATCTTCACCACATTGTAAGTGCCTTCTTTTGCTTCCCTTATCAGCCATGTTTTCCCCATCCTCCCTTAGTATTTTTCTTCTTCCTTGAGATGAATTTCTGCTATGCCTCCAGATCTCTCCCAGAAACTCCTGCCATCACTGCTCCACCGTCATCCCTGCTAGGCTCCTCTTAAAATGAACTCTGGCCAGCTCCTCCCTCATGTCTTTGTAGTTACCTTTACTCAGTTATAATACCATTACATCTGATTTGAGTTTCTCCCTCTCAAACCCAGAGTGAATCCATCACATTGTGGTTACTGCCCCCAAGGGATTCTTTCACCTTAAGCTCCCTAATCAAGTCTGCATCATTACACCTCACCAAATCCAGAATTGCCTGTTCCCTTGTGGACTCTACCACAAGCTGCTCCAAAAAAAATCTCTCAGACATTCCACCAATTATTTTTCTTCAGATCCAATAACAACCTAATTTTCCTAGTCCACCTGCATACTTAAGTCCTCCATTATTATTGTAATAGTGTCTTTCTTACATGCCTTTTCTACCTTCTGATTTACTTTCCTGTACATAACTCTCACTAGGATCTTTTTCTCTTTGCGTTCCTCAACTCTACTCTATGTCACTTGCTATTGATTTAATTTCATTTCTTGCTACAAGGCAACGCTGCCCCTCTACCTGTCCTTTCGATTGGATGTGGATCCTTGGATATTTAGTTCCCAACCCTGAACATCTTGCAGCTATGTCTCTGTAATTCCCACAACATTGTGCATGCCAATTTCAAATTGCACTACAAGCACATTTACTCTGTTTTATGTACTGCATACATTTAAGTACAACATCCTCAGTTCTGCATTGACTGCCCTCCCTTCTCATAGTTTTCCCCTTATCAACTGTGCATGAGGTTAGATTCCTGACCCTTGCTCTATTCTCTGTCCTATTACTTGTTCTAGAAACTTTAATAACCGCTGCTGAGCCCACCCCTCCCTTGAACCTTATCCAGAATTTTTCATGTATTATGAACATTATACAAGAAGATATTAGAAAACTTGCAGAATAGGCAGCTAAATGTGGCTTTTAACTTTGATAAATGTGAGGTGACACAATATGGGATAAGAAACAGAAAGATAACTGACATCTTAGAAAGAAAGTAACATTGCAAAGGGATTTGGGGAAACAGATAAATAAAAGATTAAAAACCAAAAATACAGTTTGAAAAACAGTTAAAATTACTTCCAGAACACTGGAATTTTTCTAGGGATATAGAATTTAAATGTAGGGACCAGATGTAAGTTTGCTCACTGAGCTGGAAGGTTCGTTTTCAGACATTTCTTCACCATACTAGGTTACGTCATCAGTGAGCCTCCGATGAAACACTGGTGTTATGGCCCTCTTTCTATTTATATGTTTAGAGAAACTCTTCTCCAAACTCATTAAATGTAGTGAAATTATTTCAAACATGAATTGCACCTCAGCTGAGCTATATGCCATTTATAAATAGGACATGGCAGCATCAAGAAAAAATGCAAAAAGGAATTATTATAATAACCCCGGAACTGAGAGATTAAAGATCTTTAGGACTTTGTTCTGCAGGAGGGAGCTGATATGGTGTTGACCTCATAGAGGCCATGAAAAGTTATGAATATGTTGGTCAGAGTAGATATTTCCATTTTAGGAAGAATCCACAATCAGGCCAATAAATACAAGATAGTTACAAATAAATTCAATAGGGAAATATGGAAACATTTTCCTCACAAGAAAATAGTTAGACTCTGGTATTTGCAACCATAGGAAGTGATTGATATAAGTAATTTAGAGCCATTTAAAATAAAATTGGATTAGTACATTAGAAAGAAAGGAATAGAAAAATATGCAGAAAGGTTGAACTGAGGCTGATAGAATAGAGAGAGACTTGTAGGCAGTTCAGAACAATCAGGCTGAATGTTCTATTCCTGTCCTGTATATTTTTTGTGATTCTATTTAATTTGTTACTACAAAATGTAACTGCTGAAAAATGGGAATTCAATGTTGTTGAGAAACAATTGGTTGTTGAGAAAATAAATGCTATGTCCGGTGTGAGTAGTGAATTGCCATTGTGGCTGGTATATCTAGAAGTGTCATTAAACAAGTTATGCTGTATAATCAGTCAGTCATTGGCATCAAATGTACAAAACCAGTTATCAACCACTTAACCTGTGACACCAGCAATGCCCAGTAAAAGTATGTTTCCTAGTTGTGTGAAGTGGCAGAAGCTAAAGAAGTATATGTCTCTTTCATTTGGCTCTATCTCCGTTCTCAGTTTCTATAATTCTATGCATTTTGGTGTCTGAATCTTGTTTTGACTAGAAATTACTCTTGCCTTTATCACAAGTTGATAATTAGTCCAAGTGTATGATTTTGCTTCATTATTCATTCGCCTTTTGAACAGCAAACATGAATGATATGTGTGCATTGAATGTCAGTCTATATTTGTCTCCAAAAATAAATTATTCTTTTCGATATATGTGTGTACATTTATTTTATTCATTCAGGGAATATGTATCAACCTTTGCTGCCCATCCCTATTTGCCCTAGAGATATCTAGTGGTAATTTGCTTCCTTTAATGCATCTCTTCATCCAATCTTTTGCAGGCCTAGAAATCCATTCATGCATTGGCACAGGGGTTAATCCCTCTACTTGAATTGAACACTGAAAGCCTAAGCTGATACTCCAATGCATTACAAAGGATGCACTGTCGGAGGTGCTATTTTTCAGATAAACCAAGGTGGTCCTTCTGAAGTGGGTACAATAGATCCCATGAGAAAAGCAGGGGAATTATAGCCTGAGTCAATATTTACCCCTCAATCAACAACCCTAAAGGGTTTCTTATCTCATCAACATATTGCTACTTGTGAGAACTTGCAGTGTTGAGATTAGCTGTTGCAACAGTCACTACACTGCAAAGTGCATAATTAGGTGTAAAACACATTTGGGAATTTTTGAGTGGTGAAACCTGCAATATGAATGCATATCTCTGTGCTATAAACTGCTGGCTAAAAACTGGTGGGCCTGAGTCAAACCTGGCCTTGAGCCTAACTTAAGTGGTGAGCTGTAGGAACTTGCTGGTCAAAGGCAATTCACTGGTGAAGGGGATTCCAATTTCAAACAGTGTCTCCTGACAGTTTCTGACGGGAAATCGAAAGTAACATAAAATAGGGAGTCACCAGAAAAAGAGGGAGGGTAGTGGGTAGGATAATCAAGAAGAGGAGGTCATCAAGATGGAAAGGCAAATGAGGGGTGATTTAAGTGAGATAATTAGAGTGTGGACAATTAGGGAAGGGTTGGTAGTAACAGCGCGTAAAGGAGGGGCAGGGGAAAGGTTGCTGACAGTAGCCCAGGATTTCTAAGGGAAGTTACAAAAACACTCCTGTACCTTCTGGCTCCAAGGATGTTCCTCTTTTTAAAAAAAACTTACCTTTCTGGTGTGGCCGTTTTGAACACATCAACCTTATTTTCCCCAAATACAGGCTGCTCTTCAATAGCTGCATTCAGGCCAAATCAAGGTTCCAGGCATAAACTTTGAATGCCTTACTTTTGATTCTACCAACATATCACATTTCCTGTCCACTACATTCAAGATTTGTCCATCAATTTAGCAGTTGAAAAAAAATGAATGTGACACTGTCAATCCTTAAACAATTATCTCTCCTTTACTTCCTCCATCTCATTTTTTAAATCTATAGGTTGCTTTTACAACTTGAGTCCCAGGCATAAAACTGACCAAGAGCATTGAGTTTTCCTGCTAGAAATTCCCCAATTGTGTTTTGAATTTCAGAGAAATGAGAGCTGAGTGATTTCTATGATGTGTATTCAATCTTGAAACATTGGCATTACTACCAAAAACTCCACCCTATAAGTCTTAGGCGTGTGTGTGTCTGCACTTCGGAGCCTATCACTGTGTGGCCATTTAATTGGAGAGGGGTATGAGCTGTTGAGTGCAGAAGTGGCAAATGTATGGCCTTTGTTTTTAAATCAGAGATGCATGACTTTCACGCACCATGGAGATTTACCCATGACCCCAGCTGGCTTTGAGGCTTCGGTATCATTTAAAAGTTCTCTGCCAAAATGAGGACCATACTCAGTATGGAAATCCTAACAATACCGCCTGCCATAAACTAGCTCCATTACAAATTATGGAATGTTTCTTTAGGATACTTTTCCTCAATATTGTTACATGCTTCAAGTAAAAATCTGGACTTCACTACAATCAGAAAGTAGTGGACATCTTGCAAGTCAATCCTTAGACCCAGGATTAGGAGGTTAAAAAGTGCAATATGTCAGAGTGTACATTTATGGCATTGACATATACCACACTTTCATAACCAGGTCATAAAACAAGGAATACAGATTAAAGAGAAGCAAGGAGGTAGAAGTTGGGAAGGCATATCTCTAGTAAATTTAGCATGACTATGTCTATGTTAACAATGTTATAAAGAAAAATCTAAATCTCTGAATGTTTCTTTTCCCTGCATCTCTGTTTGCCTCTAATTCTGCATTTCTGTCTATACCTGCTCGCTTCAGTAAGTGCATTCTTTGTATAATTGTGTTACACAGAACAAGGCACAGTTATCTTGTTCAGTTGCATTTTACTAAGTGTGAGAATATATTGACACTAAAAAAAACTATAACTGATTTTGAAAACTTTCATTCTATATTATAGTTGTTTAGAGTCTAATTATACTTTAAATAATTTCAGCCAGAATCTACAAAGTCTATTTCCCAAATACATTTACTGGGACTCATTGTCAAATTATAAGTAAAGAATTAAGACTTTTTATATCTTTTCTGCTACTCACTTTAACAGCAATATTTTGACATTCATTTTTAAGCCTATCCTCTCAGTTGCAAGTACTCTTTTTATAATTGATGATACTTTTAAAATCCCTAATGAATTTACCATGAATCTTTTTCCATGATAAAAACCTGCCCATAAGTTGAATCTGAATTAGGGCAAATTTTATTTCAAAACAAAAGTTAAAAATAAATGTATTTAAAAATAAATGATACATTTGGGAAAGCTGGCTTCAGATAAATTCTCTTAGAACAGTTAAGTTTAATACTCACAAATAATTCCCAAGAGCAAAGCAGCATGCAGAGAAGTCATCTTGCCAAACTGTGGATTGAAGAACAGAGGAGTGGGACTTCTGTCACAAACCAGCGAAGGCTTGTGATAGGATTTCTGTGTTCTCTGTCTCCTTTATAATGTCTAGAAATGACTACGTGAGCAGAATGATAGATAAGACTGTCATTGGTTTGTTTGGGTTCTATTTCACAAGAGGATTTACCAAAACTCAGCCCACTTCTGATATACTCAAATAAAACTTTGCTAACCTAACATTATTGCAGAAAAAGAAGTGGGGTCGCAAGCATTTGTTTGCCTATTGCTTAAATCAGAAAAATCAGACAGTCCTTAAAAGTAATATTGTTTCGGCGTTCAAATAAATTGTTTTCCATCACTCACATTTTCTGTATTTCAATCTGAGCTGATTTCACCTTTATCTGAACTTGTTGCTTGGTCTTAAAAGCTTTTTGTTTTGTTTAATTTATTCAGTTACTCATTTTATTCACATTTACTAATTTTCCTCTGTCTTTAGTGGAGTTCAACGTTCACTTAATCGTCAGTTTAGAACTTATTTATTTAGTTTGCAAATAGATTTCTCTCTCATTTTCCACAAATCGTTCCTTCCTTCATTTTGCCTTGTTTCCATCTTTCTGTTTTGCTTCTCGGGGCTCTCATTTCCAGTACTGACAAAAAGTAACTCTGCATGCATTGTGTGTCCTTGGGATATGGGCTCCAACCAAAGTCAGAGTATTGAGAAGAAACATTCTTCCCTCTATTCTCTCTGTCTCAGTCCAATCGAAGTTGGAAGCAATCTCTATCCAGAGTTGACAGGTATTGACCCACACCACAAAACTATGAACAAATTAACAATGTTAAAAATCACACAACACCAGGTTATTGTCCAACAAGTTCATATTAAAGGACCAGCATTCTGAAGACTTGCACTTTCAAATAAACCTGTTGGACTATAACCTGGTGTTGTGTGATTTTTAACTTTGTCCACGCCAGTTCAACACTGACACCTCCACATCGAATTAATAATGTCACTCATAATGCTAGTGGATCAGCTGATGTTGGAAATGTTGGAAATGAAGATACCACATTGGTGCTTTGCATATTGGAGCATTTCAGCCAGGATTAGGGAATCGGATGAAATGGGTTTTATCAAATTTGTACAATGAGGCAACCTGATAACATAACATATAAAGAGCTTTTAAAAAAGACATGCATTTATATAGTGTTTTGCATGATGACTGGACACCTCAAAGTGTTTTACGACTGGTGACATGCTTTGAAGCATAAAGGAAAAATTGCCACAGTCCCACAAGTCTGCTGTCTCATTAGAGAGAGTTGACTGTTGGTGGGTTTAACCTGAAGATCACCACACCTCAGGTGAAGAACAAGATTGAGAAGTAACAGCCTTTATAGTGTCCTCTGTCCAAACATTAATTGATCTTACATTAAATACAAACTGAAAGAACTGCAGATGCTGTAAATCTGAAACAAAAACAGAAATTGCTGGAAAATCTCAGCAGGTCTGATAGCATCTGTGAAGAGAAAACAGAGTTAATATTTTGAGTCTAGTGATCTTTCCTGAGAACTCAGTTTGCATCATGAGCCAGTTATCCAGCCAAATCAGCTAACAAACTCCAATTTTTGAATTGTAGTCTCTGCTGTAATTAACCAAACCTGAGTCTGAACACAAGTAGTTTAGAGTGTGGTGCTGGAAAAGCACAGCAGGTTAGGCAGCATCCAAGGGGGAGGAGAATCGAAATGTCGATTCTCCTCCCCCTTGGATGCTGCCTAACCTGTTGTGCTTTTCCAGCACCACACTCTTGACTCTGATCTCCAGCATCTGCAGTCCTCACTTTCTCCTCCAGAACACATTTAGTTCCCATAAATAATACTGTGGCAGTGACAAGGTAATCATTGCTATCATATTGTTTGGGATAAACTATTAACCAGGCTGTTTGCTTGGGCTTCCTCTGGGCATTCTGCTTTCCTCCCACAGTCCAAAGATGTGTAGGTTAGGTGGACTGGCCATGCTAAATTGCCCATAGTGTCCAGGGATGTGCAGGCTAGATGGGTTAATCATGGAAAAGCAGGACAACAGTGATTGGGTAGAGGGGGCGAGTCCGCTCTTCGGATGGTAAGGTGGACTCGATGGGCTGAATGGCCCGTTTCCACATTACTCCTGTATGTAGTGCACTGACCAGTGAGAATGAAAGTGCCAGGCACTTCCTTCGCTACCCTGTGTGTGTGCGACTCTACTTTCAAGGGACTGCGGACCTGCATCCCAGGGGCTCTTTGTTCAGTAACAATCCCCAGGACTCTACTATTACAACTTGCCTTGCCAGGGTGTAGCACCTCAGATTTGCCTAGGTTGGACTCCATCTGTCACTCCTTGGCCCATCTGATCAAAATCCCCTTGTACTCTGGGACAACTCTCTTCACTGTCTCCTACACCACTAATTTGGTTGTCATCTGCAAACTTACTCACCGTTTCTCCTATATTCACATCCAACTAATTTATATAAATGACGAAAAGCTATTGACCCAGCACCGACCCTTAAGTCTAACCGCTGGTCACAGGTCTCCAGTCTGAAAAGCTACCCTCCACCACCATTCTCTGTCTCGCACCTTCAAGCCAATTTTGTATCTGAGTGGCTAGCTCTCCCTAGATTCCATGTGATCTAACCTTGCCAGCCAATCTACTGTGCGTAACCTTGTTGAACGCCTTGCTAAAGTCCATATAGAAATGCTCACCACTCTGTCTTCATCAATCTTCTTTGTCACTTCTTCAAAGAACTCAAATCAAATTAATGAGACATGATTTCCCACGCACAAAGCCATGCTGACTATCCCTAATCAGTCTTTGCCCTTTCAAATATATGCAAATCCTGTCGCTCAAAATCCCCTTCAACAACTTACCCTCCTCACCGATCTATAGTTCTATGTCTTTTCCTTACAACCTTTCTTAAATAATGGAACCACATTAGCCATACTTCAGTCTTCCAGTACTTCACCCATTGCTATCAATGATATAAATATTTCAGCAAGAGGCCCATCAATCACTTCCCTAGCTTCCCATAATATCCTGAGCTACACCTGATCAGGTCCCAAGGACTTATCTACCTTTATGCATTTGAAGACATCTAGCACTTTCTCCTGTGTAATATTGACACTTCCAACATATCACTATTTATTTCTCTAAGTTCTCTAGCTTCCATATCCTCCTCCACTGTAAATACTGGCATAGAAAAGATTAAAAGGGATATGCGCCAAACACAGGCAAATGGAACTAGTTTAATTTGGGAAACTTGGTCAGCATGGACAAGTTGCACTGAAGAGTCTGTTTCCACGCTGTATGATTCTATAACTCTATATAGAGATTCTATGACAGTTCCCCTGTTATACTTCAGAATAGTGACATGAATCATTTACATCCACGTGAGGATACATAATGTCTCAGGTTCATATTTAATCCAAAAGACAGCTGCTCCAACAATCGGACATTGCCACAACTAATTTGGGAGTGATCGGTGAAGCAACATTTTGGAGTGTTTGAAAGGAAAACTTTGGTCTGTAACTAACTGGTGATATGCCTGACATACAAATACGTAAAGGGGCATTATAGATGGAACATGGTCAGGATCCAACATTACCTAATCTGTGAGCGCTTGATGTTGACTCAGTTTCAAAGTTTCAAATTTCTTGTTAGTCACATGAAAAGAAAGGAAACAGTTAAAAAATATTTGCAATAATGAAGAATCAATTAAAAGTGGTTGGAGCAAGTCTTGCAAAGAGATTACAAAAGCCAGAAAGAGAAATCCAGAAACCTAATACAGATTTTCGCAACTTCCCAGCTGCTGTTGCAAGGTAAACATGTTCTCACTGAAATATTGCAATATTAGAACAAGTTGCACTGAAGAGTCTGTTTCCACGCTGTATGATTCTATAACTCTATATAGAGATTCTATGACAGTTCCCCTGTTATACTTCAGAATAGTGACATGAATCATTTACATCCACGTGAGGATACATAATGTCTCAGGTTCACATTTAATCCAAAAGACAGCTGCTCCAACAATGCACTCTCCTTCAGTGTTATGTGTTGGAGTGTCAGCCATGTTGTACGTGCTCAGTTCCTGTGTGGAACTTTAACCCAGAGTTTCCTGACACAGGGATCAGAGTACTACCACGTTGAGCTACTGCTGATACATAACTTATATCGGACATTGCCACAACTAATTTGGGAGTGATCGGTGAAGCAACATTTTGGAGTGTTTGAAAGGAAAACTTTGGTCTGTAACTAACTGGTGATATGCCTGACATACAAATACGTAAAGGGGCATTATAGATGGAACATGGTCAGGATCCAACATTACCTAATCTGTGAGCGCTTGATGTTGACTCAGTTTCAAAGTTTCAAATTTCTTGTTAGTCACATGAAAAGAAAGGAAACAGTTAAAAAATATTTGCAATAATGAAGAATCAAATGGTTAAAAGTGGTTGGAGCAAGTCTTGCAAAGAGATTACAAAAGCCAGAAAGAGAAATCCAGAAACCTAATACAGATTTTCGCAACTTCCCAACTGCTGTTGCAAGGTAAACATATTCTCACTGAAATATTGCAATATTAGAAAGGCATAGAACTTCAGTGTAACAGTAAGCACTTACAAATCAACATTAACTTCATGATTCCCACTCATTGAGTTGGACTTTGTCTGGCCAGGGTTTCAAAATCAGTATTTTGACTTTTTAATTCATGTTGTCTTTGGAATGTAAATCAAAGACACATATTTTCTCTTCCTTTAAAGTTTCTCAGTAATAAGGGAACTGAGGAGGTTGCATGTGTTAGAAGCCATTAATTATTTAGTTAATAAGCATTAGTTATTTTACAGGCAAGGACTAACATTAATCTGCTCTACATTTTGCTGATAAAATAAGTGGTGAAACCAAAGCAGACAGGATCAATTCCTGCTCTATCTAAATTAATCATTGAATAAGATATGCAGCTACTTGGAAAAGTCCACAACCTATGACTGAGTAGAACTTTACAGGAGAGCTGAGCAAATGCAACTGATCTAAAGTTTCTCTATCTCATCACGGTACATGGTTCCAATGTTGCACAAAACACTACCAATCAATATGGCACTAGTTAGGTAAAGAATAAAGTCTCCTTTACACTGTTTCATCAAGTATTTTCAGGTCACGAAGAGCATGGTAATGATAGAGAGTTAACAAATTGTGATCATCAAGGTCCCGTATGCACATATGACCTGACTCTGCAGAACTTAATTAGCGCCTCGACACCCAGGAGCATATGCAGTGGCAGTGATATCCCATTAACATATTGATGCAAAGGTTAATAACTAGCATGTACCTAAAAATGAAAAATAAATATATTGGATAAGAAAAAGTGTTTTACAAAGTATGATTTCTGTTTCGATTTGTAAAAGCTGGCAACAGCAGCGACTGCAAGAACACAGCTCCTCCTGGCACTCGGTGCTGTCTGCGGTGGTAAAGCTTCTCCAGTAATCGGAAGCAGCCTCAGTATTTCCCATCAGTGATCAATATGTGGCTGACCGAGACTCCAGGCTGTAGTTAGGCCTGAGTGCCTGCTCCAAATACCATTATGGAGATAAGGCTAAGACTTTAAGATCAGGTCATTTCTTTTTTTTACCTTTTGGCTCTCTTCTGTTTCTGTTTTTTGATTAATTCTGGTTTTGTAACCAACATCGTGCCAGAGAATGGCAATTTTGTGTACACTTTTCACTGTACTCATGCATTCCTACACTTAGTTAAGAATCACACAACACCAGGTTATAGTCCAACAGGTTTATTTGGAAGCACTAGCTTTCGGAGCGCCACTACTTCATCAGGTGAAGGAGCAGCACTCTGAAAGCTAGTACTTCCAAATAAACCTGTTGGACCATAACCTGATGTTGTGAGATTTTTAAACTTTGTCACCCCAGTCCAACACTGGCACCTTCAAGTCATTCGTATACTTAAGTACATGTGATAATAAAATGTAACTCTAAGTCTGGGTGTTAGGATATACCCTGGAAGAGTTTGTTTTCTTTATTCATTCATAGGGATGAGGATATCACTGACCAGGCAGCATTTAATGCCAATCCCAAATTGTCCAGAGGGCAATTAGGAGTCAACCACATTGCTGTGGGTCTGGAGTCACATGTAGGCCAGACCAAGTAAGGATGACAGTTTCCTTCACTAAATGACATTAGTGAACCAGATGGGTTTTCCAACATTCAACAATGGATTCATAGCCAGCACTAGACCCCAAATTCCAGATATTTATATTGAATTCAAATTCTACCATTTGCTATGATGGGATTCAAACCTAGATCGCCAAACATTATCTGGATCAACAATCCAGTGATAATACCACTAGGCCATCACTTCCCTTGCAACAGTGAAATCCGCTTCTTTTGAGCTGCCCATGGGTGCTGACCTTTGCAGCCACCACTGTCCAGGCTGCTATTGTCAGTCAGTTTGGCCTTGTGTTACTATCCATAGGGAAAAGTACTTAAGAAGGGTTACACCCGAAACATTGACTTCTCCACCTCCTGATACTGCCTGGCTTGCTGTGTTCTTCCAGCCTCCTGTCTGTCTACTCTAGTGTGTATGGAATGAGCTGCCAAAGGAGATGGTGGAGGCTGGTACAATTACAACATTTAAAACAACTGGATGGGTATATGAATATGATGGGTTTAGAGGGATATGGGCCAAATGCTGGCAAATGGAATGAGATTAGGTTAGGCTGGCATGTATGAGTTGGACCAAAGGGTTTGTTTCCATGCTGCACATCTCTATGACTCCATGACTCTCTGAGTAGGCCATTCAATATGATCATGGCTGATCATCTGACCCCATACCCTGTTTCCACTTTTATCCCATACTCTTTGATCTCTTTAGCCCCAAGAGCTATATCTATCTTCTTCTTGAAGATATTCAATGTTTTGACTTTAACAACTTTCTACGGCAGAGAATTCCACAAACTCACCACTCTCTGATTGAAGACATTTCTCTCCATCTCAGTCTTAAACCCAGTACTCCAAGATTCTGAACCCTTAGTCATCGGGAATATCCTTCCTGCATTTACCCTGTTTAATCCTGTTACAATGAAAGAGTGTTCGACAAATTGATCCCAAGATTATCTGCCCCGGGTTTACACTGTAGAAATGGCCTTTTACCTTCAACTTTGTA
The DNA here is from genome assembly GCF_037043375.1 of Chiloscyllium plagiosum. Taxonomy (NCBI): domain Eukaryota; kingdom Metazoa; phylum Chordata; class Chondrichthyes; order Orectolobiformes; family Hemiscylliidae; genus Chiloscyllium; species Chiloscyllium plagiosum. Next base: position 78,706,498 of record NW_028270151.1, on the reverse strand, counting down.
CCCATTCCTCTAAGTGTTTGCCAATAACTATGAGGAGATGCAGTTTGGTTAATCTATAGGTATGAGAATAACTGGGTCTGAAGAGCTATATGAAGGTACTAAAGCAAGGGAAAATATTAAAACATGCTCTTTGTGATTCGTGTGATAGGTATAACCTGTCACTTTTCATGCTATATGTGTTTTTGGCTAATAACTGTAAAATGTACACCTTAGGTATGTCTGCAGTCTGCCTAGCACCTCATCACCATAACTAGGTAGAAGTGCACTGAACAATCATATGTCAAATGCTTTAGTAAGTCAGTGATTATCACCCAAATACTTTATAATGCTAATCTTTTATCAAACAGTTCTGACATATAGCCACAGCTGTGTTGTTTTTTGTCAAGAAAGATCCTTGAACTTTCAGTTTTGAAATATTTGCATGTTTTGAAATGACAGCAGAGGAGGGAAAGATCTGTCATATTAGATGATTATCTCCAGGCTCAAACCAATTTTTAAAAGCATATGACACAGTTTATTTATTGTACTGTATTGATATAATTTCAAAGTTATCACTGTGTGAAGCTAACTACAATTCCTCACTACGTAGCACCCTTGAGCTTTTCATTCCACTTGGTACATCAGTTCAAAGCTATTGGTGGGTAGGTTGCATAGTGGATAGGCCTAAGTTCACAATACTGATGATCATGATGCTTAACTATGGGCTAGTGCATCAACTAAGCAAATGTTTTGTATAAAACAATGGTTTTAGTTGAAGGCTTTTAATAGAAGGTAAGGTTTTTTTTTCAATATTTATTCAATCTCTCTTGGCAATTTAAAGCAGAGGGGATTGAGGCTAGGGCAGTTGCATGCTCCTTTTTTTTAGATTACTTACAGTGTGGAAACAGACCCTTCAGCCCAACAAGTCCACACCGACCCGCCGAAACACAGCCCACCCAGACCCTTTCCCCTACATTTACTCCTTCACTTAACACTAGGGGCAACTTAGCATGGCCAATTCACTTAACCTGAACATCTTTGGACTATGGGAGGAAACCAGAGCACCCGGAGGAAACCCACACAGACACAGGGAGAATGTACAAACTCCACACAGTCAGTCGCCTGAAGTGGGAATTGAACCCGGGTCTCTGGTGCTGTGAGGCAGCAGTGCTAACCACTGTGCCACCGTGCCACCATCTTGCAGGATGTGGGAGGTAAGGGTCACCACTGGTGTCACTGCTGACTTCGCCTGGGAGAGGTGCACTCAAATTCAGCTCCTCACAGGCTGCATTAGGAAACTGGAGCTGGATGAACTTGGATCATTCTGGAAGCTAAGGGGGTGATAGAGAGGGGTTAAAGGAAGATAATCATACCTAAGTTATAGGATAAAGGTAGCTGGGTGATCGTCAGGACAGAGAAAGGGAATAGGCAGACAGTGCAAGGACCTCCTGTGGCTGTCCCCCTGTTTGCAGGTGAGGGATGTGTGTTGGGGGCGGGGGGGAAACGACCTACCAGGGGAAAGCCTCAGCAGCCAGGTATCCAGCACTGAGCCTGGCTCTGTGGCTCAGAAGGGAAGTGGGGAGAATAGGAGAATGATGGTGATAGGAGATTCAATGATGAGAGGAAAGACAGGAGATTCTGTAGTTGCAAATAAGTCTCCATGATGGTTTGTTGCCTCCCGAGTGCCAACGTCAGGGATTCTTGGATTGACTCTATAGAATTCTTAAGGGGGAGGGTGACCAGCCAGAAGTTGTGGTACGCATCGGTACCAATGACATAGTTGGAAAAGGGATGAGGATCTGAAAAGAGAATATAGGGAGTTAGGTTGGAAGCTAAAAGCCAGGACAAGCAGAGTATTAATCTCAGGATTGCTACCAGGCTAGTGAGGCTAGGAAGAGTGAGCAAGTATAGCTGAACACATGGCTTCAGGGCTGGTGCAGGAATGAGGTCTTCAGATATGCGGATCACTGGGATACCTTCTGGGGAATGTGGGACCTATACAAGAAGGAGGGGCGCCTGAACTGCACCTGAACTGGAGGGACGCCGATATCCTGGGCGGGAGATTTGCTAGAGCTCTTCGGGGGGGCGGGTTAAACTAATTTGGCAGGAGGGTGGGAACCGGATCTATGGACCTGAGGATGGAGTAGTAATGAACAGCCAGATACAGCATGCAAAGAGTCTATGATGAGGGATAGACAGTTGATAGGGCAGAGTTGCAGTCAGTGTGATGGGCTGAAGTGTGTCTATTTTAATGCAACAAGCGTCAGGAATAAGGGTGATGAACGCATAGCATGGATCAGTATTTGGAACTATGATTTTTGAGGCCATTAAGGAGACTTGGATATCACAGGGGCAGGAATATTTGTTGGATATTTCAAGGTTTAGGTATTTCCAAAGGAATGGAGCGGGGGTAAAAGAGGTGGAGGAGTGGCATTGCTAATCATGGATAGTAACACAGCTGCAGAAAGGGAGATCATCGAAGGGGATTCGTCTACAGAGTCAGTATAGGAAGAAGTCAGAAACAGGAAAGGAGCAGTCACTTTATTGGGAGTTTTCTATATTCCCCCCAATGGCAACAGAGACACAGAGGAGCAGATTGGGAGGTAGGTTTTGGAAAGGTGTAAAAGTAACAGATTGTTGTCATGAGTGACTTTAACTCCCTTAATATTTATTGGAATCTCCTTAGTTCAAATAGTTTGGATGAAGCAGTTTTTGTCAGGTGTGTCCAGGAAGGATTCCTGACTCAATATGTAGATAGGCCGACAAGAGGGGAGGCCATTTTGTATTTGGTGCTTGGCAATGAACCAGGCCAGGTGTCAGATCTCTCAGTGGGAAAGCATTTTGGTGATAGTGATTATAACTCCTTGACCTATAGTCATGGAGAGGGATAGGAGCAGACAGTATGGGAAAGTATTTAGTTGGGAGAGGAGAATTACAATGCTAATAGGCAGGAACTGAGGTACCTAAACTGGGAATAGATGTTCTCAGTGATATGCACAACAGAAATGTGGTGAGCAATTATTGGAGAAGATTCTGAGAGACAGGATTTATGATTACTTGGAAAACCATAGTTTGATTAGAGATAATCAGCATGGTTTTGTGAGAGGCAGGTTATGCCTCACAAGCCTTATTGAATTCTTTGAGGATGTGACAAAACTCATTGATGAAGGCAGAACAGTAGATGTGGTGTATGTGGATTTTTGCAAGGCACTTGATAAGGTTCCCCATGATAGGCTCATTCAGAAAGTAAGGAGGCATGGGATACAGGAAAGTTTGGCTGTCTGGATACTGAATTGGCTGGCCCATTGAAGACAGAGGGTGGTAATAGATGGAAAGTATTCAGCCTTGGAGCTTGGTGACCTGTGGTGTTCTGCAGGGATATGTTAATGGACCTCTGCTCTTTTTAATTTTTATAAATGACTTGGATGTAGAAGTGGAAAGGTGGGTTAGTAAGTTTGCCAATTACATGAATGTTGGTGGAGTGGTGGACAGTGTGGAAGGCTGTTGTAGGTTGCAACGGTACATTGACAGGATGCAGAGCTGGGCTAACAATTAGCAGATGGAGTTCAACCTGGAAAAATGTGGTGATCCATTTTGGAAGGTCGAATTTGAATACAGAATACAGGATTAAAGGCAGGATTTTCAGCAGTGTGGAGAAACAGAGGGATATTGGGGTCCATGTCCATAGATCCCTCAAAGTTGCCACACAAGTTGATGGGCTTGTTAAGAAGGCGTAAGGTGCTTTAGCTTTCATTAGAAGGGGGATTGAGTTTAGGAGCTGCAAGGTTATGCTGCAGCTCTATAGAACCCTGATTAGACCACTTTTGGAATATTGTGGTCAGTTCTAGTTGCCTCATTATAGGAAGGATATGGAAGCTTTAGAGAGTGTGCAGGTGGAGATTTACCAGGATGTTGCCTGGACTGGAGGACATGTCTTATGAAGAAAGGTGGGGAAGCTAGGGCTTTTCTCATTGGAGCAGAAAAGGGATGAGAGGTGATTTGATAGAGGTATACAAGATGATGAGAAGCATAGGTAGAGTGAATAGTCAGAGACGTTTTCCCAGGGCAGAAATGGCTATCACAAGGGGGCATAATTTTAAGGTGATTTGAGGAAAATTTAGGGAAGATGTCAGAGGTCAATTCTTTAGATAGAGATTAGTGGGTGTGTGGAATTCACTGCCAGCGGTTGTTGTAGTCAGATACAATAGGGACATTTAAATGACTCTTGGATAGGCACATGGATGATAGTAAAGTGAAGGGTATGCAGCTTACAATAGGATAAAAGGTTGGCAGAACATCGAGGGCAAAGGACCTGTACTGTGCTGTACTGTTCTACGTTCTATGAAGGAGGAGCATCCGGGAAGGTGGTGAGCATCTCGAGACTTCCCACTGGGAAAAAATAGAAGCCCAGAATAAACAGCAAAAGGGCCAGCTGTCACACCAATGCCCCATCTACCCCTTCCCATGACCTTCACCTGCCCCAAGTGTAACAAAGTCTGCAATAACCATATCGATCTGTTCTGCCACCTACAGACCCACCCTGAGAGTAGAAGTGCGTTATCCTCATCTGCAAGGGACCGCTGATGATCAAGCCTGCTCCATCATTCAATAAGATCTGATTGTAACCTTAAATCCACATTGTCACCTACTGCCCTTAACCTTTCAGCCCCTAGCTTAAGAAGAGTCTATCTACATCTTCCTTAAAAACAATCAAGGACTCTTGATTCAAGTCCTTGACTTGTCATTGTAGACCAATATACGTGAAATGAAGGACTGCATAGAATGAAGGAAATGCAATTATTGCCAGGATTATCAGCATTCAATGCCTGAGGTTGTACTCCTGTTGTGCATTGAGAGTGCAGAAGCACTTTCAAATTATGAAAATGGCCAATTTGCACAAAAAATAATGTGTGTGCAGTCAACAGCACCCTACACCATTGAGATGTCTGCAATCTGTACAAGATCTCTTGCTTGTTCTTCCTGAATGTCTATAGTAAGATAAAATGAGATAAAGCTATTTCTCTGTGCACAAAAAGCCTCTGTACTATAAACATCAAACAACTGCTTATATCTCAAGCAGTAGACTGGAAACAGCCAGAAATATAAAGATTAAGAACTGCCATCATCTTGACAATCATGGATATTGATATTCTTAGCCTATCCTTCTTGAAAAACTAATCCCAGCTTCCTTATCAAATTCTAGACAGGGTTTGCAATCGTTTCTCTTCTCACTCCTGCAAATTGTGAAAACTCTAACCATTTCAATTCCCATGCCAAAATCTGTTCCCATGGTATAGATTCCATCTTTCTCCTGAGCAGAAGTTTGAGACTAAACCAGTCTGTTTAAACTTTGGTGTCACATTTGATCCCAAGTTGAGCTTCCAACCATATATTTTTACCCTCACTAAGAGTGGCAATTTCCACCCTCACTATATTGCTAATATTGCACAACTTTGTCCATCGCAGTTCATCTGCTGCTCAAAACCTCTTAGATGCTTCTATTATCTCTAGACTTTCAATGTACGGCTGACTGGACTCTCAAATTCTATCCTCCAGAAACTTGAGATCACCCAAAATCAGATAGCTGAGATATAAAGTTCCAGTCACATATAACCCCTGTGCTCTCTCACTTCATTAGCTTCATTTTAAAATTCTCATGCATGCTCCCAGGTCACTTCATGGCTATGTCTCTTGCCATACCACAACCCTCAGAAGTATCAACACTCATCTAATTCTAGCCCCTGGAGCATCACTGAGTTTAAGCCTTCAAATGCCTGGAACTTAAACTTTACAATTTTTCCTTACACATCTCTACTTTGCTTTGCCCCTTAGACTTTCCTTCATAACTACAACTTTGGCTTAGATTTTGGTCATCTTACGTAATACCTCCTTATGTAGCTCCACATCGTACTTTGTTTTTTGTAATGCTTCTATGAGGTAACTTGAGACATCTGACTATGCTAAAGAGCTACATAAGTTTTCGAGGTTCCTCTTGCACCAGTTAGCAAATTTCAGTCATGACCCTTTTCTGAAGTGAAATGACTCAAGCATTAGTCCTCACTAATGCGAGGAGAATTGTTCCACAAGACGCTTGGCAGAGCCGTCATCCTCCCTTTTTTATCATCTAGCCCTCTTCTGTATAGACATATTTCATTATCCAGGTCATGCCCAATTCCCAGAGAGTGTGCTAAAGGCTACCTATCCTTGGAAGCAACTTATTTCAGCACAATCTTCTAAATTACGTGTAAGGTATTTCAGCATCAGTGAGACGACTATGTGTTGAAGATTATTTAAACTTGACAGAAGTATTGGAAACCTCCAAAAAACACAAACAATTACACCAACAGCCAAAAGAAATAACAGAACAACTAAGCTACAAAGCAGATCCTGATCCCTTCAGTCATTGGTTCTTCATACAGAGTAACACTGGAGTCTGGAGTTTGAAAATGGTGATAGTGGTGTCAAATGATCATTGCACACTGATTGACATTAACTGTTTAACTGCCTGCTCTCCATACTGATGGCACCTATTGTGTGATAAAACACAAATTTCTTTATCACAGCAACAGCAAGTGCGCTTCCTTCAGAGTGTATGTACATATACCTAAGACTCCATGTTCAAATATTGAGAGGCCATCTAGTACCTATAAGAAGAGGAACTGTGGGGCCCAATTTCTCTCCCTGTATCTATTTTACTGGCCTGGACAGGGAATTGTGTAATTTATGACTCTTGTTAATTTCGCTACATTTTCTTTTGAAGAGTCTGCATAATTTTTGATGATGACGAAATCTTCACCAATCGAGCTGAATTTGAAAGTCAGCACCAGCTGATATCATCTGTTTTTGCCAAACCACAGCATATTTTTAACCTTAGACTCCCAATTCCTACCTTTTGGTCCTTATCCTTTAGGCTCTTGTTTATCAGGGTAAAATCAGCTCTCCCCTCTCTCGTCAGCAAACTAAACTCGGAGGCTGAGGGATGACCTTATAGAGGTTTACAAAATTATGAGGGGCATAAATAGGGTAAATAGGCAAAGTCTTTTCCCTGGGGTCAGGGAGTCCAGAACTAGGTTTAGGGTGAGAGGGAAAAGATATAAAAGAGACATACGGCGCAACTTTTTCACACAGAGGGCGGTACGTGCATGAAATGAGCTGCCAGAGGAAGTGATGGTGGCTGGTACAATTGCAACATTGAAGAGGCATTTGGATGGGTATATGTATAGGAAGGGTTTAGAGGGATATGGGCTGGGTGCTGGCAGATGGGACTAGGTTGGGTAGGGAAATCTGATCGGCATACACGGGTTGGACCGAAGAGTCTGTTTCCATGCTGTACATGTTTATGATTCTATGACTCTAAGAGCCTGGCTCAAAGTTAGTTAGAGACAAAAAGACTGCAGATGTTGGAATCCAAGGTACACGAGCAGGAGGCTGAAAGAACACAGCAAGCCAGGCAGCATCAGGAGGTGGAGAAGTCAACATTTCGGCTGTAATTTTTCTTCAGGTTACACCTGAAATGTTAACTTCTCCACCTCCTGATGCTTCCTGGCTCAAAGTTAGGCCTATAAGATGGTATCAGCAAATATATAAATCATGCCCTCTCTAATGTGATTCCCTGAAGGATGCATGAAATTTGGTGATTTTCCAAATTGTCTTTGCCACAGCTAAACATTACCTCATAATGAAACACGGGAAGCAAAAACTTAAATCAAGTATACAACTAACCCATCAGAGAAATGTCACTGAAAATGCAATTAGTTTCAGGCAATCAAAATGATCTTTTCTTACTTCAATGGCAATGACCCTCTGTCCAATCACAGAATGTTTGCTGTTTGATAATAGAGGTATTGACAAACTGGCTGGACTATTTGATAAATAAATAAAAAGAAGATGGCAAAGTCCGCAATAATGTAAATACTGTTTAGAACGATCCTTGACAGAGATTTAAAGAGGGCTGGGCACAAGTATTCCAGAACACTACAGCATTTATAAGTGGTGAAATGCACTTTGTGGTCTGATTTTTGATCAGGTCAGTGCCAAACTCAAGTGCACAGGTACAGATTAGATTTTCTACAGTGTGGAAACAGGCCTTTCAGCCCAACAAGTCTCTGAAGAGAAACCTACCCAAACCCATTCCCCTACCCTATATTTACCCCTGACTAACGCAGCCACACTGTGGGCAATTTAGCATGGCCAATTCATCTTTAGATTGTGGGAGGAAACCAGAGCACCTGGAAGAAACCAACGCAGACACAGGGAGAATGTGCACACGGACAAGTGGGAATCAAACCCAGGACCCTGGTGCTGAGAGGCAGCAGTGCTAACCACCATGCCATGGTGCTGCCCAATATTGCAAAGTAAACCAGAAACTATATGCATCTGCTGAAGTATATCCTGAAGGCAGAAAGTAAGCAGTAGTTATTGTTGAACATATACTAATGGTCAGTTTTGGAAGTCCGAAGATGTGCAAGTTAGGTGGATTGACCACGTTAAATTGCCATAGTCTTCAAGGATGTGTAGCCATGGAAAATGCAGAGTTAAAGAAATAGGGTAGGGGGATAGGGGGATAGGCCGATGTGGGCTTGTTGGGCTGAATGGACTGTTTCCACACTGTGGGGATTCTATGATTCTATGCAACAAGTAAATCAGCAGAGTTGAGAGTGAGGTTTCCACCCCTCCTTCAAGCTAAGGCTGTTGCAAAGGGAGAACCAACTGTGAAAGAATGTAACTGTTGCTACCTTTGGTCATTTTTCTTACAGTAAACTCAATCAACTTTATTAAGTCAATGCAAGTGTATGTCTATGCAGACCCATACTTAGTTAAACATTTCAGACTTCAGCAGAATGCCACCACCAAACACATCTGCCCCTCACTCTCCCATCTGCTTTTTGCAGGGACCGTTCCCACCAGGACACCAGAGTCCATTCCTCGATGGCCACCAATGCCCTCAGCACCTTCCCATGTGTGGCTTACTCTACACTGAACAATCCAAATGCAGACTGGCTGACCACTTTGCAGAACACTTCTGGTTCGTGATCCCAACTCTCCCGGAGCCAGTCATTTTAACACAGTGTTTTGCTCGCATGTCCACTTGTCCATCCTCAGCATGTTGCAATGTTCCAGCGAATCACAGTGCAAACTGGAGAAACAGCAGTATGGTGGCTCATTGGTTAGCACTGCTGCCTTAAATTCTCCCTATGTGTGCGTTTTCTCCCACATTCCAAATAATGTGCAAGCCAGGTGAATTGGCCATGCTAAATTGCCCATAGTGTTAGGTGCATTAGTCAAGGGTAAATGTAGGGTAGGAAAATGAGTCTGGTTGGGTTACTCTTTGGAGGGTCGGTGTGGACTTGTTGGGCGAAGGGTCCTGTTTCCACTCTGTAGGGAATCTAAACATCTTATCTTCAGACTAGGAGCCTGACAACCTTTGGGACTTAATATTGAGTGTAACCCCCTCAGATTGTGTACTCACTCCCATTTCTTCCCTTTCTTTTGGCTTTACTTGTTGCATTCTTTGTCACAATGCCCTATTTCCACTCCCTCCACTCCAGTGGGACTGTCTGTTCTTTCCAGTTTAGCAGTTGGACATACCATTGTTCTGCCATTCTCATGTTCCAATTGCTTAATCTGCACTATCAGCACTCTTTGTCCCCCAGCACTTCATCCCCACACTATTGCAGAAATGCTGCACTCATGGTGAAGAGTCATCGAGACTCAAAACAGCAGCTTGCTCTCTTTCTTTCCATGGATGCTGCCTGAGCTGTTGCCATTTCTAGCATTTTTTTTTGTCTTCAATACAGTTTCCAGCATCTGCAGTAATTTGCTCCTACATTTCAATAACACATTTTACATGTCTAAATTATTGCTCACTCCATGTCAATCATTTCAGCGAAGCATACAGCACCTTTAGCAGGCAGGTCAAGCCACACATTATACACTAGGTAAAATCCACAAAAATGCACTATTTGAATAACAGGAAGTGAGCTCTCCCGTAACAACAGTGCCACCGGAAACCTTAATTGGTACAAATGTAAAGAAGGGCAAAAGGTTGAGGTAAGAAAAACAATTTTCTTTTATATAACACCTTGCACAGTCCTCATTGGATTCCAACAATAGTACGGTCAATTTGTACACAACCGGCTTCCATAAACAATAATTGCCTAGTGGTTAGAATTTGGAACTTACTGCCCCAGGTTGGATGAACAGCATCAAAGTATTTAAGGTGAATATAGATAAACATATGGAAACCAGTTTAGCTCAGTTGGCTGGATTGTTGGTTTGCAGAGCAGTGTGATACTAACAGCATGAGTTCAATTCCCATCACTGGTTGGAGATTACCATGAGAGATTCCCCTTTTCACCTGAGGTCTGGTTAAATCACCACCAGTTACTTCTCACTAATAAGAGAGCAGCCCCTATGGTCTGATAAGACTATGGCAACATAACAACAATAAACATATGAGGGAGAAAAGAATTAACATTAGATGAAGGGAGTGAAGACAGTTCTGGAAAATATAAATGCCAAAATGAGCATGGCCACTCAAGCAGACTGTTTATGTGCTGCAAATATGCCATTATACTTTGTGATGTTGATTGAAAAGAAAAATGTTGGTGATGATGCAAGAAAATCCTTTCTCATATTCAAATAATGCCATAGGATCATTTCGACCTACTTGAATTGGAGGTCTACACCAGCGTTAAGCCTAACTTCTGAAGGAAGGCAGAAAGCAGCTTCTTCTCAGCACCAAGATGTCACTCATAATCAGGGCTTGGGATCAAGCTTGAACCGTTCAGCAGCAATAATGGTACCAAGTCAAGCTGATTTCTGTGTTTTTTTTAAAACTCCAGAAACTTGAAAATAAAAGAAAGTACGCCAGATTCAACATGCTACTAATATTTAGGCACTGACAAGTCTGCAGAAATGTTGTTGCCTAAAACAAAACCAAATTACATCATGAATTACACAAGTTAACCTCATTTTCTGCACAAAAAATATGTAAGTAGATAATGAGTTACAACCATTAAAAGACAGTAGGCATCTTTCTCTATTAGAAAGAAAGAAACAATTATATTTTTTTCCTTTATTCATTCATGGGATAGGGCATTGCTGTCGAAGAGTGTGGTGCTGGAAAAGCACTGCCAGTCAGGCAGCATCCAAGGAGCAGGAGCAGGAAACCCTTCCCGGCTGTGGTTTTCCAGTACCACACTATTCGACTTTGATTGGGGAAATGGGGGGGGGGGGGGGGGGGGGAATGGGGGTTGGGGTGGGGGAGAATTGGGGGGGGAAGGAATTGGGGGGGAAGGAATTGGGGGGGAAGGAATTGGGGGGGAAGGAATGGGGGGGAAGGAATTGGGGGGGAAGGAATTGGGGGGGAAGGAATTGGGGGGGAAGGAATTGGGGGGGGAAGGAATTGGGGGGGGAGGAATTGGGGGGAAGGGAATTGGGGGGGAAGGAATTGGGGGGAAGGAATTGGGGGGGAAGGAATTGGGGGGGAAGGAATTGGGGGGGAAGGAATTGGGGGGGAAGGAATTGGGGGGGGAAGGAATTGGGGGGGAAGGAATTGGGGGGGGAGGAATGGGGGGAAGGAATGGGGGGAAGGAATGGGGGAATGAATTGGGGGGGGAGGAATTGGGGGGGAGGGGAGGATGGGGGGGGAAGGGGAGGATGGGGGGGGAAGGGGAGGATGGGGGGGGAAGGGGAGGATGGGGGGGGAAGGGGAGGATGGGGGGGGAAGGGGAGGATGGGGGGGGAAGGGGAGGATGGGGGGGGAAGGGGAGGATGGGGGGGAAGGGGAGGATGGGGGGGAAGGGGAGGATGGGGGGGAAGGGGAGGATGGGGGGGGAAGGGGAGGATGGGGGGGAAGGGAAGGATGGGGGGGAAGGGAAGGATGGGGGGGGGAAGGGAAGGATGGGGGGGAAGGGAAGGATGGGGCGGCAGGGAAGGATGGGGCGGCAGGGAAGGATGGGAGGGCAGGGAAGGATGGGAGGGCAGGGAAGGATGGGGCGGCAGGGAAGGGTGGGAGGGAAGGGAAGGGTGGGAGGGAAGGGAAGGGTGGGAGGGAAGGGAAGGGTGGGAGGGAAGGGAAGGATGGGGGGGAAGGGAAGGATGGGGGGGAAGGGAAGGATGGGGGGGAAGGATGGGGGGGAAGGGAAGGATGGGGGGGGGAAGGGAAGGGGGGGGGAAGGGAAGGGTGGGGGGGAAGGGAAGGATGGGGGGGGGAAGGGAAGGGTGGGGGGGGGAAGGGAAGGGTGGGGGGGAAGGGAAGGATGGGGGGGAAGGGAAGGATGGGGGGGAAGGGAAGGGTGGGGGGGGGAAGGGAAGGGTGGGGGGGGAAGGGAAGGGTGGGGGGGGAAGGGAAGGGTGGGGGGGGAAGGGAAGGGTGGGGGGGAAGGGAAGGATGGGGGGGAAGGGAAGGATGGGGGGGAAGGGAAGGATGGGGGGGAAGGGAAGGATGGGGGGAAGGGAAGGATGGGGGGGAAGGGAAGGATGGGGGGGAAGGGAAGGATGGGGGGGAAGGGAAGGATGGGGGGGAAGAGAAGGATGGGGGGAAGAGAAGGATGGGGGGGGAAGAGAAGGATGGGGGGGAAGAGAAGGATGGGGGGGAAGAGAAGGATGGGGGGGAAGGGAAGGATGGGGGTGAAGGGGAGGATGGGGGGGAAGGGGAGGATGGGGGGGGGGAAGGGGAGGATGGGGGGGAAGGGGAGGATGGGGGGGAAGGGGTGGATGGGGGGGAAGTGGAGGATGGGGGGGGAAGTGGAGGATGGGGGGGAAGTGGAGGATGGGGGGGAAGTGGAGGATGGGGGGGGAAGTGGAGGATGGGGGGGGAAGTGGAGGATGGGGGGGGAAGTGGAGGATGGGGGGGGGGAAGTGGAGGATGGGGGGGAAGGGGAGGATGGGGGTAAGGGGAGGATGGGGGGGTAAGGGGAGGATGGGGGGGGAAGGGGAGGATGGGGGTAAGGGGAGGATGGGGGGGGGAAGGGGAGGATGGGGGGGGGAAGGGGAGGATGGGGGGGGGAAGGGGAGGATGGGGGGGGGAAGGGGAGGATGGGGGGGAAGGGGAGGATGGGGGGGGAAGGGGAGGATGGGGGGGAAGGGGAGGATGGGGGGGAAGGGGAGGATGGGGGGGAAGGGGAGGATGGGGGCGAAGGGGAGGATGGGGGGGAAGGGAAGGATGGGGGGGAAGGGAAGGATGGGGGGAAGGGAAGGATGGGGGGGGAAGGGAAGGATGGGGGGGGGAAGGGAAGGATGGGGGGGGGAAGGGAAGGATGGGGCGGAAGGGAAGGATGGGGGGGAAGGGAAGGATGGGGGGGAAGTGGAGGATGGGGGGGAAGTGGAGGATGGGGGGGAAGTGGAGGATGGGGGTAAGGGGAGGATGGGGGGGAAGGGGAGGATGGGGGGGAAGGGGAGGATGGGGGGGAAGGGGAGGATGGGGGGGGGGGAAGGGGAGGATGGGGGGGGGGGGAAGGGGAGGATGGGGGGGGTGGGGGGATGGGGGAGGGGGGGGTGGGGGGATGGGGGAGGGGGGGGTGGGGGGATGGGGGAGGGGGGGGTGGGGGGATGGGGGAGGTAGGGATGGGGGGATGGGGGGAGGGGGGGATGGGGGGATGGGGGGAGGGGGGGATGGGGGGATGGGGGGAGGGGGGGATGGGGGGAGGGGGGGATGGGGGGATGGGGGAGGGGGGGATGGGGGGATGGGGGAGGGGGGGATGGGGGGATGGGGGATGGGGGGATGGGGGGATGGGGGGATGGGGGAGGGGGGGATGGGGGGATGGGGGATGGGGGGATGGGGGAGGGGGGGATGGGGGGATGGGGGGATGGGGGAGGGCGGGATGGGGGGATGGGGGGATGGGGGAGGGCGGGATGGGGGGATGGGGGAGGTGGGGATGGGGGATGGGGGGGGGGGATGGGGGGGGGGATGGGGGAGGGGGGGATGGGTGGATGGGGGAGGGGGGGATGGGTGGATGAGGGAGGGGGGGATGGGTGGATGAGGGAGGGGGGGATGGGTGGGTGAGGGAGGGGGGGATGGGGGGGATGAGGGAGGGGGGATGGGGGGAGGGAGGGGGGATGGGGGGGATGAGGGGGGGGATGAGGGAGGGGGGGATGGGGGGGATGAGGGAGGGGGGATGGGGGGATGGTGGGAATGTGGGGGGAATGGGGGGGGATGGGGGGATGGCATGGGGGGAGGAAGGGAGAGTAGGGAGGAAGTTGAAACTTTATTGCTGGAACAGCACAGCAGGTCAGGCAGTATCCAGGGAACAGGAGATTCGACGTTTCTCCTGTTCCCTGGATGCTGCCTGACCTGCTGTGCTGTTCCAGCAATAAAGTTTCAACTTTGATCTCCAGCATCTGCAGACCTCACTTTCTCCTCAGAGTAGGGAGGAAGACGAGGGAGTAGGATGGAAGGGGAGGGAGGCAGGAGGGAGAGCTTGGAGGTAGTGGGAGACGGGTGTGGAGGGAGAAGTGGGGGAGGTGGAGAGAAGAGGGAGCGGGCTGGGGAGGTGGAGGGGAAAAAAGAGGAAGTGAGAGGAGCTGGGAGAAGGTGTGATGTGGAGATCGGGAGGTGGTGCGGGGGGGGAGCGGCGGGTCAGGTGGGGGAGGGTGAAGGTTGCGGAGAGCCGCGGCGGCTTGTGGGGGCGGGGCTGCGTGGCGCGCGCATGTCAGGGTTCCGCTGGGCCGCGTGCGGGGGCCGTTGGTGAGCGACGTGAGGCAGGGCAGGCGCGCGCCTTCCCGCGGGGAGTGACTGAGAGAGAGGTTCGGGGGCGGGGGTCGGAGGTCGGAGGTAGGGCCCACCCGGTTTTGTGGTGACAAGTTCGGGTCCGTGAATGAAGGTGGCGGGACAAGAGGGTAGGCCTATGTTAAAAATAATAATGAGGGGGAGGAGAGTAGTTAGGGTTGCCGTTTGAGAGGAAGTGAAGGGGATAAGTTTAAAACCCAGCAAAGAATGACCCAGAAACTGAAGTTACTTTAGGCAATTGAAAAGAAAAAGATTGGTGTGAAAAAAAATGTGGGTCCATTGCAAATGAAGACAGAAAAATTTAACATGGAGAATGGGAAAATGGCAGAGGCTAAAATAACCACTTGTGCTTATCTTCACATAGAACATCTCCCAGAAATGTCAGACATCCAGATTTGCAGCTTGAGGGGGATATCATTTTAAACAAATTTGTTGCAGATCTTTGAAGACTTAATTGTTTGCACAGATAAAGAATTTGAATTTGCTTTACTGGCACATGCACTCAAATGAGTACAGTATGAAGTGTGTAAGTCCCCATTTACAGAGCCATCTTAGATAAAAGTCCCTAGGTATGGCTGCTTCAGCTACAGTATGAGGGTCTTCCAACCCAGTCCACACTTGCACTTACCCACCTGTTCACACCCGGTCTTGGCTCAAGGGTGCGCCAGGCTTGATTGCAGGGTTCATGACGCCAAGATATTGCTTCAAGAATCCCCTTGAGACCGGATGGCCATATAAGACCACTGGGAGGTTACCACATCAGGCCAGGAGGCCTCCATGCCAGGCTGCTGTGGCAGGTGGAAGAGACACCTTGTTTGGTCTACGTACAGGTCAGGAGTTCAGAGGCAAGGAGGGCTTGGACATGTATGTGGGGTGTTTCAGAAGGCTTTTGATAGTGTCTTATATCGGAAGCTAGTAAACACAATTAGAGATTGGGGGTATATACTAATATGAATATTCAATTGAGAATTGGTTAGAAGTTGTAATATTTCCATATTTGCTGGTGGCAAAACTATGTGAGAATGTAAATTGTGAGGAAGATGCAAGGAGACTTAATGGATGTGGACAAGTTTAGTGAATGTATAAGAATGTGGTGGATGGAATACAATGTGAATAAGTATTGTTATCCATTTAGGTACGGAAAAAAATCAGAAAAACAAAGTCTTTGTTAGTGATGAGAGATTAGGAAGTATTAAGGGCCTGGGCTGCCTTTCTGATATTTCACTACAAGGTAGCATGCAGGTGCAACAATCAATCAGGAAGGCAAATGATATGCTGCTCTTAATTATGAGGCTATTTGAGTAAAGTTTCGTATAAAGTGTAAAGTCCTAGTGAGACTGCTACTGGATTATTGTATACAGCTTTGGTCTCCTAATCCAAGAGGGGATAAATTTACCGTAGAGGGAGTGCAGTGGAGGTTCCCCAGTTTAATATCTGTTATGGTGAGATTCTTTTGCGAGGAGAGACTGAAAATACTGGGCCTGTATTCTCTAGACTTCTGAAGAATAAGAACTTAGACATTGAAGTTTACAAATTGTTTCAGGCTGTGATAAAGTAGACGAAGCATTTCGTCTGACTGTTGGGTCTAGAACCAGGGGGCATCATCTCAGATAAGGAGTAGGTCATTTAAGACTGCGATAAGGAGGCATTTCCTAACTCGGAAATTGGTGAATCTTTTTAATTCTGTACCTTCGAGTGCTGAAGACAGTCAATCTTTGACAATTTCTGGAAACTAATTAAGATGTGTAGAGAGAGCAGAAGAAAGTGACATTGAGGTAGATGATCAACCATGATCTAACTGGTTCAAGGCCAAATGGCCTTTTCATTTGGAGGGAGAGTGAGGAGCAAGTGCAGAGAACAGGAACGGATGGGAAAAGTTAGAAATGGGGCATAGGTAAAGGAGAATAGTTTGTGGAAGTGAGTAGGTGATAGAGGCAGCACTTGATCTGGGAATTTAAGTCGGCCACATTGAGGAGAGAAGATAACTAGTTTGCTGGATCTGATGAGATGGGATACAGATGCATCCTTACTAATTAATAGCAACAACTTGACCCTTGTCTGGTGTTGCCCAGTGTCCTTGTACTGAAAAAAAGAAAAGAAAAATATTCAACTATCTGAGTATTTAATTTATAAACATTAAAGGGAGGGGAAGTGTTGGCCCTTTTTATGTTATTTACACTTTTTCTTGTAGGAATTATGGCGACAAAGTGGACTGCAGGGGATTTAAATCCAGTGCTGTGCCTGGATGTTAACAGTGAAGGCCTTGTGGCATCAGGGGCAGAGAAAGGAACGCTTACAATCTGGAACAGCCAAGGTGGTGCAATCAGCCATCTGAATTTAGGTGCCGGTGACGCTGTCACATGTGTGTCATTCTCGCACAATCATTCCAACATCCTGTATGCATCTCACAGTGAAACAGTCAGTGTATTAGACATTCGGGCTTTTGAGAAACCCTCTGATTGCTTCCATGTGAACGAGGATGAGATAAACTGCTTGTCTGTTAATGAAACAGGCAGCCATCTTGCTGCTGCAGATGATTCTGGATCAATAAAAGTCATAGAGTTGGCAAGCAAGAAGGTCAGCCGCTCTTTACGGAGACATTCAAATATTTGTTCCTGTGTGACCTTCCGACCTCAAAGACCACAGAGTTTACTCTCCTGTGGATTAGATATGCAGGTACATACAGTATCTTAAATATTTTGCTTGTGTGGCCACATAACTGGAGTTTGAAAGGGAAATGGCTGGATGTTTAGTATATCATTTTCAAGCATGTTTTCAGAATACAAGATCAGAAATTATTTCCTAAGTTGTGTTAAGCAATTTTCTTTGGCATGGCAGAGTTTGAAAATAATAGTTTCTGTATCCAGAGAAATAATTCTTTATGATTTCAGCTGGTGAGTTGATAGGTGCTTCAGTTTGCAAACACCCAGTATTAACTGTTCAACAGCAGATAGTGCAATAGCTTGGTCTAAAGGCTCACACAGAATTATAGAGGTCTACAGCACAGGAAAAAGTCCTTCGGCCCATTGTGTCTGCACAATCAAAAACCGCCACCTATTCTAATTCCATTTCCCAGCACTGACCTTTGTATGTCTTGATATTGCAAGTACACACCTGAATGCTTGTTATGAGGGTTTGTGCGTCTACCACCCTTACATTCCTTGCATTTCATCTAAACTTTCTGCCGTTTACCTATTGCCCCCTGCATTAAGGAGAGCAATTTCTTTCTCTCTACTCTCTACGTCCCTTATAATTTTACACATCTTAACCATGTCCCTACTCAATCTTCACTGCTCTTGTTCTATTGTTGAATTCAATTGAATTAGCTTTATTGTCAAATAAATACAGTGAAAAGTTTACAAGTTGCTACTTTCAGCGCCATCTTAAGTATAAGGTGTCAAGGTACAAATTCTTAGGAAAAAAGAAAATATGTTGGATGCCTCTGTATTCAGAAGATTTTTGCACCATCAATATTGTGTTGATATCATTGATTAGATTATAGAGAAAAGAAATGTGAAGCCGAAGTCTTTTGTGAGACCAAACATTCAGTTGTGATAATGTATTTGGTCCTCTTTGGCTTCAGAACTACTGCTTCATAACCAAGTAATTGGCCAAAAGTATACTGGAGAGACAGAGTTTTCGGTTATCTTGGCTCCTTTATCAGATTGTTGGCTCGAGTGTTCTGCATTGGGTCAGACCTGCAATCCTGTTCTGACACAGATCCAGGAATTGTGAGAAGAGGCCAATGCTTGTTTCTTTATCCCATGTAGATTCCCAAGTAAAATCTGTTGTTGGCTCCACTTGCAATGTAACCAAAATTCTAAATAGTTAAAGAACTAATATGCTTTTGAATTGCATTCATCTAGAAATGAATTCCAATGCTTTATTAAAACTATGTTGCTACTTTAATGTTTTATATATTTAGCCCGAGATCCCTTTGGTCCTCTATCTTGTTTTTGCAAAAACAACTGGTCTAAGGGATTGCTTTACCAATATTTTTGACTAACCCAATATAAACACTCTTCAAAATCCTGTACCGATATCTACTTTGTCTTGGTGGTAGCATTGTCACCTCTTGTATCTGAAGGCTATGAGCATATACAAGAGGTGACAATGCTCGATGCATTGCTAAGGGAGTGCTACACTCTGAGGTCCTATCTTTCGGATTAGGTATTAAACAAAGTCATGTCCTCTCGGGTGGTAGTAAACAGTGCCAAGGCACTATTTGGGGAAGAGCAGAAATATCTGCTGCACTGTTCAAGCCAGCATCATGAAAGAACTGACTGAACGGTCATTATCTCGTTGATGCTTGTGGGACCTTGCTGTCTGTAAATGGGCTGCTGTGTTTTCTTAAAGTACAACAGTGATTGTTCTTTAAAAGTACTTCATTAATCCAATTTCTTTCTTCCTGTGGCAAGAAGTCCTCATTTAAAGTTGTGGTTGCATTTCTGAAATTTGTGATTTGAAAATCATTATTTCCAATAATGATTTTAAAGCCAAGATTATGTCCCTGAGGACATTTCCTGCCCAGAAACGGTCTTAAAAAATGAAATACTATGTCGTAACATGCACAGCACTTTGCATCCAAAGCAGAAATAACTTATACAGTATTTGTTATATTCAGAGATTTGTTTTATAAGCTCAAATTAAGCACCATTCACCAGTCTTTCTCAAGCAGTCTCTCTTGCTTGATGTTGACTTGTTTCTGTTACAGCTTGATGGGTTCTGAAATGACTGTGCATTGGATTTATCAATCTCAAGTCTGTGTTGAATATGTAGGTGTTGTTTGGAAGGACCAAGTCTTTTCACACTGGTACGTTCCCAAGTGAATCTTAGAGTCATAGAGACATACTCCCATTTTCATTGCAAGCAGTTTCTGCAGATTTTTTGATATGTTTGGAAATCCCTTTGAGGACATCTCTAGTTCATGTCATAATTGATCCCTCTGTTTACTCTGGCACAGTGCTGTATCATTCTGTGAAGATTTCTATCCCATCTCTTTCATAAGTTGGAAAACTCTTGGAAATGTTCTTTTTTGCTACTGACGCACTTGGCCCACAATGCCCACCACACACTCATCAAACACGATGACATGTCTTGACTGCAAGAATCAACAGTATTTTCGATGCCATAGAGGATGGTGAACCACATCATAATTCCTTGACTAACTCATTCTCTCCATCTATTACCTTCATGAGTTGGTGAAGGTAAAGTGGAGGGGGTCAGCTTTGAATGCTACTATCATTCACTAAAACATGAGCTGTATCAAGTAAATCATTAAAAACATTAAAAGTACTTTTTACACTTTGAGATACTTCAGTTTGACAGGATTATCCAATAGAAGCAATATATTGAAGGAAAAATGTTCTCTGCCATCATAAGCCCTCTAGAATGGGATGGCATAGAGAGAAAAAAATCTAAGTGCTCTCATTATTCAAACTTTATTTGATACCAAGTGTGGAGGAACTGCCTTTTGAGACAAGATGGAGTATGTTCCACCTATACTCATCAGAACGTAGAAGATTGGGAGGTAACTTTATTGAAACATAGATTAGGAAGTTTGATAGGAAAAGATGCAGAAAGCTGGTTCCCCTTGTAAGAGAACCTAGGGCTCTGGCTGTAATCTCAGAATAAGACCTTGTGCTAAAAAGACAGATGAAGAATTTCTTCTGAGAGTTGTAAATCTGAGGAATTCTTTACCACAGAAGGCTGTTGAGGCAGGGTTATTAAGAATATTCAAGGCTGAGATAGTCAGATTTTTAATCATTAAGGGAATGAAGGGTTTGGGGAACAGACAGGAAAGTGGAGTTGAAGTGTGTCTGATTATTTGATCTCATTGAGGGACTGAATGGATTACTTCTGCTCCCATGCCTTATTTGTACACCAAATGATTTGTAAATGCTCCTTGGATTAACCCCTCAATGGCTGTGCTGTATCAGTTTGGGAGACCACCAAGGACTTAACCCTAAAACACCCGGTAGCAGAAGAATTGGTAACTGTAAGTCTCAGTGCTGTCTCCTCTACTTGTGAAGTGTATATTGTTTTTAAAAAAGTCCCATCTCATTAACATTGAAAACTTGTTTTACTGCCATTTTTTTAACTGTGGAGGGAACTCATCAGCTTCTTCTGTAGTAGCACCAGCTGCTTTGCTAGATAATTTAATATTGTCAAACAAAAACACTTATTGAAACAAATGCATCATCCACCACTAACATTTAAACTTTGTGATTGAGAACCCTCACTCTGCTTATCTGGCATTGTCTTAAACAGCTTTTCCTTGGATCCTTATCAAGCTTAAATTTCCATAGCACTGGTTTTGATCTTTGATTTCAGAAGCCAAGTTCTCCAACTCATCCTGCCGCTAACATTTTGTGCACTTTAGTGCACTCTGATTTTGTCATCATTATCTTGGGTTGTTCTCAGTGCTGTAGAGGGTAGCTTACATACTCTAGGAATACTGTATTGGCTGCTCATTATTCTGCTTCAAGACATGTTAAACAATTGCATTTAACTGTTAGGCAAATAGTTTGTCGATGCTTTGCATACATGTACAACTGGGAAAGACATATTCGGGACATGACCTAAAAAAATTAAATAAAAATGATGTTTAATGAGCAACTTGAACAGGGATCTCCTATATCCACCTTTAAGAGCTCTTTGCATTTTTTTTATTTTTATTGTGAATTGGAAACTGAAAAAGTGGGTTTCTTTCTCTTAGCCCTTCAATAGAGACTGGGAAGAGTTTTAAAAAAAAAGGTACATGATGGAGAAGAAAAGAATTCCTGATGTTGGAAATCTGAAACAAAAAAGACTTCAAATAAGGGAAGATCACTGGACCAGAATTGTTCATTCTTTCTGACTGCATTCACCGCCAGACCTGCTTAGTTTCTCCAGTAATTTCTTTTTTTGTTTCATAAAGGAGACTGTCTTTGGTCATGGTGTCATTCTCCTGTTTGCTGACCATCAGCATAATATATCTTAAATTAGTAACCTTTTTTTGTTGCCTTTAGCTGTGATTTTTTCTTTGGAAACCATGTGTGAAGTTTAGTCCTTGTTTTGTTAACCTGTATAGATGTCAAAGTGATCAATGTATTCATCAGGAAAGTAGTAGTACTAAATCTAGTCTTTTGGAAATCTTCACAAACCGAATAAATCGCAATTAGCTCAAGTGGGACTGCCAGTGTTTGAGGACCACGAGTTGAACATCGCATTAATACTCCTTAAAGCAGAGTTCATAAGTCATTCCATCTTGCATTGAATTTAATTTCCATTATTATTGAAATGGTTTCTTAAATTTTTAGGACAACCTTTATTTAAAACAACAAAAATAGACCCTGTCCTGACATTTTCCATTATTTGTACGATGGTATATTCAAGTGGATTAACTTAGTTTTAGGTGAGTTTCTTCTGCATTCTCTGTATATTTCAGATTCCTACTAAATGCAGTGTTTTGCCTTCATCCAAAAGGTGTTCAGATTGGTCAACTTGTTTATGGAATCAATATAAAGATCCACACACTGAACATTGACCCAGCAGTAAAATTCTACAATTAATCATAGCATTATGCAACAAAATGGAGGCTATTTGGTTCTTTGTGACTGTGCTTTTTTTTGAAAGAAATACCTTTCAAATGCTTCCACTTATGAGTGTTTACCTATCTCCCAATTCAAATTTATTGTTGAACTTATTTGTGCCACCTTTTTTAGGTGGTACTTTCCATGTCATCATAATTCTGCAAAAGAAAACAAGGATTCTTCCGCCTGTGGTTCTTTAGCTAATCATTTGAAATGTGTTTTCTACCACTGGAAATAGTTTCTCCTTATTAACAATGGTAAATGTTGACACAAAATCATGAGTAATTGTAACCACTGACCATTGTTTTCTTTTTATGGGCCTGGAGTGCATATCCTATATAAGATTTTTTAAAATATCTTTTTACTTAACAATATACTATAATTAAGAACAAACTTTCAAAGCTTGCTTAGAGTTTTAAATTCTATGAAACCATACTCTGGTGGAGTGAAATCTCTGCAAATGTTATTATTATGCTTAGTTGAATTATCAAAAACCTTCAGTTGTACAACTCTACATCTTCCAAACTTGTGGACCTAATAACAATCTTAGCATCAAAACTACTGCCACAAACTCAAATCAGTAAGCTAATGGCAGTTCAGGAAGGCAACTTGTAACTTCTGATCTATGTGACTTAATATCTATAGAGTAGATATTCAGTCAAGAATATTTTCTGCATCTGTGGTAGGTTATGATATTATTGTGCATAATCAACTAGAGAGTAAAGAAATACCAATTCAGTTTGTATTCCTTTGTAAGGGAATAATGATAACTTAATGTCATCCCAAAGATCCTAGGTAACCAGTCTTTTTCTTTAACACCCAGCAGTTTGTTCACTCTTGACTGATAAATTGCAAGGATGCTTAATCGAATTGTTTTGCTTGCTGTCTTCGGAAGGTGATGCTGTGGAACTTGCAGAAAACCCGCCCTCTTTGGACTGTGAATCTTCAGGACCTGGCGCGAGAAGAGATGGAAGAAATGCAGCAGGGAGCAGGGTGTCAGCTTTTCAATCCACCACTGGCCCACTTCACAACAGTTGCCAGTTGTGGCAACATATTTGCCTGTGGGGCTGAAGATGGCAAGATACGGTTATTCAGAGTGACTGGAACAAGATTTGAGTTGGAATATGGGTTCCGTGGTCACAGTTTAGGTGTTTCCCAGGTTCATTTTCTGAACTCTTTTTCTCATCCATATTGGCTGATTTCAGGAGGGAATGATGCAAAGATCATGCTATGGGACGTCAGTGAGCAAATCAAAACTGATGTCAAAGGTCCTTTAAAATCATTAGGGAAAAAATCAGCTAGGTCCACTTTTAAGAAGGGCCTTGGGGTTGGAAGAAGTGACCGTGGTGCAAAAATCTGTAAAGAAAATAAAGCAAATTCCATTTTGCCAAAACTCAGTATTGACCATGGAGAAAAAGTGAACTGGATTTCTGCTGTGGACATAAAAGGCTCTAAGTATATACTAGTTGCTGACCAAACTTGTCAGATATCAGTATATCCTCTTTCAGGCTTATAGATTGCAGTGTCTGATCATTTTCAAGTGATAGTGTCTGCTTTAGGTAAGGAAAGAATGTAAGCCTAAATCATTGAGGGTTCTTGTGATACAGTGGTTTGTCCCTGTTTCTGGGCCACAAGGCTGGGTTCAAGTCCCACCTGATCCAGAAGTGTGTCATGACATGTCTGAACAGGTTGACTAAAAATATCTAAAATTAAACCAGTAGAGTTCCAGCAAAATTTGGGGATGTTTTAGTTGAAACCCAGATATTTTTGGTGAAATTTGAGGACCGCAAATATGTATATTCCTATCAATGGGTTTGATATATTAATACTTTCACAATGGCTTATATGATTTAAAAGCCTGTTAGAATAATCCAACAAACAATAGCCTCTCAAATTGGCAAAATTGTGTTCTTTCAATTCATGGAATCAATTCATAAATCATACTTATGTAGGTTTTTATTTAATTTTAAATCTTGGGAGTACGTAAATGTATTTGGCGTTTAACAATCTTTTAGAAGGTCCCTTTGAGAGCACTAGGAGGGGGCTTCTTCAAACTGAGAATGCTGAAAAGGGGACGAACAGATCATTGGGAATATTTCCCTGGAATCGGAAGCAATAGTTATAGCTCTGTGATCAGAACACTGAAAATGTGAACTCGAAACTTTGGAATACTGAGGAAGGCTTCAAATAATATTAAGGAGGGAGGATCCTGGAGTCCAGCTGGATTGGACAGGATATTTTGGTGTATTGAGGGTTACTAATTTATGACATTATTCGGTCATCAAGGTTTTTTCTTGAAATATTTTAAGATCAAAAATTATTAATGACCGACTGCTCTAACTGAAGCTACAACATCAGTTAAAATGGTTAGAATATCCTTTGTTGAGAACTAGCCCTCAATTAAAAAATGTAATTATGGGTGCTGATTAATGTTTTTGGTGAACTGTTATCATTGATCATGAAGCAATATACTGCAGTTGTTGAAAAATAGAAATAAACTGCTGGAAAAATCTCCAGGTAACATTTGTGTAGCAAGGAAATAGGTGTAATCTTAAATCAGATTTGGGAAATGGTTGATATGTAATAGGTTTTCAGCTAGAGGTGAGTGGAGCAAAGACCAAAAGAGGCTCTGTGATAGGGTGAAAGACAGGAGAAATCGACCAATGCGTGAGTTAGTACTCCAGAGCCAAAGGGTAAGGCCTTTGAGGTACAGGTACAGTGATCAATGTATTTCTGGGGCGGTGGGGGGGGTGGGGAACAAATTGAGAGAGGAGACTGTGTAGGACTGAAATAAATCAACACATCATCCAAACAGGAAAGGCATATCTAGGACCCTTTCTTCTTTTCAAGGATTTGACTGGAATTGATGTAGATTAAGATTGAGAACAAGCTCAGCCAAGCAGATGGTGGTGGTAGCAGATGGGAATTGATTCGTCCACTGTCAAGAAGAGGTGAAGCCCTCTCTAGCTATCATGGTAGGGCTGATGCAGAGGGATCGGATATCAATGATGAAGAAGGGACAGAGTGAGGAAATTGGAACTTCAGAGCCATAGAGAGCATCAGAAGAGTAATAGATGTAGATAGTCTGAATAATGGGAGAAAATAGTCGAGATAAAAAGAAATTAGTTCATTGGGGGAGGAACAGCCTGAAACAATAAATCTTTAAGGGCAGTCCAATTAATAGACCTGCAAAAAGAAAGTAGAAGTGATCTGTACGGTGTTAGGGAACTGTAGGGTGGGAAGACATGGTTGGAAGATCCACTCCATCAATATAGAACCTGACCATGCAAATATAAGCGATGTAATACTTGCCTTTTTACTTTGTCTTTCCTCCTCATTTAAGGTTCTACACATTCCTAGGTAAAATATGATTTATGTGAACACCTTTTCACTCCAGTTTACTATATTCCCTGCTCACAATGTTGGGAGGTCAAATGCTTTCCTGAACACCTCCGTTCTGTCTGCAAATGTGATCATAAATTTCCATTGTTCTGTCATTTTAATTCATGCCTTTGCTTTTATGCTGACATTTCTGCCCTTGGTCTACTCTACTGTTCCAGTGAGGCCCAACTTCAGCTTCAGAACCGCCACCTCCACTTTTGCTTAGACACTTTATAAACTTCTGGACTCAAATTTCAGTTCAAATATTTCAGACCATATACTCTGTCCCGGTTTTGTTTCTTTGTTTTTGTTTTTTGTTTTTATTTCAGTTAGCAGTTTATCTATTCAAAGCTTATCTTTTGTTTCTTTTCTTGCTCCATCACTATTCCCTTTGACCCGCGAGGACAACTCTTATGTCAGTCAATCTTTCTTTGTCTTTGCACCTTATCAAAGATTTCACTGTGTCCCATCTAGCCCTTGGTTAAGACCTATTATATCTCGTAAGTTTGCAGAGGACTGATGAAAGGTCACAACTTTGGTTCTATACACTGATCTGCTTAATCTTGAGATATTTTCCCTGAATGTTCTTTTTTTTTGTAATTTATAATCATTGCATTTATTAACCTATAAGCCTATAAAATTGAGAACTCATTCTTGTAATTCTTTCAAATCTGTTTTTGGGAATAAGACGACCTGGAATAGTCCCAGCACAAGAGGACACATTGTTTTCCTTCACGTAGTGTTGATCCATAGTCTTTGCAATGGGAAATTTAATAAACTGCATATGCTAAGTGTACATAGTTGGACTTTTCCAAAAGCTATTATCAAGGACAATTATCTGGTTGAAACCAATGGTTTTGAAACCTGCTAGGATTTTGAAGTAAACGCTTGGTGCAAATAAAGCTTGAAATTAGAAACTACATAATGGAATTTGTGTGTGTGTGTGTGTGTGTACAATTTTTAGAATTTCCTAACTTGCACCGCAGCATTTAATTAACAAATATAAATGAACATTATCCAACACCCTGGCTGACAATTGTTGGAATATTGGATTGAATCTTGGCAGACAAATATCTCACCTTGACACTCCTGAAACATGAGATGCAGGCCTTGTGATATTAACAGACCAAGTAACACCTACTAGGTTTGACTGTTTATCTCAGCCCTGCAGCTTAAAATCTGGTTAAAAGATTCTAGGGCCTTAAGTATAAAGCATGTTGACAAACCTGTAAAAGTACTGAGTGATAATTTATTGCTGAATTGTGAATCATAGAGGTGGACAACATGCAAAAAGGTCCTTCAGCTGATTGAATTTGCACTGATCAAAAACAACCACCTAATTATTCTATTCTTATTTTCCAGCATTTTACCCATAGTCTTGTATGACTTGTTAGTTGTTCTGTTTCCTTGATAATGTTGACAAAATTCCCATTTGTGATTATCAAAACCTACGCATCCATCACATATGTACAAATATTACCATAACCATAGCTGAGCTAGTTGCTGACTTCTCAGAATCCAATATAGAATATTCCAGAGCTGTGACAGTAGGCAAGGTGTTCCCACAGTTCTGTATCACTCATATCATCGTGGGTTTTTTTCCTTAATCTAATTAAATTCTCTTCCAGACACAGTAGAATTATCTTTCTAGCTTGTGTTTCCATTTTAGGATTCTGTCAGTTATTTCTGTTGCTCAGAGACTTGCATCATGTTATATACGAACACGTGGATTAGGACCAGATGTAGACATTCAGCCCCTGGAGCCTACTCCTCCATTCAGTTAGGTCATGGTTAATAGGTTTATATGTCAATTCTAGATTCCCGACTACCCTGGATAACCTTTGATTCCCTTGCCTGACAAGAATTTTTCTAGTTCTGCCTTGAAAATACTCAATGATCCTGCTTTCAATGCTTCATTAAGTAGAAAGTTCCAAAGTGTCTCATCTTCCAGAGAAAAATAATTCTCCTTTTCTCTGTCTTAATTTTAGAACATTGCAACTGACTCTGAACTCACCCGTAAGAGGAAACATCCTTTTTATGTTCATCTTGTTGAGGATCTTATGCACTCCGATAATGTTATACCTCACTCTTCAATAACTCCAGAGGAAATAAGCCCATTTCATCTTTCCTTATGTAAGGAGTCCAAAACTGTACACACTATTTGAGATGTGGTCTCACTAATGTGCTGCATAATTGAAGCATAACATATTTTTATTCATAATCTTTGATGTGATACCTTCCAAAAAACTTTCCAGAAATCAAGTGCAATATGTCTATAGACTCACCTTTATCCACAGCATATTTTGCTCCTTCCAAGTACATTAAGCATAATGAAACCATGCTGACTCTTCCCAAATAAAAAAAGCCAAACAACTGTAGACACTGGAAATCAAACAAAAACAGAAATTGCTACAAAAACTGGACAGGTCTGGAGCGTTTATGGAGAAAAAGCAGAGTTAATATTTTGGATTCTAGTGACTTTTCTCAATTTCCTTGAGTTTTTCTAAGTCCTCAGCTTTAACCTTTTAAATTATAGATTTCAATACCTCTCTCATGACAGATATCAAGCGAACTGGACTATGGTTTTGTACTTCCCTCCCTTCTTGAATGCAAGACTGATATTTGTTACTTTCCAGACTGATGGCACCTTTTCAGAATCTAGGGAATTTTGGAAAATTAACACAAGTACATTGTTCTACCTTATTATTCACCACTTGAACAGACTCTAGGATGAAATTCATCTGGATTCAGAGACTTGCCAGCCAAAGTTCCATTAGTTTGTTTAGTTTCACATCCCTAGTGATTGTTATTTCACTAAGTTCCTCTTCATTCCACTTCCAGATTTACAGCCATGAACAGAATTTTTTTGTATCCTCCATAATGAAGCCAAAAGCAAAATATTTGTTCATTTCTTCTACCATTTCCATGTTACCTACTATGAAGTCACCAATCTCACTCACTTTGGATACTCTTTTTTTTAAATATCTGCAGAAACTCTTGCTATCTGTTTTTACATTTTTAGCTAAATTACTGCCATACTCTAATTTTGTCTGTCTTATTAACATTTTTGTTATTCTCTGCTATTATTTATTCAGATCATCTGACCTGGCATTCACCTTTGCAGAACAAATGCTTTTTCCTTAAATTTATTGCCTTCCTTAACTCTGCTTAACTACAGGTCTTCTCTTTTAGAATTTTTCCTTACAGCTTATTCTAAACATTTTGAAACATTTTGTTAAAAGTCTACCACCGTATTTCTATTGATCTGTGCCCTAACCTAGTGTTCCAGTTCACATCAGCTAGCTCCGCTCTCATGGCCACGTAAAATACAAATTCTAGAACTGGAAGTAAAATTCAATTGTACTTTGGTTGCTGCAACTTAGGACTGTTTTTACTCTAAGATTGTTAATTAATCCTGCCAAATTATACAACACCAAGCCTATTATAACCAGC
This sequence comes from Chiloscyllium plagiosum, assembly GCF_037043375.1. Classification (NCBI taxonomy): domain Eukaryota; kingdom Metazoa; phylum Chordata; class Chondrichthyes; order Orectolobiformes; family Hemiscylliidae; genus Chiloscyllium; species Chiloscyllium plagiosum. The sequence goes on along the minus strand of NW_028270151.1, from coordinate 78,677,380 downwards.
TCTCTGGTCGGTTCCAGTATGCGCTGCTCTAAATAACTATCTTGAAAATATTCCGTGGTCTTCTCATCCAGTCTATTACTGCCAATCTGCTTTTTACAATTTATATGTAAATTAAAGTCATGATTATTACTGTCCTTTTATCAAAAGCATACCATATTTTTTCTTGGTTACAGTTAGGGGACCTGTTGACCACCCCCACTAAGGACTTTTTTCCCCCTTCTATTCAACTCTGCTCAAACAGATTCTATGTCCTGATCTCCTAAGATTATCCCTAACTATTGCACGAATGCTATACTTGAATGACAATGCTACCCTACCATCTTCACCTGGCTTTACAACCCTCTTGAACCTCCACAACTACCTGATGAAGGAGTAGTGCTCCGAAAAAATCCAGCAAATTCTGGATTTGTTGCCTGACCAGTACGGCTAGGTTAGTTGATCTCAGATAACTACAGAGAGTCTGGGTTTTAATTGCTTTTCAATAATGTGTGCTGGAATGCATGTCAACATGGACTTCATGAGCAAATAGAAAGGAACTACACTATAATGCCACCCACCCTTTCCAAATAAAATGTATAGCCTCCTGACATCCACAGCCTGACCCGCCCTTATAAGGTGCATACTGTCAGGTGGCTGCTGGCAGTTCAAAACTTAATCTAGTATTCTTAGAGGAAAAGTAGCAGGATATACCATAGAAGCCCTACAGTGTGGAAACAGGCCATTTGGCACAACAAAATGTTGGAATTTCCAAACCAACCCTCCAAAGACATGTATCCCACCCAGAGCCATCCACTACATTTCCCATGACTAATGCAGCTAACCAACACATTCATGAACAATTTAGCATAGCCAATCCACCTAACCTGTACATCCTTGGACTGTGGGAGGAAACCAGAGCACCTAGAGGAAACCCACAGAGACAGGGAAAACATGCAAGCTCCACACAGACAGTCATCTGAGGCTGGAATCAAACACAGGTCGCTGGCACTATGCGGTAGTAGTGCTAAACACTGAGCCACCATGCTGCCCTTGGTCAGCTTGCAGAAGAAATGTGGAGGAGAATTAACTAAACTGGGATTAATTAATTTTAATTAGTCTGTCACAGACATGTCATCATTGGCCACAGGTTTTCCACTGTTGAGATTTCTGTTGGTGATATCTGTGGACATACTGCAAGGAATTGCTGTATTTTTAGTGTTTGTTCCCTTTAGCTGCCTCCTTTGACAATATTAAACTCCTAGTATGTACAGTAAATGCTCTCTGCACCTTGATCATTGGGGCTCAAGGCTTTACTTGAGAAATTCCAACATTTTAAGGTTTGGTGACAAGACAAAATAATTTGCATATATATATAGTGGTTTTGTCAAGATATCCCTTTGGATATCTTGTACAGATCACTTGTACAGCTGCTGATATACTTCTAAAGTGGAATCATTGTTTTAATGTAGAAAAATGCAGCAACCAATTCACATACAGCAAACACTAAACAATATAATAAATGCCAAGACTGTATTAGTGATGTGCTCAGATAAAGTTATTTTTTTGGCTAGGATGGCCTTATGGCCCTTCTTTAAAATGTAACGTGATTTCCTACACCCATTTGTCTCAACTCAAAGACAGCACAACCGACAGTTATTAAAGTGCCATGCTAGATTATGTGCCCAAATCTCTAGAATCCTATTTGAACCATAAACAATATGTAACACAAATTGCAATCCAAAATCAAAAATGACAGTTTATATCTTTACATGCCTCAGATGAAATATTACCTGTCAGCTTTATCTTCCTGTTCAGATAAGCAGTAAAGATCCCATGGTGTAGTTTAAAGAAAAAAAATGGAGTTTTCTTGCTTCCATGAACAACAATAGCTCTCAACCACAGCATTAGAAGATTAAAAAATAATTCAATTCATTGCTGTTTATGGAACTGAGCTAACAAAATGGTTACTACAAGTTGCTAGGTCACAGTAGTCTGCACTTCAACGTTATTTGTTATGCACCCTGGAGTACATTCTCTCTACATGTTTAAAGTTTTAAAAATAACCACTTTTAATTATTTTATCAATTAGAGATAAACTAATAATATTGAACAAGTATAAAGAATGAAACTACAAAATGGCAAACTGAAGTAATGTAGTAATTTAAACTCACTGAAGAATCACAAATCTGTTACTGAGTTAATGAAATTAAAACAAAATTATTCACTGCTTTCAACATTTGAAGAATGATTACTCTTAACAATTACTGGAAATAGCAGGTCATGCCACATCTGTGGAGTGTAATAGAACATTGAAACAGCATCTTGACCTGAAATGTCAGCTTTACTCCTTTACACAAATCCATCTGCCCTGCTAAGTATTCCCAGAAGTTTTATTTTTATTTCAAATTTCCAGCATTGCAGTATTTTGTTTTTACATTATCCAAGATGACTCACTTTGCTTTCAGCACTTGAATAGTAATCTCATCTTCATTTAGTGCCTTATAGTTTCGCCAGGAAACAGTTTGTTTCCATAAGTAGTTCGAGCCAAAGAAGGAGGAGATTAAACAGCACTAGGGTGCCTGCACTGGGATAGAAAGCTAAGGATGTTTGTCAGCTTAATTCATATATTTGGTAACCAAAAGAATAACAAGATCGCTACCATACTTACCCAAGATCTGATAAATCAATGTAAGTTATTTAATTTGAGTATTTGATTCACTAGTAGAATGAGGAGGGCTATTGTTGATCAGGTAGAATCCAAGCTGGCATTTGGGGTTGTGTTAGAATAGGTTTCTGTCACATACACACGTCACCTGTAAGCATACACTCTTTTCTGTCACACGATAAGTTCACAGTCCTAGGGAGTGTTGTTGAACAAAGAGACCTTGGAGTGCAGGTTCATAGCTCCTTGAAAGTGGAGTTGCAGGTAGATAGGATAGTAAGAAGGCGTTTGGTATGCTTTCCTTTATTGGTCAGAGTATTGAGTACAGGAGTTGGGAGGTCATGTTGCGGCTGTACAGGACATTGGTTAGGCCACTGTTGGAGTATTGCGTGCAATTCTGGTCTCCTTCCTATCGGAAAGATGTTGTGAAACTTGAAAGAGTTCAGAAAAGATTTACAAGCATGTTGCCAAGGTTGGAGGATTTGAGCTACAGGGAGAGGCTGAACAGGCTGGGGCTGTTTTCCCTGGAGCGTCGGAGGTTTAGGGGTGACCTTATAGAGGTTTACAAAATTATGAGGTGCATGGATAGGATAAATAGACAAAGTCTATTCCCTGGGGTCGGGGAGTCCAGAACGAGAGGGCATAGGTTTAGGGTGAGAGGGAAAAGATATAAAAGAGACCTAAGGGGCAACTTTTTCACGCAGAGGGTGGTACGTGTATGGAATGAGCTGCCAGAAGATGTGGTGGAGGCTGGTACAATTGCATCGTTTAAGAGGCATTTGGATGGGTATATGAGCAGGAAGGGTTTGGAGGGATATGGGCCGGGTGCTGGCAGGTGGGACTAGATTGGGTTGGGATATCTGGTCGGCATGGACAGGTTGGACCGAAGGGTCTGTTTCCATGCTGTACATCTCTATGACTCTGTGATTACAGAGCTAATTTTCATGAGTTAATCTACTCAAAGACTCCTTAATGCTTTTAAATGGATTAATAATTTCAACATTATTTGTTGCTTGTGAAGCGTTTGGTAAAATTAAAATGAATATACTTATAATTTGAAGATACGATCCACAGGGTAACTACAGAGCTAAGAGCATTTGCAGACTTGCGTTTAGTGTGATTTTAATAAACAAACATTTTTGTGACGGGATGGTTCTGTAAAAACATTTTTGAAATGGCAGCATGGATTTGAGCTTCAGTCAACCGGTCATTTTGCTAATCAGTTTATTCATGATGTTCCATTAAATTCAACAAAGAGGACCTTTCTGCAGGTTCACACTCACTAAGAACCCAGGTTGAATGATCTTTCTGGGTAAACCTTAAAAAATGATTTCTGAGCAAAAAACAAATGGCTATTTTGAACAATGATCACTGAAAGGTGAACTGGAATGCTTTGGGCTGCCAGTTGTACTATAATTGTTCCACCTGAATCTCAGTCTTCCTGATGGATCTCAAGATTTAACTGATTCATAAAAATTCATGTTAAAAGATATTGAGTTTAGATTGTGAACAAGTGAGTATGCAAAGTGTACCAAAGGAGTTCACTCTAACTGTGAGGCGATTTCTCTAATGGATGAGGAGCAGGGACTATTTGGGAGCAAAGCGATTTGGAAGTCTAATGAGGCTGGAATATAATGGGGAAGTTATGCTTTGGTTATTCTGTGGAATTTGGATCAGACCCTGTTCAGTGTCCTCCATTCCGTTTTGACCATTGTACCTCAGGAACAATGTATTGACGTCAGATAGAATGCATATTTGCCGGAATTATACCTGGGTTAAGAAGATTAAATTATGAGGGCATACATATAGATTGACCTTATACAGTAGTTTGACCTGACTGAGTGTAAGAAACATTATAAGCGGGTGATATGATACTTCAGAGAAACTATATCCTTGGTAAATCAAGAATGAAATAGATAACATAAAAATTTGACCCAGATAGAAAGTAAGGAGTAGGAGCAGCACAGTATTTAGCACTGCTGCCTCACAGCGCCAGGGACCCGGGTTTCATTCCAGCCTCAGATGACTCTCTGTGTCGAGTTTGCACATTCCCCCTGTATCTGCGTGGGTTTCCTCCCTCAATCCAGAGATGTGCAGGTTAGGTGAAGTAGCTGTGCTAAATTGACCATAGTGTTCAGGATGTGTAGGTTAGGTACATTAGTCAGGGGAAGTGTAGGGTAATAGGGTAGGAGAATGGCTCTGGGTAGGTTACTCTTCGGAGGGTCGGTGTGGACTTGTTGGGCCGAAGGGCCTGTTTCCACACTATAGGGATTCTATTATTCTATTTTTTCACAAAAAGAGTTGTGGAAATTTAGAATGCTATCCTCAATTATGCCAGAACAATTGTATCTTTCAAGACCGAGATCAACAGAGTTACATTAGGTAAGCGTATCAGGTGAAATAATGCAAAGGTGGAAAAATTATGTTGAAGTGTATGCCTTTGGGGACGAATTGCTTACTCCTTCCCCCCATGTACTTTGGACCTTTGTAAGAATGAATATATGGTATTGTGTAAATAACCCCTCTGATGAGGTAGGAGACCAAGAGACAGGGGAGTCGATTAGATTAGATTAGATTAGATTAGATTAGATTAGATTAGATTAGATTAGATTACTTACAGTATGGAAACACTGTTTCGGGAAACATCTACTCTCCTGCTCCTAAGATGCTGCCTGACCTGCAGTGCTCTTTCCAGCACAACACCTTTCAACTCTGACTCTCCAGCATCTGCAGTCCTCACTTTTTCCTAAGAGACAGGGGAGCTAAATGATGGCTTCACCAATGTAAAACCTAGTCGTGGAGAACTGTAAAGGTAAAGTCACCATAGTCCTAGAGGATCAAAGGCTTGATCTCTCATTAGACAGAGTGTAGATGTTTTAATCAGAGGGTGACCATGACTCAGGTGAGAGGAAAGGTTGAGATGGAGTGTCCTTCATGGTAACCTCATGATTCACTAAAAAACAGGATGGTGTCAGTGTATCAGTTGTGGGCTCCTCAGCCCATAGCTCATCTACTCTGTCCACTTTTTACTTTATTTTCAGTCTGTGCTTTTTCTTGATGTTTCCATTTGTTGTCTTATCTTTTTTAGCTTCTTTGGTGGTCTTCTCCCGGCCCGGACCCAGCGAAGAGGAAGCTTCTAGCCCAGCATGGCAGCATTCTCCTGTTGTAGCAGTCTCATCCCAGAGGAGTGGTCTTGGCTTTGCGTGGTGGTCTCCAGGTTGGGCAGTCTTGGCCTGGCGTGAAGGTCTGCTCAGTGTAGAGGTCTTCTTCAGCAGCACTTCCAGGTATTTCAGCATTGGTCATCTTAATTTACTTTCCCAAACTGAAATTGATCTGAGTTGAACTCTGCCTTAATTTTTACTTTTTTCTTCTTATCTATCACTTCTGTCATTAATACAGGTGCTGTGGTATGGTAACTTATAAAATCTTTACACTTTTTTTGTAAAAATACATGTGACAGTAAATTGCCATTTTATTTTATTTCAGAAACTAATTGTTGTTTGAACATGTCCACAAACCAGTAATCTCTCCAAAATCAGTCTAGCTAACACACACATAATGGTACCAGTGCTGAACACTCAAGACACTAAAAATTCAACTCTAAAAATATTTGGAAATCAGACCTGTAAAGGTGTCACCAAAACTCACAATCCAGTAAGAGACGGTTGAAGAATTCCAAAGCTGCTCCACAATAGACGTGGAGGCAGTTAGAGTGTGAAAATCAGCTTTCAACATCTTTCAAGACTTCAACTGCACGATAGTCTGTGATGAAAATTCTGAACCATCAATCACCAGTCAACACCATTACACATAGTGACCATAAGCTAGCACAGAAAAAAAGTGATTGTGGAGACTTAAAGGCAGAAATATGAGGCCGCATTGCAATTGCTGATAAATCTGAGGCAGATCTCAACTTCAAAAAGCAACATAGCAGGTGAGACAAACAGTCCATTAACAGAACAAGGCAATCGTGAAAAGTGAAGTCAAACCCTGGCTCAGGAACACTCAAGTGACCATACAGTTCCTCAAGCTCAGAAAAGTCAAAGAAACATTAGAAAATGAGGCACAATAGGGAAGGAAAATGCAAAATGCCATAAAGCCCTGCCAGCATTGTGACGTTATAAAGGCCCACTGACACAAACAGAGTCCGGCAACTGTTACAAAATGCTTTCTCAATAAAAGAATATGTCATTTCAGGATAATATTTCTGAGGTCAAACCTCTTTTCTTGTAGGTTCCAATTAAAAGGTCTTCATACAAGAGGTTGTAATGAAGTTGAATAATTTCCACCAGAAGATACACAAAATGTTTCCTTGGCTGGGATCAACAACTGCAATCTTATCATTCACATCAACGGACATACCACTAATATATCGACGACGCCTCGTGCTCTCACAAAGAAGTTGAACAGTTCATTAACTTTACCAACACCTTCGACCCCAACCTCAAATTCACCTGGACCATCTCAGAAACCTCTTCATCACCATCTCTGACAACCAAGTAACTGCAGGCATATGCTACAAGTCCACCGACTCCCACAGTTACCTAGACAACAACTCTTCCCACTCTACCTCCTGTAAAAACACCATCCCTTATTCCCAATTCCTCCGCCTCTGCCACATCTGTTCCCAGGATGACCAATTCCATCTCAGAAAGTCCCAGATAGCCTCCTTCTTCCACGATCGCAACTTCCTTCCCACGTGGTTGACGATGCCCTCCAGTGCATCTCCTCCACTTCACACACCATCGCCCTTGAACCTGACCCCTCCCAGCGCAACAAGGACAGAACCCCCCGGTCCTCACCATCCATCCCACCAACCTCCACCGCTTCCCCTACCTCCAAATGGACCCCACCACCAGAGATATACTTCCCTCCCCACCCCTATCAGCGCTCCAAAAAGACCATTCCCTCCTTGACTCCCTCATCAGATCCACATCCCTGCACCAGCCCACACTTCACTTCTAGCACCTTTCTCTGTCACCACAGGAAGCGCAAAATCTGCATCCAACCCTCACCTCCGTCCAAGGCCCCAAGGGATCCTTCCACATCCGTCAGAAATTTACTTGTACCTCTACCAATGTCATCTACTGCATCTGTTGCACCCGGTGTGGTCTCCTCTACATTGGGGAAACAGGACCCCTTCTTGTGGATCATTTCAGAAAACATCTCTGGGACACCTGCACCTAGCAAACCTACTACCCCCGTGGCTGAACACTTCAACTCCCCCTCCCACTCTGTCAAGGACATGCAGGTCTTGGACCTCCTCCACCGCCAAACCGTTACCACCCAACGCCTGAAGGAGGAATGCCTCATATTCCCCCTTGGGACTCTGCAACCAAACAAGATAAATGTGGATTTCAACAGTTTCCTCATTTCCTCTCCCAACATTATGCCAGTCCCAAGTCTCCAACTCGGCACTGCCCTCCAGACCTGTCCATCACACCCGCCTTAACCTATCACTATCTCCCTCACCTTCATCCACCTGTCACTTTCTCAGCTATCTTCCCCCCAACCCTACGCCCCCTCCCATTTATCTCTCAGCCCTGAACCACAAGCCTCACTCCTGATGAAGGGCTTATGCCAAAAAAGTCAATTCACCTGCTCCTTGGATGCTGCCTGACCTACTGTGCTTTTCCAGTACTACATTCTCGACCCCAATACCATCAATGTAAGCCCAGTCACACAATCCAGACTAAAAGTCAAGGAAAAGTCATTCACAATATTACCGTAGAGGGGAAACTAAATGCTGGAATTCTGTCTGTTAAGGAGAAGAACTTATATTGACCTGAGATAAACTTTGTCTTAATTTTTACTTTTTTCTTATCTATAACTTCTGTCATTAATAGGCACCTATCAGGAAAGTGGAAGGAGTTTATCAACAAGAATCCAGGTCAGACCTTAGAAATGACTCTCTGAAATGATTTGCTGTACTTGGAAAACTTAAGACCAATAATAGAATTGCATTGCAGTGCAATGTTAAACCTGTGTGTTTTATCACATCTGTGAAAGCACCACTCCCCTAATGAAATAGGTCCAAATGAGAGATGACCAGAATGAAATTCATCTCTCCTGCCACTAATATGCACTAAGATGTCATCCAGTCTAAGATATTATGATCTTGCATAGAATCATATTAGATATGATTCTATGCAAATTTTCCAATTGATTAAAATGACTCTCCCAAATAGAATAATGAAAATGGTTAGAAATGTTCATATCTCATTCAAATATACCTGCAAAAAACAATTGTTGGGACATCCAATTTTATGGACATGGTACTTTTGGACAACTTTGCTAAGCATTTGTCCACTGATGATTTCAGGTGAATGGTCCTTGTCATGGCTCCAGAACAGTTTCAGTTTCTAAACTCTTCACATTTTTGTTGACTTCACTCAATAAGGCCATGGTAAGGACCATTCACCAGGCTTCGTAATAACTTATACTGGATGACATCTTAGTTCATGGTGAATCCACTGACCGTAGGGTTAAAGCAGTATTAAACCATGTACAAAGAGATGGCCTGCCGCTTGATGGAAAAGTATGAATTCTCAGAAATCATAGAATCATAAACTCATAGAAAAGTAGAGGATAGAAAGGCCACTCCGCCCACCGTTCTGTGCCAGTTGATTCTAGCATCTAGTCTATGGCTTTTCAGGTTACAACAGTTCAGGGGCAGATCCAAGTTCCCTTTGAATGAGTTGAGGGATTTCACCTCAGCCACCAGACAGGGCAGTGAATGTCAGACACCAATCACCCTCTCCCACATGTTCCTGTAATCCTTCTTCAAATCATTCAAAACTGTGTCCTCTGCTAATTGACCTCTCCACGAGAAGAAAGAGATTTTCTTGACAATGCTAATCAAGCCCCTGATTTTTTACATCTCAGCCAAGTTACCCGTCAACTTCCTCCGTTCCATGTAAACAATGCTAGTCTATGCAATCTTTCCTCACACCTGCAATTTTCTAGCCCTATCTTTTAAATCGCCTCTAAACTCTGACCTGAATCATATTTATTTCCTGGAGAAATGTTTGGTAGCAATGGCATAATGATCATTCCACAAGTAAAGAGGCATTTGTGAATTCCCAATCCCTACTTTCATTCCAGATTTCCAATGATTCCTTGAAGCCAAAAGAGATGTCCAAACTGTCAGAGAATTGTTGAAGAAGACAGTTTTCGAACTGCATTGTTAACTTACAGGTCCAGTCTAAATTGGCACTGTCAGAACTGTTTTTTTAATTCAATCGCAGGACGAGGGTATCACTGGCTAGCCCAGCAATTATTGCTCATCCCTAAATGCCCAGAGGGAAGTTAAGAGTCAACCACATTGCTATGGGTCTGGAGTCACACCAGGGAAGGATGGCAGTTTCCTTCCCTAAAGCACATTAGTGAACCAGATGGGTTTTTCTGACAATGTTTGATGGATAGAATGCCCTAATTAACTTCCCATCTGCCCAAAAGACTGCTTCCTGGGCTAGAAGTCAGGATTGTCAAAGAGTTCAAGAATGAGTGTTGTCCGACTGAAAACAACAGACTTACAGCTCTAACCTGAAGTCACATACCAGCAACATAACCAGCTTGAGAGAAGGAGGAAGGATGTGGGCAAGGGATTAAAGTGGGCAAAGAATAATAGTCCTGAGAGATAATAATCAGTAGACCTCTTCAGAAAGTTCCAGACTTAGAAACTGAAGGAATTTTTTTTAACCAAAGGAGGACAATCAGTCTTATATTTGGATGAGCCAGACATTAATTCAGAAGTTAGATACTGCAAATCTTAATGAAGGCCATCCATTTTCAGAGACAGGAATTCTGGGAGACTTGACTTATCATCGAAGTTTGACAGAACATGATCAGGGAGCATTGTAAAGCCTCCCGAGATATTAATTCTGTGATGGTGGGACTGGGTGGAGTTGGGGGAGTATATAAATATGGTGGAGGACATATAGTTTTAGGATTTGTAAGAGTTAATGTGTAGGATTGTGTAAAAAAACACCTCCCAAAATGATGAGGTAGGAGTACCCATGATTGAGAGATGAAGGAGGATGATCATACACTAAAAGGTGTGAAACGTTATCATGTAAGGCTGTTTATAGTTCAGTGTAAAAAAAGTTATTGTTTGAACATACCTTTGACTCAGTACTCATTTCAATGCTCGACTAACCAAAATACATAATTCATTATGGCAACAATATTGGGAGGAATAGGTCTACCTGTTCTTAAAATTAGTTGTAACATCTAATGTATGCCATTTCATTTACACAGACCTTGGACAACAATCACTGAGATTAATAAATTGAATCAAAGTGTGTTGACTGCTTATAAAGTACAAAACACCAAGGACTATTGTGATCTGACCTGTACATCAATACTGCCAGTTGGTATTGTTCAGTTACCTGAAGTCATTACAGCAATTGGCCTCACAGGGAGAGAAAAGAACATCATCAACCATTCATTTCTTCTGATTGCTGACTCTCCAGTAAGAGTCATTTACTTCAGGAACATTGGAAATAAAGAAAAGGATATTCTGGGAAAAATAAGTTTTGTTTGGCAAGTTTCTTTTCTCTGTTATTTGTGGTATATCCAACAATTAATCCAAATATCTGTAGGAGGTGATGCATTCATTGCAACAAGTATTCTATCTTCTCAATGTTTTGAGCTAGTATCTCAGTACTAGCTAACACAATCAGCATAGACCTAGCCTTCCTGTTTTCTATTGATTCCTAACTAGAGAATAGGTCTGCAGTTGCTTCACCCAAGTGTCTATATTTGAGCTCAGAGCTTGAGAATCAACAGCCCATGTGAGCATAAAAGAGCTACAAAGCAGTTTTTGAGCTTGTCTTCATCACTAACACACATTTGCCATGAAAAGTTTTTGACAAAAACCAGGACAAGCGAACGTTAGCTGATTTGGTTTCTCCCTGTGGGGCAGTAGCAATGACTTCAGATAGCTCAGTATTAATAGGCATCGGCTGACAATGTTGATGTACAGGACTTACCACAATGGTCCTTTCTGCTAATGGATGGAATTCAGGGCTCAATACACTCTAAGCAGGAATTCAATCAAGAACGTAAACATCTGCCTACAGACTGTGGTAGTTAAGAAGATTATCATAGCAGCAGAGCTGAAAGAAACTTGAACAGTGCATGGGATAGTAAAGGGGGTCAGAGTGAGAGGAGTAAAAGAGATTATCATGAGATGTCAGAGAATAGGCGATCATGGAAGGAGAAAAGAAAGGTGGATAGAGGCTGCACTGAAGTGAATGGGAAAAGAAAATGATGGCAGAGATATAAATTGCATCGCAGGGATAGGGAAGTAAGTGGCAAAGAATATAATTAGGATGGGAGATTGGATGACAATGAAGTAAAGTGGGAAGTATAATTGGAAGCACTGAAGGGAGAATGGAAAGCAATAAAGAAGAAAGCAAAAGAGACTAATGCTGGGAGCAATGCATTGAGGGGAAGAGAGGAGATGCTAAAAAGTAAAGCTTGGGATTGCAGGAGGAAGGAGGAAATGGCCAGTATTAGCTAAAAGTAGGTAGAGAGGAAAAGTACCAGAATTATTTGAGATTCACCGGGGTGCAACAATTGAATTGAATTTATTGAGTTGTCAACTTTTAATAGGGAGGAAATTGAATGCTGCTACTTGATCTGGGAAGATTGGATGAGTAGACAATGTTTTGGAAAGGATCTAGAGCAGGATGGCACTTACTGTCTCTGTAAACTGGGTCTGGAATAGGTAAAGTGCTTCTGTGAACTGAGGTGGGAATGGACCTGGGCTAGTAAGTGGTGAGATTACGTTAGAAAAAGTGAAGGTCTCATTGTTCTGTTGAGAAACAGAAGTGATAATTTCATCCAAACCTTTCCAGCTTTAGATTACCCTCCAAATATAGTTTTCCTTCAACTTTTGTGAAGGTTAAAAACCTAATGTTTAATCAGCATGTGCAGTTTTTAAACTAAAAAAAATTCCAACATAGCATTTGTTTCATTTGTCATAGAATTACATTATCAGTTTCACTCCTTCAATGTTTGGGTTACATCACCTTGATTTCAGGAGAGTTTCTTTTTGTCCAAAACAAATTGACAAATGTTGTGCATAAGTACAGATTAAGTTACAAAGCATTTTTTTTTGCTCATGTCATAAGCAAATAAGAGGTCCATTCTTGAGCTGTCAGCATTTTGAATTCTGTGCCAGTCTTTTAGAGCTGTTGTTAATTTTTAAATTTGACTTTTATGATAATTGGCTACCTCTCATTTTCGCATCCAGCCATTACCTATTACAGAACTCTTTAGTTATCTCATTTAACATCTTGTAATTGTTTAATTTCTCAATTGCAGTGTCATATAAAATCAGAGGCTGGCTTGCAGTAATTCAGTATTTGTTTCAATTCAGGACATTAACCTGACATCATATCTAAACACAGGAATGTCGCACCCTGGTATACATTTCAACGAATACCTTTAGTCGTATTGAGTATTGATTCTTAAATGAAAATGACTTGCAATTTAACTTAAAAAAAGGAAATAAAACCTCAGTTTACATTGCTATCTCAGATTAAATCAGCATTGCCTGTAAATCAAGATTATGTTTCTTGGGGAACAGTATAGTCTCATTAGTTTCATCATTCAATCTTGTCATCTGTGGGAACATGCAGCATACTCATTAAATTTATCATTGTACTTTGGCATGACACCGCACACTCATTCTATCTGTCATCACTCTTTACCAGCTGCGATGCAATTTGTGTTTTAATATGTGTCATCTCACCTTACCGTCAGCAGGAACACACTACACAATCACTACATTTATCATTGCACCTCACATTGGAGATTTTAATATCAACCTGAGGGAAGAACATCACAATGTTGTATCAATTGTCTTACTTTACCGCTTGGTTAAATATGGTGCAGACTGATGCTCAACATCTCAAATTACCATCAGGACACATAGGAAGACAGTAGGAAAAGAAGTAGGCCATTGACTCACTGAAATGTCATTCTACATGATCATGCCAGATCTTGAATTTCAATTCAACTTTCTGATATGATCCTGGATATCTCTTTATTCTCTTTGCATCCAGAAATCTGTGGATCTTAACCTTATACTTACTCAATACTGAGTATCCACATTTCTCTGGGATGGAGAATTCCTAAATTACCAAACTGCCCCAGTGGGAAAAAATTGTCTTAATCCCAATGCAGAGCCTTATAGGAGTCTTAGCAACGTGAGCTTTGGTGAGGTTTGTGGCAGAACGCAGTATCATGTGCGGCAAGGACCTTCTCAACATCAGGAGTAACTCATGGCATTTTTCACAAATGCTGAGGCAAGATTCTTGTGAGGCAGTGCCGAGTTGTCAATGAATGCTCAGTATTGACGGTGAAAAACTTTGTTAATGAGACAATTTGCCTCATTAATACTTAGCTTTCCATCTTCCCAAATGAGCTCAGTGTTGGGAAGATTTGACAATGAAACCAGAGCAAGCATGTGGAGTTTTCAGCTCACTGTTTACTCCAAAATACCTCTATGTTAGTCATCGGGCACTGATATTTCAGGGCACACTCCATGGGCACCAGATACATGCACCCACATTCACCAACATTGGTATCATTGCCCCTCAGAATCCTCATGGAACATTTCTAATTCATTTACAGGATTCTTCTGCACTTCAGTGCTGTACAAGTAACTCTTATGTAGAGCTGCAGCAAGGACGCTGTGCACTCAGGAACACACCCAACTCATGGACTAGACTAGGGCTGCATCTCGGGCTGCTCGATTGCTCTCCTATTACTCACTCAATTTGGAGTCTACTTTGATGTTCATAGTGTCAATGCCTTCCATCGCCTTGCCATTTTGCAGTTTTCATCCTCAGCCCAGAGACACCAGGCTTTTATTACAGTGTATTGTCATGCCATTTAGTCATAGAGTCACATAGCTTGGAAACCCTTCAGTCCAACTCAATTGCACAGATCAGAAGTCCCAATCTGACCGAGCCCCATTTGCCAGAATTTGGCCCAAATCCTTCTAAATCCTTCCTATTCATATACCCATTCAGATGCCTTTTAAATGTTGTAATTGTACCAGCCTCCACCACTTCCTGTGGCAGCTCATTCCATATGTGAACCACCCTCCTCATGAAAATGTTACCTCTCATGTCCTTTTTAAATCTTTCCCCACTCACCTTAAACATATGTCCTCTAGTTTTGGACTTGCTACCCTCGAGAAAAGACCTTGGTTATTCACCCTGTCCGTGCCTCTCATGATTTTATAAACCTTTATAAGGTCACCCCTCAGCCTCCAACGCTCCAGGGGAAAAAGCCCCAGCCTATTTAGTCTCTCAACTTGTCTGCCATTTTCTGGTTCCATCTTATTTCCATAGCCTCATTTTCCAAGGGTCAATGTTCACTTTGGCCTCTTTATTTGATTATGTTTGAAGAAGCTCTTGCTGTTCACCTTGATATTACTTATAAGTTTACTATCAAAGTTTATCTTGTTTTTGGTCATGTTTTGTTGGTTTTTAAAACTTTCTCAGTCCTCTGTCTTACTACAAATCTTTGACAAATTGTATGTTTTTGTGTTTCAATTTGATACTATCCTGAATCTTGCTGGCCAACAAGTTTCTGTCCAAAGGGACTGCATTTTTATAATGATTTCTGACATAATTTCGGGGCAGTACAGTGCCTCAGTGCCAGGGACCCGGGTTCAATCCCAAGTCTTGAGTGACTGTGTGTGTGGTGTTTGCACACTTTCCCCATGTCTGCGTGGGTTTCCTTTGGTTGCTCTAATTTCCTTCCATAGTAAAAGAAGAACAGGTTAGGTGGATTGGCCACATTAAATTGCTCTTAGTGTCCAGGAATGTGCAGACTAGATGGATTAGCTATGGGAAATGCAGAATTACAGGGACAGGGAAGGGCTGAGTGGGATGTTGTGTGGAAGGTCAGTCTGGACCCGATGGGCCAAATGATCTGCTTCCACGAGTAGGGATTCTATGATTCTCTGATTTAAGGTAACTCCTATTTCATCATCTTATTAATCGTAATAGTAAACACAGATCAGATCATAAAGTTATTTCACTCTAATATGTTTTGTTCCACTGATACCTTCACCAAAATAAGTACTAGATGCAATGGACTGCTTTTCTGAATGTTTTTATTTATGTATTTTTCTAATTTATTCCTATGATCCTGTACCCAGGTACCTTTGTACCTAAGATGGCACTGTGAGTGGCAACTTTGTAAACTTTTCACTGCACTCTTGTGGGTACATGTGAACCTAATTCTAAACCTAATTCTAAAACATGAACCAAAAATGTCATCATACCTGGAAACAAAGCAATGTTTAATGGATTAACATTAACAGTGATTAGTCAAAAACCAATGGAACAAATTTGTAACAGATTGATATCAGCAACAATGAGAAAACTGATTGTTGACTTCATTCACAATGACGTACTGTGCCATTCGCTGTTTGCATTAATTACCCTATGGCAGTGCACACAAAACACCTCATTCACCAAAAATATCTTTTCTATTATATATTCCTAAACATTTTCAAAACTTGTATACTTAAGTAAAATATTTATTAAAGTAAATATTTGATATTGGGTGTCTGTAAAAACTCAGGTAGGAACATCATTTATTGTTGAAGTACAAAATACAGCCACTACCTATGACATATATAGGCCAGAGTGGTGCTGGAAAGGCACAGCAGGTCAGGCAGCATCCGAGGAGCAGGAAAATCGACATTTCGGGCAAAATCCCTTCATCAGGAATATTCCTGATGAAGGGCTTTTGCCTGAAACGTCGATTTTCCTGCTCCTCGAATGCTGCCTGACTTGCTGTGCCTTTCCAGCACCACTCTGATCTAAACTCTGGTTTCCAGCATCTGCAGTCCTCACTTTTGCCTAATTATAGCCAGACCCAGCCCAGGGCAAACAGTTCTGCAGACTCATCTCTGGGTTTACTTATAAAAGGGCTCAGGTGATGAGTACCCATTGGCTGTTATCAAGGGAACTCATACTCAATGAGCTCCGCAGGAAGATTAATTAATGATTCCCCAAGAACCCTGTAAGGGTTATCACAGAGTCAAACCTGTTTAAATTAATGGTAAAAGCTCACATATTTATACTCAGGTCTATATTTTTAGTAAAAATGAGGAACATATGAGGAAACATTAGGGTGGCACATGGCTCAATGGGCAGCACAGTGGCTCAGTGGTTAGCACTGCTGCCCCACAGCACCAGGGACCCAGGTTCGATTCCAGCCTCGGGCAACTGTCTGTGTGGAGTTTGCACATTTTCCCCATGTCTGCATGGGTTTCCTCCGGGTGCTCCGGTTTCCTTCCACAACCCAATGATGTGCAGGTCAGGTGAATTGGCCATGCTAAATTGCCCATAATGTTAGGTTTGTTAGTTATGGGAAATGGGTCTGGGTACGTTACTCTTCGGAGGGTCAGTGTGGACTTGTTGGGCTGAAGGGCCTATTTCCATACTGTAGGGAATCTAATCGTATCTAATCAATGTTCTGAAGTGTCAGTCTTAAGATGAGAGGTTCAGCTGGTAAGTACCTTAGTAATTGAAAGAGTAGGTTATTTAACTCTTCAGCTTGCTCCCCTATTCCATAAGATCACAGTTTATCTGATCATAGCCTCGATTCTATAACCCTATATGCCCTTGTATATTAAAAAAAATGTCTTACTCAGCCTTGGCTATATTCAATTACCTGGTTTTCAATGCTCTCTTGGTTAGTGAATTCCAATGATTAACAATCCTCAGAAGAAATTCCTTTTCATTCTCTCTTAAATGACAGCCCCCTTAATTCTAAACCCAAGTCCAAGATTCAACAAGTGGAAATATCTTCTCAAAGCCTCCGTGAAGCCCTGTCAGAATTGTTTTATGCTTCAGCAAGGTCACTGTCATTCTTCAAATAAATCCATGCCTCACTTGCCCTCATAAGGCAACCCTTCCAATGCAGGATACAGCTTACTGAACCTTCAGTAGACCACCTGGATTATGTCTCATCCAGTAAGGAGAACAAAACTGTACTCAGTACTCTACGTGTAGTCTCACCACGACTTTGTATAGTTGTACCAGAACTTTTACTACTCTGCCCAAGAATGGGAATTGGGGGAAAACATTGGTTGGAGTCATAACTAGTACACAGGAAGATGGTCTTGGTTGTTGGAGGTCAATCATCTCAGCTCCAGGGAATCACTGAAGGGATAGTGTCAAACACACTCAAGGTAGTGACTGAGGCCCAAGCATCTTCAGATCCTTTATCAAAGGACTTACCTCCACTATTGGGTCAGAAGTGGGAATGTTTGCTACTGATTGCACAATGTTCCACACCATTCACAACTCCTCAGAACCAAAGCAGCCATATCCATGTACAACAAGTCCGGACCACTATCCAGTCCTGGGCTGATAAATGACAAGTAGCACCACATCATATATTCCAGAAATGGTCCTCTCCAACAAGAGAGAGTTCAACCATTTCCTCTTGATATTCAATGAATCTCCACTGTCAATATCCTGGGTATACCATCAATAAAAAAAACTGAACTAGTTCAGCCATTTAAACGTTATGGTTGTACAACCAGGGTTGGAGTATTCAGGGAATGTATACAACAATGACTGAAGCAATTCAAGAAAGCAGCTCACTAACACCGTCACCAGGGCAATTCAAGATTGGCTATAAATGCTAGCCGAGCCAACAACAACCAAATTCCATGAATAAAAATAACTTATCCCTCAACCATCTGGTCATTATTATTCTGCTGTTTATGGGAAATTGTTGAACTATGTATTAGAACATTGACTACACCTCAATAATATTTCATTCATTCATTGCAAAATGTGTCGTAATATCTCAAGGTGCAGTATAAATCCAGGATCTGTCAAGTAAATTGTACACTGACATTATAATGCATACTTTTGTTCACATTAAAAACTTATTATTAGCAATGTTTGCAAATGGCTAATATTAAGTTTGATTCTACTTGCATAGAATCTCAGAAGGTATATAGCACAGAAAGAGTTAAAGATCACACAACACCAGATTATAGTCCCACAGGTTTAATTGGAAGCATTAGCCTTTGGAGCGCTGCTCCTTCATCAGGTGGTTGTCGAGCAGAATCATATGATCTATGGGAACCACTGACCTAACCACATTTCAATAAAGTTTAATGTAATTTCTCTACTTTCCAATTATATTCCTCTAAAAGTAAACAAATGCTTGCTTTCCTCTACTTTGTATTTAATAGCCTGCATGACAACGATTAGTAATTCATGTGTGCATTCTGCCAGATATCTCTGCACTGTCCAAAGCAGCCATGTCCTCACTATTTTCCTCAGCAACACTGTAATTCTGTACACATATTGAAGCTCAATTACCAATTCTGAAAGTTTAACGTGTTTTTTTTAAACAGTTCAATCGCCCGTGAGATGGTGGTGGTGAGATACTTTCTTGAACTCCTGCTGTCCATAGTACTGTTTAAGATTGAAGGAAGTACCGGGATTTTGAGGCAATGACAATAAAGGATCAATATTACTGTTCAAAGTCAGGTTGTCCTGAATCTTGGAGGGGATATTGTTGCACCTGATGCCTTTGTTCTTTCGAGTTGTAGAGTCGTGGCTTTGGAACAGTGCATCTTGTAGTTGGATCACGTTGATGCCTTTGCACATCGGTTGAATGCAGACACAAAGCCACAAAGCTTGTCATAATTGTCAGCAGGCCTCAGTCAGTGGGGCGTAATCTTTGCTCAGGGATTGCTGGCACATTAAGTCAAGGGCAGTATCCAATAGCAGTTCAGGCCCTATTCAGGGCTGTCAGAGTTAGGATTCTCTGCTCATAAGGGATGAGGAGCCAAATGATGGTACTGTAGTGGAGAAAGAGTGAGTGTGAGGGTATTCGAGAGAAAATGGTGGACTCTACCCTAGAGATTGACACTGACCTTCTTCTTACAGTGCAACTCCTTGGAGACAGCAGGGGGCCACTGAAGCTAGAGATTCTATACCTTGATGAAAGAGCCACTAAGCTGGAGCCAAAACCAATTCTGTGAGGGGCCTCCTGCCTCTACACCAGTAGCAGTACCAGCTGAGGGCCTTTTCATTCACAAGTGTACAGAATGTGCCCAAAGATATACCCATCACTTTCCTGTCTCAACAGCATTTACTGCTAATGCCAGGCATCCTGTGCTGCAGGTCATCTCATCGGCATGACTGCCTCAGGAATCTGGATAAAGTGAGGACTGCAGATGCTGGAGATCAGAGCCGAAAAATATGTTGCTGGAAAAGCGCAGCAGGTCAGGCAGCATCCAAGGAGCAGGAGAATTGACGTTTCGGGCATAAGCCCTTCTTCAGGAATCCTGAAGAAGGGCTTATGCCCGAAACGTCGATTCTTCTGCTCCTTTGATGCTGCCTGACCTGCTGCGCTTTTCCAGCAACACATTTTTCAGCTGCCTCAGGAATCAGCCCACCATCCTAATAGAATAGTAAATGCAGAAAGTGTCAGCTGAGATGTTCCCCTCTTTGGAAGTGGCACTCTGAAGACATATACACACTCAGGACAACTGAATTATCCTGATAGAAGTTCTAAATAAGTTCTGAAAAAGGTTCACTGGACATGAAATGTTAACACTGCTTTCTCTCCATAGGGGCTACCAGATCTGCTGAGTTTTTTTTCCTGCAGTTTCTGTTTTTATATTGTCCTGATGTTGGGATCTTGTTGTCTATCTAGAAACATCAGCACTATTTCTCCTGTTTGAAATTTACTTCCCCATCTACATTTGTACTAGCAGCAAATGTAGACACATACACTCCATCCCTTCATTGAGGTATTTAATATGGAGGAACATATCTCATCTTCTACAACTCAATTTTAAGCTGGAGGAACATCAAATACTCTGATATCCATCATCTCAAATTACTGTCAGTAAAGTAACAGTGTCTTAATTTAATAAATGTTTCCAATGTATAATCTGAACGGCCAAACCTTAATAATTGACCATGTGGCACTCTACAACTAAATAGAGAAAGAAATTTAAATGAACTGGCAAGAAAATCAACTTTGTTTATTATGGTCAACATTTAAAAGATCCCCTTCCTGGTGCCGGTTTCTACTGTATATAAGCAAGATATTTGATAATGAACATCCCAAATTCTGACCCGTTTCTCTGGTGCTGAAAACCATATTGGCTCGAACTTAGCTGCATTAGTACAGACCTCATCTTGTCTCAGTCAGGACTGGTCCAGCAATCTCATGAAGATACCTAATAAATAACTCCTCGGGTGCTGCCTGACCTGCTGTGCTTTTCCAGCACCACATTTTTCAACATAATAAATTGTGTTCCACTGGCAGCATGGCCTAAATGTCTGCTAATGGAAAAGAAGAAACAGTTCCCTGTGAAATATATACGCAGACCCCAAAACCACCCAACCTACTACTGCAAATGGGAATAAATTGTCTCGGCCTGCCATTATTTTTTGACATCAATCAAATCAGTCTTTATGTAACACTTTTCTAAAGTGTACTGATCCATCTGAAGACTTTTACAAACCTGCATTGTTCTTTTAATGACATGACGTAAACCAGCAAGAGAAGTCAGGATCCAGACAATGGGTCAGTTCATATGCATTATTACAAAGTGTACTTTGAGGTTAAGATGAGTTAAATTTCCACCTATTAGACAATGTTTAACATTAAAGCAGTGGCCTTTTCTTTATTCTGCACCAGTTGTCTCACTGACCAAACTCTTTCTCCAATTTCATTTGGTTAAAAGACCGGAAATATGGAAAATTTTCTGGAGTCCGCTGCCCTGAACCCTTCACAAATGTTTACACGTGCAGAGCCAGCAGCCAAATCCGTTTCATGAGACAGAAAATTTAATGGACAATTTTTGGTGGAAGTTTAACTATAGTGTACACTCTGGATGTTGTCAGATTTTGGAAGGAAAGTCTAGTTCTCGTAATGTTTGTTAGGCTGCTGTTCGCTATGCATAGACATTAGAAGAGTATGAGATATAGGAGCAGAAATATGCCATTTGGCCTATTGTGTCTCCTCTGCTATTCAATGAGATCAGGACTGATCTGATCAGATGGGCCAATGGGCTGAGACATGGAAATGGAGTTTAATTTACATAAATGCAAGGTACTGCATTTTTGGAAAGCAAATCTTAGCAGGACTTATACACTTAATGGTAAGATCCAAGGGAGTGTTGCTGAACAAAGAGACCTTGAAGTGCAGTTTCATAGCTCCTTGAAAGTGGAGTCGCAGGTAAATAGGATTGTGAGGAAGGCGTTTGGTATGCTTTCCTTTATTGGTCAGTGTATTGAGTACAGGAGTTGGGAGGTCATGATGCGGCTGTACAGGACATTGGTTAAGCCACTGTTGGAATATTGCCTGCAATTCTGGTCTCCTTCCTATCGGAAAGATGTTGTGAAACATGAAAGGATTCAGAAAAGATTTACAAGGATGTTGCCAAGTTTGGAGGATTTGAGCTACAGGGAGACGCTGATCAGGCTGGAGTTGTTTTCCCTGGTGCGACGGAGGCTAAGGGGTGACCCTATAAAAGCTTATAAAATCATGAGCGGCATGGATAGGATAAATAGACAAAGTCTATTCCCTGAGGTGGGGGAGTCCAGAACTAGAGGGCATAGGTTTAGGGTGAGAGGGGAAAAATATAAAGGAGACTTAAGGGGCAACCTTTACACGCAGAGGGTGGTACGTGTATGGAATGAGCTGCCAGAGGAAGTGGTGGAGGCTGGTACAATTGCAACATTCAAAAGGCATCTGGATGGGTATATGAGCAAGAATGGTTTGGAGGGATATAGGCCAGATGCTGGCAAGTGGGACTAGAATGGGTTGGGATATCTGGTTGGCATGGACAAGTTGGACCAAAGGGTCTGTTTTCATGCTGTACGTCTCTATGATTCTATGACTGTATGATAATCCTCAACTCAAGTCTCCTGCCTCGTCCTAATAACCCTAGATTCCCTTCCTGATTAAAAATCTGTCTATCTCAATTTTGAATAAACTTAATGACCCAACTTTACAGCAGTCTGTGGTGGAAAGATCCTACTCATCTCTGTCATAAATGGCCAACCCTTAATCTGAGATTAGAAGTTCTCTGGTCCTAGATTCCCCCATAATAGGAAACAACCTTCCCATATCAATCTGTGTCCCTCAGATTCTTGTATGTTTCAATAAGGTCACCTTGCATTCTTCTAAATTCCAACCTACTCAACATTCCTGATAAGGAAATCCCTTCATACATGGTATCAACCTACTGAACCTTCTCTGGACTATCTCGAATTCCACCTGATGAAGGAGCAGCTCTCCAAAAGCTAGTAGGTACTTCCAAATAAACCTGCTGGACCATAACCTGGTGTTGTGTGATTTTGTAACTAGATATAGTTTTCGCAAGACCTCCTTATTTTTATACTCCATTCACTTTGAAATAAGGGCCAACAGTTAATTTGCCTTTATTATCTGCTGAAATGGATGGTAGCTTTCTGGCAGTCATGCACAAGGAACCCTAAATTCCTACGTGCTGCAGCTTTCTGCTGTCTTCCCTCATTTAAATAACATTCAGCTCTTCCATTGTTCCCACTTTTCTGTTAATTTTGTCAAGTTTTCTTTCAATTTGATACAATCCTTAATTTTGTTCATTGGTCATGGTTGGCTTATCTCCATTCAAGAGTACTTATTCCTCACTGGGATACAGTTTTTGCACTAAGTCATAATTATTTTGTAAATGTCTGTCATTATTCCACACCTGTTTTTTCTGCTAAACACCTTTCCCAGTCCACCCCAGCCATCTCAGTCTTTATCCCTATAATTAATACTCTTATTTAGGTTTGAGACTGTTGTTTGCTAAGTTTCCCATGTCATGGTCACTTCTCCTTCAGAGATCTCTTACTCTGAGGTCATTTACTAAACATTCTTCATTATACATTATCATATCCAAAATATTCTAACCCCTGGGTGGATCCACCAAATATAGTTTTCTAGAAAACTATCCTGAACACACTATATGTACATGGCTGCCTTTGCCAATTTGATTGTCACAGTATTCTTGAAGATTAAAGTCACCCATGATGAGTGTACTCCCTTTTTAACATGCGGTATTTATCTCAGGGTTTACTCTCTGTCTGGCAGCTAACTGTTAGGGGGGCCTATTCCAAACAGTGGCTTCTTTCGTTCGTTACTTCTCACTTCCAACCATATGCATTCTATACATCTGATCTAACATCATCTCTTGCAAGCATATCTATTCCAGCCAAATCAACAATGCTGTACCACTCCCCTTCCCTGTCTCCTGCCCTTCTATAAAGTCACACTCTCCTGTGTTAGTTCCCAGCTTTTATTTCCTTGTAACTATGTCTATGGCTATAAGATCATATCCATTAACCTCGATTTGTGCTGTTAATTCATTTAATTTGGTCCAAATATTATGGAATGCTTTTGATAGATTGGATACAGTGAGAATATTTCCTCGTGGGGAATAGCAAAGCTGGAAGTCTTCAATATAAGGTAGTCACCAATAAATCCAACAGAGAATTTGAAAGAAATAAAAATGGAAAGTGCTGAAGAAACTCAGCAGGTCTGGCAGCATCTGTGATGACAGAAGCAGAATTAACATTTCAAATCTGATATGACGGCCATCCAATTCTGAAAAATCATACCTAAAAAGTGCAGATGTTGCTGTTCCTGTTGAGTTTCTCCAGCACTTGCTATTTTTATTCCAGATCTCTACCATTTGGAGTATTTTACTTGAATTTGGAAGAAACTTTGGTACCCAAAGCATGGCAAGTATGCAGAACTCAGTACTACGGGAATGGTTGAAGGGAATAGTAGAGGGTCGTGTCTCATTATTCATGAATTAGCACAATACTCTAGACATTATTTCACCCAGTATGGGTCTACTGTTCACTTATCAGATTGGAGAAAAAGTCAAAAAATGAAAAATCACCTAAATGAATATTTTAAAAAACACAGAAACTGTCCATGATGTACAGTGCTTGTATTTGCTGACTAGGAAGTGAACAATGTGGGGAGTATTATTTGCAATGTATCAATATTGAAATATTTGCATGTAGGTTCTCATTATTGTTATGGTCCTCCCATTTGGATGAACAGCCTTATAACGGGAAGTTAGTGTTACAAACTTTATTAGTTTTCGGTTTTCAATTTTTTTCTCAGGACATTTTATATGTATTAAAAATCAGATTTATTAACTTCTATCTTTTACTGCAAACTATTTGCATGAGATTTTTGGAACTCTTGGAACCTAGCCAATTGACTCCCATTACAAAATATATTCACTGCTGCTCAGGTTTTCCAAGGACATCACCCCCATTCACTGTGGATGTGCTTAAGGGGAAAATTAATAAACGTGAGGGACAATAAAAGATTTAGATGGGGGAGACTTGAATAGAGTATTAAACAGCAACATGGACTGATTGGGCTGAATGGTCTGTTTCTGTGCCATGTAGAATGTATATAATCCTAGATATTTTCATTTTATGGCAGTTGCTGGCATCTCTTTGGTGCTGATTGTTAGCTGGCTTAAGGTGGGGGAAGCAATGGTTATTGGTATTATCACCAGACTATTAATTTAGAGACTCAGGAAATGTTCTTGGGGACCTGTGTTTGAATCCCAGCAGGGTGAAATTTGAATTTTATTTTAAATTTGGAATTAAGAGTCTAACGATGACCACAAAACCCATCAAGTTCACAAGTACTCTTTTGAGAAGAAAACGGCCATTCTGACCTGGTGAGGCCAACATGTGACTCCAATAATGTGTTTGACTCTTAACTACCCTCTTGGATGGGTAATAAATATTGGCCCAGCCAACTACGACCACTTTCCGTGAATGAATAAAATAAATGAAATGTTCATCTAGCTGAGCATATTGTTGATACATTTTTAGATCCATACCCAGTGACCTACCAGCAGACCTGGTTCCAACAAAGCTGCTGTTGCTGCTGCTACAACAATTACAGAATGAACAGTTTTCACTCATGGACAGAGGTGGGGATCTTCAATACTTGGAGTAGGTTGGTGAGTTACAAATGGTGTTTGTTCACAACAAAAGCAAATGCAGAAACAGGAGAAGAGCAGAGTTATTTTCCGCTGCTATCAGGTGAAGATTGCATCATCAGTCAGTTCTGTGGCAATAACTCATAAAACACTGAAGCAATTCCTTACTCAAGGTCACAAATACCTTTTACGTTAAGGGATCAAGGAGGCCAAACATGGAATGAAAAAAAAATCTCGGGAGCCTGAAATCAGATTATGTTAACTAGATTAGATTAGTTTAACTTGAAGTTAGTAATTTATCATCAGGCAACTCTTAGTGACTAGTATAGATTCTGCAAATAAATGGTGAAGCAGCATGCCAATACTACACTGTTTGATGTCAGTAGTCAGCCAGCTCCAAGATTGATATTACACTTCAAAACTAAATTAGAGTCACATGTCAGCACAAGTATTAGCTGGAAATGAAGAATTAATCATCTAAAAGCCAGTTATGGTAGATTCCATTGCTGTAGTTTCACATAATGGTAGATATTTGGGGATTACTAACTAGGAATCATTTTTGAAAATCAATCTGGAGACAAAGAACCTGCCTCTGTGAGTAGTGTCCATTCCCTTTCCTGGTTCCCATTGAAAAGCTGTAGTGAAGTGCCACCAACAGTCTACGACTTGATCTACAATCCAAACCAGCCAATGCAGTGTGCTGTGACTGGAACGAGACACAGCTAGGTCGATATGATGTAGCATGCATGTTTTCTCCAATTAATCGGTCATAATTCAACTGCTAGACTGGTAAATTTGGCAAGTTCAATGTTCATTTTTAGTGTCCATGGCAGTAATGGAATCGGATGCTGTTCTGAGGTTGGAACTAGATTGAAAGTTTGTGTGTAATTTCCAGAGCCATGGTTGGTGTGTAAAAAACACCTTAGGGTGAGAGTTTTTGAGGTTATGGCTTCAATTACAAAGAATAAACATCCCTCAGAATATCAGGGGAAGCCACCAAGAGACCTTTAACTCCCCTAGAATATTAACTTGAGTTCTTCGTCTTTAAGTAGCTAGTGCTATTTTCAAACAAGGACTGACTTTAGCCTTACAGTAGAGCATTTATTTATGATGTATTTCTTCTATAAGACCTTTAGGTTCTGCTAATGGTAAAGTCATCATTGACCCAGAGACTCATAGGGCTACTCTCTCATTGGAAAGAGAGAAACAACACTGGTGCTGGTTTAACCTCTGAGTCACCACACTTCAGGGGCGAGGTTGAGAACACAGGGCCTTCATGCTAACCTCAGCCTATGGGAATTGAACCCATGCTATTGATGTCATTATGCATCACTAGCTGTCCAAACAACTGAACTAACAAATTCTAGACCTTGGAACAACTTCACAATGAAGTTATAGAGCTGCTACACTCTGGACATAGATTGTATTAAAAAGCAGAGTGTAAAGAGAGAAGCACATGCACTGACTGGCATTAGACAATAAACTTTAGAGAGTAATCTATTAATAATGTAATCAGATCAGTAAATCTCTAAATGCCATGTATTATAGTATTTAGCCTATAACGCTGTCTGTCTGTTACAGACTAATGGAAGCCCAGTTTCAGGATACTTCTTGACCTCAGCACCAGTCTTTGACCAGTCAGTCTTGAACTCAAACTTGTAGATGTGGATATACACAATACAACAAATGATGAGAAAGATGATGGCAGGAGAGAAACTAAAACTTGTTTTTGAACTCAGCTCTGACGTTTTATGAATTGAACTGAAAGTAAAGCTAATGGCCACAATGCCTTCCATAATCTCTAAAATATAAACATTCTTCCATGAACACAAGGGTCTGCAGCCACATGGTTTCTAATCCATGTTGGATTCAGGTCAGTATCCCACAATAAAGTGCTGACTTCTTATTTGAAAAAAAAATCTTCATTGAACTGACCCACATTAACCTGCAACTTTCCTTAAAACAATCCAAAATTCCAAAAATGATAAAATATGTTACAAACCTATCTTCACACCTGCTTCCAAAGAAAAAATGAAAAAGGTGTCCTTAAGATGCATTTTTATTTTCTATCAAAAGTTCTTCTTAATACCATTCCAATATTCATCAACAGTAATAATGAGCTGAATTTTAACCTGTTGTTCGAGTGTTTGTTCCCTGTGAAACCTAACTTACCAAATGTGTCTCATTAATTACCCATAACACCCCATGACATCTCTCATGTCCAATCTCTGCCCTGTTCCACATGCTTTTCTCACAATACTCAGCACTCAGCAGATGTCCCAGAAGGCTGGTTTGGGCTAGGTTCATGACTCTCTGTAGCTTCTTGCAGACTTGGGAACAGCAGTTGCTCTATCACATTATGATGCATATAGATAGGATGCTTTTTATGCTGTATCTATGAAAATTGGTATGAGAACTTGCAAACATTCTAAATTTTCTTAGCTTCCTGAGGAACTAGAAATATTGTTGTGTCTTCTTTGACTGTTGCATCAATGTGACTGGACCAGGACAGATCATTGATGAGTGTCACTCCCAGGAACTTGTCTCCTTTCGATCATCTCCATCTCAACACCATTGATGCAGAAAAGCATGTGCCCTCCATTCTGCTTCCTTTGATGGAGAGATTATCTTTACACTATGATGCTAAGCACTCAGTCTCTTCCCTGTATTCTATCCCTTTCATTGTTTGAGATCTGACCTACAACGTAAAAACATAAGAACTAGGAGCAAGAGTAGGCTGTTTGGCCCTTTGAGCCTGCTCCACCACTCAATAAGATGATGGCTGATCTTTTTGTGGACTCACTTCCACTTACCTGCATTTTCACCATATCCCTTAATGCCTTTATTGTTCAAAAAAGTATCTATCTTAGCTTTAAAAGCGAATACTGAAGTAGTGTCAACTACGTCCCTGGGCAAGGAATTCTGTAGATTAACAGCCCTCTGGGTGAAGAAGTTCCTTCTCAGTTCAGTCCTAAATCTGCTTCCTCTAATCTTGAGGCTATGCCCTCTTGTTCTAGTCTCACCCACTAGTGGAAACATCCTATCCATTTCTATTTTATCGATTTCATTCATTATTTCATATTTTTCTATAAGATTCCCCCTCATTTTTTGAATTCCAATGAATACAATCCCAATCTACTCAGCCTCTCCTCATAAGCCAACCCCCTCAACTCGGAAATCAACCTAGTAAACCTCCTCTGCATCCCCTCCAGTGCCAGTACGTCCTTTCTTCAGTAAGGAGACCAAATCTGCACATAGTACTCCAGATGTGGCCTTACCAGTACCTTGTACAGCTGTTTCATTACCTCTCTGTTTTTAAACTCAATCCTTTAGCAATGAAGGACAAAATTCCATTTGTCTTCCTAATTACTTCTACCTGCAGACCAACCCTCTGTGATTCATGCACAAGGACACCCAGATCCGTCTGCAAATCAGCATGCTGCAACTTTTTACCATTCAAGTAATAATCTATTTTGCTGTTACTCCTACCAAAATGGATGACTTCACATTTATTCCAGCTGCCAGACCTTTGCCCACTCAACTCAATGAATCGATGTTCCTCTGCAAATTTTCACAGTCCTCTGCACACTCTGCTCTGCTACTCATCTTAGTGTCATCGACAAAATTTGACAGTGTATACGTGGTCCCGAATTCATCTATATAAATTGTAAATAATTGTGGTCCCAACACTGATCCCTGAGGCACACCACTAGTCACTGATTGCCAGCCAGAATACACTCATTTATCCCCACTCTTTGCTTCCTGTCAGACATCCAAACATCTATCAACGCTAATATTCTTCCCCTAACAAGATGCATTATTATCTTATGCAGCAACCTCATGTACGGCACCTGGTCAATGGGCTTTTGGAAATCTAGGTACACCACATTCATTGCATCCCCATTGTCCACCTTGCTTGAAATGTCTTCAAGGAATTCCAAAAGATTGGTGATGCATGACCTGCCCTTCATGAACCCATGCTGCATCTGCCATAGTCCCCCTTATTCAAGCATAGGACCCTGGGATTGGATTTTATCTTCACATTATCCGGCTGTATTTTAAATTCAACCATACTGCGATCACTCCTTCCAAGAGGATCCCTGACTATTAGGTCATTACTCATTCCTGTCTCATTACATAGGACCAGATCTAGGCTAGCTTGCTCTCTCATTGGTTCCATTACATGCTGTTCAAGAAAACTATCGCGGTTACACTTCTCCTCAAGGTTACCCTGACCAAGCTGGTTTGACCAATCTACATGCAGATTAAAATCCCCCATGATAATAGCCATACCATATTTGTTGGCATTAATTATTTCCTTGTGTACTGCCTGCCCCAATGTGATGTTATTATTTGATGGCCTATAGACTACACTTATCAGTAACTATTTCTTCTTGGAATTCCTAATTTTCATCCAAATGGATTCGACCTTATGCTCCATAGAACCTATAACATCTCTCAGCACCGCCCTGATGTCATCCTTGAATATCAGAGCTACACTACCTCCCTTACATTCCTGTCTGTCCTGTCTGGTACCCCTGGATATTTAATTCCCAGTCATGACCATTCTGTAACCATGTCTCCATGATTGCTATCAAACATATTTGTTCACGATGATTTGAGCCGTTAACTCACCCATCTTGTTACCTGAACGCTCGTAGCATTCATAAAGTGCCTTTGTGCTAGCTTTCTTACCGTCATGATTCACAACATCTTCAATATTTCCTGAGTCATCTTTCATTTTTGCTTCTTTCATAGTCTGCCTTGAACTTAAACCCTCCTACACACATGCTAACCTGCTGCTTATCTTTTTATTTATCACCATAATTTCTGTCGCTTTCCCTTTCCCTTCCTCCCAAAACATAAGTTTAAAGTCCTAGCGACCACTTTATCCTTTTTGCAAGAACACTGGTTCCAGATCAGTTCAGGTGGAGACCGTCCCATTGCTACAGATCCCCGCGGTTCCAAAACTGATACCAATGCCCCATGAAATGGAACCCCTCTTTCCCACACCAGTCCCTTAGCCACGTGTTTACTTCCCTAATTTTCTTATCCCTAAGCCAATTTGCATGTGGTTGAGGCAGTAATCCAGAGGTTATGACCCTTGAGGACCTGTTCCTTAATTTCTTTCCTAGTGCTCAATAATCCCCAAACAGGTCCTCCATCATAGCCTTGCCAATGTTGTTAGTCCCAACATGGACCACAACAACTGGATCCTGCCTTTCCCACTCCAATATCCTTTCAAGCCGGTCAGAGATGTCCTGCACCCTGGCATCAGGCACGCAACACACCATGCGGGACTCTCCTATAACTATCACTTGGCTTTTTACTCCCCCCTCTTGAATGGCCTTCTGCACCATGGTGCCGTGGTCAGCTGGCTCATCCTGTCCACAGCCCTTTTCCTCATCCATACAGGGAGCAAGAAATCTCATACCTGTTGGATAAGGACAAAAACTGAGGCTCCTCTACTACTGAACTCAGGATCCCCCCCCACCTGCCTCACTTGCAATCACAGCCTGCTGTCCCTGACCACTGACTGAATTTGAATTACTTAATCTACCAGTTGCGACTGCCTCCTGAAACAAAACGTCCAGGTAACTCTCCCCCTCCCGGATGTGCCACAGTGTTTGTATCTCAGATACCAGATCAACTTTGAGCTGGAGTTCCTCCAGCAACCAACACTTGCTGCAAATGTGGTCACTGCCGTTCACAATGGGATCAGCCAGCTCCCACATCATACAGCTATAGCACATCACCTGCCCAGCCATCTCTGCCTAGTTAATTAATATATACAAATTTGAGTTAAATAATTTCTAGTACCTCTCTACTATAGTCTTATTCAATTAACCAATTAATAGAAGATGATAAAAAAAAGTTACATTTTAACCAATCAACTTACCACAAGGTTTTTTTCGTTAGTGCAGGAGGGTGGGTGGGAGACAGTACACATGTAGTGTCTCCGGTTCAGCTGCTGCCCAGATATATTGCCGGCAGCCCCGGTGTTCACCTCTGCCTCTGCTGCTGGAAAATGGCTAGCCGCAACGCTAGACGTGAGTTTTTAAATTTTTTGCTCACCTTTCTGACAGCAGCCTGCTCAACGCACTTCCTGCTGCTAGAACAACAATGGCGGGAGAGTAGTGTTGCCAGCAAACTTGTAAATGGCTACAGCGTTGTAAAGAAATCCAAACCTGAAGACTGTTCTTGAGCTTGCCTTTTCTTCATGCAATCTGGCATTTTTTTATTTATTTGTCCATTGGATGTGGACATCACAACATTTACCACCCATCCCTAATTGTCCTTGAACTGTACTGTTTTCTAAGCTATTTCAGAGGGCAGTTGACTCGGCCACATTGCTATGGCTCTGGAGTCACATGTAAGGACAGCAGATTTCCTTCCTTAGAGGACATTAGTGAACCAGATGGATAGAATGCCTAATCAACTTCCCATCCTGCCAAATGGTTTTTTATGAGAATCAATATTGGTTACATGGTCACCATCAGGCTGGCTTTGATTTCCATATTTTTAATGGATTTGAATTTCACTATTTGCCATGGTGGGATTTAAACCATGTCCCTGTGACATGGTACTAAGGCACCACTTCCTTATGATTTGGAATACAGAAAGAGAATGGATCTAAACGTGCAATGGTTCATTGTCTTTTCGAAGCTAATTAAGAGATTGGGAATGGCTGTCCTGGACATGATTTATTGCCCATCTATTAATTAGCTTTGAAAAGGTAATGAGTTACCTTCTTGGACCCAAAACTTATTTTTTTAAAATTGAACTGATCATTAACATTAGCTGAACTCCTTGCAGTGGTGGGAGGGACTACCCATATCATGGTTAGGTTGTATAGCCTTGATTAAATGAGTGTTCTTCCTCAGTTATTATATCCCATGAGGATGCTCCCTTTGTTATTACCCACACAGGTATTGGGGAGGTTTGCCGGTTGGCTTGGATCATTTATTTGGTGCCGTAGGCACCACCTAATTAAATTTACCAAATACCGCAGAATTTGTTGGGGGTAGACCTCCCAGATCTGAAGAGATACAAAATAGGTATCCTGCTGTCATATGTGGGTGAATGGGTGCGTAAGGACTCAAGGTCGATATGGTTTGATGTTGAGGCCTCACAGGTGGGATGTCCCCTCATCAACTTACTGTTTGTGAATAAGATGAGATGTGTGGTTGAGCACTGTGAGAGCCCGATTATTATAAATACGGTGAAATCATGAAGGATAATGCGGCAATTTGCTTAAGACTTTGCCGTTCATCCCATTAGTGGGAGCCCCAGGATTTAGACCGGGGTCAATGGACTCCGGCTTCAGAGCATGGGAGGGTAAGGGAATCTCCTGTTTGGGAGATTTATTTGAGGGCGAGGTCTTGATGGTTTTCAACCAATTAAGTCAGAAATATGGGATTCCTAACAGGGATCTTCTCCGATAGTTCCAGGTTAGGAATTATATACAAAAGGGCCTGTTTCCACACTGTAAGTAATATAGAACATAGAAGAATACAGCGCAATACAGGCCCTTCGGCCCTCGATGTTGCGCCGATCCAAGCCCACCTAACCTACACTAGCCCACTATCCTCCATATGCCTATCCAATGCCCGCTTAAATGCCCATAATGAGGGAGAGTCCACCACTGCTACTGGCAGGGCATTCCATGAACTCATCACTCGCTGAGTAAAGAACCTACCCCTAACATCTGTCCTATACCTACCCCCCCTTAATTTAAAGCTATGCCCCCTTGTAATAGCTGACTCCATACGTGGAAAAAGTATATCTAAAAGTTTAGATATATCTATCTAAAAGAAGACCACACTCTTGGCTCAGCCCTACAAGTTGGTTATAGAAAGAAAAGTAGGTAAAAACAATGACTGCAGATGCTGGAAACCAGATTCTGGATTAGTGGTGCTGGAAGAGCACAGCAGTTCAGGCAGCATCCGAGGAACAGTAAAACCGACGTTTCGGGCAAAAGCACTTCATCAGGAATACCCTTCATCAGAAAGAAGAGTGCTCCGATGTAGGGGGCGCTCTCTCGGTTAGTACCATATATCATCTGCAGAGGAAACACCTTGGGGGATATGGAGAGACTCCATGGGATCTGGGATCAGGAGTTAGAGGAAGAAATCTCACTGGAAACATAGGATATATAGGGGAATGTAAAGAAAATAAAGCACAAGCAATGAAATTGAAAATCCTTACAGGGCCCAAATGGCACCAGAGAAGCAAACAAAGATTAAGAAAAGATCTTCTCCAAAATGTCCAAATGTAAAATTAGCATGGACACCCTTACATATTGCTTTTGGTCCTGCTACAAGATTCGTGGATACTGGGGTGCCATAGTGAATGAGCTGGAGAAGATCCTGGGAATTGAAGTTAAAGAGGATCTGGTATCCCTTCTTTTGGGACAACCGAATCTGCCCTCTGGGTGAGCACGGCAAGAGGTTATTTAACATTCTTACACACTGTGCAAGGAAAAACTTCCTAACGAATTGGATATTAGAAAAACCTCCAAGTCTTGCGTGGTAGCACAAACTTGTGATGGAGCATGTTCCTCAAGATTATCTGACAAATATGGTGTGCCATAGAACATAGCAATCTTATAAGACATGGCAGCCCTTCCTAAATTACATAGACCTATCAGTGGTACTGATTAGGGCCTTTATATATTTACAAGGGCTGTATGTGGTGGTCTATGGTGGGGGGAGGGAGCTAGTAGGTATAATAACTGTTGCTCCTATGGACGGGAGCTTTGTTGGAGGTGCGGCCAATGGAGTAGTCTAATGTAGTATAATGTAATTTAATTTAATACTATTTTATTTGAGCTTATTCTAATTCTGCTTAAGGAAATATAAGATGACTATATCTTGAAGAGTAGTAGGCAGTTAATTGTTAACGTTACTGTAATATAATGTGATATTATTTCTACTTTTCTGTACTTCTGCACTTTTATTACTTTTAGGGTTTTTTTGGGAAAACAGTAAAAAATTTTCAATAAATATATATATAAAAAATACAAAAAAACATTAGCTGAATTCCCTGTTCCTAGTCATTAAGTTTCATTACCTGCTGTGAAGCTCATAGAAGTAGTATGCATAGGTTATGATCTTCAGTAAAATTACATTCAACATGTTGCTCTCTACCATGGTTATCATGTCCAGATAACAAATCTGCTGCTTCACTTGGAGAATTATCCCAGAACACTTTTATCAACACCAACCTCTTTGCTACATGTATTTACCATTATGGCATGACACACCTTTGCCATGAATATACAGTCTCCATCAAATATGATATAGGCTGATGAAGAGCTTATGCTCAAAACATCAATTCTCTTGCTCCTTGGAAGCTGTCTGACCAGCTGTGCTTTTCCAGCACCACTCTTCGACTCTGATTAAACCAATGGACAACCAACCAATCTCAGACACAGAAGGCCATTTCAGATAGTTGCCAAACCACTCAAAGATCTTCTCTCAGCTTTGATAGCTAATGATGCAAAGACTGAAAGAACAGCAAGAAGGCCACATCACCTTCTTATGCACATTAAACCTGAAGTGGACCTCGTCTTAAATTTTCTTTATGTTATCATGGAAAGACTGTTGTTCTGAACTTTTTATTTCTTTAATTTTCTAATTTATTGCTATGACTTTGTACTTTTGAAGGTCTGTAACGCTGGACTTGTTATTTCTTTATTTTTCTATTTTTTTTCCTATGAATTTGTACTCAAGAATCTGTACCTTTGTAACTAAGATGGCACCATAAGTAGCGATGTGTAAACATTTCATGCGTATATGTGACAATAAAGCTAATTTAAGATTCAAAAAAGATCAAACCATATTTGCAAACACTGGACAAACATCAGTACCAGTCTTGTTAGATGCTGCAACCACATTAATGAAAGATTAAACCATCCAGAGAACACAACTGTAGAGCTCCTAATCAGACTATGGAACACATTACCAAAACACAGCCCTCAGAAGAACTCAAAGGTGATCTACTTTGATGTAACTCTGATATTGATAGTTTATTTGAAACCATACAAAAAGAGGGCTAATGAGACCATGCTTTCAACACTGAGCAGCCAACAGCAGCAATTAATTTCAGCAGCTCAGGCAGATCCGAGGAGCAGGAAAATTCCTGTTGAAGGGCTCATGCCCAAAATG
This sequence comes from Chiloscyllium plagiosum, assembly GCF_037043375.1. Classification (NCBI taxonomy): domain Eukaryota; kingdom Metazoa; phylum Chordata; class Chondrichthyes; order Orectolobiformes; family Hemiscylliidae; genus Chiloscyllium; species Chiloscyllium plagiosum. Next base: position 78,641,538 of record NW_028270151.1, on the reverse strand, counting down.
TTGATTCTCCTGCTCCTCAGATGCTGCCTGACCAGCTGTGCTTTTCCAGCGCCACACTCTCGACTCTGACCTCCAGCATCTGCAGTCCTTTCTCCCTGCAATTAATTTGTGTTAAATTGTAACTTTCTTCATTGCACTTAATTGATATGTGTGGATATGTAAATTAAACAGGATTACCAGTAGTCAGATGTATTTCACCTGAAGTTAAATTAAGGAGACTGGCAACAATTTTGAACATTTGTAGCGAGTGAGCATGTACTGGTAGATTTGTAGTTGACTATACAGTGACCATTATTGAGTAGTGCTGCCAAAAACTAAATATTTTCTTAAAACATCCTGACATTTTCTTGTGACATGCAGCACGTCATCTTGATCTCACACATGGGGAAAGAAAATCTGAATGCTTCAGCTTGATTGGCTGGCAATGAGTTGAATTTCAAGATTTCTACAACTAATGTAGAGGTCAATAAATCTGAGCCATCCCATAATATTCAAGATTTTACTTCAGATTTTCCACACTTCAAATTGCCTACGCGAAATATACATTGACTAGGTTGGGGCTGATTCACATTTAATAGGCAGTTTCTGAATGCCAGTCAGATTGCCTGAAGAGTTCACAAGTCAATTGCTGCATACAAGGCATACAGAGATAGCTTGCAGCTACCTAGGGGACTAAAGTCAGAACATTTGGAATTGGGGACTAGTTACATAACAGACAGGAAGCTCGGTACAAAACAGAATGGAGAGTAGGTGGTCATTCAGAGTGGCACAAGATAGAAGTAGAGCTCCACAAGGAACTCTGCTGGGTAGTCAAATGTTCACTATTTACATAAGGAATTGGACCAGAAATCACAAGCACAATTTCAAAATTTGATGATATTAAGCTGCAGCTGAAAATATATTAATACACAATGCAAGAAAAACACCAAGCTTTACCCATCAAGAAGAATCGAACAGACTGAGCTCTTTCCTCTCTGAAATAATGGAAGGTAACTCACAGGTATGAAAATATTTACTATGGGAGTCATATAAAGAATGTTTCTCCTTGCAATAAGACCAGACTAAGTACCATAAACAGAAGACAGGAAATTCAGAAGAAATCTCTTCAACCAGGGTTGTTAATCTTTGTTACCAAGTGACAGTTGAGACAAATGGCATAAAGGGGAAGCTAGATGAATACAATAAAAGTTGATGGGGCTCGAGGTAGGAATGGGAGGAGGCTCGGGTGGGGAATAAACTCCAGCTTAAATATGAGAATATCCTGTTTCAGTGCTGTAAATTTTCTCCAAAATACCTCAATTCAGTGATCCACATATAATGCTATTTTCAAACAATGATTTATATAGCCATTCAGTACAGCATAGATTTGTCACATATTCGCTCCAAATTTCATTGAAAACAATGCTTTTCCAAGGAACACTGAGTAGGTAATAGCAGCAGCAAATAGTTACACAAAAGGGGAACAGGAGTTAATCCGTAACTTGCTTGATTTACAATCATAGTCAATTGTGAACACAAGTAACAAAAATATGAGTAGATAAAAGCTGTTTGATAGTTTGTCTACACTTTGCAAAACCTGACATAATTAATTAAAATTTATGAATAGCCAACTGTTGTGTATGGACACTATACAATGCTATATTTAGTCAACTGATTGTGTTATGGATTACTTCTGGCATGACGTAGGTTAATAATGATAGATGTTTCATAGTTGGCATAATTAATGTGTACTTCATACCTTTAGACTCCCTGATTTAGGTGTAATATTGACATAGTAGGGTTAAACCTTCAAGGTCCAAGCAGCATGAGAGTAAATTACTGGAAAACAGCACTGCAACACAGTGCATCAGCATTATAACAATAATTGCACAATGTGACAGAGCTTAATTGAAATCTGTGTGCTAGAACAGGGTCAAACCACAGGAATTGTTGACAATAGCCATTTGAATATTTGAACATAGTTGTTGCATAAGAACACAAAATCAGTCGTACATGGGAGCAAGGCAACTAAGAAATAAGATTTCCCATACTCAGAATAGTTGGCAGTCTCAACACTTCTCCGGGAACAGTGATGACTGGTTTGTTCACTACGCCTAATTGTATGACCTAGCAGGTAACATCCTTGCTTCTACATTCTTAATCACACGACTGAAATTGGTTCCACAGTGCATCACCATTGGAGGTACTATGATTCAGTGGAGTAATAACCTGGACCCTATAAAAGACCCAAAGGCGCTAATTTAAGAGCACTCAAAGTGTTACGATTAACATTCCTCCCTCAAGGATGCGTGTGACTTTGCTGTTAGTAAAGTGACTGCTGTGACTGACTGCTCCTACAAAAACAAAACCATGAATAAAGTGTTTTGGAACATCCTGAAGACACAATAAAGTGCTTTCTAAATGGCTGTAAGTGTTTTAATCAATTTAGCTACTGACTCAACAATGTTTAATGTTGAGGATGTCATTAAGTCATCAAAATCACAGTGGTCCTCGATTCAACATCAATTCGAATAAAGATAATGGGGAAACATAGGAACAGGAGAAGTTAGGAAAACACTTTCCAAGGTTTGTGAAGCTCAAATTCAGGGGCCAATAATTTGCCCAACTCAATGCTGTATTATTGGATTATTGGTTGCTCTAGCAGTCCTTTCTGTTCTCCCCCATAATCACCCCTTTGAGGAAAGCACTTCTGCTGATATACAATGTGCACAAAAACTCAGATGTACCTGCTTGAAAAACAGGTTAAACCTGAGAGGTGACATGGTTTCCCTTTGCCTATTCAAATCTAGTTCTATATAAAGCAGAGAGGATGGTAAATAATCCAACAACTTTACATAAAGTGCTTGACACTTAAACAATTTGAGTAGTGCATTCAACTCAACTTGAGTTTTCAAGTGTACTGGAACACTGCTGATTTAGATGCTTTTTTTTGTGATGTGATAAGAAATATAGGGTGGCAGAACATTTAAAGTTAGTGATCCTTTAACTTGGTAGCAAAAGAGTGATAATGTCAACTGTGGCACAAAACATTCAATATTACATTCTGAGCATTTGAATGTATGAGCACTGGAGTGAAGGTGAGCAATTTATTTGCATCAAAGAGCTCACTAAACATTGCTGATTTAAAATGCAACATGGTGGGTGCAATGTGGTGAAGTGAACCACCTCCCTAACTGGGGAGAGACACAAGCCCATAGTATCCTTCAGTCATTGAGAAACCCAGTCACCCTTTGCACAAAGGGGCACAAGTCTGACAAGTATGCTGTTCACTCACCAGAAACAGATCATGGCAGCAACAGTCTCAGACTTAGAACCATAATGGTGGCAAACTATAAACCCCTGTACCTGACCATTAAATAGAGATTGGCAATTGATCAAAATATTCTGTGTACCAAAGCATTAATTAAAATTGAAATTTCAATAGTTTGTCGCCTTTAAACCTTCCTAATTGGCTCCAGAGAACTCCTCAATTCAATGGCGTAGTAGTTATAGGGGACCTAGCTTGCAGATTAGCAGTGGGAATTTACCAGGCTGGTAAACTGCATGGATTTTGCTGATTAAATTCCAGTGGTACCACTGTGTGTATTGTGGTTATGTATAGGTTGAGAGCTCTAGACTTGAGCTAATGGGCTTGTGTTTCCCTAATACATCCTACATCAACCGAACCAACACATAAATGACAGATTTCTAAATAGTTCTCTGAGAACTTTAATTTGTGGCAATAATTTCCAAATGCTGAATGCATTTGGCTAAGCTGTAAAAACTTGAGCATTCATCACATATTCTTTCTCCAGATAAGGGAATGGATGTATATTGTGGGGACTAATTTGACAACTTCATATTATGCCATTTAACCCAACCAGGGACAGATTGCAAGTGAATGAAACAAAAACAGAAACTGATGACAGTCAGCAGGTCTGGCAGCATCTGTGGAGAGAAAACAGAGTTAACGTTTCGATTCCATTGACTCTTCATCAGAAGTATTTTGATGAACAGTTACCAGACTCGAAACATTAACTCTGTTTTCTCCCCACAGATGCTGCTAGACCTGCTGAGTTTCTTCAGCAATTTCTGTTTTTGTTTCCGAACCTCCAGCAGCCACAGTTCTTTGTTTTATGTTATGGCAAAAGTAAAGGATGGTGTCAAATTCAAATGTGCTTCGAGCATCTGACAGATTTTTAATAGTTGGTCTCAAGTCAGTTTCTTTTTGGAGGGTGGGGCCAGCTAATGCAACGGGGAAGAGAAATGTCGGGTCAAAACCTTTTCTTCGAAATGCTCCTGTTTATTTCTCACTGTACAGTCCTGTAAATAGTCTAAATACACTCCTTCAGAAGTTAAAAATTTGCTGCAGCTTGTTGCTTTGCCTGAATTCAGGGTCCTGCTGTAAACTCCTACTTCTGCTGGGACCCAGTGTTTAGTTATTGTCTCTCTCCTGTGCTTGTCCCAAAGCATAGAGGATATCACTTTTCTTTCTAAATTGCAGCTTTTTGACTAGGACGGGCCACGCCCTCCACTCCCGGGACCCTTAGTCCTCATGTCATGCCACACCTTCACCAGAGGCTCTCTGTTCTTCCAAATCAGTTCATGTCCATAAAAGATATACCAACTGAAAAATGACAAAGAACAGCATGTTATTTTAATTAAGCAGATACCACAAACAATAACATCACTTCAAACAATTTACTCAAGGTACCAATTCCTGGGAATACACAGCAGGTGCGCAGGTGGAAAAGAACTGTGTACAAACAAATTTCAGTTAAATTCTATTACGTTTTTGTTATTTGCACAAGAAAATCTATAATGATTTGAAAGCAAATCAGGTATAATAGGAGCTATGAGAAATAGTAACTTTGGGAGTAGCTGGCTTGGTCAGTCAAGCAAACAAATGAGTTCTAATCATTGATAAGCTGGAGAATAAATGGGGACCTTGAAAAGCTATGTGGCAGATTTCACTCCACACTAACATATTATTCCTCTTTAATTTCAAAAAGTCCAATGTAATTGTAATAATGCATCAGAGGCAGAATACAGTGGATATAGTATTCTTTTGAGATGGGAAAGCAGGGGGACTGAACTGTGTACTTCAAGTTATGCCATGATGTTTCATTGCAATCTTCCAGCCAACTCCAGCTTAGACATGAGATGAATGATCTTGAGAGTCACAACTTAGTTCCTTCTTCCCTTAAACCCAAAACTATCCTTAATTTAGCATTAAACTAACAAGGGCACTCAGAAATTTCAGAATGGTTAGTATGGGAAAGGGCATTATACAATATTAATGCAGTGTAGAGAGCTTTACTGATACTGGACAATATGGTGCAGTGATTGGACATTTAAAATGAAATATTTCTAACCCAAATCATTATATTTCTATTTGCATCTAATCCATACTCGAGCTGACATGGGAACACCTGATGGTGCAAGTATCATTCAAATGAACCAATTCTGGAATTACTCGAAGGTTAGCATAAATCCGTTAAAATGTGGATGGGGCCTTCAAAACTGAACAGCGATTTCCAGAAGATTCAATCAGTACTATACACCGTGACAGGTGTTATTCTTATCTCCAAAATGAATGACTTCACATGTTGATGTTCATATTATTCACTTCTGTATATCCTTAATCTACGTCACATTGCTCTTATCGTCTTAACAATTCATTATCAATTCTAGCTTAGTACAACCCACAAACTTGACTGTGGTCCCCTTTATTACCAACCCCATTTCAATTTTGCCAACATTTGCAACATTCAATTTTACCCAATCTTCATCCAGCGTCCTAACCCCTGACCAATGTGCCATTCTTGCAAAAAGGTCATCTCCAACATTGATTTACAATGCTAGTTAATGTCTTTTGAAATCCATAGATAGGGCATCTATTAATTCTACTATTAAAGTGTTCTACTGAGTTAGGTGGATATGACCCATCTTTTCTAAACCTATCTTGTTGTCTTGAGCACTCTCCTAATCAGCTTACATTTTTCAAATGTTCACTTATTCCAAACATGACAGCTATTTCCCATCATTGTTATAGTTAATTGATTTGTCATTTCCTCCATATTTTCAACAGATGTCACATTTTATAACTTTTAGTTCCCTGAAGCTTTCACTAATCTAGTAAGCACCAGAGGATTATAATTAACTTTTCCAATTTTCCTTCCTATTTTTTGGAAAAATAAATCTGCCCTTGGATCCAGTTTGGTTTTAATCTCATTATTTCATTCTGTCCAGTTGTCCTCTAGGTTTTGGCTCTGGGCTAACTCTTGCGCTCTCTGTTTTTCTGGGATCATGAACTCTTTCTCATACATGAGAATTGAGTAGTTTGTCTACACCCTCATCTTGTACTATTGACGAGTGTAATTTTTTTTAACATACCTGCTTCCATGCTTCTTTCTCTTCCTTGAGGTACTTAATCATATCACTAACAAGTTTTTCTCTTGAGCTACTAAACAATACCACTAACAAATCCCCTGTAAAAATATCCCTGCTTTGCTTAGTATTTTGTTAGACCCTTTCTTCATTCTGTTACTTTTCCAGTTCTCACTCTTACCCAACATTTTCACCCAAACTTGTGATGTACTGATTAGCCACTTGCAGATGACAGTTGCCTAACCTCCTAACCATCTTGACTGATCTTTAATCATCCACCAAAAGATTACACTGTTAGTTGGCAGAGTAATCCACAAATAACTTCTTCCATACATTGTCTTTTGAACCCAAGATCTCCACATCATCTGAAGAATCCTTTCACTACAATATCAGGACACTGAACTCTTAGCACTGTTTACAATAATTGCTACGGCTGAAGTGATCCCAGACTCACATTCCAAAGATTGCACCACCCAAGTGAGCTGCGTGGTCGAAAAACCTCCATCCCAGAATCAGGCCAGTTGTATCCATGGCTATAATTGCTTTCAGAGCCTGCAACAGACAAAACCAAATGTAAACTCTACTGCAAATAGCCATCCTAGCTGTTCATGGTTATATTTAGGAAACAACAAAATAGATCCTGACTTTCTTAAACAGTAAGAACCAGGTCAATAGGTCTCAAAATGTCTAAGCATTAACAGAAGAGGCATCTACCATTTTAGTGCATGCTAGATTTAGGGTGGGACATTGAGGTGTCACTGGCGGAGCTTAAGGACTACATAAAAGTAATGGGCGGCCCGGTGGCACAGTGGTTAGCACTGCTACCTCACAGCGCCAGAGACCTGGGTTCAATTCCCGCCTCAGGCGACTGACTGTGTGGAGTTTGCACGTTCTCCCCGCGTCAGCGTGGGTTTCCTCCGGGTGCTCCGGTTTCCTCCCACAGTCCAAAGATGTGCACGCTAAATTGCCCGTAGTGTTAGGTAAGGGGAAAATGCAGGGGTATGGGTGGGTTGCGCTTCAGCGGGGCGGTGTGGACTTGTTGGGCCGAAGGGCCTGTTTCCACACTGTAAGTAATCTAATCTAATGAAGTATATAATCATGTGTGCGTGAACACTTGTGAGGTACTATGCTGCTCGGTACAGGAAATCTTAGCTGTTCTACTTTGCATGTCTCGTGATGGTTCCACAAGACTCATTATACATGTCCATTCTTTTCACAGGAAGATGATGTTGAAATATACACACAAAGCATAGACTTAAATAAGTATGGTACTGTGCAGATACATTGTATAAATAATTATATGGTATTATAGCTATTCCTATCTAGTGTAGTGTAGCTGTCTCTTTGAAGTACTAAGTGAGAAAGGACAAGATCAAGAACCGGGAAGAGAGTTTGTGGGGATGGGTGGGGGGGAGGTGTTTGGTGGGGGTGGGGGTTCGTTTGGGTTTGGTGTGGGGAAAAACAGCAGGGGAGTAGGGGAGTGCAGGAGAAGGGAGCAAGAGGGAGAGTAGGGTTTGTCGCCTCCTAGTCTTCGGGGGCCCTCTTCCCTCCTCACACTGGGGGATTACTCCCATCCAACATATCCTCTCCCCACCACTGAACCACTTTTCAAAGCTGCGCGCACTTTGCTGTGCATGTGTAATTTACACGTAAATTCAATGTGGTAATGTATTATATTTGGAAACAGGCGTGCGTGTGCGTGTGCGTGTGCATGTGCGTGCTCCTGAATGAGCGCACACGCATAGTTGCCTGCAAAGCTTAATTCAAGGAAATTCTTGGCATGTCCTCAGGATTGAACTACAGAATGGCCGTTGCCTATTTTGTTAAGCTGAAACAAGCACAATATGCGTACATTTCTTTTGTCTGCAAAAAAAAGGGCTCTACATATTAATACATCGCTCCCAGCATGCACAAGTGTGTCACACTGAGAGCCTGAGTAACAATTTTAAATTGATTATACAGTAATTAAAAAGTATTCCTCTTTCCATTGATATTTCTTGCCAATGTCCTGATGAAGAAAAGCTTCAACAAAATGCGCCTTCTTGCAGCAATATTCTCTTCTTCTGACAGGATGTGAACAATATTGAGATAGATAAAACCCACTTTTCTAGGCATTAGCTAAACTACACCATATCCAGAAGGTGCATTGGAAACTTACGCTGCTGGCTGTGAAGGTGAACATGGGCAGCAGGATGATGGCCAGTTTTGCTTCAGGCATTTTGGAGCAGACCGCAGCAAGGACAGTCATTATTGCACCAGACTAGTGTGAAGAAAAGACAAAACAGTAGGTGAGAAGAAAAAAAAAGTGGATCCACATTTGCAAACTTATCTGTAGGCAATGTGATGAAAATGACTACTTGTGAATGCCTTACGGGACCAGGGAAATACATACTGGGATCATGCCCACAGCCTTGAACACAAATGCTGGGAACGTTGCTTCAGAATGTCACACGGAACTCTGTGTTTAAACTTCAATCCCTCTAACTGATTCAAAAAGCAATGAAAGGGTGATGGGACACTGGGACACTCAAGCAACAATGATCATACAGCCATCCATTCTACTTCAAGGAAAAGGGAAAAGTAACTGGAGCATTAAACTGTTGAAAGTTCAGAAAGATCCGAACACTGAATGCACAGTTTATGGTTTAAAGAAGCAACGCTGTGCCAACTAGGTTGGGAAACATGACTGAAGTAACAAAGTTAATAAGAAGGTGGTGAGTCAGGAGTATTGGATTTGATACAAGATAGAAGAACAAGCACTAGAAACAGATAGGAGATTAAATAAAAGGATTAGTTCACAAAGAGTTGGCAGCAGGGGAGCTTCAGAACAGCTCTCAGAGAAAGACTACAGGATAACTAGCTGAGATTTCATTAGGATCTTACTGGACATGTATCTTGCAATTAGACATATTATTGATTATTACTGTCAGAATAAAAGGAAAGTAGACTAGATGGGTCTACTTTTTAGCAGGCTTGAGGTTTGCAATATTTCACAAGAATATCTTTTCAATCTAGCTGTTTTCGACAGAACATTGCAACACATTGTAGCTCCCAGGACTTTCCACCATATTCCATCAACAATACATTTTAATAATAATTTAAGATCTTTCAAGGTAACAGGACACTTACAGCTCCAAGTGATGCTCCTAAGCGACCAGTTGCAGTTTTGTACACATAACTGGCAAACGTGGAGATAACACCTGGAACATAACAAGAGATAAAATGCAATAATCATTAGCAGCTATTTACACAGACTGTCAGTTAAACAATAGGGGAAAATGCAGGAATAATTTGGTCAAAGAAAAATATCAGCGCATAGATTTCCACTTGCAACATTTAAGTGTCATGAATCATCTCACATAAATATAAATCTCTACTCCTCTGCTGACATGACAAATAAATAATATGGACTGGCCACAATTCCATTGCTGCGCTGCTCAATCTTAAACAGGGTATAAATGGCAATTCTACAATTAATCTTAGTATCCTTGAGAAAGGAAGTGATAGTGGAACCCCAAACTTACCACATATAACAATGGTGGAGTTGAGGGAACTGGCACAGTATACATTCCCAAAAACTCCATTACTAACTCGTATACTCTGTCTCCTCATAGAGAGCTCTCTGGTCACTGCCTTACATGTACTGTCTACAGACAATTCTGCAGCCAAGTCACAATCAATGTAAAAGACTTGATTCGTCTGTCACTGGGAATCAGTGCATTTGCAATGCTTATCCTCAGCGAACGAAAGTGTTCATTCTTGTGATCAGTCTTTCTGAATCTGTAAGTTAACAATTCTCTGTTGGCCTCATGGAAGATTTCAGACCTCATCCTTACCCTAGCTGATTCCCTGATGTGCCAGATACTGCATTATTCTGCTATACTGTGGTAGTTGACATCAAGTCTTATAGTTGTCCGACATGTAAAACCTGGGACACCAAATAAGGTTTCTGATTAAGATTAGATTCTCTACAGTGTGGAAACAGGCCCTTTGGTCCAACAAGTCCACCGACCCTCCGAAGAGTAACCCACCCAGACTCATTTCCCTCTGACTAATGCACCTAACACTATGGACAATTTAGCATGGCCAATTCACCTGACCTGCACATTTTTGTACTGTGGGAGGAAACCGGAGCACCCGGAGGAAACCCACGCAGACACGGGGAAAATGTGCAAACTCCACACAGACAGTCACCCGAGGCTGGATTCGAACCTGGGACCCTGGCGCTGTGAGGCAGCAGTGCTGCCCAAATTGGCACCTTTTCCATTTTCCCCAGGCTGTATACTTTAAGTTTTATACCTGCATCATAATACTTCAAGTTGTAATCTAGCTATTCCCCATTCTAAGTCCAACTTCTCTTCTTGAAAACATGGTTGCAAATCCAAATATTTTAAATTTTTATGTTCTGTTCAGAATCTGCCACAGTGCCCTTCAAAACAACATACTATCATGGTTTCTTTGAAAAATCTATTTTGGGTGATGTAACTTCTTCTCAAATGTTTCTACCAGTTGTCCAGCTGTTGGCAGATGCCTCCTAATTATTTCCCCTAGCCCATTAACTCAGGATTTCCTTTGGGCATTGTATTTTCTCTTCCATCTAACCCACCTCTAATGTCAAATGCATTCCCAGTCCCTTTTAATCTATTAATACTCGAGTACTCAAATGTCTTGAGCAACCTCAAATATCTCAAAACAACATTGCTTATAAGCATTTCAGGTTTTATCACATGCGCTGAACACAATTTATTCTCACTATTCCTTAAAGCAATTCGATAAACTTTCTCCAATAATTGAATCTTGCTGTCAACTTTAGACAAGCAGCGCACGTTCCGAATGGAATATCAAAAAAAATCAACTCTTCTTTCACGCCCGTCCCTACCCTTTTCTGTGTCAATTCTCTCATTAGTCTGACGTTTCCTGCTTGCTTTTCCAGTTTCTAAATGCACCAGTGTATATAATTTCCTCCTCCCTACATTTTTCTGAAACAAAGGTTCATTGTCCCAATGCCTAACCTATTCAATCCTCACCCAGGGCTCCAATATGCATGTCTTTCTTACACAAACTTACAGGAAAACATTTTATCTTAAAGTTTACTAAGGTCTACCTCTGATCAGAAGTTGTAGTAGCGAAGTAGTTACCTGCTGATAGGTAGACAGCCATGAACTGCTCTTGCCCGAGAAGTTGGACTATACTGGAGGAGAAACTCCATAGCACGTACATGTTTGCTGCCATGTGAAAGAATGAATAGTGGCTGAAGGTCGACAGTACCATGGGTAAGCACAACGCCGCTTAAACAAGAAGAAAAACAATATGAATGGTCGGCACTATTCATTCACCACTAACTGAGAAAGCAGGGTCATATATATCTCCAACGTCAGGGTACACTTACATGTCCAATGTAACTTCAGCAACACAGTGCAGTTTTACTGTAAATTCAATAATAAGACTCACGTACACTATAACCACAGCATAAAGGTACTCAAGGTATTAGACTGACTGATACATAGAAAAGCTAATGGTCTCAGTACGAGTGCTCCAGTAGCAGACAAAGAATCTCAAATGAGATATTTTCTTCAACAGATGTGTTTAAAGGCACTTTACTACTTTTCGATCCAAATGCTTCAAGTTTTACATAAACTGAAACAACAGGGTTCAGGCCACTGTCGCAGTCCTAAGCAGATTTGGAAGTCTGCAACAAATGAGTACCTCTCATACAGTCCCAAATCAGTTCTCATTCCCAGTAAATCAAACCAGAATGCCCCAATGTGAGTCTACACTCACCAGTAATTCAGTCAAAACTGCTTCAGATTTATTTCATATAGAATCCACACAGGCAACAGTATTACAGTTGTTTCAGTTAGAGTTGGATTAATTCATCTGTCCCTCCTTCATTATCAAACTTTTGGCACTGTGTAATTAGAGAACATACAAAAGAACCAGAATGTGTCTCTTTCACGAGTGTCAAAATCATGTAAAGAATCCCATAGGGAAGCTTGGACAGGAAACTGAAAATGGTTGTAAAATCTTGATGGGCACAATCCTGAATATTTGTCACACTTACTGGAAGCAGGATTAGAGGTGAAATATTTCACCATGGTCCGTTGCATTGATGGAACTCGCCACAAACAGAACACTAGGGCATTGGCTGCTATAATGCCTGCGAAAGAACAGAACAATCAGACTGTGAAGCAACTTAATTGTTGAGTACATTAAACCAGTAAATGGCATCTAAGGGTACCTATGTCATTATACAGGGGTATGGTTCAGGTGTTAATAATTTTCACAGCACATGAGCCAGCTCCTACAAACCAGGAATGTTTTGAGAGTTTAAGCCAGTGTCCAAAAACTTTCACAACTTTCAATCAGAAGAGTGAATCAGGGCAGACGCATTCCAAAATATAAACCCAAGATTCTGAAACAACAGATCTGTTCATATCAGAAAGAAGAAATTAGGATTTTTCTCTGGATTGGTCAGTGTTTTTGCTGTTACTCAGGGAAAGCAAACATTAGACGGGGATTACTTTAGGATCTATGCCTGCTTGTACAGCCTGACCAAACTCCAGACAATACTTCTGACAGACATAAGGAAGAGCCCTTCCTGATGAAGGGCTTTTGCCCAAAAAGTCAATTTTCCTGCTTCCTGATGAAGGGCTTTTGCTCAAAACATTGATTTTCCTTCTCCTCAGATGCTGCCTGACCTGCTGTGCTTTTCCAGTGCCACTCTAATCTTGACTCTAGTCTCCAGCATCTGCAGTACCCACTTTTGCCATTATGGAGGTGACTGTATAGCTACAAAGTAATAATGGCTCAGTGGCACTGTATACAGTACTAACTATCAATACTACTTATAAACTACAGGCCACTATATTCACACCTAAAATACCAGACAGCTCCTCTTTCTAGAAGATATGTTACATTTTAAAACTTGGAAACACGCTGCAGTCGTTGGTTTGAGGGGGTGGTGGTGGTGGTGTGGGGAGAGAGAAGGTGGTTTTGTTGAAGATTAAAAGTCAAATCCACAACAGTGAGCTTAACTGATGCCGTAAAGTCCAACAACTGTTGGCAACGCTGAGGTTAAGGTAATAACAGGCTGAGGTGCAGCACTGAGTTTAAACAGTGCTGGAATGATAAAATTACAGACTTGATGTGGAGGTGTCAGTGTGGACTCAGCTGAACAAAATTAAAAATCACACAACACCAAGTTATAGTACTTCCAAATAAACCTGTTGGACTATAACCTGGTGTTGTGTGATTGTTAAAAATTACAGGCTAACAACAAAGAATGGGAGGAACTGCAGAATGATCAATGGACAGACTCACTGCAGGGAGTGCAATCAACACAGAGGTTGTTAACAGATAAATTTGCAAGTGAATTCAACTGATACAGGCCTTATTAATGAATGGGGCCACAATTATAAGTATGTTTGAATGGGGCCACAATTATAAGTATGTTTGAATTCTTCTCGGTATTCACAAAGGTTTTACACCCAGGATATTACCTCATCTATTCACAAATGATCTCTTCTGTAGGATAACAGAGAGCAGCTAGTGAACAGCAGCTCAGTCAAGGGGGAATACCTTCAGGAGTGTACTGCAGAATTTAGGGAAATGAAGGAAAATGATCAAGATCCAGGAGTAGATTAAAAAAGAATGGGCCAACTTTTTATAGTTACAGCCTGCATCCAAATTAAGACTATAAGACCACAAGAAACAGGAACAGTAGAAGGCCGTTTGGCCCATCAAGTTTGCTCCACTATTCATGGTTTTATACTTCTCATGCCTACTTTCCTGACTTTTCCCCACAACCCATAAAAGTCTGCAATCTTAGCTAGCATGAAAAATGTCAAACTAAACAAAAAAAATTAAGAAATTTAATTTCAAAAGTTTCTGCAAGTTTAATGTGCAGAAGACTGAACTGGCTTAGACCTAACCATCCATACAGGGAATCCTACACTTACATCCCTCGATATGTTACAAGTTCTCTGGACTCTCCCAATGCCTCATCCACAGGAAGCTGAACACATTGTGATGTTAACTGCACCAACAATGCACTAATTCAAAGATGTGCAAGTTAGGTGAATTGGTCATGAGAAATGCAGGGTTACAGGGATAGGGTTGGGGAGTGGGTCTAGGTGGGATGCTCTTCGGTGGGTGAGTGTGGTCTCAGTGGGCTGAATGGTCTGCTTCCACACTTTAGGGATTCTATGAGGTAAATAGATGGGCTGAAGAAGGCTTGGCCCTGAAGTGGTAACAAATGGTAGTCTCTAATCAGGGAGGCCACTAAACGAGGTCTCTTACCTAGGAAGAGATTTGGGAAGAGGACAAAAAGCAGCCCATTACTGGAACAAAACAGAAACAGAGTTGCAGCATCTGGAGGCAGATCTGCAGCAGGTCCACGTTGGTTAGAAGAGTCAAGGCAGAGAGGTAAACAATGGGGAGGCATGGCGCAAGGTCTGAGAGGAGTAGGAAAGTAACAATCTGACAGCTCAGGAATTGTGGATGCTCAGTATGAGTAGCAAGTGGAACCAGCATTGGTCTCCTGCAGTCTGCGTGTGGAAGGTTGATCAGAAGCTGAACAAAATCAATGCTAAGATAATGTAGCTGGAGAGAAGCTGTTGCAATAGGTTCACCAACCAGACGACACAAATTCACGACAATTGCTTAGAGAATCAAAGGTATATGAGAAATATAGAAAATAGGAGTAGGCCATTCAGCCCTTTAACACTGTTCTGCCACTCATTCCGATCATAGCTAATCTGCCAACTCAGAGTCATATAACATAGAAACAGAGCCTTCAATCCAACCCATTCACACCGATCAAGTTTCCAATCTAAACTAGTCCCACTTGCCTGTGTTTTGCCCACATCCCTCTATTCACATACCTGTCCAAATGTCTTCCAAGTGTTATAACTGTACCTAAATCTACCACTTCCTCTGGCAGTTCATTCCACAAAATGTATGTGAAAATGTTGCCCCTCAGGTCCTTTTTAAGTCTTTCTCCTCTCACCTTAAAGTTATGCCCTCTAGTTTTGAACACCCCCACCCTAGGGAAATAGCCTTTGCTATTCATCTTATCTATGGCTGTCAAGCGCTTATACATCTCTATAAGATCACCTCTCAACTTTATATGCTCCAGTGAAAAATATTCCAGCTTATCCTTATCACTCTAACCCTCCAGTCCTGGCAACATTTTGGTAAATATCTTTTGAACCCTGTCCAATTTAATAATATCCTTCCTTTTGCAGAGCAACCAGAACTGCACACAGCACTTCAAAAGTGACATCACCAATATTCTGCACAACCTCAACATGACATCCCAACTGCTATACACAATGGTCTGAGCAATCAAGGTAAGCATTTGAGGTATTTTAGGTGTTGCAGATGATTTCCTCGAATCCCAGGAGCAGCAATTACTGTTCCGTATGCTGTTGCATTGTTTTGGAATTTTGGGGGATGGAAATGATCAAAACAACATCACTTCAAAAAGGAGGAAGAGAAACAAAGGCAGTGACCACACGGTCAGAGAAAGAAGCCCACACTGCTGTCCGACACAGCAGTGAATCTGCATAATTACTGCCTTTGCTGTTTGAGTTCAAGTACCTCTGGACATCGGAATGTGTCTAGGAAAAAATTAACAAACAGCAAAATTCACAGCTGACCTTGGAGGACCCTGTGTGGGAGAGCTCACAGCATAAGAGCAGATAAGTGCATAGTGTTTAAGTGTAATCTTGCTGTAAATCTACAATAGTGAGAGAATGGGCTCTTTCTTGATTATATGTTTTATTGAGATCTATCTCTTGATTAAATGTTGAAAATATAAACCATAAGTATTAAGTTAGCCTCGAGCAGTTTTTTGTTAGAGCAATAAGTTAGTGCTTTTTTCTGGGTCTGTGGATTGTTAAGGAGCAAAGATGGCCTTTGGTAGTGATGTGCTCTTCCTGTCAGATATGGGAGTTTAGGGAGAGTTTCCATGTTACTGGTGATTATGTCTGGAGGAAGTGTCTTTGGTTGCAAATCCTATCAGGTCAAATGGATCGATTGAAGTGGCACCCTCTGTGTGAAAAAATTGCCCCATAGGTCACTTTTATATCTTTCCCCTCTCACCCTAAATCTATGCCCTCTTGCTCTGGACTCCCCGACCCCAGGGAAAAGACTTTGCCTATTTACCCTATCCATGCCCCTCATAATTTTAGAGGCAAAAAAGAATTAACAGGAGCTACAGGTGTGATGGATGGCAGTTATAGGGAGGGAGAAAGCTGCAGATGTGGTCAGATAGATAGGTTAACTCCAGGGAAGCAGATAATGTAGGAGTCTCCTGTGGCTATCTCCATCTTAAACAAACAGACCGTTCTAGGAAATGTAGGGGGGGTGAAGGACACAGGGGAATGTAGCATGAACAGCCAGGTTTCTGGTAGCGAGAATGGCTCTAATGTAATGAGGGGTACGTCAGGTTCCAAACAATCGATTGTGATAGGGGACCCTATGGTCAGAGGTACAGACCATAGGGTCCCCTATCACAATTCACAGCCGACAGTGAAACATCAGTATGATATATTGCCTCCCTGGTGCCAGGATCAAGGATATCTCAGAGAGGATGCAGAACGTTCTCAAAGGGGAAAGGGACCAGCAAGAGGTCATTGTACACATTGGAACCTGTGAGATAGGAAGGGAAAAAGACGAGATTCTGAAGGAAGAATATGGAGAGTTAGGCAGGAATTTAAAAAGGAGGTCCTCAAGGGTAGTAATATCTGGATTACTCCCGGTGCTGCGAGCTAGTGAGGGTAGGAATAGGAGGACAGAGCAGATGAATGCATGGCAGAGGAGCTGGTGCAGGGAAGAAGGGTTCACACTTTTGGATCATTGAAATCTTTTCTGGGGTAGAAATGACCTAAGAAGGAGGAATTGCATCTGAATTGAAAGGGGAATAATATACTGGCAGGGACAATTTGCTAGAGCTGCTTGGGGGTATTTAAAATAGTAAGGCGGGGGATGGGACCCAGAGAGATAGTGAGGAAAGATTTCATTTTGAGACTGGTACATTGAGAACAAAGGCAAGTCAAACAGTCAGGGCAGGCAGGAACAAAGCAGAGAACAAGGCAGGACTGATAAATTAAACACCATTTATTTCAATGCAAGAGGCCTAACAGGGAAGGTAGACGAACTCAGGGCATGGTTAGGAATATGGGACCTGGATATCATAGCAATTACAGAGACCTGATTCAGGGGATGGACAGGACTGACAGCTTAATGTTCCAGGGTACAAATGCTATAGGAAGGACAGAAAGGGAGGCAAGAAAGGAAGGAAATTGGTGTTTTTGATAATGGATATTGCTGTACTACTGCTGTACTTAGGGAGGCATATTCCTGGGAATATATCCAGGGAAGTTATTTGGGTAGAACTGAGAAATAAGAAAGGAATAATCACCAAATTGGGATTGTATTATAGACCCTCCAAGAGTCAGAGGGAAATTGAGAAACAAATTTGTAATGAGATCTCAGTTATCTGCAAGAACAATAAGGTGATTATGGTAGGGGATTTTAACTTTCCAAACATAAACAGGGACTGTCAAAGGTTTGGATGGAGAGGAATTTGTTAAGTGTGAACAAGAACATTTTCTAATTCAGTATGTGGCTGTACCTACTAGAGAAGGTGCAAAGCTTGACCCACTCTTGGGAAATAAGGCAGGGCAGGTGACTGAGGTGTCAGTGGGCAAGTACTTTGGGGCCAGCGACCATAATTCTATTAGTTTTAAAACAATGATCGGATCTAAAAGTTGAAATTCTAAATTGGAGGAAGGCCAATTTTGACAGTATTAGGCAAGAACTTTTAAAAGTTGACTGGGGGGAAATGTTCGCAGGTAAAGGGACAGCTGGAAAATGGGAAGCCCTCAAAAATGAGATAATGAGAGTCCAGAGACAGTATATTCCTGTTAAGTGTGAAAGGAAAGGCTGGTAAGTGTAGGGAATGCTGGGTGACTAGAGAAATTGAAGTTTTGTTTAAGAAGACAAAGAAAGCATATGACAGATATAGACAGCAGAGATCGAGTGAATCCTTAAAAGAGTATAAATGTAGTAGGAAATCAGGAAGGCAAAAAGGAGACATGAGATAGCTTCGGCAAATAGGGTTAAGGAGGATCCAAAGGGATTCTATAAATACAATAACACGGTAACTAGGGAAAGAATAGGGCCCCTCAAAGATCAGCAAGCCAGCCGAATTGTGGAACCGCAGGATATGAGGGAGATACTAAACGAGTATTTTGCATTAGTGTTTAACGTGGAGAAGGACAAGGAAGATATAAGAATGTGGGGAAATAGACGATGACATCTTGAAAAATGTCCATATTACAGAGGTGGTGGTACTGGATGTCTTAATATGCATAAAAACGGATAAATCCCCAGGACCTGATCAAGTGTACCCTAGAATTCTGAGGGAAGCTAGGGAAGTGATTGCTGGGTCCCTTGCTGAGATATTTGGATCATCGATACTCACAGGTGAGGTGCCGGAAGAGTGGAGGTTGGTTAATGTGGTGCCACTACAGTATTTAAGAAAGATGGTAAGGAAAAGCCAGGGAGCTATTGACCAGTGAGACTGACACCAATGGTGGGCAGGTTGGTGGAGGGAATCCTGAGTGACAGGATGTACATGTATTTGGAAAGGCAAGGACTGTCGGAAGCTGAGGGGTGACCTTATAGAGGTTTATAAATTATGAGGGGCATGGATAGGGTAAATAGGCAAAGTCTTTTCCCTGGGGTCGGGGAGTCCAGAACTAGAGCGTATAGGTTTAGGGTGAGAGGGGAAAGATATAAAAGAGACCTAAGGGGCAACTTTTTCACACAGAGGATGGTACGTGTATGGAATGAGCTACCAGAGGATGTGGTAAAGGCTGGTACAATTGAAATAGTTAAGAGGCATTTGGATGGGTATATGAATAGGAAGGGTTTGGAGGGATATGGGCCGGGTGCTGGCAGGTGGAACTAGATTGGGTTGGGATATCTGGTCGGCATGGACGGGTTGGACCGAAGGGTCTGTTTCCATGGTGTACATCTCTATGACTGATTAGGGATAGTCAACATGGTTTTGTGCGTGGGAAATCATGTCTCACAAACTTGATTGAGTTTTTTGAAGAGGTCACAAAGAGGATTGATGAGGGCAGAGCAGTGGACGTGATCTATATGGATTTCACTAAAGTGTTTGACAAGGTTCCTCAAGGTAGACTGTTTAGCAAGGTTAGATCTCATGGAGTACGGGGAGAACTAGCCATTTGGATACAGAACTGGCTCAAAGGTAGAAGACAGAAGGTGGTGGTGGAGAAGAATTGTTTTTCAGACTGAAGGCCTGTGACCAGTGGAGTGTCACAAGGATCGGTGCTGGGTCCACTACCTTTCATCATTTACATAAATGATTTGGGTGTGAGCATAGGAGATATAGTTAGTAAGTTTGCAAACCTCACCAAAATTGGAGGTGCAGTGGACAGTGTAGTAGGCTACCTCAAACGGGATTTTGATCAGATGGGCCAAAGAGCCGAGGATTGACAGATAGAGTTTAATTCAGATAAAAGTGAGGTGCTGCATTTTGGAAAGGCAAATCAGGGCAGGACTTATACACTTAATGGTAAGGTCCTAGGGAGTGTTGCTGAATTAAGAGACCTTGGAGTACAAGTTCCCAGTCCCTTGAAAGTGGAGTTGCAGGCAGATAGGACAGTGAAGGTGGCGTTTGGTATGCAATCCTTTATTGGTCAGAGCATTGAGTATAGGAGTTGGAAGGTCATATTGCGGCTGTACAGGACATTGGTTAGGCCATGGTTGGAATACTGCTTGCAATTCTTGTCTCCCACCTATCAGAAAGATGTTGTGAAACTTGAAAGAGTTCAGAAAAGATTTACAAGATGTTACCAGGGTTGGAGGATTTGAGCTATACAGAGAGGCTGAATAGTCTGGGGCTGTTTTCCCTGGAGTGTCAGTGGCTGAGGGGTGACCTTATAGAGTTTTATAAAATCAAGAGAGGCATGGGAAGGGTAGATAGACAAGGTCTTTTCCCTGGGGTGGGGGAGTCCAGAACGAGAGGGCATAGGTTTAGTTTGAGAGGGGAAAAATTTAAAAGGGACCTAAAGGGCAACTTTTTCACACAGAGAGTGGTGCGTGTATGGAATGAGCTGCCAGAGCAAGTGGTGGAGGCTGGTACAATTTTAACATTTACAAGGCATTTGAATGGGTATATGAATAGGAAGGGTTCAGAGGGATACGGTCCAAGTCGCTGGCAAATGGGACTAGATTAGGTTTGGATATCTGGTCGGCATGGCCGAGTTGGACTGAAGGGTCCGTTTCTATTCTGTACCTCTATGACCCTATGGTAAATGCCCTCTTAACACAACATCTACCCATGATGCAACTTTCAAAAAACTATGCACCTGACCCCCTCGATCTCTCTGTTTGTCAATACTACCCAGGGCTCTACCATTAATTGCATAAGTCCCACCCGTTGAGAGTTTCACCAAAATGCAATACCTCACATTTATCCAAATCAAACTCCATCTGCAACTCCTCAGCTCATTGGCCCAATTGATCAAGATTCCTTTATAATCTTACATAACCTTTTTCACTATTGACTATTCCACCAATTTTGGTGTCTTCGCAAATTTACTAACAATGCCTCCTAAATTCTCACCCAAATCATTTATATAAATGACAAACAAAAGTAGACCCAGCACAGAAAACTGCTAATCACAGGCCTCCAGTCCAATAAAAAAAATCCCCCATCACCATCCTCTGTCTCCAACTCTCAAGCCAATTTTGTATCTAATTGGCAAGCTCTCCTTGAATCCCATGTGATCTGACTTCACTAATTAGTCTACTATGTGGAACCTTGTCAAAGGCTTTACTGAAGTCTATGCAGATAATGTTATCACTCTGCCCTCATCAATCTTCTCAGTTACTTTCTCAAAAAACTCAATCAAGTTTGTGAGATACAATTTCCCACACATAAAGCCATGCTATCCCTAATCAGTCCTTGCCTTTCCAAATGCAAGTAAATCCTCTCCTTCACAATCACCCCCAACAACTTACCCATCACAGATGTCAAACTCACAAGTCAAGAGTTCCCAGACTTTTCCTTACAATCTTTTTAAAGACATGGACAACCATTCGCCACCCTCCAGTATCTCACCCAGGGCTCAAGATGATACAAATATCGCTGCTAAGGGCCACACAACTTCTTCCCTTACTTCTTACAATGTCCTGGAAAAGACATGATCAGGTCCTGGAGATTTATTCACCTTTATGTTTTTTAAGACCTCCAGCACTTCTTCTGTAATGGGACTGTTTTCAAGATATCAAGATGTATTTCCCTGAACTCCCTAGCCTCTATTTCTTTTTCCATAGTAAAAACTGATGCAAAATATTTGTTTAGTATCTCTCCCATCTCCTATAGTTTCAAACAAAAATAACCTTGTTGATTTTTAAGAAGACCTATTCTCTCCTTATTTGCCTTTTTTGCTCATAACGTACTTGTAGAATCTCTAAGGGTTATCCTTAAACTTACCTGCCAAGGCTATCTCATATCACCTTTCTGCCCTCCAAATTTCCTGGAAAATTGAGCTGCCTGTGCTGTCCCTCCCTCAGCCAAGTTTCCGTAGTAGCTATGATGTCCTAGTCCCATGTTTCCATACATGCCCTGAGTTCATCTGCCTCACCTGCAAGATTCTTTGCATTGAAATAAATGCAGTTTAATTCTTCAGAGTCACCTCATTCTGACTTGCCCTTGCCTGCCTTTTTTGAATTAATTTGCTCTTTTTTTAAATTCAGAACCATTTGCATTTGTCTTTCTATTCTCACTACTACTTAGGACGTCCCCACCTCCCTCCCTGTTAGTTGTAAGGCTCCCAAAGAACATGAGCGAATCTCCCCACCAGGATGTTGACCCCTTCCAGTTCAGGTCAAACCCATCCCTTTTGAGGTCTTTTCTGCTGCAGAAGAGATCCAATGATGCAAAAACATGAATCCTTGTCCATTGTACCATTTCCTCAGTCATTGATTTAGCTGCCCTATCTTCTACCTTCTGAATTGTTAACTTTGAAGTTCTGCTTTTCAACCTTTTACCTAACATCTGACATTCACTCTGCAAAGCCTCAACCCCTTCTCCAATTGTGTCATTCTTACCAATGTGTACAACATCTTCAGGCTTCTCACTCTCTCTTTTGACAATATGCTGCAACCATTTTGAAACATCCTTGACTAGGGAGGCAACATACCATCCTGAATTCACACTCAAGCTTGCAGAATCTCCTACCTGTACCCCTGACATCAGAGCCCCTCCATAACAATTCTTCATCAAACCCCACTTAACAGAAGATTCATTCTTGGTGCCCAAGATTTGGCTGTCATTTCTATTTTCTACTGAGATACTATCCTCAACAGTACTCAAAAAGGTACATTTCTTTGACAGAGGAATAACCACAAGAGACTCCTGAACTACCTTCCTATATCTCCTGACACTGATCAAACTAGTTCCCACATTTCCCCCATATTTTTTGATCCCTTTAGACCCAACTGTTATATCCAACTCCTCCTTAAAATGATGCAATTTTTGGACACAATTGCTTCCACAGGCTCACAACTTTCTGGGTGAAGAAATTTCTCCTCATCCCAGTCCTAAATAGTCTACCCTACATCCTTAGACTGTGCCCCGTGATTCTGGACTCCCCTATCATGGGAACATCCTTCCTCAGTCTACCCTGCCTTGTCCTGCCAAAATGTTACAGAGTTTTATGAGATTCTCCTTCATACTTCTGAACTCCATTGAATATAGTTTTAACTAATTCAACCGCTCCTCATACATCAGTCCCACCATCCCAAGAGGAAAAAAGTCTCTTTTATGCAGCTTGTCGTTAGAATCTTGAATGCATGGCCTGACAGTATGGCAAAGGCAGATTCAGTCACGCCTTTTGAAAAGAACTAGATAATTATCTGCAGAGAAACAAAAAAAAATCCAGGGCTACAGAGAAATGAGTCTGGCTTTATTGGTCTTGTAGAGAGTAGAGATGGATATAAAGCGCCAGTGGTCTCCTGTGAATTGTAATTATTCTAATGACTTTAGATGGTTATAACACATGACAAAGATCATGTGTTATAACCATCTAAGGCATCACCATCTGCAGGGGTCAACGTGAGGAATTCAGACCATGGTACATGATGTAGATCAAGATTCCAGATCTGTTGGTGCTTTCTTTCAAAATTAAATCAGATGAAATTTGCAATATGTGGTCGATCCAAGGCTATTAGAATTGAATGACACAGCACCACCGTGTGGGGTCAATGGCTAGGTGCAAAAAGATATAATTCACTATGATTCTCTGCAGTGGCAAATGTTGCAACTGGCATGTAACTGCAACACAATAGACTGCTGCAGTGAAAATAAAAGTTTCATTTACCACTTCATTTTACAGCAAAAGTAGATTATTACCTCGATATTTCCAGATAGGAACATCTTTTACAGAGGAATATGTAAGGGATCCTCGATATTATTCATCTAAATGTTTGACTGAGGAGATATTATGACTGAGCAGCTAAAGAAACTGCAATGCAATCTCAAAATAGCCTTTGTATAAGACTTACAGAAAGCATCAAAAGTCCTTGAAGTAAATATCAACATCACAATTGTAATGGCCAAGGTAGAAGGCTGACCTAAGACCTAAAATCTTCTCAGTATTTATCACCAACATTCCATGAATGTTCATTTAATTTAACACAAACCTGTGACAGTCCTCTGCCCCTCAGTAAGGCTGTTCCACCACTGATTCACCTAAAACACAACAATAATTGAATTTCAAATATGAGAGCAGACTTGGCACAGTGATAATGCCACTGTAAGCAATATTGATGCATAAAATCATAAATAGATGTTAACCGATTAAGCTAATAACTAAAGTTGGTGGCAAATGGATTTTCAATGTCATCAAATCAGGGATCATTATTTTGAACTTGAAAGAATAGAGTACTTTCTAAATGGTGAAAGACAAGAAATAGTGGAGTTTCTAGGAGAGTGGGGTCCGTGAATGCAGATCATTTAAGCATCATGGACAAATACAAATAACATTCCAAAAGACAAAACAGAGTGCTGTCATCTCTATCTGGGAATTAGAATAAGAGGTAGAATCAGTGATTTAGATATGGAATGTTCGAGTTAGACCATTCTTGAAGCACTGGGTACCAATGTGGACAAGTTTACCTACAAGAGACAAATCATCTTGACTTTGAATTATAGCTTCTTTCCTTCACTGTCACTCGATCTAAAACCTGGAACTCCTTTCTTAACAGCATTGTGGGTTTACCTACACTACAAGGACTGCAATGGTTCGAGGCAGCAGCTCGCTACCACCTATTCCAGGGCAACTAGGAATGAGCTGGCCTTGTCCACGATGCCTATATCCCATAAGTGAATAAAGAAGCTCAAGGATATGAGAAATTTGGAAAATTCCTCCACAAATTGCTAGTTCTTAATTAATTGACAATTGTTAATTGTAATTCTAAACTTCATAGATCCATGTTATCCAAGGACATTAAAGAATATGGAGCAAAGGTGGGTATGTGCAGTTTGATTACTGATTTAATTATTGTTGCCTCACTCACAGGTAGGACAGGCTCAAACTATTAAATGCTCCACCCCTGTTCCAGTGCTGCTACTGTGAATCATACAAGCCCTTTAATAACAGAAATTCTCTTATTAAAGTTTATATCTCTCATATCCTAATTTTCTCATTAAAGCTTTAAAAAGCACATTCTCCTGATATCTGAATTCCTTCAAGATAACTCATTACTCACTCTTACCAACTGTCAAATCAAAATTCCAGACTCTAAAATCTTCCCCAAAACTCATCCCATTTCTATCCCAGTCTTTCCATCAAAGTTCAACATTCTTGTACCCCATCACTGCTAAAATATTTGTGCCCCAATTCTACAACTGACACTCACCATGTTTGCATTCTAACTCCACCAAAGTTCACCTTTATCATACACTAACTCTAACCTCAAAACTTACTCATGCTGTTCCTTGACTGTCCCATAAAAACTCATTCCTATCATAGCCCAACTCTCCTTTAATATGGAAAAATGTCCAGGTCATTCCACACAGGCATCATCTTCTCCAAATGAGATGTTCAACTGGGCTACCAGTAAGCTGATTGACCATAAGAGTTATCAGACTCTATTCATTCTGTGTGTTTGCATTTTTAGGCTTTTTGCTAAGGTATTCATCTTGTGCTCAGCAACAAAGACCATTCCTAGATGCATGTCATTGCTCCCCAAAAATAAATTTTCAGCCAATCTCTTGTAAAGCCATGGTGTTGATCAGGAGACCCTATTATTTAAACTTCAGGAAGCTACAGTATAAACTTTCTCTCAACTTGGGCTGTCATCTACTAAGCAGAACTAGCAGGTAAACAGTAAACAAATACAGAGATGTCTACAGAGGTTAATGCTGGACAGAACATACCAGTTCAATCAATCCATGTTATAAGATATAGATATGGAATTAGCTCTTCAAGGCTGCTCTGCCATTCAATCATGGCTAATCATGCTTCTCAACTCCATTCTCTTGCCATTTCCCTGTAACGCTTCATACCTTTCCAAATCAAGAACCTACCTATCTCTGTCTTAAGTATTCTCAATGACTTGGCCTCCACACCCTGAGAATCACCAATCTTTGGCTGAAGAAATTTTTCCTCATATCACTTCCAAATGGACATCCCTTCAACCTGAGGCTGTGCCTCAGGCCCTAATCTCTCCTACTAGTGGAAAAATCTTCCCCACTTCCACTCTATCAGGCCTCTCATTATCCTGTCAGTTGCAATCAGAACCTCCTCACCTTTCTAATCTCCATCAAGTACAGATCCAGAGTCCTCAATAACTCTTCATATGACAAGCCTTTCAGCCCTGCGATCATTCTTGTAAATCTCTCCGGACCCCTTCCAATGGCAGTACATCTTTCCTTAGATATGGGGCTCACAATTTTCCAAGTGCAGTCTGACCACAGCCTTACACAGCCTCATCAGCACATCTCTGCTTGTTTTCTAGTCCTCTTGAAATTAATGCAAACATTGCTTTGCCCCTTCCTAAATGTCAACTTAATGAGAATCCTGAACTAGGACTCCCACGTCTCTTTGCATTTCAGATTTCCAAAGCCTTTCCACATTCAGAAAATAGTCAATTCCTCTATTCCTCCTACCTAAATGTATAACTTCTCACTTTGCCACACTGCATTCCATCTGCCACTTTTTTGCCCACTCACCCATTGGTTCAAGGCTGCAGCCACCCCAATTCCTCAACACTACCTATCCCTCCACGTACCCTTGTGTCATTTGCAAACTTATCAACAACGCCTTCAGGATTTACCTTTCTTCCAATAGTCTTACGTAAATTTACTCATTCTGTTCCTTTTTTTTATTTCCTTCATTCATCTATCCGATCTAATCACATTTTCTGACAAGTTTTCTGGCCTCAGCAACTATCCCAGAAGTGAATTGCGTAGTTTCACAACTCTCTTTGCAAAGGAATGTCACCTTCCCTCCATTTCAGTCATAGAGTCATACAGTCCCACAGCATGGAGACAGGCCCTTTGGCCCAAACTAGTCCATGCCGACCAAAATGTCCCACGCTAATCCCATTTCCCTGCACTTGGCCCATATCATTCTAAACCTTGTCCAAATGCCTTTTAAATGTTGTTAATGTAACCGCCTCAACCACTTCCATTGTCAGCTCATTCCATATGTGTACCATCTCCTGTGTAAAAAAAGTTGCACCTCAGGTTCCTTTTTATTCTTTCCCCTCTAACTCTTGCATTTCATATTGTATTTATTGCCCTTTGTTCTCAGCTCAACAACTGAGAACACTGTGATTCTATCTCCCCTTTTATTATTTTTAACACTGTTCTATCATCTTGCAGTCTGCATTTGTACATTTCAAAATGACCCAAATTATGGAACCTTTCTGCAGATTTGTACTTTCTCATACCAAGCAGCATCCTAGGATATTTGTCTGATACATATTGTAAGGTCTTAATATCCTTCCTATTATGTGCAAATCAATGATAACCTCAGTACTATAAGTGAAGTCTCAGTTAGTTCATTGTTATTTCATCATTACCTCTTAACTTTAATACTGTATATCTTTCATGATAAAAACTAATAATTTGCTAGCTATTTTTTTAAACCAGCCTTCATAATTGGAGTTTACCTTTATTACCCACTTGAACCTCCATTCCTTCTGTTAATCCACAATGCAGTCCTTTCTGCTATTACGTGTTTCGTCAACGCAAATCGGCTGTACCTCAACTGATGAATAAGTGAATGTTATTTATAAAATGCAAACTTTTGCATTCATGTGTTGGTTATTACACGATTCCACCGCTAATTCTTTAAGAATTATTTTTATTACGCAATTTATTATAGCGCAAGGTTGCACAAGATTGCAACTATCATGTTATCACAAAAAGGACTGTATTAGCTTCTCCATGCCACTGTATAGCCCACCTTCCCACCTCATTATATTCCCCCTGCAACTTCCTCGTGTTTTCTACAAACTAATGTTTGTATTAATTGCACTTCAGCATTGGCACATTGACATCATTCTCTCTCGATCTATGTCAGAATAGCTCACTTGTATAATGAACAGCATTGCCCCTATATTTAAGCCTCACTGGACACCAGTGACTTCTGGATAATTGCTTTCAACTATTACCCTTGCACTTACTCCTTTCTAATCACTTTTATTCTAGTTTTGCAACTAATAATTTCATGTCCCTTCATTTTCTGATAGTTTGTGAAAGCATTTACTCAACTTAATATAACAGGCCTGTAATTACCTGCATTAGCTCTGCCTCCCTTTTTAAAAATGGTTGCTATACCTGCCACTCTCCAGTCCTCTAGCACACATCCATTCTCAATAGAGCCCTGATAATATAACAATACAGAAAATGCAGAATAACATTAACAAGCAAAACTAATCCTCACAAATACAAAATAAAAACTGGTCCAATGGTAATATACTCAGCAGAACTAGATGGAGGATTAATGTCCGTTAAGTAATAATCTTTGCTAACCATCTCACAAAGACTCTGCCCTACCTCTGAGGTCTCAGAACAATTCCGCAACTGGGAGCATTCCACCCCAAGACAATCCCCAAATACACTTTCCAGTCCAATCAGAAACAAAAGAAATCAAATTAAGTTTCACTTATAATTGCAAATTGCTGTCAAACAATCACTGTAATTCATAGATGATGCTTCTGCGTCTGGGATCAAAAGATCTTGTTGCTGGTTCATTCATAAAGCAGGATAAAAGATATCAGATTACTTTTCAGCACTGACTTGAATGCTGTGGGTTCAAGTGTCACTGTAGAAACTGGAGCACAAAGGTCCAGACTGACATTCCCATTGCTGAAGGAGTCTTTCAGATGATAAGCTAAGCCAAGGCCATATCTGTCCTCTCATATGTACATAACACATTCCACTTCACTACATGAACAGCAGAGAAGTTCTCTCTGGTTTCTTGGCCAATATTTATCTGTCAACCAGCACCACTAAGATCAGATTACCTGGTCACCATCACATGTATGGAATTCTGCTTTGCACAAAGTAGGTGCTACATTGCCTATCAGTGACTATATCTCAAAAATACCATTATGCCCCTCCTCTCCCCAAAATCACATATACTCCTTTGGGATGTCTGAGGTTGTGACAAGTTTTACAGAAATGCAAATTTTTCTATTTCTAATACAGTATACACAAATTGTTTTTCCTCACCTACTTGTACATTACAGCCAAAGAAAATGAGTGCCTGAAGAACTAATGGCCTTTGCCAGTAAAAGCATTTGTTTCTCCAAAACACCATACCTGACTATGATGACCTCTACATACAATGATTTGGATATTGTATTTTTTTTTAAACAAATCTCTTAAGAAATGTTATTATACACCTCTGCAGGTGAGACTTAGACCTGGGTCTCCTGGCTCAGGGGCAGGGACACTACCATTGTAGAGTGATTTCCCTATTTAAGTGACTATTAGCTTCCTAATGTTTCCTAAAAAGTTATTAAAATTCAAGTACTTGTTCTTGATTCGTACTGTGATTGACATTTGCAGCTCAAACACAATAAACCTGTTTGAATTTGGGAGCTATTAAGCCAAACACAACTTCAGTACTGTCCTAGTTTTTACATGAAAGGATTTCCATTGCAAACTGTTTAGCCAAAGGTAATATATTGTATTTCTGCATTCACCACTGTCAAGTCAACTGGCATTCATTGGGTCCATTCTAATCAATGTTACCTACACTCACTAACTCAGTAGAGTGCTGATCTAATGATCTTCTAGGAGAAAGTGAGGACTGCAGATGCTGGAGATCAGAGTTGAAAATGTGTTGCTGGAAAAGCGCAGCAGGTCAGGCAGCATCCAAGGATCAGGAGAATCGCGATTTCTGAAGAAGAGCTCATGCCCGAACATCAATTCTCCTGCTCCTTGGATGCTGCCTGACCTGCTGCGCTTTTTCAGCAACACATTTTCAGTGCTGATCTAATGATACCTTAATGTTCCGTGAAAACCAGCTTTCAATCCACAGCATATAAGCACAGTTCTATGGTTGCAGTGACATTCTCTTTGGCCTAACAAAGTGGTTGCATCATCCTGCCTTCCCTTACTGTGGTGATTCTAAAACAGCTCATCCCATCCCCCAGGTAATAAAATCCATAGAAATCAGGTGCTTATAACTCAAAAGAAATTTGAATTTTGTTTTAAATACTGTGAAGTTTCGCAAACTTTTACCTGCTTCCTGATATCACCAGCTTTGGGAG
Organism: Chiloscyllium plagiosum; assembly: GCF_037043375.1. Classification (NCBI taxonomy): domain Eukaryota; kingdom Metazoa; phylum Chordata; class Chondrichthyes; order Orectolobiformes; family Hemiscylliidae; genus Chiloscyllium; species Chiloscyllium plagiosum. The sequence goes on along the minus strand of NW_028270151.1, from coordinate 78,611,331 downwards.
GGTGATGCTTTTCCAGCCAATCCAATCGGAGCTCATTGAAGTAACTTTGAACTCTAGATTTGAGAGACTCATACTGCCAGATGGCTGCCACCCCGAATGAGGATCCTGTAAACTAAAGAAGTTACTGATCAACGTCTAGCTGATAATTCAGTTTAATACATAACACCATCACTAGATCAGCCCTTTTCAACCTTATACTGTTCTGTTACAGGACAAGGGCAATACTGCAATCCACTGGGTAAAATACTAAGGTTTGCAATACGTGTTACAGGACAAATAGCCCTTGATCTACAAAGCAGGATACCTGGCAAAGAGCCCAGGCCCACAGTGTGGGATACTAGCTGAAAAGCCAGCATCGGACCTCACAAAGATGGAATAGGAGAGAAGCTGAAATAAATCAATACGTCTAAAATGCATGATCATCACCCGCCAGGGGTATTTTCAAATTTGCCTCCAACTGAGAAAACTCCAATTGCACCCAGGATCGATGCTGTTGACATTCAAAGTTCACAATGATGACCCACGGATATTTCCATTGGATAAAATAAGCATAAAATTAAAAATAGGAGAAAGTGAGGACTGCAGATGCTGGAGATCAGAGCTGAAAAATGTGTTGCTGGAAAAGCGCAGCAGTCAGGCAGCATCCAAGGAGCAGGAGAATTGACGTTTCGGACAAAAGCCCCTCTCTACAGGAATGAGGAGGGTGTGCCAAGCAGGCTAAGATAAAAGGTAGGGAGGAGGGACTTGGGGGAGGGGTGTTCGGAATGCGATAGGTGGAAGGAGGTTCGGGTGAGGGTGATAGGCCGGAGAGGGGGTGGGGGCGGAGAGGTCGGGAAGAAGATTGCAGGTCAAGAAGGCGGTGCTGAGTCCGAGCGTTGGGACTGAGATAAGGTGGGGGGAGGGGAAATGAGGAAGCTGGAGAAATCTGCATTCATCCCTTGTGGTTGGAGGGTTCCTAGGCAGAAGATGAGGTGCTCTTCCTCCGGGCGTCGTGTTGCCATGGTCTGGCTATGGAGGAGGCCAAGGACCTGCATGTCCTTGGAGGAGTGGGAGGGGGAGTTAAAGTGCTCAGCCACGGACACCTCTGGGACACCCACACCAACCAACCCAACTGCCCCGTGGCTGAACACTTTAACTCCCCCTCCCACTCCGCCAAGGATCATGGCAACACGACGCCTGGAGGAAGTGCGCCTCATCTTTCGCCTAGGAACCCTCTAACCACAAGGGATGAATGCAGATTTCTCCAGCTTCCTCATTTCCCCTCCCCCCACATTATCTCAGTCCCAACCCTCGGACTCAGCACTGCCATCTTGACCTGCAATCTTCTTCCCGACCTCTCTGCCCCCACCCCCTCTCCGGCCTATCACCCTCACCTTAACCTCCTTCCACCTATCGCATTCCCAACGCCCCTCCCCCAAGTCCCTCCTCCCTACCTTTTATCTTAGCCTGCTTGGCACACCTTCCTCATTCCTGAAGTAGGGTTTATGCCCGAATTAAAAACAGGCATCATTAACAAGAACAATTTCAAGCAGTAATAAGTCACGAGATCCCTCAGACCAGGAAAGATCAAAGTTCTGGGCAGCAACATGAGGTGAACGAAGGAATTCAGGAATCTAGATATATAAATCAAAAGAATGCTCTCAAGTAGAAAATTCACTCAAAAAGACTTGTGCAATCCCGTGCATCTTTGTAATGGCGATAGAGTATGAACTAAAATACAACTGCAGTAACGTACAACAGTAGGCAGATTCATTTGTAATAGTGTTTGGTCAGGTTAGAAAGGACATACAGATTTGCAGAAAATTAGTGGCAACTCACAGGAAAACAATCTATTTTGAACAAACAGAGGTTAAAATCCCCAATGATGAATTGCAAAGGAGTGGTCTGACTGAGGTGATTAAAATACACAAGATTAATAGGGTCGATCACATTCAGCTCTTCCCTCCAAAAAAGAGGCCACATCTTAAGGATTGAGCAAAACAAGTTGAAAATCTAGGAATTTTTTTGTACACAAACTATTTGTGAAAAACTGGGATGTATAGGTACATAATCATTTATCCAAAATTCCGAAAAAACTCTGAAATCTGAAGTTCCTTTATGAAGTTTTTTCTGCATAACAAGGTTTTTTTGTGCGAACAGGTAACCCAACTCCACACCCACTCGACCCACATCACTCAGATGTGACATGGCAGTGTGGCCCAGCACTGGACGGCGTCAATTGTGTCTCAGCACTCGTACTAATCACATGTGGGTCTGCTATTTGGTATATTTTTACTTTACTGTGAAAATATCATTTATTCCGAAATCTGAAAAATTCCAAATTCTGAAAAACAACTGGCCCCAAGGATTTTGGTTAAAGGATTGTGTACTACTCCAGGTTGCAGGCTCAGAATCTACCGAGGCATGTAAAAGTAAAATATTTGTTGAAAATAGGGTATGGGAATTTGGATTGAAGGCAGAGATGCCACAGTCAACAAAAGAGAAGCAGGCTCACTAGGATTAGTGGCCAATACCTTTCTCAAATAAAATTAATCTTAGAACCCCAGGTCAGGGAAGGGAAAATGACCAACAGCTTTTGATCGCTGTGCACTAATGTTCAGTCATCAACGGCCTAATGACACAATCTCCTGACTCACATAGGAAGAACTGCAGCCCAAGGAAGCACCCAGTTCATCAGTATCTCTCAGAGATTCAGCAGAGGAGAGAACAGCATCCTCTTCAGTGTCAACTTACCCCTACAGTAAACACAAAGGGTCTGACGAGCCTTCTGAATGAGCGTGGTGATGATTTAGCTAAGATGGGCTCATCCAGCATTGGGGTGAGGCTGCTTTTGCTCGTCCGATTCACACGCGAGGCCAAGTCCTTCAGAATCTTTTCGTCCGGTTCCACGTTTCGGGGCTCATTTTTTTTGGGAGCTTTTCTAAACCCACGCCGAGCATCCTTGTAGAAAATTAACCTTGCAGAGAAAAAAAAATTACAATGTTCAATATACTTCAAAAGGCTTACTACACTTGTGCAGCACAAATACATTAATTATCGTACATCAGCAATAGCAGGACGCACCCAGAACAGAAGTTAGGCACTGCAATTACTAAAGAAGCACTCCTGCCATTGTTGGTCAGCACACCTTCCCAGATCATTGATCATATTATTGCCTTCAGCAGTACACACAGCACAGTAAATATGGCCAGACAAAAACGCGCCAATGTGTAGGTAATAGAATAGGATATTTTCCCTTCCTTCGTCCCTACAAATTAAGATATTCACCTCCCCGTCCGCTATTCAATATAGAGATATTATATCAATGTGTATTGTGAGAGATAAAGACAAATCTCTTCAGCTCATTAGCCAAATGGTAAAATTACTATAAATTTGGATCTTGAGAACTGAGTCCCACTCATCTTTCCAGTCACAGAATTATTTACTTCAGTACAGCTCATTCATTCGATTTTTTTGATCTACTCCAAATTCTGTTTTCTGCACTCTACAAGACAGGATTCAGAAAGCAATGCAGAAACAACAGAGATTGCTAGAAAAGCTCAGCAGATCTGGCAGTATCTATGGACAGAAATTAAAGTTAATGTTTTGGATCCAGTGACCCTTCCTCAGAATTTCTCTCTGCAGATGTTGCCAGACCTGCAGGGCTTTTCCAGTGATTCCTGTTTTGCTTCTGATTTCCAACACCCGCAGTTCTTTCAGTTTTTGTTCAGAAAGCAATGCTTCACCTTTGATCACTGTCCTGATACCTAGAGTGCACCACATTAGAGGGTACTAGTTTAATGATACATAAGGACAAATTATATCAAGAGACTCTTTCCAAAGCCGGAGTTCACATTCCCCAAAATCTGATATTTTTCCCACATAAAAATCTCAAGCAAGCAGCCTTTACCACCAAAAGAGAGACATCTACTTCAGTATCCAAAATTCTTCAGGAGCTCCAATACATTAGGAATTTGTGCCCTCCCAGCAAATGACAGTTCTCCCATTTGCATTTTGGGGTGCAAAACTTTTAATTAGCATTTCTCCCCTTATCTCATTGCTGTCTGTCACAGTTCAGCTGGGCACAAATCCACTGTTGCTTTGTTACATGATTGTGACTAAATTTCAAAAGCACTTAAATTATTTGTAAAGTACTTTGGGAGGACCCCAGAATGGTGAGAGTTGCAACATAAATGGAAGCTGTGTTAAATTTCTGCGTTTTTAATTGAAGGGTTAGTCTGTGAATTAGAGTCCACTATCACTATACTTTATTATCAAAAAGTTGCTGGCATCACTGAATTCCGTAAATTTTGTAGGCACAGATTTGTTTTAGTTTCTGTGCTGCAATGAACTTTATTCAGTGTTGCCGTGGAGATGTAAAATTTTTTTTTAATTCGTAGATGGGGATGTGGGTATTGCTGGCAAGCCAGCATTTATTGCCCATCCCAAATTGGTCTTGAATTGATTGACATTTCAGAAGGTAGTTAGCAATCAACTTTGTTAAGTTTGGAATGGTCGCCACTTGGAGGTGCCAGTGTTGGACTGGGGTGGACAACCACCTAATGAAGGAGCAGTGCTCCGAAAGCTAGTGCTTCCAAACAAACCCGACTATAATCTGATGTTGTGTGATTTTTAACATTAAGTTTGGAATCACAAGGAGGCCAGACCAATCAGGTTGGCAGGTTTGCTTCCCTATAGGACATTAGCGAGCTTAATAGATTTTTATTAAAACTATTACATTTTTATTTAATAAAATACACCAACTTGTATTAAATTCTCAATTTTACTGAATTCAAATTTCACCATCTGCCATGATGGGTTTGAAGTTATGTCCCCAGAACATTAACCTGGCGTTCTGAATTGCCAGTTTGATGATATTAGCACTACTCCAAAGTACAAAGTGAAGTATATGAAATTCTCCTACTGTGCCTGTACTTCAACAGTGAAAGCACCAGGATTTAGTAGCACCTTGTGATTAAAATTCCTCCTGTCACATCTTCAATGATACTTTTTGAAATGAAGTCACCATGACGAGCTGTAGCTCAATGTTAGCACTCTCACCTGATTCACAAGGCTGTCTGCTCAAGTCACACTGCAGAGACTTGGAAACATACACTGGCACCACAGTGCAATACTGAGTAAGAGCTGCAGTGTCCAAGGTGTCCTCTTGCGAATGGACATCCTCTCAGAGAGATGTAAAAGATACCATGGTGGCAGAGATGCAGGCAGGAGTGGTGTGGGGGGTAGGTAGGGGCAAGAGGTGGTGACAATATGAGGGGGTGGGGAAGAGGGGTTCGATGAGGTGTCACACATAAGGCTTCTCAGAAAAATTGAAGCCTATCACTTTTTAAAAAAAAGTGACAGCAAAGAGTTCAAACAACGTCAAATAAATGTTTTCACGTACTTATGAGGGAGAACGGACTAGGAGTGACAGGTAAATAGATTCAAAGGTATGGCAGTAAAACAATTCAAAATTGTTCATAAATTACATTCATAAGAAAAGCAAAGGCACAGCCAAACTATCCACCTATGATTTCCTCAGCTGGTTAAAGAGTTGTATTAGATTAAAACAAGGCTTAAACATTGAATAATAAACCTGAGGATTTGCAGTGTTTCAGAAACCAGAAAAGGACCACCAAACAGTGGATAAAAAGGAATAGAAACGTGCAAAAAAAGCAAACGAGCCAGGAATATAAAAGATTGTAAACAGTTTTGTGGATATAAAAGGAATACTGTAACTAAACTAAACGTTGGTCCCTTAGAATGTGTGACAGAAAGAAATATCATGGGACATGAGGAAATGGCAGACATTGAAAAAAACATTTTCTATCAGCCTTCACAATGGAAGACAGATGACACATACCAGAAAAGGTGGCTAAACTAAGGACCAAAAAAAAAAGTTCAGGAAACTGAGGTAATTCACATCAGCAGAGAAAAATGTTTTGAAGCAACTGATGGGATTCAAAGCTTATGAATCCCCAGGGCCTGCCAACCTACATGGAGGCTTCTGAAAAGGATAACTGCAGAGATAGTAAATATTCCACTACAGTTATCAAAAAGTTCCCAGAATCTGGAATGACTTCAGCAGGTTAGGAACCAGCAAATCCAACACCACATTCAAGAAGGCTGGACCTGCTGACACAGAAGAGCATGCGCAGTAAAAGTGATACATGTCAAACACTTACAAAACAAGCAACTGAAAGCCAGCAAACTCTCAAACATTCAAATAAATAATTTAAAAAGGTGTTAAGTAGTTTTCTTGTTGAAAAAATTGGCTTTTTTTTACTGCACATGCATATGAGCGTACACAGAATGAAAAGGATAAGAGAACATGCACAGTTGGCAATTATTGACGGATCATTTGTATCAGCAAACATTTTGATTCAAAAAAGAATGGAGTGAAAAAGCACCAAGTACAGGCCAGTTAGCATGATATTATTCAACAAGAAAGCACTGGAATCTATCTTTTAGGAAGTCTTAGATAAGCACAATGAGATCAAGTAACCAAAAGGAAACTCGGTCTGACAAATGTATTTGTATTTTTCAGGTTGTAACTTGTAGGATTGATAACAGAGAAGCATTAGATGCAGAATTTCCAAAAGTGCTTTGGTGAGCTACCGCACAAAAAATTGTTCAATAATGCTTCATGGCAGTTGAATAATATATTAGCATGGATAGAGGATTCATTAATGGACAGGAAGCAAAGACCACGGGTAAGTGCAGCAGTTTCAAATTAACAAGCTGTGACCAGTAGAGCAGATCACACCTGGAACACTGTGCAGTTTTGCTGACCATACTAAAGCAAGGATATATGTGCACTGGGGGTAACATAGCAAAGATACACAGCACTGGTGCTTGGAATGAGAAGATTATCCTATGATGATAAGTTAAGTTACACTGGGGCCATTTCCTTTGGAGTTTGGAAGAATGAGAGGTGAACTCATTGAAACATATAAGATTCAGAAGGGGTTATTATATATATAATATATGCAGAGGTGGTTTCCTTAAGGGGAATCCAGAACATGGGGATGCAATCACAGCATAACGGGATGATCATTTACAATTAAGATGACAAGAAATTCTTCATTCAAGAGTTGGAAAGTCTTTACCTTAATGAGTTATGGATGCTTCATCATTAAATTTACTTCAGATAGGCAGATTTTTGGCGTCTTAGTAAATTAACGGTTATGGAAAGTGAGGCGGAAAGTGAAGTTTGAGCCAAAGATCATCCAAAATTATTATGGTTGTGGAGCAGGCTCAATATGCTGTTTGGTCTACCCCAGCTCCTGGTTCTTAGATTCTAGTGCTAAGTAGGTGGTGAACAGATGTTTCTTGAATTGGAGGATTGCATTTAGTAGAGATATCTCAGGAGCTGGTATTAAGACTAGTTTTTTTTCCCTACCCACATTAAAGAAGTAGACTTGGGGGCAGAACATGTAATTCTAAAATATGAAGATGACATAAAACTTGGAAGTAGTCAACTGTGAAGGTGATAGTGAGAGACTTCAGGGGAACAGGGACAGACTAGTGGGTTGGGCAGACATATGGAAAATATAATTGGTAGGACATGTGAGGAAAGGCAATATAAATGAGAGAAAAAATTGGAAAGGGAGTGGTGGAGCAGAGGGACCTGGATGTGTATGAGCACACATGACTGGACATGGCCAGAGCAGTTTGAGAAAGTGGTTATTAAAAAAAAGGATACAGGATTCTGGGCTTTACAGAGGCATAGGGTACAAAATTAACAAAGTTATGGTGATCCTGTATGAAACTTACAGTGACCTCAATGGAGTGGCACGTCCAATTCAAGATCTGATACTTGGGAAGGAAGTGGTGACTTTCTAGAGAACTGAGGAGGGTTTCCAGCCCGTTCAGTTATAGGAAGAGATTGGTAAATCATATTTCCTCGATAAAGAAAAGGTTCTGAGAAGGTTTGATCGAGATATTCAAAACTGTGAAGAATACAGAAAAAAGTGATGGAAGGGAGGAAAACCACAGGGAACCACCTTAGGATGGATGCAAAAAGAACCAAAGACAGGATGAGAATGAACATTTTATACAGTGAGTGGTTAGGAGTTGGAATGCTCTGCCTAAATGTAGAAGAGGCAGATTCAGTGTGGTTTTCTGAATTATATTTAATTAGCATACAAAGAGGAAAAAGATGGGGGGGAGGGACTGGGGGCAGCTAAATTGCATGTGCTGACACACTCATTGACTCAACAAGCCAATGCTGTCAGTATTCTATGATTCTATAAGAGAGGGATGCACAGAAAATTGTTAGGGGCCGAATGCTCTGTGGATCTGAAGGTTTGGGTAAGTTCCAGGTGTTCAGGGATAGGGTTAAAAGAAGGGGGATTCGGAGTTAGAGGCAGATAAGAGAGGGTATTGGGGCAGAAGGGTCAATGTGGCAGATGGGGATGACATACCGATGTGGGGGGCATAGGCAGGGTTGGACTGTGGGTGGGGGAGCAGGATCAAGAGCAGCACGGGCCAGGTTGGAGTTTGGGAGGGTCAGATTGACGAGTTGCAGGGATCAGGAAAGGAATGGGTGTTCAGCATGGTACAGAGCAACTGGGGGTCGGTGGGAGAATGGAAAGGAGTGAGAGGGGAACTGGGGGCAAATGCAGGGAGTGAGAGTTGTGTGGGGTTCTGAGAGTAAGGGGGGTGAAGGGGGACTAGGGGGGTGAAGGGGGACTAGGAGGGTGAAGGGGGACTAGGGAGGTGAAAGCGTACTGGGCATGGTGAAAGGGGACTGGGATTGGGAAGAAGGGGGTGCAAAATGGGAATTAGGGGAGTGAGGGGGGAGGGTGGGGGAGAGAGAGGGAGGTGGGTGGGGGAGAGAGAGGGAGGCGGGTGGGGGAGAGAGAGGGAGGCGGGTGGGGGAGAGACAGCAGAGGGGTTGGGTGGGGGAGAGAGAGGGGGTGGGAGGGGGACTGGGTGAGTGAGAGGGGGTGAGAGGGTGAGTGAGAGGGGGTGAGAGCGAGGGGTGGGAGTTTGGGGGACTGGATGATGGGGGGAGGACTGGGTGATGGGGGAGGGTAAAAGCAGCTGGGGGTGATGGAGGAGTGAGGGGCGTGCTGAGAAGAGACAGACGGCAGGGCGGTCGAGTGAGGGGGTGGGGTGGAGGACTGAGAGTGGACAGGGCGGATGCGGCAGGCAGGGTGGAGGGGGCGGGGCGAATGGAGAGAGTGGGCCCGGACAGTGGATGGTAGGGAGGTGGTGGAGTGAGAAGGGCTGGGGCAATGGAGTGAGAGGGGGCGGGCCGGTGGATTGAAGTGGAGAGGCGGGCCGAGCCGGTGGAGTGAGGGGGGGGGGGCCGGTGGAGTGAGGGGGGGGCGGCGGGCCGGTGGAATGAGAGCGGGCAGGCCGGTGGAGTGAGAGGGGGCGGGCTGATGGAGCGTGGGCACGGACGGTGGAGCGAGGGGGCGGGGCGGTGGAGTGAGAGGGGGCGGGGCGGAGGAGTGAGAGGGGCGGGGCGGAGGAGTGAGAGGGGGCGGGGCGGAGGAGTGAGAGGGGGCGGGGCGGAGGAGTGAGAGGGGGCGGGGCGGTGGAGTGAGAGGGGGCGGGGCGGTGGAGTGAGAGGGGGCGGGGCGGTGGAGTGAGAGGGGGCGGGGCGGTGGAGTGAGAGGGGGCGGGGCGGTGGAGTGAGAGGGGGCGGGGCGGTGGAGTGAGAGGGGGCGGGGCGGTGGAGTGAGAGGGGGCGGGGCGGTGGAGTGAGAGGGGGCGGGGCGGTGGAGTGAGAGGGGGCGGGGCGGTGGAGTGAGAGGGAGCGGGGCGGAGGAGTGAGAGGGGGCGGGGCAGAGGAGTGAGAGGGGGCGGGGCGGAGGAGTGAGAGGGGGCGGGGCGGAGGAGTGAGAGGGGGCGGGGCGGTGGAGTGAGAGGGGGCGGGGCGGAGGAGTGAGAGGGGGCGGGGCGGAGGAGTGAGAGGGGGCGGGGCGGAGGAGTGAGAGGGGGCGGGGCGGAGGAGTGAGAGGGGGCGGGGCGGAGGAGTGAGAGGAAGTGCGGTGGAGGAGTGAGGGGGCGGAATGGAGGGCGGGGCGGTGTGGTGAGGGTCCAGGGCAGAGTAAGGGGGTGGGGCACTCGTGTGAGGGGAGCGTGACAGCAGAGTGAGAGAGAATGGGGTGAAGGACTGAAGGAGCGGAACAGTGGACTGTGAAGGGGCGGGGCAGATGACGATGGGTCTGGGGTAAGTGGAGGGCGGGCAGATTGTGCAGAGGGGCAGGGGAAGCAGACTGAAGGGAGAGGTGGGGGCGCAAATGGTGGGGAGGGCAGATTGACGGGTGAACAGATGGATGGGGGGAGCTCCAGGGGCTGATTGATCCGGGGTGTGGGTGTGGGAACCAGGCAAGACTGAGGAGGGTGTGGGGAGAAGTCTGAAGGCTGGGGGTGGAAGTCTGAGGGGTTTGGGGGTAGACTGAGGGGGCAGGGGGAGGAGTTGCAGACTGCAGGAGTTGTGGGAGCAGGCTGAGGGTGATGGGGACAGAGTGTGGGACAGATTGAGAGGGCAAAGAAGGGGGCGTGCAGAGGGATTGAGCACAGACTGAGGGGAGGGGGAGTGGGGGAGGGGGAGTGGGGGTGGGGGTGGTGGTGGGCAGATACGGGGGGAGGGGGAGCAGACTGAGATGGTTGGGGCAGACTGAGGGGTGTCTGAGGGAGGTGGGGGCAGGCTGAGGGGGGTCTGGGGGAGGAGGGGGCAGACTGAGAGGGGGCTGGGGGCAGACCGAGGGGGGTGGGGGGAAGTGGGGGCAGACTGAGGGGAGCTGGGGGAACACTTGAGGGGTCTGGGGAGGTGAGGGCAGACTGAGGGGGGCTGGGGGAGGTGAGGGCAGACTGAGGGGGACTGGGGGAGGTGGGGGCAGACTGAGGGAGGGTCTGGGGGAGGTGGGGGCAGACTGAGGGAGGGTCTGGGGGAGGTGGGGGCAGACTGAGGGAGGGTCTGGGGGAGGTGGGGGCAGACAGAGGGGCTGGGGGAGGTGGGGGCAGACTGAGAGGGGGCTGGGGGAGGTGGGGGCAGACTGAGAGGGGGCTGGGGTAGGTGGGGGCAGGGGGAGGTGGGGGCAGACTGAGGAGGGGGCTGGGGTAGGTGGGGGCAGGGGGAGGTGGGGGCAGACTGAGGAGGGGTCTGGGGGAGGAGGGGGCAGACTGAGGGGGTTCTGGGGGAGGTGGGGGCAGACTGAGAGGGGGCTGGGGGAGATGGGGGCAGACTGAGAGGGGGCTGGGGGAGGTGGGGGCAGACTGAGAGGGGGCTGGGGGAACACGGGGGGGGGGCTGGGGGAGGTGAGGGCAGACTGAGTGGGGGCTGGGGGAACACTTGGGGGGGCTGGGGGAGGTGGGGGAGACTGAGGGGGGCTGGGGGCAGACAGTGGGAGGGTCTGGGGGTGGGGGCAGACAGTGGGAGGGTCTGGGGGCAGACAGTGGGAGGGTCTGGGGAGGAGGGGGCAGGCTGAGGGGGGTCTGGGGGAGGTAGGGGCAGACAGAGGGGGGTGGGGGGAGGTAGGGGCAGACTGAGAGGGGGGTGGGGGGAGGTGGGGGCAGACTGAGGGTGGCGGGGGGAGGTGGGGGCAGACTGAGGGGGGTGGGGGGAGGTGGGGGCAGACTGAGGGGGGTGGGGGCAGACTGAGGGGGGCTGGGGGAGGTGAGGGCAGACTGAGGGGGGCTGGGAGAACACTTGAGGGGTCTGGGAGAGGTGAGGGCAGACTGAGGGAGGGTCTCGGGGAGGTGTGGGCAGACTGAGGGAGGGTCTGGGGGAGGTGGGGGCAGACTGAGAGGGGGCTGGGGGAGGTGTGGGCAGACTGAGAGGGGGCTGGGGGAGGTGGGGGCATAAGGGAGGTGGGGGCATAAGGGAGGTGGGGGCAGACTGAGGAGGGGTCTGGGGGAGGTGGGGGCAGACTGAGGAGGGGTCTGGGGGAGGAAGAGGCAGACTGAGAGGGGGCTGGGGGAGGTGGGGGCAGACTGAGAGGGGGCTGGGGGAGGTGGGGGCAGACTGAGAGGGGGCTGGGGGAACACTGGGGGGGCTGGGGGAGGTGAGGGCAGACTGAGTGGGGGCTGGGGGAACACTTGGGGGGGCGGGGGGAGACTGAGGTGGGCTGGGAGAGGTGGGGGCAGACAGTGGGATGGTCTGGGGGGTGGGGGCAGACAGTGGGAGAGTCTGGGGGGGTGGGGGCAGACAGTGGGAGGGTCTGGGGGTGTGGGGCAGACAGTGGGAGGGTCTGGGGGGGTGGGGGCAGACAGTGGGAGGGTCTGGGGAGGTGGGGGCAGGCTGAAGAGGGGTCTGGGGGAGATGGGGGCACTGAGGAGGGGTCTGGGGGAGGAGGGGTCTGGGGGAGGAGTGGTCTGGGGAGGTGGGGGCAGACTGAGGAGGGGCCTGGGGGAGGAGGGGGCAGACTGAGGGGTGTCTGGGAGAGGTGGGGGCAGACCGAGAGGGGGCTGGGAGGGGTGGGGGCAGACTGAGGGGGGGGGACTGTGGAGGTGAGGGCAGACTGAGGTGGGGCTGGGGGAACACTGAGGGGTACTGGGGGAGGTGAGGGCAGACTGAGGAGGGGTCTGGGGGAGGTGGGGGAAGACTGAGGGGAGGCTGGGCGAGGTGGGGGCAGACTGAGAGGAGGGTCTGGGGTAGATGGGGGCAGACTGAGAGGAGGTCTGGGGGAGGCGGGGGCAGACTGAGGGGAGGCTGTTGGAGGTGGGGGCAGACTGAGAGGGGGCTGGGAGAGGTGGGGGCAGACTGAGAGGGGGCTGGGGGAGGTTGGGGCAGTCTGAGGGGGGGGGCAGACTGAGGTGTACTGGGGGAGGTGGGGGCAGACTGAGAGGGGACTGGGGGGGCAGACTGAGGGGGTACTGGGGGAGGTGGGGACAGACTGAGAGGTGACTGGGGGAGGTGGGGACAGACAGAGGGGACTGGGGGAGGTGGGAGCAGACTGAGGGGGGACTGGGGAGGTGGGGACAGACTGAGAGGGGTCTGGGGGAAGACTGAGGGGGTGGAGAGAGCAGACTGAGGTGGAGGTGGGGGAGAGGGGCAGACTGTGGGGTTGGTTGGGGCAGACTGAGGGAGGAGGTGGGGGGGAAGACTGAGGGAGAAGGTGGGGGGGAAGACTGAGGGAGGAGGTGGGGGCAGGCTGAGGGGGGCCTGGGGGAGGTGGGGGCAGACTGAGGGGAGGTGGGGGCAGACTGAAGGGGGGTCTGGAGGAGGGAGGTGGGGGCAGACTGAGAGGAGGTCTGGGGGAGGTGGGGGCAGACTGAGAGGAGGTCTGGGGGAGGTGGGGGCAGACTGTGAGGTGGCTGGGGGAGGTGGGGGCAGACTGAGAGGAGTCTGGGGGAGTTGGGGCTGACTGAGGGGAAGCTGGGTGAGGTGGGGGCAGACTGAGAGGGAGGTAGGGGCAGACAATGGCAAGGCTGGGGGCAGACGGGGGAGCGGGGGCAGACTGAGAGGGTTCGGGGGTAGTGAGGGCAGACTGAGTGTGGTGTGGGGGTGCAGATGAGAGGTGAGCATGTGGAGGCAGACTGAGGGGGAGTTGGGGGCAGAGAGAGGGCGGGGCAGGACCGTGAGGGTGGTGCAGGGCAGAGTGAGGGCAGGTGGGCATTGAGGCACAGTTGGGGTGTTGTGGGCGGGGGGCACAGTTGGGGTGTTGTGGGCGGGGAGCAGAGTTCGCGT